>NC_050451.1:55008778-55628778 GCF_903995425.1 Onychomys torridus | reverse complement strand
TGGAAGCATAAGCCAAATAAACTCTTTTCTCTCCACCTTGCTTTTGGTCATGGTGTTTCATCATAGCAATAGACATGCTAACTAAGAACCTCTGGCTTCTTCTCTCTCTCTCTCTCTCTCTCTCTCTCTCTCTCTCTCTCTCTCTCTCTCTCCTCTCTCTTTCCAGACAGGATTTCTCTGTGTAGCCTTGGCTGTCCTGGAACTCACTTTATAGACCAGGCTGGTCTCGAACTCACAGAGATCAGTCTGATTGCCTCCCAAGTGCTGGGATTAAAATGTGTGTCAGTCTGGTCTACAGAGTAGATCCAGGATAGGCACCAAAATTATACAGAGAAACCCTGTCTCGAAAAACAAACAAACAAAAACCAAACACACACACACACACACACACACACACACACACACACACAACGTCATCAAGTCAGCATTTTTCAAAGATGATAATGAAGCCTCTACCTGAGCAATCCAGCCCTTTACCATCCCCCCATATTCCCTTTCTGACACTTTCCTGTGTGGGCATACCCTAGTCTTCTTTCAGTTAATAATTGGCTTTCATCTCCTGCTATTTACTATGTCATGAAGAGTGTATTGCTCAACCAGCCCTTCAGAAAACCTTTAACTCAGAGGTTATGATGGAGAGAGACAGAAGCAGAAGCAGGACAGAAGTTATCTTCAGTTATTAAAACCTGTCCAATTGCATAGCTGTGCTATACAAGAAGGGAAAACAGGAGGAGGAAGAGAGAGGAGGAGGAGGCAGGGGGAGCAGGAGGGGAAGGAGGCAGGAGGAGGCAGGAGGAGGCAGGGAAGGAGGAGGAGGCAGGGGGAGGAGGGAAGGAGGAGGAGGAGGCAGGGGAATCAGGGAAGGAGGAGGAGGCAGGGGAGGAGGGAGGAGGCAGGGGAGGAGGAAGAGGCAGGAGGAGGAGGCAGGGGGAGCAGGCAGGAGGAGAAGGAAGAGGCAGGAGGAGGAGGCAGGGGGAGGAGGGAGGAGGCAGGGGGAGTCAGGGAAGGGGGAGGAGGCAGGGGAGGAGGCAGGAGGAGAAGGAGGCAGGGGGAGTCAGGGAAGGAGGAGGAGGCAGGGGGAGGAGGAGGCAGGGGAGGAGGCAGGAGGAGAAGGAGGCAGGGGGAGGAGGCAGGGGAGGAGGCAGGGAGAGGAGGCAGGGGGAGGAGGAGGAGGAGGCAGGGGAGGAGTGAGGGGAAGCACTGGGAGGAGGAAGAGAGGGAGAAGGAGGGAAGGGAAGGAGCAGCAGCAGTCGCTGCATGTTGACTTGGAGTAGTAGAGGACTCACTGAAATCTGCCTCAGGAAAGAAGCCCAGAAGAGATCAGGCTGAACATCTAAGGGCAGATGCTCTCTTCTTGACTGGAGGAAGAAAATGAGAATAAAATTAAGAAGTTTTCTCCTGTGGCGACAGTTTCCCAGCTAGAATAGACCACTGACTTGTCTCTGGTGACTTGTCATTCATTTTACAGGTGAGAAAGCCAGTTTGGTGAGGTCCCTGCTTGGGATCTTGGACCATGCTTGGCTTGGTGTCTTGAGTGTCCTCTCCCATCCATGTCATCTAAAGGCTTGTCTTGACCTTACTATTGCCAAGACTGGCCTTAAACTCCTTAATTTTTTTCTGGTTCAACCACCTAGATGTTGGGATTACAGACATAAGCCACTGTGGCTGACTTTTCTAGCATCTATAGGTGTTTTTATGTTTTCTGTTCAGAAATTTACTCCTGGAATCTTCCAAGGACAGAATATCTCTTTCCAGGCTCTGAGATAGGGGAAATTGTATTTGAGTCTCTCCACACTGAATTCTTACTATAAATGTCTAGCTAGGAAGTTCCACCTTAGCCCCCTCCTCCCTCTCCAAACTCTGCCCCCAAGAAAGCCCACCATAGCCAGGGCGGTGGTGGCGCACGCCTGTAATCCCAGCACTCGGGAGGCAGAAGCAGGTGGATCTCTGTGAGTTCAAGGCCAGCCTGGTCTACAGAGCTAGTCCAGGACAGGCTCCAAAGGTACAGAGAAACCCTGTCTCGAAGAACAAACAAACAAACAAACAAACAAACAAAAAGCCCGCCAAGCAGCGGCTCCCCCGCCCCCCCAGCTCCTCAAAATTGTGCCTACAGGGTATTTAAGCTCTGATCAGTAAACCTACCACGAGATTTCTCCTTCCCCTCAAGCTCACCTGGGGGATGCTTTGCTCATTAAACCTGGACTTTTAACTCAACTTGATTTGGCTGAATCAAATACCCACTAACTGGGGATTTCAAAATACTTGTCAATAAACTCTTGGGACATTTTTATTTTATTTTTGAAACAGGGTCTCATGCAGTCCAGGCTGACCTTGGACTCACTATGTAGCCTAAGATGGCCTTAGCCTTCTGATTCTCCCAACTCCAACTCCCAAGAGCAAGGATTAGAATCATGTGCTATCATGCCCCCAGTTTATGTGGTCCTGGAAAGTGAACCTAAGGCCTCACACAAACACCACCAACTAAACTACATCCCTAGCCCTACCTCCATTTCTACTCACAATCAGGACAAACTGAGAACAAGATACAAAGTTGGGGGACTGAGAGGCAGAGACAGGAGGACTGTAAATTGAAGGCCAGCTTGGGTTGCAGAGATAGATGTATGTAGAAAGACAGAGACAGTAAGAGAACAGGAAACATGGTTACCCAAGCACTACTAAATGCATACTAAATGCATGGAGAGTTCTAGGACAGCCAGAGGTACACAGAGAGACCCTGCATAAAAAAAAAAAAACCAAACCAATAAACAAATAAATAAATAACTAAATAACTAACTAACTAACTAAATAAATAATTAAAATTTGTAGACAGTTATCAGTGTCCCACTGTCCACTCAGCTGCTTCTGCCTTGTTTTCGGACTTTCTAACAGGCCGGTTGGTTAATCCGATTATCTGAATTCCCAGAGGCTCACCAACGTGGGCACTTCTCTGTTGGTTGGCCATTGCTCTAAGGCTCTTGCTTATATCCTTTTATTCTTACGTGAGTCAGGACCTTGGACACAGTCCTCTCTCAAGCCTGTTGTCTTGATTTTTATGACTCTCCCAGGGGCAAAGCCCAGGTTCCCCTGTGCGCTTGCTTGAGACTGCGAAGCCGGCAGTGACAAGGGAAGATGAGCCGTGGGGGTGGGCACTTGTGCCTGAGGGAAATCCTAGGTTTGGAAAGAGCTCTGCCGGGGACTTCAAGTGGAACTTCACAGCGTCCTCGTGTGACCCTCCAAAGAAGTCACACATTATACTTAGTAGGGGCTTCGCCCTTTGATATGGTGGAGGAGGTTAAATGGTGGAGGCGGTACTTCAAATAAGTGTCTGCAGGTTGTGCCTTGTCTCATTCTCCTTGCTGAAAGCAATCTGAAGTTTCACTTTTATCGCAGTTTTATTGTCTTCCAAATTAGAAGTTATTAATTTAATGTTTTATTGCAGTGCTACCAACACAAGCTGCCACGGCAGAGGTTTTTACTTTTTGCTGGTCTATTAAACATAAGCCGGATTTGACTCATTAAGCTTCCAACTTTCTCTACAGTCATTTTGAAATGTTTGTCGATACATTTATCACCCTTTCCCTGTGTGACAGGGGACTCTGTCCTAAAGACAAGGCATGAGCCGGGTGGTGGTGGCGCATGCCTTTAGTCCCAGCACCCATATCAGACGAGGCATATAGTAAAGCCATACCAGGACATGTTTGTGTCTCATAAGTGATTTTACATGTTTTATTCTCAAGGATTTTTTTTATCCTGACAGTTATTGATGGATTGTTTTCTTCTCGGCAGTGCTGGAGATTGAATTTAGGGCCTTGTGTGTTGCTAGGTAAGGGTAGTACCACAGAGCTCTCTCTATCCACAGCTCCTTTATGTATTTACTCATGTATCTATATATTGTTTGTTTTGAGATGGGGTTTCCAGGCACCCAGGTTAGCCCTGACCTCCCAGTGTAGTTAAGGTTGAGCATGACCTGGAGCTTCTTATCCTCCTGTCTCCACCTCTGGAGTCCTGGGACACAGGTGAGTACCTCCACGTGCAGTTTATCTGGTGCTGGAATGGGTTGCAGGGCTTCGTGAATGCTGTCCTATTTTTTCTATCTTGAGACAGGGTCTTGCTAAATTGCCCAATAGTTTGTTGTTTGTTTGTTTGTTTTTATAAATAAAGTATTTATTATTTATTTGTTGTATGTGTGTATATGTATGTGCACAGAAAATGCAGGTGCACATATATGGGGGTCAGTGGACAAGTTGAGGGTGTTGGTTCTCTCTTTGCACTGGGTTCTGGGGAGCACTGAACTCAAGTTGCCAGCCTTGGTAGTAAGCACCTCAACCCATGGAGCCATTTTGCTGGCTCCCACTATTATTTTCAAAATGTGTCTAAGCATGTGTCTCCTTGAAGTGCTCTGGATCAGAGTGGAACACAAAAACACACAGCTTGGTAGCATAATAAAGGAAACTATTGTTTTGGGGGGCTTTTTGCTCTTTTGGGGGACCCACAACTCAGCACCCAAATAAATCATACACAGAGGCTTATTTTTGATTATGAATGACCAGCCTTAGCTTGGCTTGTTTCTAGACAGCTTTCCTTAACTTCAATTATCCCAACCACCTTCTATCTCTGGGCTTTTCCTTCTCTCTAACTTCTGTAAATCTTACTCTTATCCCATGCTGTGTAGCTGGGTGGTTGGCCCCTGGAGTCCTCCTTCTCTGGCTTCTAGATTTTAGATCTCACCTCCCAGTTTTCTCCTTCTATATATACTCTCCGCCTGCCAACCCCGCCTCTCCTTTCTCCTGCCTTGCTATTGGCCAGTTCTTTATTAAACCATCAGGCACAGTAACACAGCTTCACAGAGTTAAACAAATGCAATATAAATGAAAGTAACACACCTTAAAATATTCTACTACAGGAAGCATTTGACTGGGTGACCTCCAGCAAGCTATCCTCACCATGCAACAAATGCCTTATTCTCCTCAAACCCAAGTTGGCTCCTTTCCTTTAGGAAGATCTTTAAGATAACATCCCTGACAAAGTTAATGAGCTATCCAAATGCAGAATATGCTAGTTGGTTTTGTTGTCTAAAATAATTTGATGATCCTTGAACCATGAATTGTGGTAAAAATGGAAATTAGCAGGCTTTGGTTCTCTTGAAATCTCAGAGAGTAGAGAAAGACTGTCCCCTGTCCCCTGTGCTCTCTGAGCCAGTGCTAGGGCTCAGTATTGGACCAGGTTTGCCTTCAGAAGTCCTTTTGCTGAGAAATGCTTTGTGAAGTTGTAACCAGAGTCCACGAGCTCCTGGTGCCTGCCACCACAAAGGCTAAGGAGCAGTGAGACAGGAACTGAATCTTTAAAGCTGTGTGGTACTCAGAGAGCCAGTGATCTCAGAAGGCAGCCAATCAGTATCCTACTAAACCCCCAAACACGACCTTCCATCTCATCTCTAGTCAGCAAGCTTTGTAGAGAGGGAGGGTGCAGTGAGGACAAAGAGAGTCAGTCATTCTGGGGCCCAGTCTTGCCACTCTGGGCAGGTAGGTGGTGATGGTCAGCCACATTTCTGAGACTCTGTGGTGTCTTGGGTCTCTCTGGTTCTCACTCCTTGAGTTCTACTCTTATTCTGTGGATGTCTGGACTCAGGTGCTTCTTAAAATGCTGGGTCAAATTTGTTTCTTTTGGTATCTGTATAAACTGACGACATGACCACCTCATGGTATGGTGAAGGGGATGGTTTTTATTGTAGATATGAGAGAAGGCACAGCCAGAGGCATCTATGTGGAAGAGTCCAGAGCAGAGGGAGGAAGTAGTTGACTGAACATAGCCAGCAGACTAGACCTGACCACGAGAGAAACAGGGACCGAGTAGAGAGATGGGTGCAGAAAGAGAGAAAGTGTGATCAAACATATCCAAAATAGCAGTGTTATAAGGAGAAGGAGGGTGAGCTGGAGGGGGTTTTAAGTGGGGGAAGGAGGTGAGAAGAGCTAGGACTGTGAAGTATGTAGCAGGCACTTGTGATACTGAGTGAGCCTGGAGGCCAGCATGCACTTTGGTGTGCTAGTCGGCACCACAGATAGTCATTTGTCCCTTCTGCAGTTTGGAATTTGTGGAAATGGAGTTTCCTTTGGACCTGGCTATCAATCTTGTAATACTCCAAGCCACAGGCCACACTGGCTGGGAAGGGTGTTCCACTGAAACCACCAGCTCACTCCTGCTTGATCTGGAAAGCCCCATCTCTCTCTCACCAAACCCTGCCCTCTCAGAGAATCTTCAAAAAAGAAAAGGTGCCAAAAAGCCCAGTTCCATATTCTTGGCAGCTCTGGAAGCTTCTCCCCTGAAGTTGCCAGTAACCCAAGACCCTGCCTAAAGTGGTCAGCTTTTGCCCATACTTGGGCACAAACCCAACTTGTGGAGGACATGTCATCACCTCCTCACCTACAGCATATATAAGCTTCCTGCTTTAGTTCAGCTGCGTAGGCAGATCTCTGGGGCTGGAGGGCTCACCCGGGAGTTGACTTGTTCAAATATACCCATTCTTTTGCTTTTTCAAGTCGACTTGATCTGGCTTACTCTCTTGGCAGAGAAACCTATTATCGAGTTACAGAAAACCCATTAAAGGGGTTAACTCAGAACAAATAAACGATAAATAACATGTACACAGTAAGCTAGTATAAGATATACATGCAAATTCCACCAAATAATATGAAGTACAATTCTGTTTTTATAATATAGAGTACAAAGTGTCCCCATGTACCCCTCCTGTCTCCCACAAAAATGTGAGTCAATACTAGTGGCTATTTTCTATTTGAATAAATGAAAACAAACTGTTTATCACTCTAAATTTTAGAGTGTAAAGGGTCAAGGATATGGTAGACCAAGATGTGGTCATCAGTGTTCAAAGGCTCTTGTCTGTTTGTTTTTTTATATTTTGAAGATTTTAGTTTTTATTTGTGTGTATTTATGTGCGCCTGCATGCGTGTATAAGTGTATGTATACCACATGTGTATAGGCACACTCAGGGACCAAAGGTTCTTGGATCCCTGGAACTGTAGTTACAAGTGATGGTGAGCCGCCTGATATGGGTGATGGGACCCAAACTTGAGTTGTCTGCAAAAGCGGTAAGTGCTCTTAAGCACTGAACCAGTTCTTCAGCCCTTTGTTTTGTTTTGCTTTTTTGAGAATGAGTCTCATGTAGCCTAGAATGGTCTCAAACTTGCTAGGTAGCCAAGGATGACTTTGAACTCCTAATTCTCCTTCTTTCACCTTCCATGTCCTGCCTGGGATTCTGGTATGCACCACTATACATGGTTTATACAATGCTGGGGCTAGAACCCAGGGCTTTGTACATGCTAGGCAAGCACTCTACCAACTGTGCCACATCCCCAGGCAGATTTCTGAATTCTTGAGTCCAGAAGACCCAAGGGCTACTGTAAAACAGTTGGAAAGAAAGTCTAGAAAAAAGCATATCAAGGATCCAGTATTTATGCTAAATGCCCCATGGCTATGAATGTGAAGAGATAATATCTGAGGACTCACAGAAATATTTTGCTTTGTGAGTGCTTGTCAGTCAACCTAATGGGACTGTGAAGAATAAGGGAGGCGCTCCAGCCACGGGGCTTACAAAGAACTGTCTGCACGGATAAAAGCTACAGAATGCCCCAAGCTAGATCGGAGTGAAAATAGGCCCAATACAGTGAATGTCCAAAAATAGGTCAAACACACAAACAATAATTAAGTAAGTCCTGCGATGCATTATCAAACACTGGAGCTGAACTGTAGACTGCCTTCTGGGGAAGATGTGGCAGCGAGGGCTGTCTAGCAGTCTACATGGAAATAATAGGCAGCAGCCTTCAGCATATTGAAATTGCTCCTATCACACTCAGAGATGACCTTTGTTAGGGAGTACAACTTTGTTTTTTTTTTTTTTCCATGCTGGTTGGTAAATATTTCCTATCGACTTGTATCCTAGCACTACTAGCTTGACAGCACAATAAAAAAAGGCTTCCAACCAATGTAGAGGTCTATTTTAATAAATATTCTAAAATAGGACTTTTGAATTCATTATGTAGAAAGTAGACACCATAAAGGAAGATCAACAGAAATATTAGGACTAGAAGGATAAGCTCCCTCTCTTTTTTTAAAAGATCTATTTTTTATTTTAAAGTGTGTGTATGTGTGTGTGTGTGTATGTGTGATGTGTGTGGTGTGTGTGTGGTGTGTGTGTGGTGTATGTGTGTGTATGTGTGTGTTGATGTGTGTGTGTGTGTGTGTATGGTGTATGTGTGTGTGTTGTGTGTGAGTGTATGTGTGTGTGTGTGTGGTGTGTGTGTGTGTGTGTGTGTGTGTGTGTGTGTGTGTGTGCTCATGGTATGATACATGTATGGAGGTCAGTGCTTAACTCACAGGATTTACCTTCTTTCCACCCTGTGTATCTGAGAGATAGAAGTTAGGTCGTCAGCCTAGGTGGCAAGGACCTTCACTGCAGGAACCATTTTGCTGTCCTAGAATGAACTTTAAAAATTCAGATCCTTTTTTTTTCTCATTGATATATGTTAAATATACATTATTAAGAGAAACCCAACTGGCTAAGGAGGAAATGACCACTCACCGTGTCCATGTCTAGAAACATTGTAGTGAACAGCGTGGTAAATTTACTTCCTTTATGGAATCTAGAGATTTTGAGTTGGTTATACATACTGGGGAGTCATGCTGTAGATGAATTCTGTATTCTGAGTCTCAGCAACTTCCTTTTTAAAAAATGTTTATTTTGTTTTGGTATTTTTTTAAAACAAGTATTTGACTACATAATCCACCTGATAGATTCACTGTTGTTTTTGTTAAACACTTTTCTGTGTAGAATACCTGTGGTTTTTAAAAAGTGAATTCTATGTTTGGAATCCCTTGGTATGAATCCCTGTTACAGTGCAGACTCCTAGCTTTGGGGGATCACCCTCCAGGCCCAGTTTGTAGCAAAGGTGCGAAAAGTTAATACTGTTTCCTGTAAAGACCTAGCAACTGTTTCAGGCCTTGGCTTGGCCAGCATTCTAAGCTTTGTTAATTTGTGTGCCTGTGGAGGGGAGAAGGAGGGAGAGCGGGAAGGAAAGAGGAAGGAGGGAGGGAGGGAGAGAAGGAGGGAGCGAGGTCAGCACTGGGTTTCCTTCTCAGTTGTCCTCTGCTTTATTTTTTGAAGCAGGCTCTCTCACTGAACCTGGACTCACCAATACAGCTAGGCCAGTAAGCTTCCATTTGTATCTAACCTCCATTTGTATCTACAGTTAGAGATGCATGCCAGCTGTTGCCATGCCTGGCCTTTGCCAAGGTAGATGCTGGGGATGCCAATTCAGGTTCTCATGCTTGCTTGGCAAACACTTTATCCACTGCGCCATCTCCCTGGCCCTGGTAATTTCTCCACTCCCCATCTTTCCCCTTTTCTTTCTTCTCATTCTTCCCTCCCTCCCTCTTCCCTATTCTCCTTTGCTTTCTTTTCCTCCCTCACCCTCTCTTTAATTTTTCTACTAGACAGGATCTCATGTAGTTCAGGCTGGCTTCTAACTCACTATGTTTGTAGTCAAAGAGGACTCTGAACTTCTGATCCTCCTGCCTTCACCTACCAAGTATTAGGATTACAAGTATGCCCTGCTAGGTTTGGCTTAAAACAGATTAATGTCTTTATTTTCTATTGTTTTTATTTTTGAGATGGAGGTCTTCACTTTTGCTTAGGCTGGTCTGGAGCTCAAGATTGTTCTAGTAGCTGTCTGGGATGTCTGCTCTTATCCTTACATTCATGGTTTTACTTGGACATTCTTTATGTAACCATGTAGAGGACAGAGGCTGCCAAAGGATACCACTTCTTTGTTTTTTTTTTGATATTTTATTTATGTGCATTGGTGTTTTGCCTACATGTATATCTGTGTGATGGTGTCAGATCCCCTGGAACTGGAGTTACAAAGAGTTGTGAGCTGCCATGTGGGTGCTGGGAATTGAACCTGGGTCCTCTGGAAGAGCAGCCAGTGCTCTAAACCGCTGAGCCATCTCTCCAGCCCTGCTCCCATTTTTTTTTTTTTAAATGAGGAAGGGATTATATTAATTCCACTCCAAATCTGTTTTATTAGGTAAAGGAATAACTCTTAAATGATTCTCCTCTGGTCATGTGTGCTGGATAGTTTTATGTGAACTTGACACAAGCCAGAGTCATCAGTGAGAAGGGAGCCTCAATTGAGAAAATGCTTTCTTAATTAGTGATTGATAGGGGTGGGTCCAGCCCTTTGTGTGCAGCTCCATCCCTGGGCTATGGTCCTGGGTTCTATAAGAAAGCAGGCTGAACCAAGCCATATGGAGCAAGCTAGTAAACAGCACCCCTCCATGGCCTCTTTATTAGCCCCTGCCTCCAGGATCCTGCCCTGCTTGAGTTCCTGTCCTGACTTCCTTTGGTGATGAACTGTGATGTGGGAAGCTTAAGCCAAATAAACTCTTTTCTCTCCAACTTGCTTTAGAGTCATGGTGTTTTATCACAGCAATTAAAACCCCAACTGAAACAAACTGGCACCAGCATAGTGAGGTATTACAGTCCTGACAGTGTTTGGGGAGGATTGTGGAAGGACTTTGGAACTTTGGGCTAAAAAGGCCATTGTATGTTGACAGCTCAGTGAGCTGTTCTTAGGGGCTTGGAAAATAAGAATGTTGAGAGATGTGCAAGATGATGGAGGTCTGGCTTATGAAATTTCAAAGGGAAGCAAAGACTCTACTGGGCTATTTGTGTGAAGAATCTGTGGTTCTGGTTTCTTTGGGGCTGAATTCTGGGGCTGAACAATCAGCTGTGCTTAGCAAGATACAAGAACTACTAAAGTGAATTCTTTGTTTTGTTGGGATACTCTGCTTGTCAGCTGTAGCTGAGAAATTAGCCATGATTAAGAAGAGGCCAGAGTCTCTTAAAGGTGGGCATGGTGGCATATGCCTTTGATTCCAGTACTCCAGAGGCATAGGCAGGTGGATCTTTGTGAGTTCTGGGCCAGCCTATAAAGTGAGTGAGTTCCAGAACAGTCAGGGCTGTTACACAGAGAGGCCCTGTCTCAAAACAAAAAACAAAACAAAACAAAATAAATAGAAGAAGAAAGAAAGAAAGAAAGGAAGGAAGGAAGGGAGGGAGGGAGAGAGAGAGAGAGAGAGAGAGAGAGAGAGAGAGAGAAAAAGGAAGGAAGAAAGAAAAGAAAAGACCAGACCAGACCAGCATCATTGAGGTGAAGTCTTCTGGAAAGTGTTTCCTGAGAGTCAGCACACAGGAGCTGTGTTCCAGACATGGCCAAGATTTTACCTTGTGCTGGCAGCTGAAGTTAGTAGTGTAAGAGTTACCCAGGTGATGCTGTTCTGAAAGGTGTGAAGGGGTCACGGAGAGTGGCTGAGTGTGGCACTGTGTGGCAGGCCTGGAGTCCCTGAAGAGAGCCCAGGAGAGGCTATTGGTGAAAGTGCAGCCCAGCTGCAGCAGAAGCCCCCAGCATTTTGGAGATGCCAGTGCCATGGGAAGACTACCAGGAACAGCAGCAGCAGTGGAGTGGAGCCTGCCCGAACTTAGAAGACAAGCTGTGTGTGCTGCAGAGGGCAGAGCTGGAGAAGTGACCCTCGCCCTTTGGAGGAACCCAGAAGATTATGAGTAAATTCCAGTTAGCAATAGAAACCCTAAGACGTTATGTAATATATTTTTAAAAGCCACCTAACAGTTACCCAGGGTGAGACTTATTCAGCCCTAATATGCTCACAATTCCATAATTCTTGTAGTGTTTCTTGACTCAGACATGAAGCAGAAAAATCCTAAGTTTTCTAGAATTTCACCAGAAAAACCGAGAGAGAGTTTTCCTCTTCCTTTACCCAAATGAGCTCAATTCTGCAAGGCCCTGTCACCATGTGTGTGACCATGTGATCAAGAGTTACTTTTAGGCCAAAGGTTCACATGATAAAAAAACTTGTAGACAAGTGTGATCTGCTTGTAATCCTAGAATTTGGGAGGCAAAGGCAGCTAGATCACTGAGTTCAAGGACAGCCTAATCTACATAGCTCTGGTCAAGGCTACAGAGTGAGACACCTCACCCCATCTCAAAACAAAACAAAACTCAAAACCAAAACAAAAATTCCAAGTTCATGTATAGATAAGGGAACATCATGCTATTGAGATATCTCTTGAGTGGTTTGTAATCAGGTTTGAAGGTATGTGGGAAGTAGCTGGAGCAAACGCACAGGCAATTTACCTATTTACCAAACAGTTGTTTAATAAATGTAGATGAGATCATCCAATGCCTCTTCCTTCCAGGGTTAAGAGTGAGAGTTAGCTCAGCAGTTAAGAGTACTTGTTGCTCTTGCAAAGGAACAGGGTTCAATTCCCAGCATTCACATGGTAGTTCACAACTGTCTGTAACTCCAGTTCCAGGGGTTCTGACACTCTTATGACTTCTGAGGGCACCAGGCATGCACATGGTGCACACGCATACATGCAGGCAGAACACTCATACACATAAAATAAAATTAAATCTTAAAAAATTTCAAAAAAAGGTGAGTGAAAACACTTACAATATAGTGACCTTAAGGGGCCAACATTTAAATGGTTTTTCTTCCAAAGTCAGAAAGACTTATTTGTTCATCCATTAATCCCATGAATTATGTGGCTGGTGATAAGAAGGTGAGTAACATACTTCCTAGCCTCAAAGAATTCAGTGTAATAACAGACACAGACTGAGATCATTTTAATGTGGTTTAAAAAACAGAAAAGTGCCTTATACTTTATGAGACTATTTGTATAAACTGACAACATGACCACTTCATAGTATGGTGAACGGTGGGGGGTGGGTGCAGGGGGGGTTATTATAGAGGACAGAGAGCAGCCAGAGGCATCTGGAAGAGTCCAGAGCAGAAAGAAAGTAGACTGGACATGAGGATAGAGATCAGAGAAGACAGTGAGAACAGCAAGGTTGTGTGGAGAATGAGGGCTAGGATGCCTGTATGGACTTGGAAGTGTGTAACCTTTATGTACTAGTGTGCGCTTTAATATGCTGATTGGCGCCACAGGTAGCGATATGTCCTTTCCACCAGAGGTGAGGGAAATGACCTATTTTTTGAAATCCTATTGTCCAGGTTGAGCCCATTTCTGGATATTTGGACTGCCCTTTGGAGTGTGAGGAATTGTAGTTTCCTTTGGACCTGACAGTATTTCTGTGTGTCTTCCCCGCCCTACCTCCCACCCCACCCACCCCGCAGAACTAGCTCTGTAGAACAGGCTGGCCTCATACTCACAGAGAAGATCCGCCTGCCTCTGCCTCCTGAGTTCTGTGACTAAAGGAGTGTGCCACCACTGTTAAACAAGTGCATTCAACTTAGTTAAAGGAGAGTAGGAAATGGGAGAAACTGTCAGAGAAGTCTGACTGGAAGAGGCTACATTTAGATAGATTTGGTTTAATTTTTTTGTTTGATGTGTGTCTGTGAGGCGGGGTCTCATACAGATAGCCCAGGCTAGCCTCAAACTCAATACACAGTTCAGCTATCCTTGAAATTTGGAGCCTCTTACATTACCCCACAAAGTGCTGTTGAGATTATAGGCGTGTCACCACAGCCAGCAGAACATAGCTTCTTAATCATTCATTTTACCACCTTTATTTGAACAGACTTGGGCCACTTTTTGTGCCATTCACAACACATTCAACTTTCTTTCTTTCTCTTTTGGTTTTTTGAGACAGGGTTTCTCTGTGTAGTTTTGGTGCTTGTCCTGGAACTCACTCTGTAGACCAGGCTGGCCTCGAACTCAGAGATCCTCCTACCTCTGCCTCCCGAGTGCTGGGAAAAGGCGTGCGCCACCACCGCCAGGCTCTGGACCCATTCTTTTTTTTTTCCCCCGAGACAGGGTTTCTCTGTGTAGCTTTGCACCTTTCCTGGATCTCGTTTTGTAGACCAGGAACTCACAGAGATCTGCCTGGCTCTGCCAGCCGAGCGCTGGGATTACAGGCTTATACTACCCCCCTCCCCGCCTAGCCTGGAGCCATTCTTAACTGCTTGCAGTAGCCCAGAACTCTCATCCACGGGAAGGTAATCTAATTCACCCAGATGGAAGCAGCCCAGTTGTGTCCCTTTGGGCTCCGTGAACTCTCACCTTGGCTAGGCAGCGAGTATGCAGCACTGTGCCTTTATTTTGGTGTCCCGGGTGGCTCACTCTCAGAGTCATTGGGGCACCACCAAACGGGGTGGTCTCCAGAAGACAGATGAGACCATCCCAGAGTTCCGGCCCTGGTGCAAGGGCTTGGGACAGTGTGAGGCGTAGAGAGGCCAGGCCGCGGCCCCCTGGGGCACCGTGGGCCAACTTGGCACAGCCCATAGCCAGAGAGCAGCTAACCACCGCCCCAGCTCAGCGCAGGGCACTCCGCAGGGTCGCAGCGGGCGGGGCGGAGCGAGAGCGCGGCAGGAAGGAGGCGTGACCAACACGGCGCAGCCCACCCCAAGGGCGCTCCGCCCCCTAGAGTGACGTCACCGGACAGCCAGCGGGCGCCATTTTGAAAGTGGAGTCGCCTGCCCCTGCCGCCGCGGCCGCGGTCGCCGTCGTAGCCGCCGCCGCCGCCGCCGCCACCGCCACCGCCGTTGCTGCTGCTGCCGCCGCCGCCACCACCGCAGGAGAAGGAGCACGAGAGGGGACGCCCCCGAGTGACAGCCACCATCCTGCCGGCCGCTTTGCCCGGGCCGCTTCCCTTCCGCCCCGGTCCCCGTCCCCTCCCCCCTCAGGTGCCATCCGCCTCCATCCGCGCCCTCGATCCCCTCATCCCCAGGTGAGGGGGCTGAGCCCCGGTCGCCGAGACCCCGAGGAGCCCGGCAGGGTCATCATTTGCAGCGCGACATGGCAGGTAAAGGAGAAACGGCCCTCGGCCGGCTGACAGGGTGCCGCTTCCTCTGGGCGCTCTCCGTCACCCCCTAGCGACCGTGGCGGCGGGGCCTTGGCCTGGGGCGCTGGCCGAGTGCGGGGCGGGCGGGCGGGCCGGCCTGGCACTGGGCTGGGATGGTGGGGCCTGGAGGCTGGGCCCCGGGCCTGGCACCGCACGGGCACGGGCACGGGCGTGGTGGGGGTGGGGGACTGCGTGGGTGGGGCGGGTGCCGGTGTGCAGATGGATCCCCTCTGCACCCTGCTCCCTCTGCACATACTCGTTCCTCGCTTCCCGGTCTGCGGCGAGCCCTCCTGTAGAGACATATTCTGCACTGATGGCAGGGAGAGCGCTTTGCAAGTTAAAATACAACGGAGGCATATGCCTGCTCCCCCCCCCCCCCCCCCGTTCCCTCCCTCCACTCACAGCACCACACACACATTATGGGTAGGTCAGGTTTTGAGGGTGTAACCCTGAATTTCTTGACGATGGGGCTCCCTTCCGTGACTTAGTCGTTGTCACTCACGAGTGCTAGGCCTTTAATAGAAGTTGTTAAAGATTGGTGTGTGTGTGTGTGTGTGTGTGTGTGTGTGTGTGTGTGTGTGTGTGTGTTGGAGGTGGGGGAGGAACAGGTAATTTAAACTTTGCATTTTGCACGGGATCATTTGTGCAGATGTCCTTTTCCCAGAAGGGTTTCTCGGAGTTAAAATAGTTGTGGACTTCAGTGATATAAATAGCCAAAGAGAGAGAGAGAGAGATTTCATAAAAGCTTGCGGGTTGGAAAAGCACGGCGAAACCCGATTGGGAATAATTTAGCAAGGAATAGGTAAAGGAAAAGTGAGGGTTAATGGCCTTTGAGGGTCAGTTATCTCTGTACATTTTGGTTTTGAAGCCCTTCAGCTAGTAGAGTAATTCTAGATTGAGATTCTTTTCCAGAAATCCAGGAGTCGTCCCCCCCACCCCCCATTTCCTCCTCAGTTCCGGGCAGTGTCTGAGATTAAACCAGTTTTCCTTGTCTTTTTCAATGTTTACATAGATAACAGGACTTTTAAAGAAGTTACGTTGGGCTGATTTACAGTTTGCTAAACAAACAAGCAGCCCTTTGACCTTGCTGAACAGTGAAATGATAATTGGAACTGTCTTGTCGGAGATGAGAAATTAGCAGAGTTGCTCTTTCCAGGTCCTCTGGGTTCTCTGGTTTAGGGAGGCAGAAGAATCCTTTGACCATCTCGTCCCAAGCATTTATTGCCACCCCTTTTCCTGTGTCTGCAGCCAGTGATTTGCTCCTAATGAATGCAACTGGGTGTTGTGTTAGCTGTGTCCATACTTCGGTGGTAGGGTTCACATGAATCATTCCTCCTCTCGGGCAGTAATGTTCCCGAAGTTTCCTCTTCGTTCCATATTTCATGGTAGTTTAGCCTTATAACTCTTCTGTAGGCCTTTTGTACATTTAAAGGAAAACTAACTTTTGCTATTTACTTTTTTTCCTGGTAGGTCTTACTTGAAAGGCTCTTCAAGGGGAAGGGGAAGTGGAAATGAGGCTTTGAATGTCTGTATGAGGATAATGATTGATAGACTGTATGCCTTTGAATATTTCATACTCTGCAGTCCTGTTTTGAATGCTCTACCAACTATTGGAGCCTCATTCGGTTCCAAATCCATGGACTTAGTAGTGGCTCTGTATGTGGGGAGTATCATGCTAGTCTCAGATACCATCTCCATATTTATGAGAGTCAACAGAACAGAACTCAGTTTTAATTGCTATGTTTTCTTCTTCCAGGAGCTGGAGGAGGGAATGATATTCAGTGGTGTTTTTCTCAGGTGAAAGGAGCAGTAGATGATGATGTAGCAGAAGGTAAGAAAGTTTTAACAGTGACAACTGATAATGTTGTCAAAGTCTTGGGTACTGAAGAAACATGAACTAAACTGAGCCTGTTACACTTGGAGAATGTTTTGTGTTTGTTGTCCAAGAGGTGGAACAATAGTTTTAAAAATCACCTTTCTGAGAAAGTCTTTATCTTTTTACGTCTTGTTTATTTTTTTCATTGCGTTAATGAAGTAAATGGTGAGCAGTAAATACTCAGGGAGGTTTGTGTAATAAGGTTTCTTTGTTATATAAATTCTACATGTAAATAACTGGACTTTGATGTTTGTGTTTTGTCGTTAGATAATTAAGTATAAATAGATGCCAGCAACATTTAGCTCAGAAATGTTCCTATAGCATCCTTTACTCTATGGGGAGACTGAGGTTCTTTTGAACTTAACTACTTTGGAATTATAGTGTTGGTTAACATGTTTGCAGAAAAAATGCTGGCTCAAATTCACTTTATCTTGCAAGGGATTCATGTGTGGTTAAGATAGATAAGATATAATAAATCACTTTTCTAGGGGACTTTTTGAGATAGAAGCTTGCTGATTTATTTCAGAACTTCTTTGAAGTTTTGGAATGTGAAGGCCTTGCACTCGTTTTGAGATGATCTTTTGTGGTAAAGACAGATAATCTCTAAAAGGATGGTTACATTATTTCTTTGCTCAGAAAAATTTAAAGTTTGTGGGATTGGGGTGTGTGTGGGGGTGGGGTGCGTGCACACCCAACAATATTCCTGGCTGGCCTTGACTTAAGAGATCTTCCTGCCTCTGTTTCCCCAGTAAAGTTGTGGAATTTTTCTAAACACAAGTCAGAGAAGTTAAAGAGCATGGGCTTCTGGTTTTCAGAACGTTTGTCTGAAAATGGATGACCCTTTCTCTAGATCGTACCTTTCCCTATGAGGTTGTGGTTCCCCGTGCTGTCCTCAGAGTGCTATTGTGAGGATTATTTTCAGGTGGTGGTAGGGCAAAGACTGTTGACTAACCAGATGTTTGTGTGGTGACTTTTGTCACTGGTGTAATTATCATATTTTACAGACACTCCCACCATTGTTTTTTGGTGGGTCCTCATCCCTTTTTCAGATGAGAAACCAGAAACTTGGAAGAATTAAAGAATTTGAGAGGGTGACTCAGTGATGGTCACAAATTCAGTGTGTGCTGGTTTTCTCTTGAACTCATTTAAAGAAATAATTCCTGTGTTCAAGGGAGGAGTCAAGTATTACTGATTTTGTAACTCCATTACCTGTTGAGTAGCAGGCACTCAGATATTGGATCTTTAGTTCTGTGTTGTGTAATACTCACCACATTATGAAAGTACTCTGTACTTGGAAAACATTCCTTGGTCGCTTTCTGTTTATTCCCCTTATCAAAGGTCTCCTGGTGTCTAGAATGTAAGCTGCCTACCCTTAAGAAACTCAGTTTGCTTGTTAATCATGGGGCGGAAGACTTCACTGAATCAGAAATTGATTTTCCAAGCTGAACATCAATCACTTACCTGAATGAAACAATTGATAGCTTGTGATTGCACATACAAAATATATATGATGGATCAGTTTTAGTTCTTGTTTGTTAGTGAAAATAGCTTCACTTTGCTCTTGATTCATTGAATAGCTTTCTAGATTACATACTATAGTGACAACACATTCTTTTTTTTTTTAGAGCTGAGGATCAAACCCAGGGCCTTGTGCTTGCTAGGCAAGCACTCTACCACTGAGCTAAATCTCCAACCCTGACAACACATTCTTAACATCTTAAAATGTCAAGACTTGGAGTGTGTGCTTCAGGAAGACTGGGACTTGTTCTAGTACCATGTCTTCACAAGTACATAAATAGCATTGTTTTCAAGTTATTCTGCTTTGATTGGCAGATTTTTGGAAACTGCAGTTTGTGTATCTTTGTCTATTATGTTCATCAAAGGGAAGTTTTGCTTTTCTAATGTAGAATATTATTATTATGCATGGCCTATACATAGAGATTATAATCTTTAAATGGTTGCCTCTAGCTCCACCTTTAGATTGCCTGCTTTCTTCTAAGGATCCTTTGTAATTTCTTTGCTGTCAGTGGCTTGTGATGTGCGGCTGTCCCCTTGCAGCCGCCCGCCAGAGCGTGCTGGTTTACTTGTGTAATGCTTTCAACTTCTCTGCCCGCCTTCCCATTTGTCCGCTTTTGACCCACTCTGCTGTCTGCATTGTAGGTTTTTGTTTTGGCTTGGTTTTTGGTTTTTCGAGACGGTTTCTCTTTAGACCAGGTTGTCCTGAAGCTGTGTCCATAGACCAGGCTGGGCTTGAACTCACAGAGCTCCACCTGCTTCCTCCCTAGTGCTGGGATTAAAGGTGTGGCTGCCACGCCCTGTTGTAGTTAACTTCTTAAATAAGTCCCTTTTTCTTTCTGTGTTTTATTTCTGAGTTAATTTTAAACAATCCTGATTTGTCATTTTTCTCGGAAATTTTTTTTTCCCTTTGTTTTTTCTTGACAAGGTTTCTCTGTGTAGTTTTGGTGCTTGGTGCTTGTCCTAGAGCTCACTCTATAGACCAGGCTGGCCTTGAACTCACAGGTCACAGAGATTCGCCTGGCTTTGTCTCCTGAGTGCTGGGATTAAAGGTATGTGCCACCACCGATTTCTTGGAAATCTTTAGTGGATCATTGGATCTATTGGATTAGAAAGTAAATTTCAGCTGGCAAAGTTTGAAATTTCTTCAGGATGGTTCCTCTTAAGCTAATGAAGCCACTGAACTGATACTGTACAAGTGAACCCTGTGCACTGTACTTGTGATTTTTTTTTTTTTTTTTTTTTTTTCCTATCTGGGGATTGAACCCAGAGCCTTGTACATGCTAGGCAATTGCTGTGCACTGGGGTACATCTCCAGCTTGCTGATCCCTTACTAGTATGTCTGACATCCTCCTACAATTGTTCTCTTGTCAGAATCCTACTTATCCTCAGTCACACCTATAACCTTTAATTACCTCTTGTGGAAATCATTTTTAAAATCTCCTTTACAGCACTATATTAAATAGATACTATATTTAGTGCCTTGAACCTCTACTGTTACACTATACGCCTAGTGCCAGACTGATCTTTGTTTCTCTGCAAATGTTCTATGTAAACTACTCTGCCTAGAACAAAGCCTGGCACACAGTAGGCATTGAATATCTTGAGTAAAAGTCAGTGTTACTGTTGCTAGGTTTTTGAAAGGGGAAGAAAAGAGGTGGAAGGTGGGATAGTTGGGGTGTACTTCTGGCACTCACATTTGATTTACTTGGCAGCCTTTCTATTCTGGATTGCAGCTTTATAACAGGGAAGGCAGGAGCCCTTGCTCCAACATAAATGAGAGTCTTGCTCTGGATTAAAGCCCTTCTGGGTTCCTGTACTTAGACATAAAAATGACAAGGACTAGATGAAGTGATTTCTGCTGTTTATTTTCTGTTCTTGTTAGTTCCCAAAGATGTTAGAAGGAGGTAGCCCCAAATTATTACTACAGATAAATTTTAAGGTGCTGACTCAGGAGAGGCCTTAATTAATAATAAGTTTTAACTGGTCTGAGTTCTCAAGGCTCAGGAGTTTTAAGTACAGAAGTTTTAAGTACTTGGCCACAGGCTCTTGCTGTCTTTGGCCCTAAGTGGGGCCAAGGCAGAAGACCATCCATGCTGCGATACTGTTCTGTCTACATGGGTCTGCAGGCATGCAGATTCTGTGTGTTACCTTTGGAATAGCTCCTTGTTTGAGAGGAAGGTGAAGCACTGAAATCTGTCCTTCTGATTTTCTCCTACAACACTATTGCACTTGAAGTCTTTGATTTTCATTGACTTGTAACACCGCTGTGGTGTTGGGCCTATCAATTCACCCATGCTTTTTTTACTTATTGTAAACCCAGACTTAGTGTTATTTTGATGTTTAAATGAACTTATACCTACAAAACAGAACACTATCTTGCTTATGAGAATAGGCAGAGTTGTTGTTTTGTTGTTGAGACTTGGTCTCACATGTAGCTCTGGTTTACCTGGAACTTGCTTGCTGGCCTTGAACTCACAGATCCTCCCCTACCTACCTCTGTCATACCTGACCTGTTTTTGAGACTGGGTCTCTTGTGGCCTGGTACTCTTATGTGGTGTAATCTATACAGGCATGGAACTCAAGATCTCCCTGCCTCAGTGCTGGTATTGCTGGTATTACAGGTGTATATGAGTGTGCCCTTCTTGAGAGCCTAGTAAAGATTCATTGTTACTTAAGTGCTTAGAGCAAGTAAGGGATAATTAGAGTGTGAGGAAACTGGGAGATTGTCTTACTGTTTTATTTTATGTGTGTGTTTTGCCTGCACATATGTCTTTGTACTACGTGTGTGCCTTTAATCTATGGAGGTCAGATGATCTAGACTGTTGCAGTTGCAGACAGTTGTGAGCTGCCATGTGGGTGCTGGTAATCAGACTGAGGTTCTCTGGAAGAGTAGCCAGTGTTCTTATCTTCTGAGACATCTCTACAGCCCATAGAGTGTGTATGGTCTTTAAAATAACTACTAAAGCTTTGTTGGCCAAAGTGAAGGCATGGTAAATGTTACCTGTGGAACCTCAAACTCTGTACAGCTGTGGGTGGCCTTAAACTTCTGATCCTCTTGCTTCCACCTCCCAAATATTGGGATTATCGGCCAGTGCCACCGTGCTTGGGCTTTTAAAGAATTGTGTAGTTAGTGTAATGACTTTATGACATCTTCCTGTGTATGTAACATTGTACTTTGTTCTTATTTGCTTCCTTCACTATACACATTCTTTACTTGCCCTAGCAAAGTCTAAACAAATAGAAGACTGAGTTGCAGATTATAGAGAAAAATATGAAGCTAGTAAGATCACAAAAAGAAGCTATTAGCATAAAAGCAGCCTCTCTAAGCAGATGGGAGGGAGTTCTCATGAGGTCAGGGTGCCTTAAGCATCTTGACCTGGGTGGTAGGTATATAGATAGATGTCTGTCATTTTTTATTGACTTGAACTTTTTTGGTTTTTCGAGACAGAGTTCCTCTGTGTAGTTTTGGTGCCTGTCCTGGATCTCACTCTGTAAACCAGGCTGGCCTTGAACTCACAGAGATCTGCCTAGCTCTGCCTCCCAAGTGCTGGGATTAAAGGCTTGCACTACCACCGCCCGGCTGACATTTTTATTTTTATTTTTAAAGCTTTAAAACATAGTATGTTTATTTGGGGAAGGTGTCATGTGCATACAGGTTTGTTTGCTTTTTAATTCAGTGCTCTGCTAATGGCTTTAGGGTGAAATGTGGTAGTCTGGCCTCACTTCCTGGTCTGTGATCCTGAAATCAAGTGTTAATTCTTCTTGTTATGTTCCTTGTGCTCCTTGCATTTGTGGAGGAGTGAAATAATAGATACGCATAGTAAAATGATAGATCTGTATTCATTTTGCATGCTTCCAACTCAGTTCTCTTGTAGATGAAGACCAAGCTGTTTCCATTATGAGCCCCATCTCTTTGCCCTCAGTGCCATGTGAGTGCCATGATGCTGTAGCACATGTGTGGTTCATTTGGGAGTCTGCTTGCGTAGTTAGCACCATGCTCGTGTTTACTATTGAACCAGTGGGGCTCATTTTCCCTAATTATTGACTGCCTGTTTTTGTGTATCTGTCTGCATCTTTTTGCAGTTTAAAATGTGATTACACAGCTTCTGAGCTTTACAGAAAGTGTATGGAGTAGTACCACCCATGGCATCAACAGAGGGCCACAAGCTGTCTCCCCCCGCTCCCTTTTTTAGGGTATCTCTGTTGCCCTGACTGTTCTAGAACTCACTTCGTAGCCCACTCTGGCCTTGAACTCGGAGATCCTCCTGCCTCTTCTCCCAAGTGCTAGGATTAAAGGTGTGCACTGCCACCACCGCCTGACTCGCTGCCCGTTTTTATGCTCTCACCATTTCACCTTTTCCCATCTACTGTTTTTCAAGTATGATTTCAACAAAATAAAAAACAGTAAACAGCAGGGATTCTCCCTCCTTCCATTCACTCTTTGAGACAAGATCTCATGTGGCTCAGGCTGGCCTCAAAACTCCTTATATAGCACTCCTAAACTCAGACTCCCAAACTCACTGAGTATCAGAGACTCCCTTGGAATTTGTGAACCTCTGGCTTCAAAGTGGTAGGACTACAGGAGTGCATTACTACACCCTGCTTATTTAATAATTTTTTAACATAATTTTTCACTTTAAGTGTATTTTTGCTGATTTGCATATTTGACATTCTTAAGTTTTGTGTCATAGGAAATTATTTTAGGATAGGATTTTGGTACATAAAACTTGATTTTATGAAACCTGAATTAAAATGCATTATATCTTTTCAGTTCTTTGCTTCCTGTTTTGGTGAGGTTTAGACTTGTGAACTGGTTCTTGGAAAATACTTCCTAAATGGAAATTATAGAGCTAAATATATACCAAATAAGGACATAAAACTCTTGAGAAATAACCAATCTTTAGGGTATACCAAAACATGTTTTAAAAATCTATTCTGTATGGTTAATGGTAGAATTTAATACAGTCTCTGTTCCTTATAGTAGTATATGTGTTTAAGTTTAGGCATGAAAGTAAGCTAGAAAAAAATGATAGATGCCTGCTTTGCAGGTTTTAAAGCACTGATTGACCCATGGGCCATATTCTAAAACTAAATGACCAATGGCAATGGTCTTATTTAGCATTCTTTCTTTGACATACCTTTCAGCACTAGCTTTGTGACTGACCTCATCACATTCATGGCAAAGACTGTCACTGAGTGTACATTTGTCCAGTAAATAACCTCAGTGGCAGTCTGTAGTATCAGACAACAATTTAAAATCAGTGAAGTCCTTGGGCATTGTAGAATAAGTTAAATGGTAAGAGATGAAAGATTGCTTGAATGAGTAGACAGGTTGCCTTATTTGCTAATGTATGCTTGCCTGGTTCATCTTCAGGTTTGGTTGTGAGAAGGAAGATGATAGCTCTTAATGGGGAAGTTGGAATATTGAAGTTAGGTATTTGGCTAATATTTTCAGTTGTGGTGTTTCCTTTGTCTTACCTGAGGTGAAGATAGAAATTATAATTGAGTCATTAAGGAGTTCCAAGTTGCTTCCTTAATAGAAGGAAAGAAAGAAACCTGGACACAGAGTTCTCTGTCTGAGCCAGGTGTGTATAAGAGTTGGTCTGGCTAAGTAATGACAGCTGCTAGCGTTATTGAGCATCTATGTAATACACACTTTCTTGTGGTATACTTTGTTTCATTTTTTATTTTTAAGATTACATTTATGTATATATTGTGTGATGACTCACATGGTGGAGATCAGAGAACTTGGAATCGGTGTTCTGCTAATGTAAGCCCCTGGGGATTGTACACACATCATCAGTCGGAAGAGTTTTAACCACTGAGCCACCTCACTGGTCTATCTTACTTTTTTGTATGTGGAGGTACTTTCTTATGCTATTGCCCAGGCTGACCCAGAACTCACAGCAGTCTACCTCCTGCCTCAGCCTCCCAAAGTGCCGAGATGACTGGCTGGAACCACTATTCCTAGACCATTGCTTTGTGTGTGTTTGTTCATTAATCTTCATAAAAACCCTGTGAAGTAAGCAGACCTTGTTGAGAAGGTTAATGTATTAACTGTAATCTTGTGCAAGTGGAGCCACTAAGATGCTTATCTTGCCTTCATTTTCCTAATGCAATTTTAATTTCAAATGCTGATCTCCAACCTGAGCTCTGTGGCTCTACCTGTAATCACAGCATTCTGGAGGCTGAGGCAAGAGGACCATGAGTTTGAGGCCAGTGTGTGATACAGAGCAAGATCCTGTGTCTCTTGTTTTAATTCAGATGAAGGTATTTTGCAGTGTTTTTTGTTTGTTTTGTTTGATTTTTGTTTAGCCAAGGGAGAGGTGGACTTTGAAGTCCATTCTTGGGTGTCTACCTCTCAAGTACTGGAATTACATGCCACCATGACAACTGGTCTTTTTACTTTTATGTTTACAATATGCTTTATTTTAGGGGAAGCTAGTGCCAGTAATGGAACCTAGAACTGAGGACCTTGCTTGTACTAGGCAAGCATTCTACTGCTCATATTTTTGTTTTGATATTATTTCTTTTTGGAGATATACTGAATTTTCTGCCAATGCCATTTTGAAACTATATATAGATGGGTTAGAATGCTTTATGATGCTTTTAATGTCTGCAAATTTGCATTGTGTGTGTTTATACATAGGCATTTTTCTGGTCAGAGTTTATAACCACTGTGAAAATAGTTGTCACTTGGTCCCATTGTTCTCAGTATATGATCCGGCAACCTCTGAACTCACTGAAAATGTTTATGAATTCAAGGTTTTTTCATAATGATAGATACTACAATGAATTTGCCTTTTACACTGTGTTGCCATTTATAGCAATGGTGAGAAAGCCACACTGGTCAGCCCACAGGCATCTTGGTTGCCTTAATCAGTGCAGTGGCACCTGCATTACTAATGGTCACAGTAATCCTCGGCAACACACACTAGCCATTGAGAACACTCCTCTTCCCCTTCTTCCTCCTCTTCCTCCTCCTCCTCCTCCTCCTCCTCCTCTTACTATTATTGAGACAGGGTCTCTTTATATAGTCTTGGCTGCACTTGGAGTCTTGGCTGTACTTGAACTCACATACCACAGAAGTCCACCTACCTCTGCCTCCCAAGTGCTAGGAGTAAAGGTGTGCACCACCATGCCAAGATAGAATTGAATACCCTCGACAGAGTAGTAACTACTGATATTTTGGCTTGAATACCTACCTGGTGGATAAAAGTTGGGTTTTTTTGTTTTTGTTTGTTTGGTTTTTTTGTTTTTGTTTTTCGAGACAGGGTTTCTCTGTGTAGCTTTGCACCTTCCCTGGAACTCACTTGGTAGCTGTGTAGCTTTGCACCTTTCCTGGAACTCACTTGGTAGCCCAGGCTGGCCTCGAACTCACAGAGATCCGCCTGCCTTTGCCTCCCGAGTGCTGGGATTAAAGGTGTGCGCCACCACCGCCCGGCTAAAAGTTTTGTTGCCAAATGGAAAACATACCAAAAGCCTTTCTGCAACAGAGTAGGTAAGGTATATGCTGTGTAAGGAAGAGCTTTTGTAAGGCTGTTTACTGAACTAGCTGCTCTCTTCATTTTATTTTATTTTAAGAACTGCCAAATGAGGCCAGTTGTGTTAGTACATACTTTTAATACCCAAACTCAGGAGGCCGAGGCACTTGGATCTCTGAGTTTGAAGCTAGCTTGGTCTACATATTGAGTTTTACACTAGCCAAGGCTACATAGTAAAATCTGGTCTCACAAATAAGTAAATAAATAAAGGGTTGATAGCGGTACAGGTCAGTAATTCTAGACTTGTATGCCATTTGTGGACTCCACAGCTTTGGATTTTTAAAGGCCATATAGACCAAATCAGTAGTATTAATGAGTGTAGCTTTTGTGCTGTGAAATAAATTGTGTCAACGTTTTGGGAAATCTGCCTGAGTGAAGTGTTTTACCTATGACCAGTGCATGAGGTGTTATAGAAATGGTTGGAGCAAGTATAAGCAAGAACTTTGGAACTGAAGGTGCAGAACAGTGCTTTCTTTTCAGGTTGCAGAGTCTTAAGGAACTATGGGCTGTCAAGTTGGACTGCAGTGCCAGAGAGCTGCTACTCCCTCCAAGCTGTTAAATATTCCCCCAATGTATGTAACTGATTGTCATGTCCTGTTAGGAGAATCTTGTGCTGGGCGGCAGTGGGCATGCCTTTAAGCCCAGCACTCAGGAGGCAGAATGAGAATGAATAGGAGGAATATGAGTATCTTGTTAGGGCAGGCATTGGAGGGATTTGCAGCCATGTAAACCACCCCTTGGGATTAGTCTCTTTCCTTTCCTTTTTTCTTTATGAGACTGGTCATGAACTCTTGATCCTCTTGCCTCAAACTACCAAATATTGATATTACAGATGTGTGCCACCACACCTTGTTTATGACATGCAGGGGATTGAACCCAGGGCTTCAAACATGCTAGGCAGGCACTCTGCCAGCAGAGCCTGTAGTCTCTCCATAACATTTTTGATACTATGTAGAGCTTATTACCATGAGAAAATACTTTAAAATGTAAAGCTTTTTTGGTCTCAGATACTGTGCTGTCCATAGAATATGCCTAGCATTTGCTTAGTCTCTGAAGGTGGAATATGTGTAGTGTCGAGTATATGGAGCCTGTGCCTGTATGCCTAGAGGCCAGAGGTTGATGTTTTTTTTTTTCTTTCTCATTCACTCTATACCTCGTCTTTATCATTTATTTACTTACTTATTTAGAGACAGGTCTTACAGTGTAATCGTGGCTGGCCTGGAACTCTCTCATTCAGATCAGGTTGGCCTGCTAAGCAAGAGATCTATCTGCCGGTGTCTTGTTGACTTCCAAAAGATGGGCTTAAAGGTGTTCAAAACCAAGCCAGTCTCCACCTTACTTTTGGGACAGGGCCTCTCACTGAATTTTGAGCTTACTGATGTACTACTACACATTTAAAACTGTCACGGGGCTAGGCTTAAACTGAAAAGTGCCTAGCAAACCTTAAGACCCAGCTGCACTCTCCAATACTAAACTTATATAGATCAGGTTGGCCTCCAATTCGGGGTCCTCCTGTTCTTTCTTTTTTCTCTTCTTATGTGCATTGGCATTTTGCCTGCAGGTAGGTCTGAGTGAGGGTGTCAGCTTTTAGAGTTACAGACAGTTGTGAGCTGCCATGTGGGTGCTGGGAATTGAACCCGAGTCCTGGAAGAGCAGTCGTCGGTGCTCTTAACCACTGAGCCATCTCTCCAGCCCCCCTCCTGGGTTTACAGGCATCTTCTTCATTCATATATGTTATATTAAACTTGATTGTCATTCTAAATTAAGACTTTAAAAATACTTACTGTGACATTTGTGAGTGTTTTGCATGCACAGCAAGTCTATGCGTTGGTGCCTGTGGAGGTGAAAACAGGTTGTCAGGTGCCCTGAAATTGGAGTTAGGGAGCTGCCATGTGGGTGCTGGGAACCTCTGCAAGAAGAGTTGAGTGCTATTCATGGTTGGACTGTCATTCCAGCCCCTACTTGGTCAGTTTCTAAAGCATTGTTGAAAATGCTAAAATGTGTATTCTTCTTGGGTGGCTACATTAAATTCATGTCACACAGTAATTTGATAGTCCTAAGTTTTTGTATTTTGTTCTGTTTTCTTCTGGCTGAGGGAGGCTAGAGAGATAGCTCAGGAGTTAGGAGCATTTGTTCTTGCAGAGGACCAAGGTTCAGTTCTCAGTACCCATATGGTGACTCACAACCATCTATGACTCAAATTTCAGGGGATCGATGCCCTTATTTGACCTCTTTGTGCAGCAGCACATACGTGGCACACATGTACAAAACAATAATACATGAAAGAAAATAAATCTTTTCAAAAACATTTTTTTGTGATTTTTTTTTTTTTTTTTTGAGGCAGCATGTTGAGAAGTAGAAGCAGAGGCAGGAGGATCTCATTAAGTTTGAGGTCACCTTTCATAATGAGACCCTGACACAAAAAATGAAACAGCCGGGGCCAGTGACTTCCAGGCTATACTGTGCGACAGGGATAGTCTGTCTTCCCCCACCCCACCTCACCCCACCCCCACCCCAGACAGGGTTTTTCTCTGTGTAGATCTGGTTGGTTGTCCTGGAACTCTCTTTGATTCCTCATCCGGGTCAAGGATTATGCAAGTCTAACATTTTTAACATTGCAGGGAGTCTGCATTGTGATAGACAAGATGGTTCAGGATGTTTTGTGTGTGTGTGTGTGTGTGTGTGTGTGTGTGTGTGTGTGTGTGTGTGTGTGTGTTTTAAGGGAAGGGGGCTCAAGTATGGAAATAACAACTCTTTACTTTGTTCCTGAGTGGATTCATTATGCCAAAAATTGTTACATTGCCAGGGAGCTTTGTGCTAGATGTTAAACACAGTGGACAAAATAAAAACATAAACAGACTTGGGGTGGGAGCTTTGTACTGGTCTTAGAAGAGCAGTGAGCATTAGAGTGTGCATCCATTTCTAGATTAAACTCAAGTTTAGTTGAGGCTGAATCTTGCTGTTTTAGTCAAGTTTGTTTATGCTAGATTCTAGATTGTTTCCCAATGTTGTGAGAATGAACTTAAGAAGTAAAAATCTTCTCTTTAGCCCTTTAATCTTACTTATCCTTTCACAATTTTGTTCAACCCTTCCTTCTTGGACTTTTAAAGTGTTTGCTTCTGTTGTTTTCATATTTGTAAAGTATGTGTCATAATAGCTGTTTTTCATAATCAAGCATCGTATTTTATCAAATAAAATAACATTTTAAATTCACAGCAGTCTTCCTTCACTTACAGGCTATAATATTATTTCATGCATACTCAGACACTGGATTATTCTACCCACGAATACTTCAGCAGGGACTACTGCTAATAGACGCTCATCCTATCAGGAGATTTAAGCTCAAAGTCAAATTCCTGATTGTTTCGCATAATGAAAGTATTTTTGTTTGAATTAGGATTTAATAACATTCACACAACTATCTGAATCAGGAAGCAAACACCAAAGGAATTAATAGTTCTTACTAAAAGTTGTAAGAATTCTCCCAAAATGTAGAACAGAAAAAGGGGAGGTGGGGGGTGTAGATGTATCCTGCTTGTTAAATAAGAAACACAGAGCCAATTGCAGAGTTAAAAACCACGAGGTCAGAGCCAAAGCAGAAAACCTTACCCTTCACTGCTTCTGCGGTTCCTCCTCTCCGCAAGAGACCTACTTCTGTGCGTCCTGTCTATTTAAAGACTTTCTGTTCTCCTCCCTCATTGGTTGTAACCCAGCCACATGACCTCCTCATCACTGCCTGTTTGTACAGACCTCCAGGTCTTCTATG
The DNA here is from genome assembly GCF_903995425.1 of Onychomys torridus. Taxonomy (NCBI): domain Eukaryota; kingdom Metazoa; phylum Chordata; class Mammalia; order Rodentia; family Cricetidae; genus Onychomys; species Onychomys torridus. The sequence goes on along the minus strand of NC_050451.1, from coordinate 55,599,180 downwards.
GTTGGTATTGAAATTAAAGGCGTGTGTCTGCCCTGCTGGCTGTGTCCTTGAACACACAGAGATCCGCCTAGCTCTGCCTCCCAAGTGCTGGGATTAAGGCGTGCCCCACTACTGCTCGGCTTCTGCTCTGGCTTGCTCTGACCTCAAGGCAACTTTATTGACATACAAATAAAATCACATTTCAATACAAATAAAATATCACTATAGGGGGGGGGATCAGATCAGTACAGAATCCCAACAGTCATGTCAGAGGGTCTCCAGAAAGAAAAAATGGGTGAGAAAGGAGAACAGAGATTACCTGGCAGGATGAGAAGGTCCAACATGTACCACCGTCTCAATAAATTACACAGAATAACCATGGCATCCCTTCAGAAAGAAAGAAACGAGCAACAGGATAGCACCAAGACCTCTGCTCCTCAAATGCATAGCAGCAGACGCAGACAGAAGCTGAGCCTGGCTGTGTCCAACCTGTAGCCCTCGGGGTGCAGTGGCTGTGAATGGGGCTCCACCACAGACTGAGGTTTCTGTTGTGTGTGGTTGTCAAGTGGACTTTGTAGATGACAACAGTTATATTCCCTTTTCCCAGATCTCTAGATTTGTGTCAAGTTGACAGAACTCAAACAGCACAGCTACATAGGAATTCATTATTCTCTGCCCTTCTTCCTACTTTCCCAAATAGTTGAAGGGCTCTTTAATACAAAATTTAAAGCGGCAGTTTATACTGACTCAGTTAGATCCAACTCTACTTCCTTCCTTTACCTTCCTAGTCTGTATTTATATCTTTCTCTTCTAGAAATGCCTAGTCAGCTCTGTGCTTTTTTTTTTTTTTTTTTTTTTTTTTTTGAATGTCGAAGAATGCCGTTCATTTATTGAAGGAGAGAGGAGGTCTTAAATACAGGCTTACAGCACAATGGGAGAACCCCGGAGGGCAGAAGTTCACTTCTGATGTTTTAGAATCTTGCATCTAAGCGGTTAACCGCCCAATATGCAGGATACACAGACAAGGAACTTCCCTTAAGCATTCTGGAGGGTGGAATCTCGAAGGGAATTAGCATAGGGAGGATGTCAAGGTCAAGGTCAACAAGCAAGGCAACAGTTACCCAAAACTGGGCCAGGACCCTACAGGTACCCTCCCCCCCTTTACTAAAAAATGAGCTTCTGACTTACGTTGCATGGGACGTCAGCAGATCACCTTACCTGTCATGGAGACAACTGTCCAGGCCACACAGCCGTTCTGTCTTAGGTTGGTGAGCGCCCCCCCAGGCATTACCCATCTCTGAATACTCATTGTCATACAGGCTCAATCGTGTGAGAGCTGCAGAGTTAACTGTTGTCAAAGATCTCTAAGTGGCGCTGGGCTTGCAATCTGTGTGTTAGACCCAGAAAAGTCCAACTGAAGTCTTAACTGGTAGGCTAAAGGTAATTGAGCCATTCCCTTCCTTAATGAGCCTTACTGGAGGTTGGAGTCCTTATAAGATGGTATCTTTCATTTCCAAAAGCAAATGGAACTTGAGTTTGTAAATTTATAACTTTCAAAGCCAATCAAAATGTATATAACTATTGATTTAAATTTCACATGCCCAATAGAATGAAAGATTAACTGTGGTAGCTACTTTTGCTGCCAGGGTCTCCACTGTGCTAGCTGTAGTAACCAATTATGAAATGACAATCCCAGAAACAGTAGTAGTGGTGGTCCTCACTGTTATAACAGCAACAACAGCAGCAGCAGTGATGTCAAATTCTCTTCTGGAGCGTGTGGGCATCCACTGGCATGGACACAACTCGTGGAGCACGAACCGCCGAGGCCCATTTTTCTTGATCCCAGCTGGCAGCTCTGCAAAAGAACAACTAAGAACCATAAAGGAAAAACGGGCAGTTCACAAGGAGCAGAACTGATGGTCTCAGAATGGCTACATTCAGACTCACAAATTTTAAGGTATCTTCAAAGGGGGCTAAATGAATTTCAGGAGGCCAAAAAATGTTGCACAGAGCCACTCCTGAGAAGTAGGCACTACTCCAGCATGAATAGGATTGTGAGAATGAAAATGCTGAGCTGGCATGCTACTGTTACTAAATGGAGGTCAGTGATCTTCAGGGTTATCCTTAATCTCCTAGGTGTCTGGGTGACATGTTCTCAAACATGCTTGAAAAAGCAGTTGCCATACATTACCTTCTGGGGAATCCAACCGCATGGCTGCAGTTCCTAGGCTTACGTTAATGCTTGCCAAAGCTGGCCATATTGGGCTTTTAATCCCCATTGGCATCAGAAGGGGAGAGTTTTTCACAAAGGCCCAATAAATAGGTCTCTGCCACGTTGGGTTTCAGCTGCAGCCACAGGGCGCACACAGTGCTCAGAAACCCAGTGAGGAATCTCATTGTCCTAAGGAAAAACATAACTGTGCTGTCTTTTGTTAGAATGTAAACGGAATCTGAATCTTTTTTTTTTTTTTCCCCTGAGACAGTGTTTCTCTGTGTCGCTTTGCCCCTTTCCTGGATCTCACTCTGTAGACCAGGCTGGCCTTGAACTCTCAAAGAATCCGCCTGCCTCTGCCTCCGGAGTGATGCGATTAAAGATGTGCACCACCACCGCCCTGCCAGAATCTGAATCTTTACTAACATGAAGCCAATGAAATAGCCTGCATTTACTTTTTTTTTTTTTAAATGTGAGGTAACAGTCTTGGAGTACAATGCATATAAGTTTTTTTGTTGTTGTTTTTGGTTTTTTTTGGATAGGGTTTAACTGTGTAGCTCTGGCTGTCCTGGAACTTACTTATGTAGACCAGGCTGGCCTCATAGATACCCATCTGCCTCCGCCTTCCAAGTGCTGGGGTTGAAGACATGTGTTCCTATGCTTGGCTGTCTTCCTTTTCTTTCTTCCTTCCTTCCTTCCTTCCTCCCTCCCTCCCTCCCTCCCTCCCTCCCTCCCTCCCTTCCTTTCTTTCTTTTTCTTTTTTTTTTTTTTTTACTGGAGCTGAGGATCAAACCCAGGGCCTTGCACTTGCTAGGCAAGCACTCTGCCACTGAGCTAAATCCCCAACCCCTCCTTTTCTTTTATAGTTGTCAGTGTTGAAGTCATCTGCTTCCTTGCACAAGCTCTTTCCCAAGTACTTAGTTTCTTTTTGTGCTTCTGTGATTTAATTTCCTTTTCTGGTTGTTCATTATCAGTCTGTAGTAACATACCAGATTTTTGTGTATTGATTTTGTAGTCTTTAACTTCATGGAGCAACACTGTTGCTGCTTAAGTGGGGTGTTAAAATACTTGAAAATCCTCTTTTAAAAACCTGGGGTTCTGGAGAGATGAAGCTAATTTCTTTGGCACTATACTGTACGTTTCTGTACAGGATAGCTGCTTGTGGGGTAGATCCTATGCAGCCATGTGTTAGCTCTGTTCGAGCTTACCTGTCTTTGTATTAGCATCTTCTTCATGCTGTTTCCTAAATACCCACCTTCAGGAGACAGAACCTAAACTGCTTACCCAGTAGGCTGTATGTTTTGTACCTGCTGCCACTTGACTGACTGACTTTCATAGGACATCCCCAACACCTTTTTGTTTGAAAAAGGGTCTCACTGTGGCTCTGGCTGTCCTGGAACTTACTCTGTAGACCAGGTTGGCCTTGAATTTACAGGAATCTACCTGCCTTTGCCTGTGGAGTGCCAGGATCAAAGGTATGCACTACCATACCTTGCCTCACCTTCCCTTCTTAATCTCTAGTCTCAGAAGGTAGAATGTATATCTAAACTAGCTTTAGGATATTGAGGCCTGAGTTAGAGGCCTCAATATTACAGGGAAGCTTTTCATTTATTAAACCCCAACTAATTATTTTGTTTTGTGAACTAGAATACTATTGGAATGTAAGTTTGTCTCTGATTAAGTATTTGCACATTGTATAGCACTAGGTGTGCCGATCACTGAGCATATTAATGCAAGGACTTATATGTTCAACAGTGGATGATTTATGCACCCTGCTGTGCAGTTATGTCTCTAGTTCCTTTTATGACTGTGGGTACATTGTTGAAGTGTGACTACCTTACTGAGTTTTGTAACTCAGAATTTTAGAATTCACTTTATGGAGAGTAGAATGATGGCTCAGTGGTTACCCTGGACCAGCGTTGGATCTCCACTCAGTATCAGTAGTTCAGCATACAACAATCTCCAGTCCCAGGGATCTGATGCCCTCTTCTGGCCTCTGAGGGAACTGTGTGCATGAAACGTATGTGCAGGCAAAACTCGTACAATACACACTATCATTATCATCATCATTTTTTTTTTCAGTACAGGGTTTTACTGTGTAGCCCTGGCTCACAATTATTTTTTTAATTAAAAAGAAACAATAAAAACTCAGTACTCAAGAGGTCCAGATAGTAGGATTGCTGCAAAGTTCAAGGCGATTGGTGATTAGGAGAGATAATGAGTACCAGGGATACATTGTAAAATTCTGTCTTAGAAAAAATAAATAAACCAAGTTTAAATTGCTTTGTGGCTTTTTTTTTTTTTTGTGTGGTTTTGTAGGCTACATAGTTTCTTTATGTAGCCTAGGCTGCCTGTGATTTGTAATTCTGCCTTAGACTGTTGGGTACTAGAGTTATACCTGTGTGCTACCACATCTGGCCTAAATTAATGTTTTTAATTGAGTTTGGTGATGCTGAAGTGTTTTTTTTTTTCTTTGTTTGTTTGTTTTGTTTTTTCAGAATTTAGCAGTAATTAAAATTACCATAGAAGAAAATTTCCTGGGAATTACTGATGTAGGTGAAAATATCATTGTTTAGCTCAACAGTAGAATTAGACTATCCAGGTAGGAAAACCAATACACACTTCCTTTCATTTTTTTATCAAAGCAGAAGCTTTCTTTAAGCAAATAGCTGTGTTGACTTGTGTGATGAATGGTGATCTAAACTCCTGTGTTTAAAAACAAACAGACAAACACTCTGAAATGTCCAACAAGCATAATGGGAGAGTTCAGTATCCTTGGAAACCCTGGAAGAGTGCCCTAACTAAGCTGTGAGAAGCCCTTGGCAGGAAACGGTACAAACATGCAGGTACAAACCCCACAGCCAAGAGAAGTGACATCACTGACTGCCTTGGTGTTTGTTTACAGGATTGAGAGCTCCCTGGGGAGCAGGAGAAGGGCCTGTGAGTGGCTTGAGTAGAAATAACTAGTGGCCTGTAGGGCAGGTGGTTAGGTTAATTGGGTATTTTATTTTGTACTGTGAAGCAGAGCTTAAAAACCAAACAGCTTGATATCTGGGCCTATAACTAAAGGGTAAAGTGCCTGTCTCACAGGTCCTGTGAGGTCCGGCAAGGCCCTGTGTTAGGTCTTCAGTACTGCAAATAACAGCAATGCATACACAAGCGTGCCCCCTTCCCGTACATGCATGTACACACTCACAGAGTGGGGGCTGCAGCAAGACACCTAGGGCTGGAGAGAATCTTAACCTTGAAGCTTAGTTGAAATTACTCCAGGCTTCTCTCTGGCTTGTAGCATTACCGCCTGGTCAGACAGTTGTTACTGTTTTTCTGTGCTGACCAAGGAACTGTAGTGGGCAGCCCCCAAGGTGGCTCCAGTGGATAATGCCTGATGTCTTGTGTATGCCTCTTCTCTTGAATATGACAAATTATTACCTAAAAGGTTTGGGCTGCTCTCTTTTGTTTTCTTTGTGGGAAAACCAGCTACCATTATTATGAACTTTTCTGGAATCCATGTGGCAAAAACTGGTTGGTATCTCAGGCCAGCATCCAGGAAAACTGATGCCTGACAGTAGTCATGGGAGTGAGTCTGTGGCTGACACCTACATAGTGTTTTACCTTTGGAACATCCTCTCTCCTGACAACCAAAAAATAAAGCCACGGGAAACAACGGTTTTTATTTTGAAGACACCACCAAACCTAAAGTTAATTCACAGTCCTCACTGCTAATATCTTTTAAGTTCTTTTAAATGCAGTCCATCACTACTGCCTCTCCAAAACACTGTCTGCTTGGCTTCTGGAAAAACATCCCGCCTCACCAGCAACCCCAGATCTGTCATCTCATTTCTTCTGTGGTTCCTGCTCAGCTGCCAAGGATAGGCTCTAAGCCCACAACCCCTGGTTTTCTTTGCCTACCCACAAGGAAATTACCTTGAAATGTTACATGACTTTAAATGCATTCTGAAAACTCTTACTGCCAAATCATTCTAGTTGCTTATATGACATTCTGCTCGAATGTCCAGTCAGAGATGTGCAGTGGACTACAGCTCTTTCTGTTTTTCTTCTGCTGGGTGTGTTTTCACAACCTTGGTACTGTCCTTTGGTCCATCCATTCATCCTGTTTCTGGCAATGATTCCTGCCTTCAGAATGCATTCTTCTCTGGCTGCCAGCCTGCTCTGATCGTTTTTATCACTTGCTTAGTAAGAACACATTCACACAGTTATCATCCCTTGAAACACATAACTTCCTTTTAGAAGTGTAATGAAGACAGGAATTGAATTTTAAATACACCTCCAGACCAGATCAGGAAATAGCTACCTGATGTTTTATCTACTATACAAGCAGAAAGAATTCACTTGAATGAAATTGCTATTTTTTTTCCTTTTGTTTGGCTTTGGGTGTCTCAAACTGGCCTAGAACATTCTTTATGGGAAGTTGAACTCCTGATTCCCTGCCTCCACCTCTGTAAGTGTTGGGATTGTAGGTTGCCACCATGTTATTCTTAAATTGTTCTTCCTATAAAAAGTATGTGTGGTGTTCCTTTTAGTTAAGGTTTTTTTTTTTTTTTTTTTTTTTTTTTTTTTTTTTTTTTTTTTTAAGGAAATCAGTGGTGTAATCTTTTGGATTAGTTAATCCAGGTTTTTTTTCCCCCTTAAAAGTTTTCTTTGCCCTTTAGATGCTGTTAAGTGGAGTTTGTGAGGTACATACTTGCCTATTATTGATGAGGTACATTGAGCCTGCAGGAAGACCTAGATATTTTTCTTAATGTCTATCTTTATTTTTATATACGTCTGATTGAAGATTTGTTTATATCTGCCCTCTTGGCTTTAATTTTTTCATCTGTTAAGCCTGTGTATTAATGTAAACAAGTTTACATGTTTGTGGTGAGGATTAAATGGTAGTACATTGCATGTGGCTTACAGCAGCACCAGTACTGCACTGCACTGGCTCTGAGTCCAGGGTTGCTAACTAGGATTTCTGAAGCATCTCTGCTTTGGTCTCCAGTTTTCCTATCTGCTCACCTTCCTCCTCATTCCCAATCTTCTGTGATGCAGCTTGAATAATCCAGGGTGCATAGCTGACTGGGTTGTTTTTAGTTAAAACTAAATGTGCTGTCTTGGGGCATTAGAATAAGGTCTGTAACATATCTAAAAATCTCCTTAATTTTTCCATCTAAACATTTTGTCTGTTTGTAACCCATGAAAAATCAAATTTGAATTACAAATGACCATTTGCAACAAATGGACAGTGTAGTGTGTTCTGATTCTTATAAAATGGATATGACAATCCGTAGTTTGTAAAGCTTCTATATAGACATCAATAGAAATCTATTGATTAAAAAAGAACTTACTTTGAAAATAATGTCGTGGTGCCCCCACCCCCCAATCCTGTTTTCTCTGTGTAGCCCTTTATGTTTCTGGAACTCACTCTGTAGATCAAGCTGGCCACAAGCTCAGAGATCCAGGCATGTGCCACCACTGAACCACCACTCATTGAAAAAACTTTTTTTTTAAAGTGTGTGTGCTTGAGTGTATGTATGTGTGTGCACCACATGCTTTCAGGTGCCCATGGAAATCAGGAGTGTTGGATCCCTTGGAACTGGAATTATGCATGGTTGTGGATCCTTACAGCCATCTCCAGCCTTAAAAGAACTTTCTTGGTGTTTGTTTTGTTTTGTTTTGTTTTGTCTTATTTTTGGTTTTTCGAGACAGGGTTTCTCTGTGTGGCCTGGATCTCGCTCTGTAGACCAGGCTGGCCTGGAACTCACAGAGATCCCGGCTCTGCATCCCGAGTGCTGGAATTAAAGGCGTGCACTACTGCCACCTGACTAAATTTCAAATTTTAAATCTATGAGATATGAGACATGGTGGCACATGGCTTTAATCCTGGCAGAGGCAGGAAGATTTCTTGTGTTCAATGCTAATCTGATCCGTTCAGTGAGTTCCAGGCCAGCCAGGACTATTATACACTGAGAGACCCTATTCAAAAGTGGCTTGTGGCTAAGATAGCCATAGATGTAGAGTGTGGTTTGTTTGCATAGACACCAGAATATCGACATCATTGATACTACTGATGATTTGAGACAGGGTCTGTCTCACTCAGTAGTCCTGGCAGGCCTGGAATTTGCTATGTAGACCAGGCTGGCTACAAATTTGCAGCACCCATTTTTGCTGCTGAGATTAAGGTATGAGCCATCACTCATAGTTTGCATTAGGCAAGTGGAGTAATTTAATGTGTGGAGCTAATTATGAACCTGTTTCTTGGGGGGTCTGTGAGTAGGCCAAGCTTTTTTTGGGGGAGGGAGAGAAGAGTTTTTCAAAGGACAGTATTACGTTGAGTTTGCTCTGCAAGGCGTAGGAGACATTGCTCCAACAAACCAGATATGTGGTGAGTTTAATGGCCTACCTTGGGAAAAATATTGAAGACTTTGAGCTCCCTCTAGAGGACAACAGTCAAAAGGAGCCTCCTAAAGTTCTTTAGGGAAAGAACCTGAAGTTGTTAGCCTTCCTTTTAAGCAAGAAGTTACTGCTTTATGAATACATTAACCTCCTCTTCTGGTGTTAGGGATCACCCAGGACAAAGAGTATCACATATGCTAACTTAACTTCACTCTATTCTGAGTGTTTGTTTATATAAGGGGAAAAGGAGTCTTTCAGAAAAAAATTTGTGTTAGCCATGACTAAATAGCTATGTGGAGCCAATGGAAAAAAAAGATGGTGAAGATGGATCATGCTTTTTAATTGGGGTATAAGTATATGACAAGCAGATCAAGAATCTGATTTCTGTTTTAAATAGACCTGGTAACATGAACAGAGAAACAGATAATCTGTTTACCTGATGTACTCACCCCACCTCTCCAACATCTGGAAAGAACAAGTACTGGAAGATTAACAGGATGATGAGCAAGGTATAGGCTTATGTCTAATTAAACACGTGAATGAGCTGACACTTACCTGCCTAAGCTTTAGAGCTAGCTGACTGCTGAGCTGTTTGCTCCAGGACAGTAGTGTTGTTAGCAATGGTCAGATGTTCTGAGGTGCATAGCTTTATAGCCTTTATTATAGTTCACCTTTTATTCTTTGTCTACTCCTCTTTGCAGAACTGGTGTGGATTCATTTCTTTGAAAATGCAGCTATAAAATGAAATCTTGATTTTTTTTTTTTTATACTGATAGGTTGAATAAAAGTTTATCTTTGTGTGTGTGCACACACACATGTTTAGGAAGGCCGATGATTGGGGTCAAGTGTGGTCTTCTGTTGCTTTCCATCTTAGTTTTTGAGACAGGTTTCCATTGAACTTGAGATTGCCAATTTGACTGGACTGGCTGGCCAGTGAGCCCTAGAACCTGTCTTTACCTCCCAGTGCTGGGATTACAGGTGTCTGCCATCAAGTTCATTTTATGTGGTGCTGATGTCTAACCCAGGACGTCATACAGTATGGGCTGCATCAGTAAATCATGCTAATAGGATTGGGTTAGTTCCCTTTCTGTTGCCATGATAAACACCATAACCAATGCAACTTAAAGGAAGAAAAGTGTTTTGGTTCACATTTCCAAAGGGAGAGTTGTAATGGTGGGAGGTACAGTGAGTGTCAAATGACTGGAACAGGAAGCTGAGAGATCATCAGATCCTCAACTTCAGATATTACCTCGGGTAGAGAGAATGAAGTGATTTGAGACTGAACTGTCAGATCCCACCCACAGTGACATACTTTGTTCAGCAAACAGTGCCACCAATTGGGGACCATATGTTCAAACACTTAAGCCTGTTAGGGACGTTTTCCACTCCCGACCACAAGGAGGATGTACCATAGTAATATTGTGACATGAATGATCACTAATATCTGATCTTCCTGCCAGAAACCCACAATTGTAGCATCATCATGAAAAAATAAAATGCGGGCTGGAGAGATGGCTCAAAGGTTAAGAGCACTGCTTGTTCTTCCTAAAGGTCCAGAGTTCAATTCCTAGCAACCACATGGTGGCTCACAACAACCATCTGTAATGATCTGGTGCCCTCTTCTGGCCTACAGGGATATGTGCAGACAGGACATTGTATATATAATAAACAAATCTTAAAAAAAAAAAAAAAGAAAAAGAAATAAGAAAATGCATTTCAATTTCAGATTGACAGGTATCCTGCTGTATACTGCTTAGGATGCTCAGAATTGTTAAGTTCATCAAAGACAAGGTAGTCTGGGAAAGTCATAGGTCATAGTCTGGGAAGCCAGGGAGACATGGCACTGTAATGGTAACCTGGTGAGGTTTTGGAACTGAAGAAGCACAAGGGGGCAATTCTGAATAACAGCACTGTCAAGTTCATTTCAAATATGCCAAGCTGCTTCCTTATCTGTGACAAATGTACCCTAGCAGTGCAAGGGGTAAACAATGGTGGAAACTCCCTGTATCCTCTTTGTGACCTTCTGTAAATTTAAAACTAGAAACAAGTTTCTGAAAGAGGCTTGGTCTTTGTCAGCTTTATGCAGTTAGTATTGTTAAATGTTTGAGAAGTGAATTACTTCTGTTAGAAGTCAGTATATTATTACTTACAGTTGAGCAACAGCAGGCTGTTCTGTAGCAAAGTGAGGGAAAGCCTGTGGTAGTTTGAATATAATTTGTCTTTCAGGGGTTCATGTTCTGGCTCTATGGTCTCCAAGTATAACCATGTGAAAAGTGAGCTGATTGTTGTCAACTCTTGGAAGAGGCTAACCAAAGTTGTGTGAGATCCTAGATCAGTGTAGTTGGACTTCAGGTTCTCTAGCAGAAGGCCATGGGCCTAGGGAAAACTAGCCAGTTGAGCAGATTTGTAGTTCTTCTAGGCCTTTAATTTTCTGCATTAGAAGCTGTCTAATGGCTGGGTGGTGTTGGCTTACCCCTTAATCCCAGCACTTGGGAGGCAGAGGCAGGTGGACCTCAATGAGTTCGAGGCCAATTTGGTCTACAAAGTGAGTGCCAGGACTGTTACACACAGAGAAACCCTGTCTCAAAAACAAAAACAAAACAAAAAAAATTGTCTAATGAAATGATATTTTTCTGCAGCCATTATATTCTTGTTCCTCCTAGATGAATTAAATTACCTCTTACTATATCAAAGCACATGCTCTATGAAAGAAAAATCCAACCCTGGACATGAAACCACTGCCTATTGGCAGAGCAGAGCTGTGACCATATCCTTAGTGTCTTGTCATCCGTATTGGTTATGACTTGCCAAGGGTCATTGAGATTAGTGAAGGGAAGGAGGAAGCTTTCAGGACAGTGAGAAAGCCTAGTAGCCAAGTTTAAGACAGCTAGCCAGCTCTGGTTGTTGTAGCCCTTTAGGGACTCAGGTGATAGTGAGCTTTTGTATGTATTACTGAAAACATGAGTGAGTGAAAACACAACGTAAAGTTATGAAAGCCAAGCTTGAATGCCATGCAGTACTTGGGGAATGCTGTAATCTGCTAATGTACCCTTGAAGGCTTTAAATCCAGAAAGCTTGGTAACAGGTAAGTGAAGCCCAGGTTAGGATTATAGAATGCCTGGAAAAAGATTTCTAGTGTTTGGATTTTGCTACTTTCCTGTGACAAACTTATTTTTACATGGTGAACTTAACCTTTTAGTTACACAGTGCTTCAAGCTTTGAGAAAATCAGTCACAGTCACCATACAACTGGTACACCAAGTAATTGGGTTACTCCAAAAGCTCTAGGCCCTGTAGTGTGTATCCCATCCCTGACCCTAGCAGTCACCTAGTGCTCTGTTGTTGGTTCAGCCTCTGCTGTGCCATTTGCATCTAGCATTGTTCACTAGCCCAGTGCATCTGGAGATGTATCCATGCTCTTACTTTTATCAGTAGTAGTTCTTTCTTGCCGATTAGTGACATTTCATGTATGGATGTAAACCATACCCCAGCTTAGGTCATTGAGTTTGTCCAGTTCTCAGTGATTGCAAAACCTGAGCACGGTTGTCCAGTATTTTTTAGTTTCATTTTACTTGGATAAGTACCCAGTGCATGATAAAAAATTTTTAACCTTAGGCATTTATATTAGTTTTCTCATAGCTGACAAGCAGTTTAGGGATGATAAAGAGTTTGTTTTGGCTTATGGTTTGAGGAGATACAGTCTCATGCTGGGGAAGGCAATGGTGGCTGTCCACACTCTACATTGCCCTTCCCCTGGTTTTATTCAGCTTGGGACCACAGTCCCTGAGATGATTGCCACCCATGGGTTTTACCTCCTCAGCTAAACTAATCTGAAAACACAGACATTGGGAGGTGTTTCCTAGAGGTTTCCAAATTTGGTCAGGTTGACACTGCAGATTCACCATCACAGTGCTGAAGTGATACACCCCTGCGGGTTTGCAGTGTTGCATTCCTGTGAAGTATGTAAGTGCTGACCGCTTTGTCAGCAGAGTACTGCCTTTTGAGTTCTTTCTCATTTTGGTCATGTGAGTAGTATGTAGAGGTATTCTGGTGTTTCTGTGGAAAACGATACACTAATGGCTTTCATATCTGTTAACTACCTCCCTGTATAAGCTCTGGTAATTTGTTTCCAGTTTCTCAATTGTCTTTATTTTGTCCAAACGGCATCAAACCTACTTTGTAACGTTTAGGGAATTGGTATTATAAGCAGCTTTAAGATACATACTTGCCTTTTGGTACTGAGTTTGTGCAGTCACACAATATTTGCTGAGATGCTAAAATAATAGTAGTTCTCGGAAGTAGGATTAAAATGATCTTTCCTTGAATTTTATGACGTTTGAAAGTACATGCATATAACATCTGGGAACATGGCTCAACATGAGCTTGGCCTTTATTTTGTATTTTGAAGTACAGCTTGCCAGACCCTACAACCCAGATGGTTAGACACTTCAGCAGTTTATCCAAGATGAGTCAGTCCTCCTCCCTCCCTTCCCCCTCCCTCCCTTCTTTGTGTCACCTCTTTCTTTCTCTCCCTCTCCCTCCCCCCTCCCTCCCCCCCCCCCCCCTCTCATTTGTTTTTCGAGACAGGGTTTCTCTTTATATAGCTTTGGCGCTTTCCCTGGAACTCACTCTGTAGCCTGGGCTGGCCTCGAACTCACAGAGATCCGCCTGCTTCTGCCTCCCGAGTGCTGGGATTAAAGGCATGCGGCGGCGGCCACCTGGCTAGTAAGACAGTCTTTATTGTAAAATAACATTTTTATTGTCCTTAGAAAGACTCCTTTAAAGAGTATTTTGGTCTTTATCATTTCTTATTTATGAGAACATAACTGAATGCTTTGTACTGGACTATACATCACACTTAGTATAATGATTCTGCCAGTGTTTTCACTTTTATGAAACATGGAATCGTTAGTTTAAAAATCTTAAAGTATTCCCCATGTTGGAAGCTTTCATGACATAATTCTGTCTTTGTTGTAATGGTGTGTATTCTAATAAACATGTCTATTTTCTTTGTGTTCAAAAGTGTGTTACTAATATTTGGGAATACGACTTGGATTTATGGCTATTAGAATTCCATCCGAAATAATTTTTTCATCAAAAATGCTCCCTCCCATAATATCTGGCTTTAGAATTTTGTTGTTTTTTTGTTGGTTTGTTTTTGAGATCGTGGCTGGTAGTCAAGGCTGGTCTTGAAGTCTTGACTCACCTGTTGCCTCTGCCTCCCAATATTGGGATTGCTGGCTTGCACTACCATATGGGCTTTCTGCCTTAATTTTGAAGGCTTTGGGTTTGTTTAAACACGTCTAGCAACAGAGATGGGCACTTGTCTAGAGTACTTGAGTCTTGAGAGTTGATCCATAGTAACATCTCCAACATAACAAAAGCAAAAATGTCATCATGCTCATCAGCAGTATATAAATAAAGCCATGTATGGTGGCATTTATCTGTAACTCCAGTGCTTAAGAAGCTCGGAGTAGGATAGCAAGTTTGAGGCCAGCTTGAGCTACTCAGCTAATCTTGAAAAAAGACCAAACAAACAGTATATAAGTTAGAAAATTCACAAAATAATCAATGTTCAGTTGGTGTACAGGAAGGAAAAAAATTTAAAAAAAAACCAACCTTCCCTGGGCTTTCAAGATGGCTCAGAGGGAAAGTGCTCATAGAGCAAGCCTGGGCACCTAAATCCAGTTCCTGGAACCTGTGTGAAGAGGGAAGGAGAGAGCCTGTGCCACAGAGTTGTCCTCTGACCTCCACATGCACACGTCGGCATGTTCATTCCTCTGTAGGTCATACATACACATGGCGATAATAAACCTGACAAACAAAACAAGACCCCCACAGATATTTGATGGATTTCTTTGCATTCACAAATTAAGAGAAATATTTACAAGTCTGGTATTTATTATTATGTTTCTGATTGGTGGAATCGTTTTGTTTTGGTTTATTTTGGGGATTCCCCTCCCCCCCAATGAAAGTGTTCACAAAAAGACCTCGAATCTTGTTTCTGATGCCAGGGTGATGCATAGATCTAGAGTGTTGTTAGGAACACCCTAAGTGAATTGGGGGACAAAAACTGATGTCTTCTTGTTTTTGTTTCACTTATACAGCAGATATAATTTCTACAGTAGAGTTTAATCATTCTGGAGAATTACTAGCAACAGGAGATAAAGGTGGGAGAGTTGTCATCTTTCAACAAGAGCAGGAGGTAAGTGGTGAAAGTTCAGTGTCTCCTTTTCAGTTTGATATTGAAACGAATTTGTGCTGTAGAAATCCCTCAGGGTGGTGAAGCTTTAAAACCCTGAGTAAATATTTTGTATACAGATAGCTCATGGTTTCTCTTAGCTTTTTGTGTGTGTATATGTATGCCTTTGTTGTTTTTATTTGAAAACCCATTTTAATTGTAAAAACCTTTGGTTAGAGAAGAGAGTAGGAATTAGTGGGTTAATCCAAGATTTAACCAGATTTGAAGCCTTTACCCTCAGTGATAAGTTGACTTTCTCTCAAGGCTTAGCTGCTGTAATTGAGGGTGAGGTTGACTGGAAGAAAATCAGCCACATTATTTTACCATCATCAGTTTATACAAAAACTGTTACTAGGTCTTAGATGTCTGTGTTGCACTTGTACATATGTGCGTGTCATTAATGTTTGACACAGTGCTAGCTTTTAAAATAAGTTGGATGCGGTTTCCTTTCCTCTTTTATGAATTACGTTTGTAATACAGAGTCTGTGGTTAAGTATATTTCAGTTTTGTTTTTCTTACAACTTATGTACACTTATAAATCTGATTTGACAGGATTTCTCAAATTTTGTATGGACGCAGTTTGTCATCCTTGGCTATTTCCAAGCTCGCTGCAGTCATTTTAGGTCAAGGTATAACTTCTAAGACAGTTGGCTTTGAGACATCTGTCCCTGTCTGTCTGTAACATACTCAGAAGTTAATATTGATAAATGTCTAAATCAGAACACAGGGTAAGGTTTGAAAGGATTGTGAAATTCCTTAAATAAGCAAAGAATCTAGTAATAATACTACTACTTTGCACTTCTATAGCGCCTTTGACCTGAGGATCTCAAAGTGCTTTAGAAACACTAATGAATTAATCCTCACAACACCCCCGTGAGGTAGGTAATTTAATTTTAAAAGAAATGATTAATAGTGTCTGAATAGAAGGTGCACAAACACTAAATGTCTCCTTTTATTTCTTTTTAAATTTTATCTCTTTTTTTCCTTGGTTGGAAGAAAGTAAGACTCCAGAGCCTTTGCCTGGCAGAGAGTGATCTTGGTGGGAAGTAAGGCTGAATCAGTTTTCTGTTTTTGGTTTTGTTTTGAGGCAGTGTGTCAGGTAGCTCGCACTGGCCTTAAATTTATCCAAAGACCGCTTTGAACTTCTGATGACCTTGCCTGCATTTCCGGGAGTGCTGGGATTATGAGCCTATACCACCATGCCCAGTTTTATTTTTGCTGGGGATTGAACCCAGGACTTTATGCATGCTAGGCAAGCAGTGTGCCAGCTGAACCACATCCCCAGCCCACTGTTCTAGTTTCAAACTGCTAAAAACGTGACCGTAGTAATCTTTAAATACTTAGAGGTGACGTGGGCTTGCTTCCTTTCTTTCCAAACAGAAATATCGAGGTAGAAACAGACTGGCCATAGTGCCTCTGGCGTATCTTTTCAATTTTCCCCTTGCCTTTTTTTGTGTTAGATCCCCCAAAATGTGTTACTTTTATTACTTAAGACTTTAGACATTCTCTGCTCTTAAGAAACCTTTTTGGTTTTGTCTTTTTGTTGTTTGTTGAGATAGTGTGTCCTACAGCCTAGGCCAACAATGAATTTGGCAGAGAATTTGACCTTGGGTCTTCTGGCTCTACTTTCTAAGTCCCAGAATTATGGGTGTGTGCCACTACAATTGGTTTAAAGAGAAACTTCAAAATCAGTTCCAATTACTGTGTTTAATCTAGAAGGCAAAGAGTAATGCATATAGGCTTTTCAGTCTGGGGTTCTGGTTCCTCACTGAAGTCACCCCGTCATTGCTATTTTAAAGTGGAAGTTGTCAGCAGAAAGCTAACTTGGAAATATTTTGCATGAGAATGGAATCATTTTCACCTTCTGTAAGTGTTAAATTGCTATTAAATCAGATGTAAAAAGGAGTGGGAATTTAGGGCTAAATGATTGCTCTTATGTGAGTTTGTTAGTTTTCAAAGTATCCTAAAATCTTTCTAAAAGCCCCAGCGATAGTGATTGGTAATGAAAACCTGACATATTTAAGAGAAATTGTTTAAATAGTGTAAGTTTTTTAGAAATAGCCTAGTAATCCGTATTAGAGAGTAGTCTCAGCCTTGTGAGACAGTTTAGTGGGTAGAGGCCCTTCAGGCAAGCCTGATGACTGGTAGTTTGAGCCTCAGGACTCACGTGACAGAAGACACCCACAGGTTCCTCCAGCTTTTTTCTCTGGCACACCCCCCAGTGGAAAGAAATGAATAATGTTCTTCTGTTTTGTTTTTCCGAGACAGGGTTTCTCTGTGTAGCTTTGTACCTTTCCTGGAACTCACTCTGTAGACCAGGCTGGCCTCGAACTCACAGAGATCTGCCTGGCTCTGCCTCCTGAGTGCTGGGATTAAAGGCGTGTACCACCATTGCCCAGCTAATGTTCTTTTAAAAAAGAATAGTTTCTTATTTTCTGAAATTTCTCTGAAGATTCTGAAGTGCTGTTTGAAATAAGTACTGTCCTACGAAGAAATAAGCAGAATGGCTAACTTTTGATAATAACCCATGATAAGAAAAGGATTTATTTGTTTATATGCATTATTTTTAGAATTACTTAGTATAAAATGTGTTTTTAAGTTATAGGTTAAGTAGCAGTGATGATTTCCCCTCTGAAACTTTGTCTTGTTGGTAGTAATCAAGGTACTTCTGGCAATTAATTTTACATGGTTTTAGCTGTGTCTTAAGGGATAATTTTGGGTCTCTGTGAGTGTTTATGAATGTGTGTGCAAGAGCTGAGGGATTCACATCTATATTCGTGCAAGTAAGATGATCTTTTTCTAATTTTTAGGTTAAATTCCAAAAAGTTCCATAACAAGGCTATATTGCTTATTTTAGTAGGGAAATTGAGGATCAAAGTAAAGAGATTTCCCTGAGGACCACAGCCATGGTGTGTGTAAATAAATTCTTGGGTGTATCCTGAAATAGATGACCCATCTGGCTATTTTGTTTTTACAATTTAAAGTAGCTTTTGACAACAAAAGAAATATCTGAAAGTTTCCCTTTGGGATGATCACAGTCCAGGTCTTAGAAGGTTGGACAGCTGCCTTTTGATTTGTAATGAGTTTTGTTGTTTCCCCGGGATGCTCAGGTGAGGTGGTGAATATTGAAGTAACTGCTTTCGTTCTTTTCTTTTGAGATAGGGTCTTAACTGTCACCCTAGCTGACCTAGCTGTAGACCAGGCTGTCCTTGAACTCACAAAGATCCTCCTGCCTCTGCATCCCAAGTGCTGGGATTAAATGTGTGCACTACCACACCTTGCTGGTTCCTTTCTTTTTAACCAGTATTTTTGTTTATTCCTTGAGAATTTCATTTTTGCATGTGTTTTTGAACATTGCTATCTTGCACTCCTCCCTGAAGCTCCCTTTAACTTTCCTGTCTCTGTCTCCTCCTTTCTCCTCCTTCCCTTCTTTGACATAGTCCAGCTAGTGTGTCCATGTGTACACAAGGGTGTAGGGCCATCCACCAGACTCTGGGCAACCTACCACTTGGCTACATCCTGAAAGAAAAGTGACTCCTCCCTCCCCCAGCATCCACCGATTGCCAGTAGATCGTCAGCTAAACATGGAGCCTAAGTCCCTCTCCCATCTATGCTGAAATGCTGGCTGACTTGTTGTGCAGGTAACCACTCTGCTGTGAATTAACTGGTACAATGGCCTGATCTTGTCCAGAAAGCAAACATTTCCTGGCACTCTTCCCCAGCTTCTGGCTCTTAACTTCTTTGCATCGTTTCTGGGATGTTTACTGAGGCAAGGACAGGAGTAGGGAGTTAATATAGTGTGTCTTTTTTTTCCCCCCCCCCAGAGCTGAGGACCAAACCCAGGGCCTTGTGCTTGCTAGGCAAGCACTCTACCACTGAGCTAAATCCCCAACCCCAGGAGTTTAATATATTTAGGGCTGAAGCTCACAGTCACTTTGATCAGTTACTAGTTGTAGTTGGTTTTTTTTGTTGTTGTTGTTTTGTTTTTGTTTATTTACTCTTTTCTCTTTTGGGGGCCCGCCACCCAGCTCCCAAACACATGGAGTCACTCTTACTTAGGAATGCCTGGCCTTAGCTTGGTTTGTTTCTAGCCAGCTTTTCTTAAGTTAAATTATCCCATCTACTTTTTGCCTCTGGGCTTTTATCTTACACTCTTTCTGTATACTTTTCTTCTTACTCCTTGGCTGGCAGTGTAGCTGGATGGCTGACCTTGAATCCTCCTTCTCTCCCTTCCTCTTTTTCAGATTTCTCCTCCCATTTATTCTTTGCCTGCCAGCCCCACTTATCCTTTCTCCTGCCAAGCTATTGGCTACTCAGCTTCCCCCAGCCCCTGCTCTTATTAGACCAATCGGGTGTTATTACAGGCAAAGTAACACAGCTTCACAGAGTTAAACAACTGCAACAGAAAAGAAGGCAACAAGTCTTTGCATTATTAAACAAATGTTCCACAGCATAAACCAATGTAACACTAATATTCCACAACAACTAGTCTCTGTGTTACTATCTTCTGCCCACTGCAAAAAGAAGCTTCTCAGACCAAAGTTGAGAGTGTAACAAATCTATGGGCCTAAACATAAACATTTAGAAGGCAGTTGGACAGCATGAGCACGCAGCAAAATAGCATAGTAGAACCACCCCTTGACCTCCCACTCCTACCTTTAACTATGACCTTCTCTGGTCAAGGTTACAGAACCAGACATGAATTGCCTCCTGTGGCACAGTCCTTTAAATTCAACTACAAAGTAGTTGCTTACTTCTGTAACAGCCATGTCATTGTGGTAAGTGGGCACATCTTGCTTATTCAAGTTGGTGTTGTAGCATGCAAGGCCCATGCTGTATATGAACACAGATGTTTTTTATTCCCCAGCTGCCTGTGCAGCACCTCTTTTGTATGAAAGCTAGCCAGCAGGGAAGTTTCTCTATCAGTTCCAGATTTGTTTCTCTGTCCTGTAATTAGTCTGTGGTATTTGGTCAGTAGGATCTTTCCATCTACTTACAGTGAATAACCAAGAGCAATGACAATAGCATGTGTTGTTTCGGGTGCTTCTGGGGCCTCCATGACCAATGACTTAGAGGGAGATAACCTTGAGATTTTCATTTCATAACCTGTATCTTCTGAGAGCAGCATTGTCCATTTATGCATGGTACTGTCCTTCAAACTCATTCTCCCTCCCCCTCTCCCGAGACAGGGTTTCTCTGTATATATAGCTTTGTGCCTTTCCTGGAACTCCTGGTAGCCCAGGCTGGCCTCAAACTCACAGAGATCCACCTGCCTCTGCCTCCCGAGTGCTGGGATTAAAGACGTGCGCTGCCGCCACCCAGCTCAAACTCATCCTTGATTAAAATTATATTTTTAAATTAGTTTACAAAGTAGTTCTGGAAGGCTTTTTCATATATCCTTAGTGTTAGTAATTAAGGGGATTGCTTCCCTGATTTCTTTCTCAGTGTATTTGTCATTGATGTATAGGAAGGCTACTTACTGATTTGTATATGTTAATTTAGTGTCCTGCCAGTTTGTTTGCACAAAGTATTTATCAGGTCAGAGAGTTATGGGGGAGTATTTTTGCATCTCTTAGATACAGAATCATATCATCTGCAAATTGAGATACTTTGACTTCTTTCTGTCCTTTTATAATCCTTTTATTTCATTCTCTTTTAATGTTTTTTTCTACTTTTCTTTGAAGTTTTATTCATTCATTTATTTATGAGTGCTCTGTCTGCATGTACACCTGCACACTAGAAGAGGGCATCAGATCCCATTATGGATGGTTCTGAGCTACCATGTGGGTGCTGGGAAATTGAACTCAGGACCTATGGAAGAACAGCCAGTGCTCTTAACCACTCTTCAGCCCCTCTCTTGTCTTTTCTTAAAGTTTATGTTTATCGGTAGTTTGCCTGAATGTTTGTCTGTGCATCACGTGTATACAGGATGCCTGTGGACCTCAGAAGAAGGCATTAGATCTTCTGGATCTGGAGTCACAGAGCTGAGGGTTGGATGTGGGTTCTTTAGAAGAGCAGCCAGTGTTAATCACAGAGTTCCTGGTTCTCTCCTGTCTTATGTCCTAGCTAAGAATTCATTCCATCACTGTATTGAATAGGAGTATCTTATTCCTAATTTTATTGTGATGCTTTGAGGTTTTTCCCATTTAGTGTTGGTTATAGATGTGTATTATATATATAGCCTGTATTATGTTGAGATTTATTCTTTCTATCCAGGACTTTTAGCATGGAGGGATGTTGAAATTAGTCAAAAGCCATTTCTGTATCTGTATTGATGGCCACATGATTTCTGTCCTTTCGTTCATTTGTCCAATTCATAACATTTACTAATTTATGTATGTTTAACCATCCACCTCTGCATCTCTGGAGTGAAACCAATTTGATGTGATCTGTTTATATTCCTAAGTTCAGGCAGCAAGATGTAGTTTTTCTTTGTTTTAGATCTAAGTTCATCAGGGTAGTTGGTCTGGGTTACAAGTTTGTTGCTTCTTTGTCTGGTCTTGGTGTCAAAGTGATACTAGCATAATAAAAAGACTAGGGTAACCTGGCTCCCTTCTCTATTTTATGGAATAGATGAAGAAGCATTGGTGTTCTTTGAATGTCTAGTAACATTCTCCAATGAATCAGTCCATCTGGCCCTGGACTTAGTTTGGTTGGGAGACTTTTTTTTAAAAGAATACCTTAAGAAAAAATGGATATCACTATGTAGCTTGTCCATCTCTGCCTACCTAAAGGTGTGTGCCAAAATTATGATCTGTTTATGTATGTTTCTGGGTGTGTATGTACACATGCCATGTGACTTACGGAGGTCAGGGGACAACTTCAGGGAGTTTTCTCCTGGTCCCTGGTGGGGATTTTTTTTATTTTTATTATTTTTTTCCAGTTTTTTCGAGACAGGGTTTCTCTGTGTAGTTTTGGTGCCTGTCCTGGATCTGGCTCTATAGACCAGGCTGGCCTCAAACTCACAGAGATCTGCCTGGCTCTGCCTGCCAAGTGCTGGGATTAAAGGTGTGCACCACCACTGCCCAGCAGGTTAGGATTTTTAATTACTGCTTCAATCTCACTGCTCCTTGTAGATGTGTTTAAATTTATCTCATCTTGATTTGGTAGAACAGTTTTCTAAAAATGCATCCATTTCTTTGCGACTTTCCTAAGTTATTGACTACATGTTTTCTTAGGTAAGACTTAGCAGATTTCTGAATTTCATTGGTATCCACTGTAATAGATTTCTTTCATTTCTAATTTTATTGATCTGGGTCTTCTTCTCTCACTTTTGGTTAGTTTGGCTAGGGGTTTGTCTATCTTGTTTTCCCTCTCAGAGAACTAGCCCTGTGGTTGATTGATTGTTGTTTGGTTTCCCTTTTGCTAATTTATACTCTGATCTTCACTGTCTCTTCCCACCTGCTGATTTGTTTGTTTGTTTGTTTTCCAGTGTGTTGAGTAATTTCTCTAACTTGTTACTGCAGGTGCCTAGAGCTCTAAACTTCCCCCCTAAGACTGCCTTCATCATATCACATAGGGTTGGATATGTTAATACTTTCATTTTTATTTGATCCTAGAAATGTTTTTCTTTCCTTCTTGATTTTAGTGTGTTGCTTAATCTTCATGAGGTAGTGTATGCGAATGAGTTTATCTTGCTGTTAACTTTGTGCTTTACTCTATTGTCATCAAATACAATGCAATGAATTGTTTTTGTTTTCCTATGTTTAAGACATGCTTCCTGTCTGAAAGAGATGTGATCAGTTTTCAGAGAAAGTTCCATGAGCTCCTAAGAAAGTGAATTCTACAGTGTTTGAATGGAAGGAATGCTTTGTAGGTGTCTGTTAAGTTCATTCGATCTGTGATGTCATTTGATTTTTAAACTCTTTTTCTATATTCTTACCTGGCTGACCCACTACTGTTGTACTGGGACTAGTAGGGTTAGGGTGTGCAGTTGTGTTTGGGAATGTGGGTGTCTTATACTTAACATTGCTTCCTGCTGGGTATGGGCGAAGGTATCTTTATTTTGAAAAGAAATAACTGTTACTCTAGTGTTGTTTATTCCTCTTGTGGCCTTGTAAATGGGTTCGCTTTTCTCTCCCTTTAGATATCTTCTGTGAAGCCTATCTCGTGGTCATAAGTTGCTTTAGTCTTTTTTTTTTTTTAAAGATTTATTTATGTATTTATTATGCAGTGTTCTCTCTGCAGGTATGCCTGCATACCAGAAGAGAGCACCATATCTCATTATAGATAGTTGTGAGCCACCATGTGGTTGCTGGAAATTAAACGCAGGACCTCTAGAAGTGCTCCTAACCTCCGAACTATCTCTCCAGCCCACTTTTTATTTTCATTGTGGGAATTTTTATTTTTCCTTCTGCTATGACATACAGTTTGCTGGATGGAGTAGTCCGGATTGGCATTGGTTACTTTCAGAGCTGAGACTTCCTGGTTTTGCAAGTTTTGGTTGCTTGGCTGCTGTGCTCTTGCTGCTTTGAGATTACTTTCTTTGTTTTGTGTATTTGGTGTTGGAATGGTGGTTTGATGAGGGATGTTCTTCTGTCTGTGTTCTGAATGCCTCCTGTGTCACCTCTTCCTGAGAATTTTTTTGATCTTGGAAAATATTTTCTGTGCCTCTCTAAGCATGGCCATAAGCGTTAAACTTGCTCTTTTCAGAGTGAGTGTGTGTCTTGTAATTCTCACTGGTACCTCATTATTTTATCCTTTTCATAGTTGGGCTGTTCTGATTCTTCCACCCTGTATTCAAGAAACTCAGATACTCTATTTTCCTTGATCTGTTATATTGCTGAGACATCATGGGACTTTTTATTTCTCACATTTGAGATTAGTTTTTCTTCAGTGTTTCTCTTTGAATTCTTGGTTCTTATCCATTGCCTTCCTTATTTCATTCAACTGTTTGATTGTGTCTTTGAACACTATTTTGAATTCTTTGTCTGGGATTACGTCTGATTTATTCTCACTAGGTGCCATTACAATGACTAAGTTTTGGAGGAGTTCTGCAAATGGGACTTGAATATAGTAGAGTTGAGTGTGTTCGTTCTAGGAGTTCAGGGTGCCTGGTTTAAGAGCTGTGCTATTCCCCAAGTAGGACCAACTGGGAGTTGAGGCCACAGCTGTGTGGTGATAGTAATAGTGGCCTCTTTTACTTTAATAGGTATGGATTACACTTAGATTTTTACTTAATAAGATTAGGAGTAATAGGGTGAACAAGCATAAGAAATAAATATTAGATTGACTTTGAAGAAAAAATTGAAGTTGAGGAAGGAAAGTTGGTATAATGTTAGGTCTACAGATTTTAAAGATCTGTGGGAAGTTGCAATTAAGTAAAAAGAAGGACAAGGATGACAGAAAGAAGTGATACAGGATAAGAGGGAGTACATGAGAGGCGGCTGATATCTGTGTATAATGTATACTACTGCAGCTTTAATTTCTACTATTGCTGGGGCATTGAGGTCGAGAGGCAAGGTAGTGTCACACACCTATAATCTCAGCACTTGGGAGACTTAACGTATTAGTGAATTTTGGATATCTTTAGTAGATAGTTTTAAAAACTCCAGTAAGCTGTTGGGGCTGTCTTTTTTTTTTTAAATGATTTATGGGCTTTGTATACTTTACACAAGAACTCATCGTAAAGTACATTAGTTGACAGTGTGTCCCATGGTTTGGCTTGCCTTTTCTTTTTACTAGATGATATGTTTCTATAAACAGGTTATTAATATGAATCCAGTTGAAAATACTTTTCTGACATAAGATCCTGGATGCTACTCCCATGATGACTTAGAGCTATATTGTTTAGTGTGTAGCCACTGGTCATGTGGCCATTTACAGTCTAGTTTATTAACGAATAGATAAGCCAACCCCCTGTTGTCGTGGTAGGGGAGTGAAGAGAAAATACCATACGGTAGTTAGGGCTGTGATAATGAGGCTGCTGATATTCCCAAGGCCTCCACCTGAGATTCTTGGCACTATGCTTTCCTGCTACACTGGGATGCCATTTTAGAAATGCTGAAGTATGGAAGATGCAAAAATGGATGGAGCTTGGACTTTTCAATGGTGAGGTTTTCACGCAAGTAACCAATAAACCCATCTTAAAAGCTGGAAAATGAATGAATGAATGAGCTAGCAAGACAGTCATCCCATCCAAGAGTTGTGGTGCGCGCCTGTAATCCAGCACAGGGGAGGCTGATGGGGAGAATCACAGGCCCAAGGCAATCCTGGTTTACATAGCAAAGCTGGAGTGAATGAAGGAGTGAGTGAATTTCCCTTTGATTATAGTAGCCATATTTTAGGTGTTTGTTGTGTGACCAGTGCTTTCTTCCCATGTAGCAGGTAGCAGACAGTTGTCCTAGAATTATAGTCACTCACTCACCTTCGTGTCTGTAATGTGGTTTTGGCTTGAGATAGGGGCCTGGTTGCCGGTGGATGCTGCCCAGCAAGGCTCTCATGGTCAGAATCCAAGCCTGGCCCCCTCTTGGCGTGTGTGCCTTGTTTGCATCTCTCCTTGTCCCTGTTGAGTGTGGCTCTGACTTCCTCGCTGCACTCTGCCGAGTCTTGTTAGGACAGGTTCTCTTTCTCTTCTGTTGCTCTTGGGAATGTGCTGTGTGGAGTGAATCTAAGTAGGTCTTGGAGCTTCCTTCTGAAGCCCTTTCTATGTGGCCTGTTGTGCACCTCTGAGCCCCCTTGGCTGCCCCAAGCACCCCTCCCTTCATTCTTCTGGCTGCTACTGTTGAGGATAAACCACTTTACATTGCTTACAGAAGATTTCACACAAATAGAGCATCTGATGAGGAATAGATTTCTTGTGATCAAAGGGCAAACTAAGAAAAAGGGGATGTGGCAAGAAAGGCCATGGAAGAAAACCCAAGCGTAATACATTTTAGAGTGCATCATAATTCTCCGTGATGTAGGAGAGCTGATTTTTTGTTGTTGCTGTTTTTGTGAAACCCAGAAAGCCTTTTTCTGACTTTGATCTGTGTTGAAGACGTAAGACTTTCTTATTTTCATACTTGTGCACTATCATTAGAGAACACTGCTGCCATGGTCACTTAATCTAAGCACAGGTTCTTGTGTTGGAGGAAAGGTCAGGACTGGCGGCAAGCTCATTTCTGTAGTCTGAGTTATCTTTTTGTTAGTGCTAGGCCATTTTGCCTGTTAACTGTGTTCTTTACTGTTCTTCTGTAGTGCAGTGGTGTGTGGCTTCTTTTAACTTTTAGATACAGTTTTCTCTGTGGGATTTTTTTTCCCTTGGAAAAGGTACTTAAAGTCTGTAGCTACCAGACTCCTCCTTGATTTTGTTTTGGGAGCTTGTAATAGGTCGTGTGAACTTTTTGTGATTCTTGAGTCTGTAGGATGGTATTTTGGTTCTGTTTCTGAGAATTTTGATTCCATGGATTTGCATTTTTTTATTAAATACGGTGTGTAGTTTCTCTTTATTCTATATACTGTACTTGAAGTGTATATACTTGTGACACAGGATTCTGTTAACTATCCATCCCTTTTTAGCCTTAGATAGTCATAGTACTATATACAATTGTTCCTTGTTTAAATAGGATATAAAAATCAGCATACCCCCCAAATTGAGTATGTTACTGGTACGCTCGGCATTCTTAACATTGGCGGACCCGCTCACTGATAATTGGTGTGCCCAAGAATAACTGACAGTTATTAACAGTCCTAAGGACCCTGTTAGAAAAACAAACCAAAGTGTGTGTTTCCAAGAGAGTTGAACAGTTTTCTTCTGATGTGGATGGGGAACAGGTTACAGCTGTAAACATTTCAGTTGATAACTCAGTTTTCTTTAAAACAGTTAAGTCTATCTGTAAAATTACATTTTTATTTTAAACTATTTTCCCAAGTTTCCAATCTTTTTTGAATAAGATTTTTCAACAGTATTTTTCATGAACGTTTTTCTGATTGCTTGATTATAGTTTGCACTTGCTGGGGTACTGGTGTTAACTGCAGCCTTTCACAAGTAGTGTTCACATTAATCCCTTCAGCTGACCAGTCTGTTTCGGCAGACTGATGCTAAGTGAAAAAGTAAGGAAGCATCAGTGTGTAAGGTTCCTGTGATCAGAACTCAGGAGAGTAAGCTGTGTAGCAGAGGTTCAGGCAGGCATCACCAGGGTGCTGATACATCCTCGATTGATAGCAGTGTTCTCCCTCACAGTGTTCTCAGGATGGGTAGTAAGGGTCACATGGTGTTGGTTGGGTTTATGAGAGCACCTATCTTAAGGGGTTTTCAAAATACAGAAAGGAGGCTTCAGAACAGACAATACCAATCTTCACGTTAGCTAACAAAGCAGATAAATAGCTGTTTCTGAGCATTGTCTCCTTAGTTTTTACATTTTAGATG
Source organism: Onychomys torridus (assembly GCF_903995425.1). Classification (NCBI taxonomy): domain Eukaryota; kingdom Metazoa; phylum Chordata; class Mammalia; order Rodentia; family Cricetidae; genus Onychomys; species Onychomys torridus. The sequence goes on along the minus strand of NC_050451.1, from coordinate 55,572,007 downwards.
GTATCCATTTTGTGGTGTTGAGATTTCTTAACAGTATAACCATTTATTTAGTATGCAAGTTTATCAAATTAGTCTGTATTTTTGGTCCACTGCCTATTGAATGGATTTACTTACGAAGTGTTTTTTTATTCTTTGTAAAGCTTTCTTACTCCTCGAAGGACTTTAAATACAGAAAGTGGTGTGATAATATATAAAATAGAGCTGCCTGGTGGGCTTATCAACAATTTCAAAGTCTGTTGGAGTTGAATATGGTTAGATATGTATTTCAACATAGTCCAAATATTTTTTTTCTGTTGTAGAACAAAATCCAGTCTCATAGCAGAGGAGAATACAATGTTTACAGCACCTTCCAGAGCCATGAGCCAGAATTTGACTACTTGAAAAGCTTAGAAATAGAAGAGAAGATCAACAAAATTAGGTGGTTACCCCAGAAAAATGCTGCCCAGTTTCTATTGTCTACCAATGGTAAGTGTGCACCTTCTGTTTTCAGGCACCTACGTGGGCACACGTCCTACAGAGGATACAGCCCCTTCCCTGTACTGAATGTAAAGCCTACTACTTTTGTTTCTTTCATTGTTGACTTGCAGGTTTCAGATTCTAGGGTACCAATTTCTATTTAGGCTGATCCAGAACACGGAGTTGACTTTCTTACCAGCAGACGTAGAGACAGTAGTGTTTGTATTGTAGTACGGTTATGAATACATAGTAATGCGGTACTTTGGCATGCATGAAGAACCAGTGTTCAGAAAGTGTTCATTTCCCTTCCTTTTCATTTCTAAACTGGGCAAAGGACAGTTTCTGTGCCAGGATGATCTCTAGGAGAGAATTCGTCTTTGACTTCCATTAGCATATCACTTTCTTCTCAACAAAGCCACATGGCTGGAAGAAGATTCTTATACTAACTGTACTTGTGTACATGGAAAGTTGTTATTGAGGCTTAGAGCTGTATGAGATGGAGGCCAAAATTTGAAGTCCTGTATGACAAATTAGAGTTGAGTGATTTCTCTCCCTTCCCCCATCACTGGGACCTTGAGATTAAAGAGATGAGGGTGGTATTTGGAGATCTGGGTGGCGTGGTCTAGAAAAATTTAGATTAAAACTTTTTTGAGGCTGACACATGGTAGCAGAAATCTCATGTTTTCTCATCTAGCTATTATTAGAAGCAAATCTTAGCACTTATACCTTTCTGTTTGCAGAGTGTAGACTCATGACTTAGGGTGACAAACACAGTTGAAGATAACTAGAGCTCGCCTCATCCACTCTATACCCTGGAGTCTATTGTATTGAATTTTGAGGTCCATATGCAATCCATAAAATATTGCCACTCCTGATTCCACAAATTTGCCTCCTCAAGGCCCTATTTTTTCCCAATTACATTTTTTTAACCCCATCTTCTGCTTTTTTTTTCATACAAAATAGTACTTTGTAAATATGAGGCAAGGGAGGTAATGAGGCAATCTTAAATTTTAGCCCAGGCTAGCTTTAGCTTCCCCAGGCTGGGATTGCAAGCTTGGGCCACAAGACCTCATGGCAGTTCATATTTTTACTTTTTCTAAAGGGAGAATACAGGCCTTCAAGAGTTCAAGTAGAAACAGTAGTGTAATGAGGCCCAGTAGGGGCTCAAGTCTCCCTTCCCTTCCTCATTGCAAATCATTAGTTATCATTCACTTATGTATGTCCAGATGCAGCTTCTGCAGACTGCCTTGTCTTGCTTTTCTAGCAAAAGTGTCACCAAATAAACATTGCCTTTGTTTGGCTTTGAGATTGGGGGATATTAAGTGTAAGTCACTGTACCCAACTGTGATGAGCCTTAATTTAGGCACTGAGCACTTGGGGGCTGTTTGCAGGGTGAGGCTACTAGGAGTTCTCATGACTAGGCCAGGGTTCTATAAGTCTATAGTCTGTATCTGTAGACAGACAATATCTCTAAACACTGGGTGCCTACATTTGAAAATACTGACCACTTTTACATATTATTTAAGGCCGTGTCTCAGTCACTGTTCTGTTGCAGTGAAGAGACACCAGGACAACTCTTACAAAAGAAAGCATTTCATTGAGGTTTGCTTACAGTTTCAGAGGGCTGATCTATTATGGTTGGAACCATGACGGCAGGTATGGTATGGTGCCAGAGAAGTATTTGAGAACTACATCCCGATCTGCAAGCTGGGAGTTGGAGTGGGGGTAGGGGTGGAGAATGAGCATGGGATTTTGAAACCTCAAAGCCCACCCCCAGTGACACACCTCTTCCAATGAGGCCACACCTCCTAATCCTTTCAAACACTACCATTCCCTGGTGACTAAACATTCAAATAAATGAGCCTATGGGGGCCATGATTATTTAAATCACTATAGGCCTGATAGAACAAATTGCATTTTTTTGTTGTTGTTGTTATTGCTGATTTCTAAATAAGACAGAACTGATACCTTAGGGAATTGTGTGTATGTATTTGAAAATAGGGTTCAATATGACAGTATTAAAAAAGGTCAGCATTTTATGGGCTGGAGAGATAGCTCTGTGGTTAAGAGCACTGACTGCTCTTCCAGAGGACCTGGGTTCAACTCCCAGCACCCACATGGCAGCTTAAAACTATCTGTAACTCCAGTTCCAGGGGATCTGGCACCGTCACACAGACATGCAGGAAAAGAAAATGTACATAAAATAAAAACAAAGCAAAAAAAAAAAGTCAGCATTTTATAAATCATTGTGTCTGAGTATGAAGCAGGGATAGAGGAGGTATAGGAAGAGAAGGACTTGAGCTACACCCAACACTTTGAGGGAAAGAAAACATTTGGGAGATGTCAGCATTTATAGTATGGTCCTTGTTAACTGTGAGATACAGCATCATAGCCCTCCCCCAACAGTGGTCTTTATGCCAGTAAAAAGATAGATATTACTTGTGATAACTGCATCAAGTCTTACAAACAAAATCCTTGGGTTGGAAAGATGGTTCACTAGTTAAGAGCCCCCCAAGTTTGGTTTCTCTCCAACTCCAGTCCCAGGGGATCCAACACCCTCTTCTGTATTCTGTGGGTACCAGGAATATACATGGTTCACATAATATGCATGTAGACCAAATCCATACACTTAAAATTAAGTGCAAATTTAAAAACAAAAAACTTCATTTGCCTCTCCCTGAGTCCTGGTAATTCTTCTACACCCAGGACACCTGATTACCATGTTGAACATGAGCCCCTAGTAAATAGGTTGTTCTCAAAGCTTTTGGCAAGAAGTTTTAAAACACACATAAAGCTGCATTTCCACAAAACAAACTTTGCCACATGGTTTTGACAAGTATGTCATTGTTGCTTAAGATGTTGACATTAGAGAGACTGGGTAAAATGTATATGAGAACACACCTATCTTTGAATCTTTCTGTAAGTCTAAATTTATTCCAAGGTAAAATATATATATATGGGCTAGAGAGATGGCTCAGAGGTTAAGAGCACTGACTACTCTTCCAGAGGTCCTGAGTTCACATGGTGGCTCACACCATCTGTAATGAGATCCGACGCCCTCTTCTGTATACATAATAAACAAATAAATCATATATATAAATATATAAAATATCTTACAAAGATAGGCCTTCCTCTGCCTCCTAAATGCTGAGATCACAGGCATGTGGCACCATCACCCAGATCACCCAGTGAGGATTTACTTTTAATCACTGTTTCCAGGTCCCCCCCCCCCCCTTTTGTTTTGTTTTTTTGTTTTTTCTCAAGATGGGGTTTCTCTGTGTAGTTTCCAACCTTTCCTGGAACTCGCTTTGGTGACTAGGCTGGCCTTGAACTCACAGCCTGCCTCTGCCTCCCAAGTGCTGGGATTAAAGGCATGTGCCACCACCGCCCGGCGGAGGTCCCTGTTTTGTATTTAGGGAATCACTGATCCAAGAGGAGAAAGGGCAAATTCAAAGAAATCATTCTATGCTATCAAGGATTCTGGTCTTCCATAAGATATATTTTGATGGGATCCAAGGAGCTGGGCCTTGCCAGTTGAGTTTAGTAATAGGAAGTGCTGAGTCCAATTGCATACTTTCTGCCTTTAACATTGAATGCTGGGCAAGTATGCACACACATGCTTGTGTACATAGTCATGTATTTATACATATACATTTACTTTTGAAAGTTGGAACTCTTAATTAGACTTGATGATGGAAAGGCACATGGATTCTTTTTGTTGTTGTTAAGAGTAGCTTGTGGGGGGGACACTCTTTTAATCCCAGCACCTGAGCTGTGTAAGAGTTCTAGGGAAGCCTGGTTTACAGAGTGAAACCCTGTCTACAAACAAAACAGCCTGCTACGATTGCCTGTGCCTTTAATCCCAGCATTTGGAAGACAAAAGATAGGAAGATCTTTTTGAGTTTGAAGCTGGCCTGGTTTGTATAGCAAGTTCTAGGATAGTCAAGGCTACCCACTGAAACCTTGTCGAAAGAAAGGGTCGGGGGAGTAAAAATTCTTTATGTGAATTATTACATGGCATACTTAAAATATTTTAAAATAGCTTTTCTATCAATTATTTTTTAAAGACTTTCTTCATTCTTTCCCTAGATAAAACAATAAAATTATGGAAAATCAGTGAAAGAGATAAAAGACCAGAAGGTTATAACTTGAAAGAGGAAGATGGAAGGTATAGAGATCCTACTACTGTCACTACATTACGGGTAAGCACTTAATACAAATGACTCAGTCCTATCACAGGGTGGATCTCTGAATTGGAGGCCAGCTTGGTCTTCATAGTGTGGGTTCCACAACAGTCAGGGCTAGAAAGAGACCCTGACTTCAAAGAAATTAAAATGCCTTGGATTGGATTTTTGTCAGTATTTCTGTAGCCTGGCTACCAAGCAGAAGCCATTAGGACTCTGTTCCCAGCTCCACAGGTGGACAGTTCTTTATGAGACACTGTCTCTTTCTCATTGAAACAGAAAACAGCTATGCAGAAGTCTCAACTGCTGCTGGGGACAGAGCTGGGCGGCACATAGACTGCTACTATTTAATCACTGGTTTTGGCTTTCAGAGTTGGAATCTTAGTCATTACAATGTAAGCTTCTTTGGAGCTCAGAAAGTAGAAATGGACAGAACCTTACAGTTTATGCTAAAGATACTAAGAATAGGAAACTAGATTTTCCTTTTTAGCCTTGTTAATTCAAACCATAAACATGTACTAGTTTTATACCAGAACTATGATTTGTAAGCTAGTATTGTTTCTTCCTGAAGAAGGTAGTTGTTCAGATTATTTATTTTTCTTTCTCCCATTTTAGTGCTTAAACAGAACCAACATTAGTGGCTTTAAAAAAAAACCAAAATCTTCATTGTTAATTCTCCTACGCTTTTGTATTCTCAAAAGTAGAGTAATGGTCTTGTGAATCTGCATTTTCATTTTTGTTGACAGGTGCCAGTATTTAGGCCCATGGATCTAATGGTGGAGGCCAGTCCACGGAGAATATTTGCCAATGCTCATACCTACCACATCAACTCAATTTCTATCAATAGTGATTATGAAACCTACTTATCAGCGGATGATTTGCGGATTAATCTCTGGCATCTGGAAATTACAGACAGGAGTTTTAGTATCCATTTGATTTGTTTAATTTGGTGTTTTGTAAAGAAATATTGTGTCCATATTAGATTTATCTTCTCTTTCCATGTATCTGAGTCCTTTGCTTTGTAATATCTTTCCATCTTTGTGGCATCTCCCCACCCTATCTTCTAAGTAATTATAACTGAGAAAAAGTTAGCATAATGAGAAAATAAAAATAAGTATCATACGAGCTAATCCCAAAATAGAATTTATGGAGTTCTAGGGAATGTCTTTTGTGCCTAAGAAAATTGAAGTCAAGTGTTTTGCTGTATTTCTAATATATTTAAGATTTTTAATTACAAAAATATTCTCATTAATGTTGGGACATGAAACTGTTTAAAGATTTATTACTGCCTGTGTGTAATAGTGTTGTCTTAACAATCCTAGCATTCAGTGGGCTGAGGCTGGAGGAACAAGAGTTCCAGGCCAGCATAGGCCATATATATATGATAAGACTCATTAAAAAGAAGAAAAAATAAACACATTTTAACATTTCTGGGATTTGCTCATAAAAAAAGATAGAGTGTCATTAAGAAGAAATACTTGATCTTAATTATTTGCCCTTTTCTGAGTGGAGATTCCTTAATGAAATGCTGTCTAGATATTGTGGATATCAAGCCTGCCAATATGGAAGAGCTCACAGAGGTGATAACAGCAGCAGAATTCCATCCCAACAGCTGTAACACATTCGTGTACAGCAGCAGTAAAGGAACTATTCGGTTATGTGACATGAGGGCATCTGCGCTCTGTGACAGGCATTCAAAATGTAAGTCTGTTTCTGCCCTGTCTTTAAAGTGGTCTACTCAGACTCAACCTGGCCTGTGTGCCTGTAGGTAACTGACCAACACCATCTGAGTCTTTGCTTATTCCACTTGGAAGTACTTGGGGTGGGGGTGTCTGGTGGGGATGGAGGTATGGTTGAGTCTTCTCTTCCTTTCTTATTCTTCTTTCCTTCCTTAACCTTTTGAACTTACTAAAAGCCCCTATCCCCTCACGAAAGATTCTCTTATCCTTATAAAATATTGGGGGAACACTGGCATTAAAATGGGTAAGGCTGGAGAGAAGGCTCAGCAGTTTAGGAGCATGGCAGCTCAAAACTATGAATGTATGGCTCTAGTTCCAGGGAATCTGACACCTTCTGGTCTCCTTAGACACTGCACACACCTAGCACACTTATATACATGAGCATATATATATATACATCATACTTATAAAATAAAAAGGGATGAGGTTGTAAAATTATTTTCTTGGCTTTGGTTACATTAAAAAATTCAGATACATGCCAGTTAACAAAATCCTTATATGGGGCGGCTGGAGATTTGGATGGATAGGACGGAGTAGTTTCCAGAGTACCAATAATAGAGGCAGATAGTGAGGCAATTGTGCACTAATATAAAAAGTCCATGTGACTCCTCCTGAGCAAAATCAGACCCCTGCTATTAGCAGGGCTCTGCACTTTGTAGTAATCATTTTTCTTAAAAGATTTTGTGAGGAAACATGTTTCTAAAGCTGGCAAAATGTTTTAATTTTTTGGATCAGTCTGTGATTTTTTTTTTTTATTTCCTCACTTAAATTCTTATTTTAGAAAATATTAAACTTTTCTCTTTTGTTTTCAGTGTTTGAAGAGCCCGAAGATCCCAGCAACAGGTCATTTTTTTCTGAAATCATCTCCTCTATTTCTGATGTAAAATTCAGCCATAGTGGTCGCTATATGATGACTAGAGACTATTTGTCAGTCAAAATTTGGGACTTGAATATGGAAAACCGGCCTGTGGAGACATACCAGGTATTTGCAGTGTGTTTCTTTTGAAGGGTGTGTACTTGTGGACAGTGTGTAGAGGTGCTTCTTCCAGGGTGTTGGGAATGACCCATTTCTCTCGGAGAGCCATGAATGTATTACTGTTGCCTGTGTAAAGAAAGTGTATGTTGTCTGTTCAGGATTGCAGGTACAGTTAATTTTGTTAACACATGCGGTTTAATATTGGCTACTTGGTATGCTGCTTTGTACATGGAAGTGAGAAGTGTGGGCAGGAACACTAGGGAGAATACTCTCGGCAGATAGACAGCATGGAATATAGTGAACCAGGGCTTAAATTTGACCTGCCAATTGTATGACTCGTCTACCTTTTGGCTAATCATTTCTAGTTTAAAAAGGCCTGAATTCTCAGCCGATGGCTTTAGGAGTTACCTCTTCAGTGCAGAATGTACTCCATGTCAGATAGCCACTATCCTTGACCCAAGTGAGACAGGTTCGCAGTGTAGCACAAGCCAGGCCAGCAGAGCCTGTGGACCAGGGTGTGGAAACAGTGCTATGGAGCAGACTTAGGGAATGCATGGCACTTACAAAATTAGGACAAACACACACCCTCAAGATCTTACTTTTCAGCTGGATGTGGCAGTGCACGCCTTTAATCCAGCACTCAGGAGGCAGAGGCAGGTGGATCTCTGTGAGTTGTAACTTTTCAAATTTCAAAATAAATGTTATATTGAAACAAAATCAAAGAGTGAAATAGTTAGTGTTTTGTTTTCAAAGTCTTAGCAGTATCCAGAGAAACTGTGTCTTCTAGCGTCTTCCTATGCATGACACTGGGACCCTGGCTTCCTCTTGTTTGGAGAGAGGCCCTGCACCATTGTGAATGCTGGATTCGGTGCCCACCGTACATGTTACGTGACTTGCTGTTCTGCCTGTAGAGTTGGATTACCATTGACAACACTGCATTATGGCAGAGTGCCTTGCTGGCCTCTGAGACTGGAGGTTACTTCTGACGTCTGCTTTTCTTTCCACCAATCCTGTCCTAAGTCTGTATCAGTTGCAATTTCTGAGTGTTAGAAACTTTTACTTGATGTCATTGACATGGCTGGAATCTATGGGTACTTACATCAAGTAAAGTGAACATTTACAATGAGCTTGCTAATGCACACATAAATCCCAGAACTCTGGAGCGTGAGGCAGGGGCATTGTTAATAGAGTCCTCAAGTTTGAGACCAACCTGGGCAGCATAAGTAAACAGACAAGTACAAGGTGCCTACTGGTGGCTGTCACTTTTTAAGGTTCTCATTCAGGAAAAGGAAACGGCTGACGACTGACACGTCTTTTTTCTCGGGTCTCAGCAAACACTGGGACATGCCTATAAGCACTGTGTGTGGAAATGTCCCACGCTTCTGTTAAAGAGTAGATTTACTTACTTTCTAGTTCATCCAACTTAATTTCCAAAATTACCCTTTTTGTGATGTATTAGTAAATGTAGAAATACAACTCACAAAGAGATACATCTTTGTTGGCTTTTTATATTGAAAAAATAATAGGAAGCGACGCTCAAATATTTTACTATACTTTGTATGTGGGTGGTTGTGTGCATGCGTACGTAGCACACATGTGGGAGAATAACTTTCAGGATTCAGTTCTCTTTAATGTGCTTTTCTTGGGAATCAAACCCAGGCTTGGTGACAAGTATATTTACCCACCAAGCCATTTCATAGCCCACTACTGAATTTTCAAATGAAGTGGGTGAATGAGAGTGAGATGGGGACAGACAGCTGAGAGAAATCTGTTTGTCACTGAGCCCAAGCCTTGCCGTGCTGTGTGTTTAATTTAAAATAGTAGACCAAGGTCAAATTTGTGCTCAGAAAATGATACTTAAAGGAAAGGAAGCAACGTTCTTTTTTTTTGTTTGTTCTTTTGAGATAGGGTTTCTCTGTGTAGTTTTGGAGCCTGTCGTGGAACTTGGCTCTGTAGACCAGGCTGACCTCGAACTCACAGAGATCCGCCTGCTTCTGCTTCCCGAGTGCTGGGATTAAAGGCGTGCGCCACCACCGCCCTGCTGCAACATTCTTATCATCAGTAATGGACTGAGTGTGAAGAAGTGAAAGTTAAATTCTGTTGCAACATTCTTTTGTTAGTCTGTTATCTGCCATCTTCACATATCTTCTGATTTATATGTCTCAATTCCTGTTTTATTTATGTGAAGAGACACCATGAGCAAAGGCATTCTATAAAAGAAAACATTTAAGATGGATGGTGATGGTACAGGCCTTTAACTTGGGAAGCAGAGGCAGATAGATCTCTGAGTTTGAGGGTAGCCAGGGCTACACAGAGAAACCTTGTCTCTGGGAGGGAAGGTGGGGAGCATTTAAGGGGAGGCTTGCTTAAGAGTTTCATCATGGTGGGGAATGTGGGCAGCAAGCAGGCAGGCAGGCATAGTGATGGAAGAGTAGCTGAGAGCTTACATCTGATTCACAGGCAGGAGGCAGAGGTAGAGTGGGCCTGGCTTGGGCTTTTGAAACCTCAAAGCCCACCCCCAGTGACCACCTCTTCCAAAATGCAACACTAGCCAATCTTTCCTAAACACTTTAGACTACCAACTGTGGACCAAACATTCAGCTATATGAACCTATGGAGGGGTTCTTACTTGCATTCTTATTTGAATAATCAGATGTTTTAGTTAGGCTTGTCAGGGTACATTGAAATGCCCAGAAAGGTGGTTTTCCTCAGTTGTGCCTAAAGGACTAGCAGAAGTAACATTAGAGGGTATATAACTCTGGATACACACTCTTTAAATGGATTTTTGGTTATTTTCTTGTTTTGAGAGGAAAATAAACTGAGGATGTATACTGTTTTGTCCTCAGGTGCATGAATACCTCAGAAGTAAACTTTGTTCGCTGTATGAAAATGACTGCATATTTGACAAATTTGAATGTTGTTGGAATGGGTCTGACAGGTAAGGAAAGAAACTAGCTATTTCATCCCTCTTGTCACACTAGGTAAAAATAGGACTGTGATTTCTTTTTTAACAGAAGTTAGGCGTCATTCAATTTTCTTCCAGGTACTTGTGAAATAAACCTAGTAATCACAGGTAGAGCTATAGTGACAAAACCAAAGCGTTGACTTTCTAAGTAAATGCAGAGCATATGAGATCTGTAACAAGAAGTTGTAGGTATTTAAGTTATCATGTTCAAATCTTGCTCCCCCTTTTTATGAGCCACATTAATGGCATTGCTAGCCAAGGACAGTATGTGTCTGCAGTTCCACCTGCTTGGGCAGCTGAAGCAGAAGTGTTTGAGCTCAGGAGTCTGATGACAGCCTGAGTAGCACAGACCATGTTGCGAGAAGCATTGAAAACAACCATCACAACTCTGATGTGCCAGCAGTTAGTTAAAGTGGTGGATTACGTGGGACTGCCTCTCTGCTGTTGGGAGAACTGTTTCTATAGCAGGGACTCGATGCAGTGTTGTACTTCAGTGGCTGTGACCACTCCACTCATGGAGGCTGCAGGTAAGAGCACTGTCTGCTCTTCCAGAGGACCTGGGTTCAGTTCCCAGCAACCACGTGGCAGCTCACAACTGTCAGTAACTCACATTCCAGGGCATCTTCACATGCACATAAAATAAAATAAACCGACCACTTCACAGAAGCAATAATTTGTATGTTATTGTAAGCACTTACTGCTTACTGTATTCTGATTAAAACAGAGGATAGTTTGGAAGTTACTTCAGGCTGTATCTAAAGCAGTTACAGGTGTAGTTAGAGTTTTCCTGCCTGGCCCAGTCAGGACAAATCTCTCTCACCCGCCAGACGCTCAGACTCAACCAAGTAAACATACAGAAACTTATATTGCTTACAAACTGTATAGCTGTGGCAGGCTTCTTGTTATCTACTTCTTCTATCTTAAATTAACCCATTTCTGTTAGTCTATACTTTGCCACATGGCTTGTGGCTTACCAGTGTCTTTACATGTTGCTTCTCATGGCGGCGGCTGGCGGTGTCTCTCTGCCCCAGCTTTTCACCTCCCAGAATTCTCTTCTCTCTTGTCCCGCCTATACTTCCTGCCTGGCCACTGGCCAAACAGCCTTTTATTTATACAGAGCAATAACCACAGCATACAGGTACTTTATTTGGTAGTAGTTGAATTTAAAAAGCTTGATACGATTCAGATTTCTTGGTGTTAGACATTTCAGAGAGCCCTGGAACTTGGGATGCTTGTCTTTTATCTGGCTTATATTTTATAATTTATAATTACCTGAGATTCACATGAGGCCCAAATAATGGCCTGATTACCTACTCAGATACCTGCTGTAGGGTAAGCGCCTATGATGTCATTACTAAATGTGAGGCCAGGACGGACAGATGTGAAGAGAACATACTGGTGTGTAGGTGTGGCATTTTGAACAGTCAGTTTCCCCCGTGTCTGGTAGCTGTATGGTTAGCAGTTCTCAGTTCCCTTCCATTATCAAGAAAGCAATTTTCAAATTAAGAATACTTTCTAAAGGCAGGCAGGGTGAGGGATACAGCAAAAAGGTTTCCAAGCCTAACAACCTGAGTTGGATTCCTTGAACCCACAGTAGAAGGAAGAACCAACCCCTGAAGGTTGTCTTCTGAATTCCACTCGTCTCTCTCATGTACACAATCAAGAAAAAGATTTCTGGAATAATTCCTTTTAAATTATATGTTGAAAAACTATTTTTCAAACTATTTCTTGTGATTGTTTGTCTTAATTTTATGTGTATAAATGTTTGCCTACATGTATGTGTAGCATGTTTGTGCCTGGTGCCTGTAGAGGCCAAAAAAGAGGAGTGGATCTTCTGGAACTGGAGTAACAGATGGTCATGAGCCACTATGGGTTGCTTGGAACAGAAACCTGGGCCTTTGTAAAAACAGAAAGTGTTGTTAACCACTAAACCCTCTCAGCTCCCACAGCACTTCCTAAAGGACAGAGGACACCCCCCCCCCCCCCATCTGCCACAGCTCCACCTTCAAACCGGCTTTGGTTAGTGCTGTCCAGAACTCAGTGAGCCACCAGGTGGTCTCAGTCCCTTCATGGCAGGGGGAACCCTGCTCTTGTCCTAAAGTGACATGGTGTCAAAATTTGTTTATTCTGAAAGAGTTCTTCAGTCCTTTCTTGTCTTTCATAACCTGTGAATTTTCTGTTAAAAAATAAGTTATTTTATAGATTGTTTTCTCAGTGTGAGCATTGCATTTCCTCATTAAATATAAGTTATATATATACAAACTTTACAAACCTGGATCAGGGGCACCACCAGCTTAATTTATGCAACTGTTTTTAAAGAAACAGTTCTGTTGTCAGATACACACCATCCTGAATTGGATTGATATTGTCAGCTGCTCTTTGAGGGACTGACATCAAAAAGATCCGAATCCTTTGTGACATACCATATATTAGCTGACCAGTCCCTAGTTTGCCTTATGCATGGACATTACAGAGACTCTTTGACTCTATAGAAAGGTGGGTAAACTAGGAGAGGTTTCAGATGTCAGAATTTGCTTTTGAAGATATTTAGTGAAAGCTGAGCAAGTGTCTAGTTAAGGTGCATTTGGAAAATAGGTCTCCTGGCACACAACCCGGAACCACAGCATGTAGGACAAAAAGGTCATCCTGAGACCATCATGGGTTGCATGAGAATAAAAAAAATTGTTTTGTGTTACAGGTACAATAATTTTTTTGTTAATGAAGATATTATGTTATTTCCTTGAGTAGGTCTATTGTAAGATAATGTCATAATTGTCATATTGTAAGATAATGTCATAAAACATTATCTGCACTAGGGATGGTAAATACATGCCTATAATCCCTGTACTAGGAATATTGAGGCAGGAGGGTTATGATTCTGAGGCCAAGCTGGGCTGCATAATGAGACCTCATCTCAAAAAAAAAAACAAAAAACAAAAATAGATTACCTGGGCAAGTAGAATAGGTCATAATTTGCATCATGAAACATAGCAACAACTATTTTTTTCTCCCCACTCCCCATTTCAGAGGAGGTTTAGAATGAACTCCATAGGTTGCTACTTCTAGAAGGTCCTTAGTTTGGTTGGTTACATGGCCTACAGTTGCAAAAATTACTCAATGAAGGTAATTCATACCAAGGTACTTTCAGTTTTGTAAATTTGGTTTTGTTTTGGGTTTTTTTTGTTGTTGTTGTTTTGTTTTGTTTTGTTTTGAAGGAGGATTTGAGTGTTTTTGGTTTGGTATCAATAGCCTCTATGTCTTAATTCAAATAAGCTTAAAAAAGTTGCTTCCTGCAGAGTGCTAGGCCAGGTTGGTCACTGACTTGTTACAGTAAACATTCTCTCGTTAACAGTTTGATTGGGTGTTCTACCTTTACAGTGTTGTCATGACTGGATCCTACAATAATTTCTTCAGAATGTTCGACAGGAACACAAAGCGGGATATAACTCTAGAAGCATCTCGGGAAAACAATAAGCCTCGCACGGTTTTGAAGCCACGCAAAGTCTGTGCAAGTGGCAAGCGAAAGAAAGATGAAATAAGTGTTGACAGCCTAGACTTCAACAAGAAAATCCTTCATACAGCCTGGCACCCCAAGGAAAACATCATTGCTGTAGCGACTACAAACAATCTGTACATATTTCAAGACAAAGTGAATTAGGCTGGCAATCCTAGCAGAGGAGCCACTTCCTGCTTAGTGAGATAGTTGAATCTAGCATTCATACCTATAAGAGAGCGGTCCATTGTGGCGCCCCTTTCCAGTGTTTGACAGTGTGCCATTCGACAACACATTTGATAGCCACATGGGGAAAGCTGTGGATGCATCCCGGGCTGTTCTCCATGTCTGCTAGCCATTAGGGAAGGGCAGGGCACTTTTAATTTAATGACTTCTTGCACCATCTTGCCTGATGGACTGGACTGGACTGTGTCAGCATTGATGTACTCCACTTTTTATGCCTTCCATTGTGATGACGTCAAACACAGTGAACGCCTTCAGTCATGCTATGGGATTTGTGTATCCTCATTACTGTATCATTTGTGGGGTACACCCTCCTCTTTTTTAAATTAAATACAGCTCATTCTTACTGTGGCTTGTAGCATTCCTCCTCTCTGGCCTCCTGGACTCTCCCCTCCATCTTACCCTTGCCCTTTCCACCTGGTCTTGGTGGTGGCATATTAAAAAAAGGAAGAACGAAAGCACACAAAATGAGTCAGTTTGGGGTCAGTGGTAATGGGGGTATATGTTGCGAACAAATGTTTTAATAACAGTTGGCTGTAATCACTCCTTGCCATGTCTGGCACTGAAAATAAGGAAAAAAAACTACTACTGAATAAAAGTGACAAAGAATGGAGAATCTGGTTTTCTTTTTCTTTTTCATCTACCTCTTTAAACCAATATTTTGTGTCATATCCTTGGGTGCAATGAAATGAAATGGGTTTCTATTGTCTCCTTGGTATTTTTATGAACTATTTTTAACAAGTGTTCTTTTCCATGGAGCCTCAGAGAGGTGTGGTTCTGTGCGCCCATGTGTTAAACATGTGTTACTGTTAAGGGTTCATGGTCTAGAGATGCTAGAGGGTTCTGTGTTTTGTGTCTGTACTTAATTCATCTGTTAATGAATTTGCTGTAAATGAGAACCATGGTTGTAGAGCTTCACTCTGAAGTCTTCTTCCAGTGCTTAATTTCATTTTTGCCTTAGGAAATACCAAGTAGACAAACTGACTTCTTGTTCCAGCACAGCAGAGTGGAATTCCATCTGGAAGTAACTTGGTAGATGAAACCCCATGCTGCACTAAAGAGCTGTTTCGTACTGATTGCTCTGGAATCAGGATGAATTGTATTTTGCCATAGATACATCTTTTCTTTTGGTTTTCCAAAGGTATATTCTGGACAAGCTTTTAAAGGTACAGTGCTGCACGGACTGCAACAGCTGCATAAGCACCAGATGTGTGTTGACCCCATTGTCCCAGTGCTGAGGCCCTAGCCAAAGATGGAGAGTGCCCCAGTTAGTGTGGGACTGACCCTGGTCAGTCCTGCAGGAAGCTTTATGGAGAGAGAACGGACTTTATTTTTAAAAGATGAATGAGAATGGTAGTATATTTTGGTTGAACAGTGATACAACAACGTTGAATTAGAGGACTCTGTGTGCTTCTATATTTCCACTGCCTATTGTTCTTCAGCAATGAAAAATGACTTACCACCACCACCACAATTCCCTCTACACTTACACAAATGTCTTGTACGTTAACATTTTTTAGCACACGGGAAATTTTATGTAATAAAGTTACTGTATCTTTTGGACTTAAATTTGAATTTGTATTTAAACAATGATGATATGTCTGATTCTTAATGGCACTTTTACTAATTTATTTGGGGATCTTGGGTGCATTCCTAGTCTGTTATTTATTCCTTTGGCTTGCATAGTTGTCCATCCAGAAGGATCGGCTATTTTTGATTGGGTAACTTTCCAGATCTTTTGGGATGGTGGTTTCTCTACAATTTGGCTTTGAAACCACCAAGCAGATCTTAGAAATCCTTTTTTTTTTTTTTTTTTTATAAATACGAATGGTAGTTTTAATGATTCTCATTCATAACTATAAGGGTTAGTTTTATGAGTCAAAGGAAACCTACCTGCAAGCTTAAGATGCCTCAATCAGGATTGCTGTCATAAGCTATTGTAACATCTTAAGTGGTTTTTATATTTCTTTGGTGTAGCAAACTATAAGCCCAGCCACTCATTTTATATCGTCAACTTTTATTAATAAAAATTACAGAATAAACTTAGTCTTGTCAACTTGATTGTATTTTCCTAATCTCTTAAAAATCAGTACATGTATTTTATCCTTTTTCAATGTTTTTGACGCTAGGATGGGAGAGCTGTCATTCTGTTAAATGTCAGTCCTCACTTGGTGGCTGGGCAGTAAGAAGATACAATTTATAAAGCTGTACAGTTCGCTTATATAACAACTAGTTTCTAGATATTAAGTGGTATAACCCTCAGAATTGAAGTATCCATGAACTTTTTTCCTGTTAAAGGTTTTTTAACCACTAGATCTTTCTTATACTTGAAACTTAATCATAGCTAGAGTTTTTTTATTTTAATTACATGTAGGTATGGAGTGTGGGCATGCAGTTTGGCACAGCATACATGTGGAGGTTAAAGAACAGCTTGCAGGAATTGCCTCGTTCCACTATGGATTCGTGGGATCAAACTGTAGGTCATCAGGCTTGAACAGAGCACCCCACAAAGCCTAGAGAAATGCAGTCGCATGTAACTTAGGATATTAGTGTGTATTTTTAGACAGTTGTGTGCATGTAGAGCTAAGTTCTAGCAAAAGCATTTAGTGAAATTTAAACCATTTGGTTATTTAGAAATAACTTGCTTTTCTACTTGACATGATTTCAACTTATATGTGCTATCTCTCCCTAGCCCTATAAAGGAAAGTGCCTACTGGGCCGGTTTTAAGGTAGCTCCGTGGGTAAAGGCATTCAGAACCAAACCTGATTTGAGTTCAATCCTAACCAAGGAACTATGTAACAGAACTGACTCAATTGTCCTATGCCCTTCACATCAGCATGTTCACTCTTGGACACACGGTAAATGTAAAAAATACATGTTTTGTGGGTCTGGCATGGTGGTGCACACCTTCAATTCCACTAGATGAGAGAGGCAGGCTAATCTCTTGAGTTCAAGGCCAGCCTAGTCTACATAGGTTCCAGAGCTACATATGGAGACCCCTGTTTTTTTGTTTTTGTTGCTTTTTAAAAGAAAGTTGTGTCCTAATTAATGAAGAATCTTGCCAGTTTTCTTCACTATTTGAGAACCTATTTCATGGGTCAAGATGGTGAGTTGAAGCTAGGTAACAAAGTTTCTTACATAGCACTCTTAATCAACTCTTGGCAACTGCCCTACTTAATTTTATATCAGTGTATGTGAATAGAAACATGGCATCGAGTTGTTAGGTAAAGTGTCTAGTGACTCCATAGAGCCTGTCAGTGTTCTCACATGCTTAAGATACTGGGTAATTTTAGTTGCAGTGTTTCTTTTGGTGCTATTAGGCTGTGTGAGCCACTAAACTGGCATAAAAACTGGGACCAGCAGCAAGTTATTTGGGTAATTTCCCACTAGGGGGCAGAAGTTAAATCTTGACCAGTCTTTGTGGTATATTTTCGAAACTACATAAACATAAACTACATTAAAAAAAACTACATAAAAAGAGATTTAGGTTTCTGATCTAGGCGAGCCCCATTAAAACCCAAATCAGGCCATGTGGTGGCGCATGCCTTTAATCCCAGCACTTGTGAGGTAGAGGTAGGCGAAATCTCCGTGAGTTCGAGGCCTGCCTGGGCTTACAGAGTGAGTTCCAGGAAAGGTGCAAAGCTGTACAGAGAAACCCTGTCTTGAAAAATCAAGCGTGTGTGTGTGTGTGTGTGTGTGTGTGTGTGTGTGTGTGTGTACACACAAAAACCCAAATCAGATCAAACGAAGGACAATTCTGAAAGGGGTTTGTGTCCAGGTTAGTCCCCTAGTCAGTGCCACCCTGCAGTGAGTGAAGACCAGTGGTACTCTTGAGAGACAACCTAAAGCCATCCCGTGTTTGGAATGTATCAGCCTCTCTGGGAAAGAGCTTACTGTTTGACCCTTGCGAAGGCAGATTCTATGCACCCTGTTCCAAGGCCAGAAACTTCATGTACCTTTGTACTGAGTTAATGGTCATGTGTGTAAATTTGACTCTGCACAATTAAAAAGCACTTAAGCAGAGAGGGCCTTCACTCATATGTTCTTCAGCTTGTTTTTCTATAGGGTCTGGAATCATCCAATATAATCGTAATGTCTTCCTATTTCTCCACCTGACCTCCAGAGCAGATTCGCATATTGAGGGTTTTGTTTTGAAACAGGGTGGTCTTGAGCTCATGATATTGCTGCTTTGCCCTCTAAGTGCTGGGATTACTGGTGTGTGCCATCACACCTGACTTTGAATTTTCAAGTATTTTCTGGAAACAGAATTTTCCTGTCTGCATAGCCTCACTTGTATACATTGCTCTATGGCCAGTTCCTGTTGTTTTTATTTATGTTTTGATTTATGTTTTTATTTTGCAGGTAAAAAATATTGGAATAATAAGCATGCCAGTTTCAGTGTTTAAACTATTAGGATACTGTGCTAGAAACAGAATTAGTACCTTATAGGAAACAGCCATTTAAGATCTGGGACATGTTGGCAAAAATAATTTCCAAAATGTCAAAAACTTGGGTCATAATTATTATATCACTATGTTTTCATATCCATTAACTGCACAAACACCTGTGTTTTCACTTTTATCAACTTGAGAAAATAAAATAGTGACCTAAATTGGGTGTAGTGGTACACACCTGTAATCACAGCAGCCTTGGAAAGAGGAAGGATGGTCAGGAGTTCAAAGTCTTCCTCATTTTATGTAGGCTCCAGGCCAGCCTGGATTACTTGAGACACTATCAGAAAGAGGGGTGGGGGTGAGGGCTGGAGTGATGGCTTAGCTGTTAAGAGTATTTGTTGCTCTTCCAGAGGACTTGCTCCAGCTTCTGGCCGTCTGTGATCCCAGTTCCAGAGGATCCAATGCCCTCTTCTTGCCTTGGAGGGAGCAAAGCATACACACGCTATATATACATACATATAAGCAAAACACTCATCCACACAAAATCTTTTAAAAAAAGAAAGAAAGAAAATGATGTAACTCTGTGTGTTCCCAGTGTTTGCAGTCTGGACATAAGACCTTTATAGGATGTGCTTTGTAAAGTACATTCCCTCAGTATGAGGCTTGTTTCTGTTCATTCCTAATGGGGTCTTTTGAAGAGTGGGCTTTGCCAGGCAGTGGTGGCCCATGCCTTTAATTCCAGCACTTGGGAGGCAGAGGCAGGCGGATCTCTGCGAGTTCAAGGCCAGCCTGGTCTACAACGTGAGTTCCATGACAGCCAGGACTGTTACACAGAAAAACCCTATTTCAAAGAACAAAAACAGCCAGGTGGTGGTGTCACATGTCTTTAATAATCCAAGCACTCTGGAGGCAGAGGCAGGCAGATCTCTGTGAGTTCAAGGCCAGTCTGGGCTACAGAGTGAGTTCTAGGACAAGCTCCAAAGCTACACAGAGAAACCCTGTCATGAAAAACCAAAAGGAAAAAAAAGTAGCCCTTTATGTTAATTTTATTACATTTATTTATTTGAGGGAAGCGGCATGCCTATGGAGGTCAGAAAACAAGATGAGGGTGGCTGTGGCTGTTCTGAAATATATGCTAAGTAAGTCTTAGATGCATAAACATTTTAAACAAAATGAAATTATTCCACAATGAGAAAACCCAAAGGAATGTTTTTATACCTGAATTATTTTATATATAACACTATCTAGAAAAGAGACCTTGAAGTTGATTTTTATTACATTTTATTTGTGTGTGTATGTGTATCACAGTGGACATGTGGAGGTCTAAGGACATGCTCTGGGAGTGGGTTCTCTCCATTTACTATGTGGACCCTGGGGATTGAACTTGGTAGCAAGCATCTTTACCCTCCGAGCAGGTTTGTTTGTTTGTTCTTTAAATGCATATAAGTGTTTGCCTGCAAGTATGTCTGTGCACCATGTGTGTGTCTCATGCCCTCAGAGGCCAGAAGACAGCATTGAACCCCCTCTGAGCCATCATGTGGGTATTTTAAAACAAATCTGAGTCCTCTGCAAGAGCATCCATTGTGCTTAACTCCTGAGCTATCCCTCCAGGCCCTGAAAGTAGTTTTTAAATCTCATGGTTTATATGCATTTTTTCCTTATGGACTGTGTTTTTTGCTGTCTTTTAATTAAAATTTTTGCCTAATTCAAAGTGGCAAAGACTAATTTTTAGTACTTTTCAGGTTTTACATTTAGTTCTATGACTCATTTGAGGGTTTTTTGGGTTTTTTTTTTTTTTTTTTTGAGATGTATAAAACAAAAAGTTTGATGAGGAAAGTTGTAGAGAATCATTTTCTTCAGAATGTACTTGAAATTCAATTGACTATCTGCCTGTGAGTCTATTTCTGAACTATTCCATTAACATACAGGTCTATGCTTTCCCCAGCATTATATTGTCTTGATTACTATAGTAAATAAATCTGGAAATAAAATAGTATATTAGAATAATTTTTTCAAGTTGTTTTGCTAGTTTAGGCTCCCCTTTTTTTCTTTGCAGAGTTGGGGTTATTCATAGATTTTTTTTTTTTTCTCATGGAGGCTAGAGAGATGGTTCAGGAGTTAAGCATACTGGTTGCTCTTGTAGAGGACCCACGTTCAGTTCTCATCACCCAGGAGGGATGGCTTGCAACTGCCTGTAATTCCAGATCCAAAGGCACCTGCTGCCTTCTTGCTTCCATGGGGACTGCCCTCACATGCATAAACCCGTACTCAGACATGCATATATATTCATAATTTTTAAAAATAGTTTTCAGTAGATTTAGGCATAGACACCAAAGAGAGGCACTCAGAAAAGTATATATCCAACTGTGTAAGTTTCTTTATATACCTTTATATAGTTTTTGAAAATATATTAGCATTATTTTGAATTCTTTTCCACAATGCTGAGGAACAAACCTGGGGTTGTATGTTTGCCTTCATGCAAACATTTTTGTTTGCTTGTTTTGAGACAGGGTGTCCCTATGTATCTCTCAATTTCCTGGAACTCACTGTATTGATCAGGATGGCCTCAAACTCACAGACATCTACCCGCCTCTGCCTCCTGAGTTCTGCGTTTAAAGGCATGTGCCACCACACCTGGTGATATTTTGCTTTCTTATCTAGATTGAATTATTGTACACTAATTTACTTGGTAATGGAGTTATCTCAAATAGTGAGGAACTGAGTGAGTGGTTAGGGTAAGCTGGAATGTCTTATTTAGTTTTGTGTATCTAAGAGAGAGAAAAAATTCACACATAGGAGGCTGAGGGAAAGTTGCCCAGGCTGGCGATCAGACTGGACTTTGTGGTGCATTCCAGACCAGAGTGGGTTACAAAGTGAGACTCTGTCTCAAAAAGGCCAGTAAATAAAACAGATCAGTAGATACAGATCATTGGGTTGGTACAAAGTTGGAAAGAATCAAAGACAGTTTACAACATGAAAGTGAATTTCAGGAGAATTAAGGGAGCATCTAATGTGAAACTAAGCCTAAGAGAGAATTAGAGTTTTACAATAAATTAATAATCTTTAAAAAGTTATTATTAGTGGGCAGGAGAGATGGTTGAGCAGTTTAGAGCATGTGCTGCTCTTGCTAAGGACCTGAATTCGATTTGCACCCATTTCGGGTGCCTAACAACTTCCAGAAAGTCCAGCGCTAGCGCAATCTGATACCTCTGGCCTGTAAAGGCACCTTGGCCCTAACACACACACACACACACACACACACACACACACACACACACACCACATGCACGCTTAATTAAAAATAAATCTTTGTGTGTGTGTGTGTGTGTGTGTGTGTGAGAGAGAGAGAGATCTATAAGGGGAGGACGCATGCCACAGTGCATATGTGGACAACTTTGTGGTGTTAACTTTTCATCGACCCTGAGCTCTGGGAACGAACTCAGTCACCAGGGTGCACAGCGAGCACTCTTACCAGCTGAGTCAGCCATCTCACTGGCTGGTCCTAGAATAATGGCTCTGTGTGTGGACACTCCCAGACCACATGAAAGAAAAAGGACAATTACATGAACATTTTCAGCTTCTGCAGACTGAAACAAAAGACAAGTACCGTATTGAGAGAAACTTTTCTTATACAAAACCAGGTTAAGGAAACTTGGCAAAGATACGATGTAGGAGTATTTAGGAACATTAAGTAACAGTCAGAAGCACACAAGAGGTAGGTCATTTCAAGAGAAAGATAAGTGTCAAGGTTTGGGTAAATCATTTTTTTTTGTTTTGTTTTGTTTTAAAATTTGTCTTTGAAGGCAAAGGCTTGCTCTATAGCCTAGGATGCTGGGAACTCATTATCCTCCTGCGGGAGAGCTGGGATGACAGGTGTGCGCCACACCCAGCCATTTCTGATTCTTCTTCGCTGGGATTGCATGCCACCTTTGCAATCAAAATTTCAGAAATTCCGACAAGGTGATTAGCTCCAAGGTACCTCACACGGTGTCCTCACACGGATGGATGTTTCACCAAGGGGAGGAACTGGAGTTTTCTGCTTCTTTAAGGCCAGGGTTTAGTTCTTACGTGTACGCTGCAGGCGTGGGAGGGGCTCCATTCACGCCCCGCGCTTCAGGGCTGCACTCTGGCTAGTGCGATCGACTCTCAGGAATTCGTTCCTGGCGCCCGAGTCAGGGCTACTCTGACACCCGCACATCCGGACCAGCCCTCGAATGCCCCGCCCCAGCTCAGCCTGGGCACGCCCCCTCCCCGTACAGACCCCACCCCCTGCCGCCTGTGTTGTCATCACGTGGTTCGGGAGGGCCCTGATGTCACGCGGGGAGGGACTGCGCAGGCGCAGAAAAGGGGGCGGGGGGACTCGACTTGTTGTGTTGCTGCCCGAGAGCCGGATACTGTCGTGCCGCGGCCGCGCCGCTCCCAGTCTCCCGACCATGTCTCACTTAGTTGAGCCGCCGCCACCCCTGCACAACAACAACAACAACTGCGAGGAAGGAGAGCAGTCCCTGCCGCCGCCCGCCGGCCTCAACAGTGAGCGCGGGGCCGCCGGGCTCGGCGGAGGGATGGGGGGAGGAGGAGCCGTTCGGTCGCCGCCGCCGCCACCGTGCGGGGGGCGGGAGCAGACGGCTGCCCATTGGTCGGAGCCGAGGCTGCGCGTGTGACTGACAGCGGCGCGCTCCGGTCAGGAGCAGGCGCTCGGCGCTGGCTCGCGGCCTGCGCTCTGGGCGCTGAGGCTTAGGGTCGCGGCGGGCGTCGGAAGCCGGCGGCGCGCGCAGCTGGGGGCGGCGGGCTGGAGCTGGCGGGCGGAGCGGGGCAGGGGACGTGCGGCGGGGACGCCGGCAGATGGACGCGGCCGGCCGGGCGTGGCGGGTGGACGTGCGGCAGCGCAGGTGTGCGGGGCTCGCCTGCTACCGCACGCCAGTGCCAGTCCAGGGTCACTGGAGTTTTGTGCTGGGTGCTTGTTCCGCTCCTGGCATTTACCTATTTTTCTGAAAAATTCCCAAGTTCCTTAAGCGAGTTTTTTTTTTTTTTTTAATTGTTGGTGTTAACCTCGAATTATTTTATTGTGCTACTTTTTCCGTTTTGAGACAGTCTCGTGTAGCCCCCGCTGGCCTCGAACTTAGCTGATGATGCTCTGAACTCCTGATCCTCCTACCTTCCACCTCCCAAGTTCTGGGATGACAGGCCACCATACCCGGGGCTTTTCAAGTGCTGTTTCTTGTGTTAAATGGATGGAGTGCCCAGCACATCCCTCACGTCACACCCACCATCCAGTCTAGGCAGTAAACAACACAGCAGATCCAGGGCACAGGCACTGGAAGTTGGAAGTTGATGGTCAGGTTAGAGTTGCAGTCAAATGTAGAGTGCGCTTCTAAGAGACATCGTGTCCCCACAGTTTCCCCTGTTGTGAGATCGACCGACCTTCTTGCCCAACCTTTCTCTATGTACTTCGTGTCTTATGAAAGAGAGGTAGTGGGAGCAGTTGGCATATGGCGAGTCGAAGTTCTTTGAAGGCCATTTGGATGCTTTCAGGTCAGGCGGTGTCTTTCAGAACGGGGGTGGGGGGTTTGGTGCTTCAAGCGTGGCCAGAACAGTTTGGTGAAGCGCTGTTGCCGAGCCTCCAGGATGGGAAGGGCATTTGGGTATTTTAGCCCGTTGTGGTGGCACATACCTGTCATTTCCCAGCACTGTCGAAGTAGAGGCCAGCCTGGGCCGACACCTGTCATCCCAGAACTTGGGAGGTGGAAGGTAGGAAGATCAGGAGTTCAGAGCATCATCAGCTAAGTTCGAGGCCAGCATGGGCTACACAAGACTGACTCAGAAAACAACAAAACCAAAAAACAAGTAAAGAAAAAGAATTCAGATATTTTAAGATGCTCTGCCTCTGCCCTATCTTTTGATAAGCCACGTTTCTAGATGCTGGCTTTTAAAAAGATTTGGTCAATATGTCCTTAAATGTTACTCATATCACATAATATGGGATTAAGTTTTTTTTTACTCATCTTTAGCATACACTTTTAGAAATGATTAGACTAAAGAGATGCCTGTTCTGTGTTATTTCTAGAAGCAGTGGTTCTGCTTCGAGTCCCCATGGTGCTTTCAGGAGCCTTCTCTTGTAGTGGGCATGCTTATTTATGTGTGTACTTTCTGCCTGGTCCCTTCTGAGTCAATTGTGTTCAGAGCCTTCTTAATACTTAAATGTCTGATCAGTGTGGGTATGTGGTTTCACAGAATACAAAGGGATTTTCACATTCCTTGGACTCTGTCCCAAAGTCTGACAGATCTTTGAGGTGTTTGTCATGGGCCAATCAACTTCTGCTTCATTTTTAGTGGCTCTTACAGAAGCAGACAAACCTTGGGCCTACATGTGATACCAGATGTTGCTTTGGGACGTCTGCTAGATAGAAAGCATTGTGCTTGGCCTAGGCTGCACTGTGAAAAGTCACCAAAAAGCTGTTAGGTGATGATGCCAGGTTTAACTACTGAGCTTGCCTCTTACTTTGTTTGCTTTCTAAAGCTCTTCACACAGCCCTGAGTTGAACAAAACAAGCCTTATTGATTGCTCCAAGTGATTTTTTTTTCTTTGCACTGAGCAAAACAACTTACTCAGGCATCTAATACTATCCGAATTCCTGATAAGTCCAAGTACTTTGCTGGCTGCAGTTCCACTGACTGGAAAACAGAAGCTGAAAATGAATGCGTATTATCTTGGGCTTGAGATTTTTGTCTTTAGTTCAAGGATCATGGCAGAGGGGTTTTTGTAGGTGTGTGCCTGCATGTGTGTATATGCACTGTGTTCTTGCCTAGTGCCCACCGGGGCCAGTTCCGTTTGGAACTGGAGTTGTAGGTGATTGTGAGCATCTGTGTCATGGTGGAATCAAACCCAGGGCCTCTGGAAGAGCAGACTCTGTGCTTAACTGTTGAGCCATCTCTCCAGCCCCACACCAGAGTTTTAATAGCAAATTTCTTAAAGATTATTAAATTACATATCTGTGTATCAGAATGTCCACTTGAGTGCAGATACCCATAGAGGCCAGAAGAGGGCATTAGGTCCTTGAGAGCTGGAATACAAGCAGATAAGGGGGCTGGGAATCGAACTCTTGTCCTCTGTAAGAGCAGTGCATGCTCTTAACAGCTGAACCATCTTTCCAGCCCAAATTATTGATATATTGGAAACTGTGAAGCCTTTTTCTGATTCCGTGGTTTACCACTGTAGAGGGACTGTTCAGTTCTATTACAAATTGGAGGACAAATACTCAAACTTTTCCCCAAGTTAAAAGGATGTTTCCAGTTGTTACTTTTATAAGTAAGGAAACTGTCAAATTTCTTAGGAGATGAGTAAGAAACATAGGAGACTGCAGAAATGGCATAAGGAGAGTATCGTAATTCTTGTGTAATTGGAGTTACTGCCTTTCCTTTTGACAACTCTTCACAGACTGGTCTGTCCCTATTGTTAAGCGGTTCTGGCTGTGGCACATGAACTACCACTGTCTCAGAATCACTAGTGTGTTGTGACCACTGTGCAGAAGAGTTCGAAGGTCTGTTGCAGGGTGGCCTGGGGTCCCAGCATCACCCACAACTACATCCAGTACCTGAAACAAGCAGACAGAAAGGCTCTGAGGATGAGGTGGGAGGAAATAAGAAATGTTTCCTGTGATCTGTAAGAGGATTTCATTGTCGGTGGAAGCTTAGGGTCTGAAAGCTGCAGACAGAAGTTTGATCAGTTACGGGCCAGAACTTGGATGCCCATTCCTGCCATTCCAGAAGACTACAACCAGAAGATAAGTCACCGTGGCTTTGTACAAACCAGCACAAAGGAACAAC
Source organism: Onychomys torridus (assembly GCF_903995425.1). Classification (NCBI taxonomy): domain Eukaryota; kingdom Metazoa; phylum Chordata; class Mammalia; order Rodentia; family Cricetidae; genus Onychomys; species Onychomys torridus. Next base: position 55,545,732 of record NC_050451.1, on the reverse strand, counting down.
TTCCCACATGTAAACAGTCCTGACAGCAATAGCTTCTGCTCATTCTTTAAAGCTTGCTTGTTAGGAAGAGAACGGACTTGGAGGTGGTTCTCCATGTATTTCTGGTATGACATGAAATCTTTGCCTAGTTTCCTTTCCAAGTCAGAGGGGACTTTGTGAGGACGGCAGAGTTAGCACATTAAGAGGACCCGAGACTGCAAATGAGTGATTTAGGTGAAGCATTTGTTAAGTCATAATTCTAGCACTGGGAAGGCTGAGGCAAGATGGTGGCCTAAGGTAACCTCGATGGCATTATGAGTGAGCTCCAGAGCAGCCTAGGCTTGTAGTCATACTCAGAAGATAAAGTTCATGTTTTAAAAGTTTCTATTTCTCTTATCAACACCAGATTATTTAGTTTTGCTGTAAGACTTGGTGTCTTTGTGCAGCGCAGGATGACCTTGGGCTTGTAGCAGCCTTCCTGCCTCAAGATTCCCATGGCCAAGATTACAGGTGTGAGTTACCACACCTGTCTAGTGGGTTTCCTTGTAGGGATTGTGTGCCTAGCTTTCCCTGAGGCACTGCATGCTTCCCTAGAGAATATTTCTGGGGTCGGGGAGATGGCGCCATCTTTAAAGTGCCTGCAAGCATGAGGATTTGAGTTTCCTGGAGTCTAGGAAAAGCCAGGCACCATGGTCTACATTGGAATCCTGGCACTGGGGAGGCAGAGATGGGAGATCCCTAGGGCTCGCTGGCTAGTCACCATCATCTAATTACCAACTTCCAGGCCAGTGAAAGATCCTGTCTCAGAAAATGAGGATGGCTCTTGAGGAACTACCTGAGGGTGACCTCTGACCTCCATACACACAGTTACACAGATACATATGTACACATACTTAGATTATCTCTAAAAGACAGTTGCTGAGTTAAGGTTAATCTAACTTTTTTTTCCCCCAAGACAGGGTTTCTCCATGTAGTTTTGGTGCCTGTTCTGGAGCTTGCTCCGTAGCCCAGGCTGGCCTAGAACTCACAGAGATCTGCCTGTCTCTGTCTCCTGAGTGCTGGGATTAAAGACGTGGCTACCACTGCCTGGCAACAATCTAACTTTTAAAGGCTCTTGTTATATATTGCCAGATAACCTTTCAGAATGTTTACTGAAGCCCTCAGTGTAATAAAATATTGGGAATATAGTCTGGGTAATTGCTAACCATTGTCATTGGATAATGGTTAAAGTGTGCTGTGTCCTTATAGAAAGGGAGATTTCAGGTAGCTGGAGTGAGTACTCAATGATTAAGAGCATTGGCTGTTCTTAAAAGGTCTCAGGTTTTATTCCTAGCACCCACATGGTGGCTCATAACTGATAACTCCAGTTCTAGGGCTTCTGACCCTCTCTTCTGGCCTTCACAGGCATTGGGCATCCATGCACAGACATTATGTAGGCCAAACACCCATATGCATGAAATTGAAAAAAGAATTTTAAAAGTGAGATTCAGGGAATTCAAAAGAAAGCACATACCAGCATTGAAAGACAAATCAGAGTTTTAGTTGAAAATCAGTATTAGACCAGTGGTTCTCAACCTTCCTAATGTTGTGACCCTTTAACACAGTTCCTCATGGTGTGCTGACCCAGCCATAAAATTACTTCCTTGCTACTCCATAACTGTAATTTCGCTACTATTATGAATCATAATGCAAATATCTGATATGTGACCCCAATGGGGTACAACCACAGGTTGAGAATCATGACTTAAAGGAACATACACGGTTCAACTCCATTTGTTTATTTAAACATTTGTCTTTCAGCTGGGCAATAGTGGCACATTCATTTAATCCCAGCACTCAGGAAGCAGAGGCAGATGTAACACAAATTCTAAAAGACCTTTTGATTAAAAAAAAACAAAAAAACAAAAAAAAAAAACCACCAAACAAACTCAGGACCAGCTATTGGGGTAAATGCTGAAAGATCAGAGAGACAAAGGAGCAAACCACTGCCATGTCTCACCTCTCCCAACTCCTCAACTTGAAAAAGCTTCTAGTTCCTGTCTCCTCATGCCTTATATACCTTTCTTGGTGAGATTAAAGGTGTGATTCCCAAAAACTGGGGTTAAAGGTGTGTGCCACCACTGCCTGACTCTGTTTCTCTTCTAGACTGAGTCAGTCTCATATAGTCCAGGGTTGCTTTGAACTCACAGAGATCCAGATCTCTGTCCCGAGTGCTAGGATTAATGGTGTGTGCCACCACTGCCTGGCTTCTATGTTTAATCTAGTGGCTTGTTCTGTTCTCTGATCTTCAGGACAATTTTACTAGGGTACACAATATATTATTACCACAGGCAGGTGCATCTCTATGAGTTCCAGGCCAGCTTGATCTACAAATCGAGTTACAGGATAGCCAGGACTGTTACACAGAGAAATCCTGTCTCGGGAAAAAAAATTTTTTTTTTCTTTTGAGGCCAGCCTGGTCTATAGAGTGAGTTCTAGGGCAGCCAGGGGTACACAGAGAAGCCCTGTAAAAAAACAAAAAAAAACAAAAACAAAAAAAAAAACAACTAGAAGTAAATAAGTAAAATAAATATTTTTTCTTTATTTTTATTTTATGTACATTGGTGTTCTGCTTGCATGTATGTATGTGAAAGGGTGTGGATCCCCTGGAACTGGGATTACCGATGGCTATGAGCTGCCATGTGGGTGCTGGGAATTGAACCCAGATCCTCTGAAAGAGCAGCCAGTGCTCTTAACCATTCTCTAGCTCTGGAAAAAAAAAACAACAAACCTTTCATAAGAAAAACAATAAACTTGCAGAAATTTCCATGTGAAACCATTTAAAGTGATTTCCTCTGGAAGTAGAAATGGGAGCCAGGTGTAGTGGTGTGCATTCCTATAATCCTAGCACATAAAATGTTAGATTCTGAGAAATACCTGGGCTATAATGAAACAGTTCCCCGAAAATAAAAATCAAAGCTTTGGTTATATACAGAGGCAGAGCACCTGTTTACTAGGTCTGTTGTACCCGTGTTCAGTCCTCAGTACCCCCCCCCCCCAAAAAAAATAACAAAACTAGGCACTAGGAGTGGGAAGACTAACAAAGTATTAAGATTTTGTTTTTGTTTTTGTTTTGTTTGGAGCTGAGGATCGAACCCAGGGCCTTGTGCTTGCTAGGCAAGCGCTCTACCACTGAGCTAAATCCCTAACCCCTTTGTTTTTAAGATTAAAAAAGAAAATTAAATGTGTGAGTGTTTTGCTTGCATGTGCGTAGTGTCCAAGGATTTCAGAAAGGAAGTAGGGGATCCTTTGGAACTGAAGTAATAGATGGCTGTAAGCCACCATGTGGGTGCTGGGAATTAAACTCTGTCTTCTGCAAGAGCAGCCAGTGCTTTTAACTCCTGAGCCATTTCTCTAGTCCTGATTCTTAGTTTTATGTACTGACATTTCTGTATTCAAGGAACATACTTTTGCAACCCAGTGATTTTGAAGACATATAAAATATACTTATCATAGTGACTGACCTGTATATGGCATTTCTCTGTAATTTTCTGTGTGTTTTATTTTTGCCCTCCTAATAATAGATATGGCTGTTATTCCTGTTTACAGATAAGGAAACTGAGACACAGAGGTTAAGGCACCTGTCCTGGTATAAGCTGTAAGGGTATGGTTTCAGTCTGTGCTGTTAACTGTGGTGCTGGTATATGCCACACGAATACCTTCTGCCTTAAAGTGGGAATGGGGGCAGTGTGCTCCAGTCTGTTGAGGCCACAGCAGGGTTCATTTTTAAGCTTTTCTAAATGTGTCTTCTCAAGTTCCTGATGTTAGGCCGTGTATGTTTAATGCAGAAAGTAGAGTTGACTGGTGGCTTAGAAGTCCTTCAGTAAAGTGAAGAGCAGAAACCCAGGTTCTGTGGGCATTCTTTGATTAAATTCTCTAAGCACATGGTGAGCCTGCCAGAGCAGCCCCGGGCTTTGTTTAAAGCCTTTGTTTACTTTGCACATTGGGCTGTCTACAAGAACCAATCCCATTGGTCTTAATAGATGTTTGAAACCCCTACAAGCAGTGGGAATAGGGGAAGGTGTTCTCTTCGTCCTCCCTCTGGAATAGTTTGCAGAGATCTAAATTTAAACGTGCTCTGGCACATTTGTCCCCACTCCACGGCACTCTGAATAGTTAAACTAGATCTCTCGTAGTGATACTGGTTTTATTTGCTGCTCCTCCTCCTGGGTTCTCATCCATGCCCATCTTCACGGAGATGTAGAACGAGACCAGGTACTGTTCTGTTCCTGTTGTGTTCCTGTCGTGTTTGGGATTCATTGGTGATTTCAGGACTGCTGGGGGATGGGCTGCCTGTGATTGAGAGGACAGGCCAAGTCTTTAGTAATAGATGCAAACTCCTTAGTGTGGAAGTGAGTGGCTGCTGTTTGCTGGTGGTTGATGTCGCTGGTTAGTTCTGGCAGCTCTGGGAAGTAGGTCCCTCTGTCACCAGCTTTGTTGCCTGGTGAGATGGAGGACAGAAGGGGTTAGGAGTCCCATTCCTAGGCAGAGAGCTTCTCCTTCGGGGAGCTCACCCCTGCTGGGTCTGGTGGCATTACCTCATTTGGAGTGCATTTTAGGGCGATTTGGATTGATGTGCTAAAAATTCAGAGATTTGGCTCTGCTGGCCTGCTTAGTTACATTTTGGAGGTTGTGGGGTTTTAGTTTGGGGGAATTTTGTTTGTTTTTCCATTTTCTTTTGAGATAGGGCTTTACTCTATAAGGCTCAGACTCACTCTTGTTTTGTTTTGTTTTGTTTTTGTTTTTCGAGACAGGGTTTCTCTGTGTAGCTTTGCACCTTTCTTGGATCTCACTCTGTAGACCAGGCTGGCCTCGAACTCACAAAGATCCACCTGGCTCTGCCTCCCGAGTGCTGGGACTAAAGGTGTGCGCCACCACCGCCCAGCTCCGACTCACTCTTGATCATCACTCATCCTGTGATGATCCTGCCTCAGACTCAGCACTGTGTCTGGCTGTTGGTCCCATTTCCTAAGCGAAGCAGAAGGGAATGTAGAGCACTTCTTTTTTGTGAAGTTGAATGATTGTCCACTGTTATTGATTTCTATTAAAATTTAAGCACCTTAGTCATTCAGCTTATTGGGCCAATAAGAATTTTCAAGAACATGCAGATTACGAAGGCCAATCCCCTTTTCCTGTGGCCCCACCCCCTTCAACTATTTATCCCAAACTTCTCTGCCTGTAGCCCATCTGCAGTGGCTTCTCCCTCCTGCACACAATCAGGACTTAATGAAAACCCTGGAAAGTAGAGGTCTTGGGAGAGAAAAGGGAAGGAACCACCTGATAAGGTACGTTCAGTGTGGAAGAGAAAGACTTGAAAGAGTGTGGCAGGAAGGAAAGGAGACACACATCGGTGGAATGGAGCCGATGCTCCCCACAACCCCGTTTTTAATTTCATTTTGTTTATTAAGGACCAGCTGCATTAATGCATGCTCTGGGTTTGGGAACAAATTGAGAGCTTTGTGATTACATTCAGATTTCTACTCCAGGAGCTTTTCAGTTGTGTTAGTTAGCAGACAACTGTCACCCTGTTAAGATGAGCTGTGTGCTGTCGCTAAGTCCTGTGTTGGTTTAATTTGGTGCAGATCCCGTGGTACCCATGGCAAGTATGTTTGTGTGTACTGAAACGTTAAAGGTAATGGCCTGTCTAGTAGAGGAAGAGGCATACAGTTTTTGAAGAACAGCCTGAGTTTTCACCAAAGTGTTGATTGGACATCAATTAAGATTTAATCAGAAAGAAAAGTGGCTGGAAAGCATGTCTTCTTTAGTTTTAGGTTTCTACCTTCTGAGTAGATTTAATGCATGAGTTCCTTTGGGAGCAGAACACCATGGATTCTGACTGTGTGTGTTTTTTCTTCAGAATACTTTGGCTTCAGTTTGAGTCAAGTCAGAATTCTTATCTGAACTCAGCATATGGCCATCTGTATGCACAGGAGGGATTTCAGCCCCACTATGGTTCTGACTTGTTATCTGACCCGTCCAACAGGTTCCTGGGTGGAGCTCCCCATGAACAGCAGCAATGGCAATGAGAATGGCAACGGGAAGAATGGGGGGCTGGAACATGTCCCTTCCTCATCCTCCATCCACAACGGAGACATGGAGAAGATCCTTCTGGATGCACAGCATGAGTCAGGCCAGAGCAGCTCAAGAGGTAGCTCTCACTGTGACAGGTATGCGAAGGCCCTGTGTGGTGTAAGTCAGGAGTTGAATAGTTAAAGGTGACTCTCGTTAGGAGAAGGCTCGTTTGCTTAAATAGTCATTAAGAGAATAGGCCTCCAGATTTATTGTAGCATACATGTTTAAACTAGACAGCTAGGCCAGGTATGGTGATGCACTCCTTTAATCTCAGCACTTGGGAGGCAGAAACAGCCTGTGAGTTTGAGGCCAGCCTGGTCTATATCTCGAGTTCCAGGCTAGTTGTGGCTTAATGGTGAGATCGTGTCTCAAGAAAAATGAAAACTGAATAGCTAGTGGATAGGCACCAGAGTGCTCGCTGTTGCCCCTCCCATTGTCATTTTTATTCTCAGACTGAATTATTTTCAGATGTTTCAAATGAAGTAGCAGGCCAGCAAGCTGGTCAAGCTGATGAAGGCACTTGCTGCTAAGCTTTGTTGACCTGCATTTCATCCTGGGTCCCACATGGTGGAAGGAGAGAACTGATGTCCTCAAGTTGTCCTCTGGCCTCCACATGCACAGCCACACGTGTACAGGTGTCTACACACACAAACTAAATGCAGTTTTAATAGGGAAATAAAATTTAGCACCATTAATGTAAACTTAAAGAGTTAATGTGAGTTTCCCATTTTCTTTTGTTTTTTAGCCTGTTATGAGTCACAGTAACATTCTGTCTCTCTTTCTGGGCAGCCAGAGGCAGGGACTATGTGGCCTTTTTGCACCCTTCACAGTAACAGGCCAGCACACATGAGGCATTCGGTAAATGCTCTGCTCACAGCGCCTGCAAGTTGATGGAGGTTCCAGCCATGTCTGTGTGGCACTCAATAAACAGTGTGCTGAAGGCCATGGATTCTTTTTCTCAGAGGAATGGTTACTTCCATCTCACTGCTTCCTTTTGGAGAGCTGATTCCAATCATTGTGGACTGTTATGGTGAGGAGTAAATATACAGAAAGATGCAGGAAGGAGAGGAAAACATTACTTAATTTTCATCTGAGCCTTTTTTCTCCTTTCCTTCCTGAGAGAGAGGTATTAAATAACATCAACAGTTGTAAGCTGGATATAGGTAAGACGTACCTATGGTTTCGTCACTCAAGAGGCTGAGCAGGAGTATTGCCATAAGTTGAAGGTCTGCCTGGGCTACGTAACAGTGATAACCCATCTCCAAAAGTGGTGAAAAGTTCCGAGCAGGATGTTAGCCTCATAGACTACTGGATGCCTCGATGATCTGCTTCATTTGCAGCTAGCTGATGATTCACCGCATTGAAGATGCGTGTGTGCAGGAAGGAGATTGAGGGACATGTAAAAATGGAAGCAGCAGGGTAGTTATGTCTGGAGGAGGAAATTTGTCTCAAGCACATGGTTAATATTTGAGAAAAAGAGAAAGTTAAACTGCAGCTGACCTTCCTGCATGTTTTATGACCCAGTTCTGTCTCCAAGGCAGGGAGGACAGGTTCGTTGGCTGTTTGGCACAGTGAGCACCCTGCCACCTCTGTGTTATCTCTTGTCTCCTGTCACAAGCAGAAGTGAGCACATGGTTCTTTCTCAACAGTTGCCATCAGTTCTGGAAGCTGCAGAACTGTCTTTCAGTGTTTTTGTTTGTTTTTGTGACAGGGTCTCTACATATCCCTGGCTGTCCTAGAACTCTATGTAGACCAGGCTGCCCTTGAATTTACAGAGTTCTTGAGTGCTGGGATTAAAGGTGTGTGCCACCGTGCCTGGCCAGAATATAAAGTTTTATATCCAGGGACCTGCTGAAGGATTTCTAGAGCTTTCTATTTGGGTTTCTGATGGTTTTTGTACTCTGTAGCCTACTTTTTTTATATGTGCATGCATGAGCCTGATCGTTGATACCATGTGTCCGCAATCCCATTGTTCACAGGGTGTAAAGAAGTCACTAGCTTGTTGGGCATCCTGTTTAGCTTATGATGGCAGTGATGTGTGTGATGGACTGTGAACTCATCTTCCTGGGGTCCACTTAGTTCAGGATCCTGAGTGAAGAAGAACGGCAAAGGGGCTCCCTGGCCATCTAGTCTCACTGAGACAGTGGGTTCCAGGTTCAGTTAGACACTGCCTCACAGTAAGATAGAGAACCACAGAGGGCAGTAGTGAGAGTCACTTTGAGCTGCCACAGGACATACATTTGTACCTGCACACACGTGTACAGCAAACATGCACAGCACTGCACTGCAACAGAAAAGGTGCCTTCAAGGTTCCTGTCATTTGACTTGCAGTTGAAGGTATCAGGAAGTGTTTTCTTGTAGGTGGAGGGGTTCTTAGGATTGTTAAATAGTAATCTCAGCTGATGTACATTTTCCTCCTCTTCTCTTCCCTTTCTTGTCTCCCCGAACCTCTACTTTCTTGTCTTGGTACTGAGGACTGAACCCAGTGCCTCTGGCATGCTGGGCAAGAGCTGCTCTGCATCCCTAGCCCTCTTGTGACTCTGGTTTTGGAACTGTCCTGCTGAGTGGCACAGGCTGGGATTAAACTTGCTCTGTAGCCTGGGCAAGCAGACAGAGGCAGATGTATCTTTGAGTCCGAGGACAGACACTGCAGTGGTGGTTAGAAGATGTCCCAGCATGCCTGCCTTATGCTCTGTTCTGCCATCCCAGGCAGTTTCTAAAAGTCCAGTGTGGACCTGTCCCTGGAGCTCCTCCCTTGGTTATCAGTGCAGGACAAGTGCATCACAGTGGTTTACAGGCTCCCCAGCTGAGCCTGAAGGAGCTGGGCTCCCAGCTGAGTCGCCGGGTGTAGACCGTCTACTAGTGAAGGAGGGGGCATTTCTCTAACAATATTGCTGTCAGCCCACAGAGTGCAGAGGGAAAGCGGCACTCTGCGGGCTGATGGACCTGTCACTTTGACTGGCGGGCCCTTGATGCCATAGGGTTACCAGCACAAAGACAGTCAACTGATGACAGGAATTCCTGTCCTGTGAGTTTTCTCTGCTACAGCTTCTGAAGCTCGACGTGCTTGTTCAAGATAAAAATTTTCTAAGTGTATATAATGCTTATTTGATGTGAACCTTTTTCTGTCTCCACTTAAGACTCCTTTTGAAAAAAATTAATTGATTAGATATATGCATATGCTTTTTTCAAGCATACGTGCCACAGTGTATTGTGTGTAGGTCAGAGGGCAACTTCTTGAATTTGGTTCTCTCCCTATACCTTTACATAAGTTCTAGGAATCAAGCTCAGATTGCTAGGCAAGAAGTACCTTTCCCCTTGGATCCATACGTAATTCTTTCTCCCATACATAATTCTTTCGTCATGAAAAATAACTGTTTCCTATAACAAAATATTGATTTGTTTTGTTTTGGGGGTTTTTGTTTGCTTGTTTATTTGAGATGGGGTTTTCGTAATATTGGCTATCCTGGAGCATTGATGTAGACCAGGCTGGGCTCACACATACACAGATCTACCTGCCTCTGCCTCCCAGATGCTGGGATTAAAGCTGTGTGTCACCGTGCTCAGCTCCATCACCAAAAATGTTATGAATAATAGCAGTTGTTTTACAATTTTGCAGACCTCTTTAATTGCTGGCTCAACAAGACATCTATATTCTCATCTACTTTTGTGTTCAATCTGGCGATGTCACATACTGTCTTAAGGTTTCTGTGCTTTGATGAATACCATGACCCAGAACAATTTGAGGAAAGGGTTTGTTTCATCTTACAGCTTATAGTCCATCCTCTAGGAAAGTCAGGGCAAGAACTCTAGGCATGGACCGAAGCCGAGGCCAGGCGGTGCTGCTTGCTGGCTTGCTCCTCCAGGCTTGTTCAGCCTGTTTTCTTATGCACCCAGGACCAGCAGCCTAGGGATGGCCCTGCTCACAGTGAGCTGGGCCCTCCCACATTAATCATTAATCAGGGAAATTCACTATAGGCTTGTCCACAGGCTCCTCTTCCAAAATGACTCTTGCTGTGTCAGGTGACATGAAACTAGCCAACACATGTGTCTGTAGCCTTTAAAAGCTGTAGTGTAGCTCTCTGCATGTATTACCTCTGTCCTCTGCGGGGTTCCCCCCCCTCCCCCTCTCCCCCTGTCCCCCTCTCCCTTCCTCCCTTCCTCTCTTCTTCTCTCTCCTGATAAAGCTCTAGAAAGGTTTTTTTTTTTTTTTTTTTTTAAAGCTGTAGTGTATACTCACAAAAGGGTGGCAATAAAAAAGACAGATCTTGACAGGACCATGAAAGCAGGTCATGCCTTACAGAATTCTCTAATTCAGTGGTTTTCAACTTTCCTAATGCTACAACCCTTTAACACAGTTCTTTGTGTTGTGGTGACCCTCGACCATAAAATTGTTTTTATTCCACTTCATAACTGTAATTTTGCTGTTATGATTTTCAATATAAATATCTGATATGCAGGCTATTTGATATGCGACCCCTGTGAAAGGGGTTGCAACCTACCAGATGTGGACTGCTGCTCTAAAGAGATTGAGAAATGTTGCAGAGTTGTGTATGCACAACAGTGTTGAGAGAAAGTGTTGTGAGTGAGTTCCATCAGAGAACACATAAAGACACTCTTAAAGCCAAGTAGGAAGCTTGTATTGCCAGCCAGCGGCTGCACAGGGAGCTAGCCTAAATCATGCATCCCCGAGTTTCACCATTTGCCTTTTATGCACAAAGCCCACATCCTGGTTGGCACACTTCAGTTAGCAAGAAGTGAAACTGCAGGAGCCAAAAAGCAAAGTTAGTACATTTAGGGGCTTTCTTGGATCCTGGAATTATGGTTTGGGTTTTTGATGGATTGGGTCTTTGTTCCTGCTTCAGCAGGTGTTGGGGCCTGTGTGCTGGCTTTTAAGGCCAGAATGGTGCCTCCTGCATGAAGTCAGTTGTGCGAAGGTCTGGGGGCTGTTTAGATTTCGAAGGTGAATTCACCATTATTGGACAGCGGCACAACAAGAAAGCATGGTGCTTCTGCATCTTCAGGCCATGTATTGTGGCTTGTCACTGTGAAGACAGTCATTGCCCCTGACAAGGTCTGAGCTCTCTGCAAGATTACCCCAGTACATTTGCCACTTCCTCTCAACAGATGATTTGCTTCTTTGCTGTTAGATAGACTCTAAATTTGCTCCTGTTTCAAAGCTATCTTGCTGTGACTGTCATTTTCCTCTTTTTTCAGTAAAGTCTTAAGATATGACAGAACAAGAATTAAAACTCCTGAATGAGGCTAGCCAGATGGCTCAGTTGATAAAGGCAATTGTTGCCAAGCCCAATGACCTGAGTTCTAGTTCCAGGAGCCTGCATGTGGGAGGGGAGAATAGACTCCCAATCGTTGTCCACTGACTTTCATATGTGCACCAGGACATATTTACAGCCACACACAGAGACATATATGTCCAGAAAAATAAGTAAAGTGTAAAAAACAAATACAAACTAATGACTGAGTGCTCTCTCTCCTAGCCCTTCACCACAAGAAGATGGACAGATAATGTTTGATGTTGAGATGCACACCAGCAGGGACCATAGCTCTCAGGTGGGTGTGTGTTCTACTTGGATTTGGAAAGCACACAAGAGTCTCTAAAGTTTGTTGGCTGAAATATAGAACTGGGCTCCAAGCCTGATTGCATTCTGAAGCCTCTGCAGTGTTTCTCTACCAAGATTGGTGCTTCTAGCCAGAGGACAGAGGGAAACAGCCCCTCAGTGAGCTCATGGACCTGTTGCTTTGACTGTTGGGCCTGGTCCCAGTTGTATAAGGCTGGTCCCTAGTGCTACAGCAAGCATAAAGACAATAAACTGAGGAAAGGAATTCCTTATTTCTGGAATTTTCTGTTGTGCTCTGGTGGAATCTGAGGGAGGCCTGTAGATGTCTTATTTGTGGTGTTCTCTCACTGCACAAGCACAGGCCCCTGTGGTAGAGCTGTGTGCCTAGTGCCATGGTTCTAGTCTTCTGCCAGAAGACTGCATGGCTTTCCACACCTCACTGCTCTGCCTTTGGCTATTTCTGAAGCTGGAAAATCCATGCACTCAACAGTGGCTTACTTAAGCTCCCTTTAGCTGCTCACATGTGAAACTTGCAACACCAGTTTACTCTGTGATGTACTTTGTTGTGTAAAGAAGCTTGGTAGTCATTGGCTGAAATGTTTAACTCTCTTTTGGCCATATGCAGGATGCTGTAACTGGTGTGGAAAGAGCACATGAAGTTCATGGCAAACACTTGGTACTCTGCTACAGATGTTCTTCAGTCTGATAGCTTTTGCTTAGACATTTTCCAAAAAGTGTCTTCAAGAGTAGTCCTCTGTGGGGAAACTCCATAAACCCACTGGAAGTCAAATAAGTGGCAGGCCTGTGTCCTTGCCCCATGAGTTGTCCTGTGAGGCTGTGTGGAGCCCAGAGAAAGACAGACAGACACCAGCTGAAGCCAAGTCTTTCCCAAGCTCAATTTCCTCTGTCGTCACACCCCTCCACTCCCCACCCCCCACCCCCGGGCATTTCTGCTAACTCAGTGAAACACTGATGTGTACAGCCCTGACTCACATGTGGCCGCTGAGTTTAACTTCGATTTTAGAACTGAATGCAGCCATCATAAAATTGGAAAGAAATCTGTGTGTGTGTGTGTGTGTGTGTGTGTGTGTGTGTGTGTGTGTGTGAGAGAGAGAGAGAGAGAGAGAGAGAGAGAGAGAGAGAGCTTGTAAGATTCTGATAGGTTGTCAGTGAGATTGACCTTAAGCAGGGGATAAGGGGAGATAAGCCATGCTGGTGGACTGGCCAGCGAGGACAAGCATGGGTTTTGGCAAGGTAGTGTAATGCTATAAAGGCAGTGTTGGGTCTGTGGAGTAAGAATTTTAAAATAGGGGAGCTATATTAGTAGATGCTTTATATTGCATATAAAGCATTTATAGTTTTAAGATTAAAGAAATAATTGAAAAATTAGTCACCAGGGATTAGGCAAATGATATTTCATGAATGTGAAAGTTTTTTTGTTGGAGAGTTAAGAACAGTTGACTAAGGCTGTTTGTTTTCTTACGTGTGCCTGCGAGGACTAAATGAGATGTCATGTTCTAGCTTTACCCAGAGAATGAGGAAAGACACCAGTGTTCTGGGTGCTAAGATTCTCAGTCCAGTTGGGGGTTAGAGGGTAATGTTATTCTACTGGGGAAATGGGAGAGAGACATTTTGTCTTCATGTGGTTATCATCTAAGATGACAAAGCAAGTCAGTGTTAGAGCCAGGACTGAAAGCAAATCTAAGCCTGTGATCCAGTCCTTCCATTGAAACTAACCTCTGAAGGGAGTCAGTCCCAGGAGACTAGGCATACAAATGAGCTGAGGTCTGTAGGACCCCATGTGGGGATTCCTAAGCCGGTACAGCCAGGGCAAAGTGTTCCTCCTCTTACTGAAAGGATGATGGTATTCATGAGACTCCATTGTGTAGCAGGAAATCTACTCAGTCTCATGTAGACTCCCAGTCTCGTGAAGACATCGTGTTGTTTTTTAGGATGGGTCCAGCATGGGGTTGCCGTCTTTGGAAATAGCCTCCTTTTTGGTCTTGTGAGACTGGTTTATCTATACGTGGATACAGGCATGAAGTTTAATATCCTTGTTTAGAGCTCTTAAGAGAGAGCTGGAGGTGGGCCAGAGAATGCAGAACTAAATGGGTATGAAATAAGGACCAACCCTCTCACCTCCCAGGAAGGTTTGAGGGGATGAGCCAAGAGCAAAGTCCTGTGTGGTTAGATGAGGTGCCCTTTTGCCATATTCTGTAATTACAGGAAGATGATTCAAAACCTCAAAATGGACCAAACATGATGTTAAGATCTGTATTGTAGTTTCTGAATTCAGAGCTGGGAATTATGAGGTCTGAATTCCAGCCAAGGCTATAAGTAAGTTTGAGGCCAGCCTTGAGTGTGGTGTCTCACCCTCCCTCTCCCTGGACCCTGGGACTGGCAAGTTTAAGATTAATAAAGGAAATGCAGAGCTGTAGTAAACATTAAAGTAAGTTGAGAAATATGTCTATGGATTAAAACAACTGTGTGAGTCCAAAAGTAACTTTGTTTTGTTCCCCATGGAGAAAATCCCATTATCTTGAAAAATTCAGAGCATGGCTCTCACTTGTTTTCTCGGAAAATGATGAAGGACGAATGTTCAAAAACTCCTAAGCTAAACCAGCAAGCAGTTAGAATCCTGGGAGGCTGAGGAGGAGCTGAGCAGAGCAAACTGCTGTAAGGCTGGGAAGCAGTTACTGAGGTAAAGCCCTTGTAGCATGCTGGAGGCCCTAGGCTGATTCTCCAGCATTGCTGAAATCAAACCAGAATAAGAAGAGGGCCAGCGAGATGGCCTGACCCTCAGTCCCACCCTCATGTTGGAACTCCAGCCCCCACGTGGTGGAAGGAGGAAAGCAGCCTCTATAGGTGTGCTCTAGCACAGGCACCACCCTCGTAACTAAAGAGCTACATAAAAGTAAAATCAGAATAAGCCAAAGACTCAGAAATGGTGCACACAGACTGCTCAGTGTTGCAGTGTGACTGCTGATTTGTTTCTGCCTGAGATGACTTCAGGGTTACTCCAGAGAGCCAGCTCGTGATTCCGAGTAATCTCAGTGCCTGCTGGAAAAAGCTCCATCCTAAATGCTGCATTGTGTTACTCAGTGGAATTTGCCAACTTCAGCAGAACTAGATAAGGACAGAGCTGACAAAGGGGTGCGAACATCCCCTGCACTTTGGCCTGGATTTGGTGGTCAGTTGGTGTTATGTGTAGAGCCAGGCTTAAGCTCCTTTCCCAGACTGCTGAGTCACTAGGAGCTGGAGCTGTGGACAGTGAGTGTGAGTGGACCAGGTGGACAGTGAGTGTGAGTGCACCAGGTGGACAGTGAGTGTGAGTGCACCAGGTGGACAGTGTGAGTGCACCAGGTGGACAGTGAGTGTGAGTGGACCAGGTGGACTGTGGACAGTGAGTGTGAGTGGACCAGGTGGACAGTGAGTGTGAGTGCACCAGGTGGACAGTGAGTGTGAGTGCACCAGGTGGGCTGTGGACAGTGAGTGTGAGTGCACCAGGTGGGACAGTGAGTGTGAGTGCACCAGGTGGACAGTGAGTGTGAGTGCACCAGGTGGACAGTGAGTGTGAGTGCACCAGGTGGACAGTGAGTGTGAGTGCACCAGGTGGACAGTGAGTGTGAGTGCACCAGGTGGACAGTGAGTGTGAGTGCACCAGGTGGACAGTGAGTGTGAGTGGACCAGGTGGACAGTGAGTGTGAGTGCACCAGGTGGACAGTGAGTGTGAGTGGACCAGGTGGACTGTGGACAGTGAGTGTGAGTGCACCAGGTGGACAGTGAGTGTGAGTGGACCAGGTGGACAGTGAGTGTGAGTGGACCAGGTGGACAGTGAGTGTGAGTGCACCAGGTGGACAGTGAGTGTGAGTGGACCAGGTGGGCTGTGGACAGTGAGTGTGAGTGCACCAGGTGGACAGTGAGTGTGAGTGGACCAGGTGGACTGTGGACAGTGAGTGTGAGTGCACCAGGTGGACAGTGATGTGGACAGGTGGACAGTGAGTGTGAGTGCACCAGGTGGACAGTGAGTGTGAGTGCACCAGGTGGACAGTGAGTGTGAGTGCACCAGGTGGACAGTGAGTGTGAGTGCACCAGGTGCTTTCACCCGTTAGTGGAAACCAGAGTGTCGGTAGTTTTCAGACCGCACTCTGCACTCGCAGCCTCTCCTTCCTTAAACTGAGTAAACACAGCTAATGTATCATTTGTAGGAATTTCTCATCCCCTTAGTTTCTGTTAAAGGAGAGCTTTCCAGGTATGGTAGGTAGCTCAAGTCTATAATCCCAGCACTTGGGAGCTTAAAGGCCACCCTGGGCTACATAATGAATTACAGGTCAGCCTAGGCCACAGAACAAGATACTGTCTCAAAGAAATGAAAACAAGGAAAAGCTTGTGGAAATGCAAACTTTTTTTTTTTTCCACACAAGCCCTGCCCTCCTCAGTAGAATGGAGTGCACAATTTCTGTTTGGGGATTGACCAAGGTCAAGATTAGTGCATTCGAGCAGCTTAAGTAGATGTTGCTCTCTCTCAGATGTTTGGCAGCATGGTGATTTACCACATCTCTGTCAACTTTCTCGTTGATTTATTTTGTTTCCACATTTTTTTTTTTGGTGTGTTCTCTTTATTTTTTCTAGTTCTGAAAAATTTAAATGCAGTTGAAAATAAGATATAGTGAACTCTACGTGTGCATCGTTAGGTTCAACAGCACCAGCTCCAGCAGGGCGTCGTCACCTCCCTAGTGAGGGCTTTTGCAAGGTCACAGTCTGTCCTTCAGGGAAGCCTCTGTCAGGCTCTCTTGCTTTTCCTGGTATGCTGTGAGGTCAGTTTTGAGCCTTCTCTGAAAACAGGTTGTTCCTACATCACAATGATTAATGCATAACTTTTTAGTTTGTTTTTGTATTTAAAGGAATTGGTCTTCCTTTTCTGTTTTTCTCTTGTTCCTCTCCTCTCACTATGTGAATTCCTTTTAGTCAGAAGAAGAAGTTGTAGAAGGAGAGAAAGAAGTGGAGACTTTGAAGAAAAGTGCAGACTGGGTATCAGACTGGTCCAGTAGACCTGAAAACATCCCACCCAAGTAAGTCCTGCATGCGTCTTGGTGGTGTGTTTTATGTGCTTGTCTTCGGGGCTGGTGGAGTCCCCAGGATATCTGCATGCAGCCCTTGTTTGTGTTCTGAACCCAGTCTCTATCTCAACTTCTTCCCTAGAGAGTTCCATTTCAGACACCCTAAACGTGCTGTGTCTCTAAGCATGAGGAAGAGTGGAGCCATGAAGAAAGGGGGCATCTTCTCTGCCGAGTTCCTAAAGGTCTTCATCCCATCCCTCTTCCTCTCTCACGTGCTGGCTTTGGGGCTGGGGTAAGTACCCTGATGCCAATGCATTACTTAATTGTAATGGGCAGTAAAGTGCTCAGAACAGAAGAAGATCCGACTGCACTCCTTCCTTCCCTGGGTAGTACTGCCCAAGGGGGGTTCTTCCATGATGACTCTTCTTTTTTGAGTTATTTAAAATTTAGTTGATTGTGAGTAATTTATGTTATTCAATATAAATGTAGGAGTAAATGCAAAATGGTTTCCCCCCCAGATGGTAAAATACACCATTGTGGAGGATGATTCTTGAATACACTGGTAGACTGCTGTAGGTACTATCTTTTTCTTTTAACTTTGTGGCATTTATTAAAAAGTCAGCCTCATGTTTACCTTAATTCATTAACTCGTGGCATGTTTTTACAATTAATGGCTTTTTCGCTTGATTTGAATATTTAAGAAAATATACTTCTGAAGGATTTTAACTTGTAAGCATTTAGCTTAATTTTCCAAGACCTACCTGCTGCACTATGAGTAAGCATGCACAGTGAGTCATTTTCTGTATTTGATGCATGGAAAGTGGATCATCCCTGATCTTGCTGTGAGTGGCTCAGCATAGCAGAGGGAAGTGCCTGCTCTGGAGCATGGACACATGTGTATCTTTTACTGTCTCCTCGGTCGAGGATCTGCTGGCAAAGACAGGAGGTGTTTACAGACAGTGGAGTAGGAGGCACTTGTGAAGGAAGCAGGGTAGGAGCACTGTGGAGCTTGGGAGGACTCTTATTAATACCTGCTTAATACCACCTGTTCGTTTCCATAAAAAGCTGGTTTTGAGGCCTTGCAGTATTTCTGGCTTTCCTGTATCTGTAAGCTGTTTTTGTTGCTTTGATTAAGTTTTACTCTTGCTACAGGTGAATGTTTTTAAGGGTCTTAAAAATTGCTATTACTACGTTGAGGATTGTGCCGCTTGTTTTCCTTGGCACTCTGCTGTTGCTGTGGAAGAGGTCGTTTTCTTGCTTGGTGTTGGAAACTCATGTTAGGTCCCGTCTTAAAAACAGTCTCTATGACCATCTCTCTAGATCTGAAATAGCAATAGAACATTTATCCAAACAGAAACACTTGAGGGCTCGAGAAGACTGTTTCGGGGGGTCTCTCTTTTTTTCCTAGCTTGACCTGGGCCTAGCATCACTGCCCTTGTAATTTCTAGTCCTGACTTAATGAGTAGATGGAACCCTATAAAACCATCTGGGCTGAGCTAGTCAGTGGGATGTAACTCAGTGGGAGCATGCTTGATTAACAGATAGAAGGAAGAAGAGGAGTCTGGGAAGTGTTTGCTGAGGCCTACAATAGAGATGACCTATGGGCCAGGCTGGTGGAATTGTGGGAATGGACGGGCCATGATATGCTCTGCTTCCTTTCAGCATCTATATTGGAAAACGACTGAGCACACCTTCTGCCAGCACCTACTGAGGAAAACGAAAAGCCTCTGGAAATTCGCGTGGCCTGTGAAGTGGTTTATTGTAGTTTGAATTTGAGACCTATTGTAAGCATGATCCCCAACCTACAACCCCATTTTTATATACCCAATTCCAGTAACTCTCAAATCCAGTATTTTCCTCAGGCTCTGTGAGGCATTTTACTAACCTTGTTCCCTTTTTGGCCTGTAAGACACTTTAGAGATTCCTAACAGAGTTTACTGTCGTTTAGAAATTTGCAAGGGCTTTTTCCAGCAATGCCACCAGCAGATGATAACCTTGTCAACAATGCCATCGTCTCCTCTTAGTACCACCAGAGTCACACCTGCATCATCCATGCTAGAAGCTGGATTCTAGCCATGCAACTGCATCTCTTTCTAAATGAGGTCAGGTTTGCAAACAATACTATAAAAGCTTTGTTTAGTTTTTGTTTCCAGGACAAAAACAAGCTTCCCTAAAGCTTGATTTTATAGTTGTTAAAAACAAAAGAAAACAAAACCAAAAAAAAAAAAAAAAAAAAAGCAAGACACAAGGAAAAAAATCCTGGGCAATAAAAATTACTTTCAACCAGCTTTGGAGCCGCTGTTTTCCTAAGCCTCCTGTCCACCTGTAGGAGTGACAGATAGGAAGTAGAAGGCTAGAACATACTGGCAGATTCTAACATTAGTATGTTGCAATGCTATCTTTTCTATGATAGAGAATCTTTATTTTTAAGGAATGCCTCAGGCCTAGACATACATGAAATTGCTTTTGAGATTTTTGTGCGTTTGGTATTTTCATGTGTTTTCTGCATGTGAATTTCTCATGACTTTCTTGACTTGTTTTTTTAGTTTCTTTTCTCTCTCTTTCTTTCTTTTTTTTCTAAGAAGAGACTTGGAATGAGTCTGATTTGTGGTGTTACTAGAGGCTTCTTGTCTTAGGAAGCTTTGCTTACACCCTGAAGCCTTTACACTCTGGAGAATAACTTCAGAGTTACTCCAAGCACTTGTGTAACTTCAGAAAGCAACCTGGATTTTGGGAACAGCTGACAAAGTTCTGGAAAGATGCCATTCATTCTCTGTGGTCCCTTACTTCCTGTTGTTGGCTGCGGTCTTCTCACTGTGTCCCTAGGATCTCCCAGGCCCTGGTGACTTTCTCACATAGTTGTCTTTTCAGTTCTGTCAAACTCCTGATGTTCTGCAATACTCAGAAAATTCTTTGAATGGCAGACTTTCTTTTGTCTGTTTCTAAAATGTGAAGCTTTAGGACCAAATTGTTAGCCAGTATCAGGATTGCAGATGATCTCAAGTAGATGTTGTTGGATTTCAGAACATAGCATGACTCTAAAGGATTCTGTTTTATATATAATTAATTACTGTTTATGATGTAGACTTGCTATAGTTGCAGAACCATTATGAATTTCAAAGCTAGCAACCTACATGGTGCACCAGGTTGACTTGAATAAATACGGCAACCAGGTTTGCTAGCATGTAGAAACTAACTCTTCTCTCACATAAAGGGTTATAAAATTGGTGTGTTATATGGAAATGGAAAGTAACCCAGCTAGGAAGACATTTCTGTTGTTTTTCAAGGACATAGCTGTTTATCTTTAAGAAAGATAATATATCCAAAATAGTTTTTGCGAGTTATTTTCTTCCTGGCATTTAATGTCTAAATGATTGTGGGCATCTTTTGCTCTTTTCCTGTCTTGCTCTTAAACCTGGTGACGCTTGATTTGCCTTCTCGTCTATTTATTTCAAGTGTTTGTATTTGAAGTTCTTTAGGAAGAAAGTAAGTCCAATGGCCTATTTGTTTGTTTGTTTTTGAAAAGCCTGAACCAGATTGGCAAGGCTGCTGAAGCTAAACTACAGCACAGTTTGCAGTGCTTATGTGTGAGCGAGCGGAGCAGTCGCTCATTAAGTGATCTCACAGGCAGACGTCACCTTCTTCATAAATTCAGTAGCAGTTTATCAGCAGTGCCATCGAACTGCGGGGACAGTGATGATTTTGTTTCAGCATTACAGCTAAGTTTAGTTTTACCATTTGTGAAAGTATCAGTAAGATCATGGAACACGTCACAGTACAACGGTCCACCAGTGAGCTTGTGTGGTGTTGATTTGCAGCCCTGACATACAGGATGTTTATGTTCCTACACAGATTCTCATTGAGTGAAAACAGATTGTTCAGTTGCAAAGCAGAATTCAACCAGGAGTTGAAATTTAAGATAATGTTTAAAAAGCTTTATTCCTGTTTACAATTTGGAATGAAAAGCAGGCTTCGTTTTAAGTTTGATGAAAACTGGCTCAGATGTTTGTAAGTCAAGAGGAAAGCGGCCCAGAGAACAGCGCGACAGAGTCACTCGATTACAGGAAGACAGAAATGGAGACTCAGCCCGTGAGACGAATCTCACAGTGAACCAGTTGTTGGAACTCCTGGCATTAACTGAGCCAGAGTGATAAGCATCCTTCGTCTGTCTTGTCAGCACTCGCCTCATTCCTTACAGTTTACAGGACACGTGTAACTTGTAGCTATAAACATTTTGTGCCATTAAAGCTCTCACAAAACCTGCCTGTTGGTAGATCATTTTGACATTACTCTTATTACCTGAAATGCCTTTCTGTGTGAAATTTCTACATGAAACCCTTCCCATGGAGAACTCACTAGGACCAGAGTACCTGACTATGCAAGGGGTGGTGTTGTCCAAGCCTTGCAGTGAGTGGTAGCAAGCCAAATGGTAGTGGGTGATCATGGGTTTTTTGTAATCTGATTGGGGCTGGCCCGACATTAAACATGGGACTGTGGAACCGGAGATGTAGATCATTGGGAGAGCGTTTGCCTGTCCTGTAAAGTCCTGGATTCAGCCCCCAGCACTCCCTCACCCCCACATAAGCATGGGACTGTGGTTAAAACTTTAACCTACAATGTGGAGTTGCACAGAATTCAGTGTACAATCCGGGGTAGGAAGACTCAGACTTTGTGTTGGTCAGTGTCCCTGCACTGCCTTCCAAGAGAAACCTGCCTGCTGGGGAACTCTGCTCCTGAGCATTGGGGCAGCTATTAATTAGTAACAGTGATGGTGTGGCTTCACAGCTGAAGGAACTGGGCCAGGACGGGGTTCATTAACTCATGATCACCAGTGGCAGGATTGTAGAGGAGGGTCTCACTTCCTGGCGGACAGGAAGGGACTGGGGATCATGCTTCAGAGGCAGTCTCCAAGGGACCTGCTTCATCAGCCCAAGCTTCCCAGTGCAAGAGCAGTGCTGCCAGCTGGGGACCAGGCAGTCACCCCATGAGTCAAACTGTCGGACCCCTGTCCCACCCATCAGAGTTGAGATGGCAGCTGAAAGCAGAAGTGCTTGGTGGGCACCAGCCTCTTGAGAGCATTCATGCTTGGGAGACTCGCGCTCAACTGAATGTGACATCTGTAATGCATGGTCTATAAAGTACACGCTGGCAGCCCTGAGGGCGTTGGGTTCACGGGCAGAGTCTGTTGGCTGTTCATGACAACTCTTGGCAACAGGACCGCTTTCCCTGCCACCGTGCTCAGAGACTCCTGCTGTAAGCCCTGCCCCTAGAGACCTCTGGCCACCAGGTCCACCCCAGACTACTCTGGTGGCCAGGCCTGACCCCACAAGGTGAGCAGCCCTGCCCTACAGACTTCTCTGATGGTCGATCCTAGCCCCCAGTTGCCCTGAGGTGGGAGAGTGACCAGGCCCTGCCCTACAGAAAAGAAATCCCACCAATCTCTGAACTTGCCCCAAGATTAGGCCACATAATCCCTCCAATTTCAGGCCACCCTGGAAAGTACTCCCCCATTCCCAGAAACCCTATATAAACGCTGTCTTCTGCTCAGTCCTCTGCTGCTTCTCATTCAAGCAGACCCAGCCACCCTCCTGGGTTTTTTCCCAGCCACTCTCAGTACAGTAAATCTCTTAAGTGAGGTTTGCTCTGCCGGGGTGACTTTGTGGTATTCCTTGGCTCCCAGCTGCCAGGATACCTTTCCCTTTCGAGCTGCAACACTTATATTGCTGCTGTGACCTGGATGGGCTCTCCTGGTGTTTGTATGCCCCCTTGGGGTCTGAGCTGCACTGGGACCTTGTCCCTCATCTCCGGTAGCCCACTGCAACAGAATTGGCTCACCAAATCACTCACACCCCACTCACCAGTGGCAATTAGGTAAGTTTCCCCTTTGGTCAGTGTAAACATTTCGGAGTCCAAGGAGGTGACCATTGAGCATACAGTATCCCTCTGGTACTCTTGGTGGCAGATTAAGGCATTACTTGGCTGGCCCTCTTCACCTGACCCCATCCCCCACCCTTGGAGCTGCAATCCCAGTTTCCTTAGGCCTAACTGAGCTATTGTTCCCCTTCCTGCCCTTTTTTGCCTTCCCTTCAGAGCTGCCACAATCCCTCAGCTCCTCTAGACCCTTAAGGCTTTTGCGACTCCATTCCCCAACCCTTTCCTGTGAATGGTGCACACACACCCTCCTAGAGCTGGGTTTTTGCCCCGGCCTTCTGTCCTCTACAGAGCCCTGGTCCCAGGTCCCGAGTCTCCTCTGGCTTAGCCAGCCTAAGCTCCTGACCCCTGTCTAGTGTTGATGACCCATGCACAACTTGGCTCTCATTCAGTCCTGGGGAGAGCTGTGACTGACTACAGACCGCAGTGACTTTCTTTCCCCTTCTCATCCATGGGAACGGTGTTTTCCATACCCTCTCATTCCCCCTTGGGATGTCTTTAGAAAACTTTCAGCCTCTTCACGTAGCACCCGATCTGAAGGGCCCTAAATTTGCTGGTCTTTCCAATCAAACTTGGCCTCAGTAACCCTTAGACAATCAATCCAAATGGCCACCTAATGGCATGCTAGATCCTAGTATTATTTGGGACCTTTACAAATAACTGAACAATTGGGGAAATGCAAAGAGTCCCCATTCCCTGTGTTTCCAGCTTCCTCTTAACCCTGCTTCGAGTCCTCTCTCTGTTCTTCCTGTTCCCCATCTAACTTCCTAGCTTCGAAGCCCAAACCACTGTGGATCCAGCCTCCGTGCTGTTGGGGTCAACCCACAGCTCTTTCTCCTCTGGCCCCTCCCTTTTCAGACAGGCCACCCTAATAAATCTCCCTGGCTCCCACCTTCAGCCCACTGGCAGCCCTTAGTCCTCCCACCATGGGACCCCTCCCTCCTTACCCCCCCCCCAGTCTAATCTGGCCCTTTGTGGTGGTGGGATGGACGACTTGGTCAGGGTACATATTCCTTTCTTATTAAGCAATCTCTCTCCGATCACTGTTACTAAAGAATTCAAGTGTGTCTCCCAATCTGTGATTCTCACCAGTAATCTCCCGGAGGAGTGTGAGCGAGTCTGGGACCAGGCTAGGGCACACGTAGATGAGATCCACCAAACTAACGCTGCTGAGGTGGCCCTGACCCAGGATCAGGAATGGCACTACAATACCACTGAGGGCATTCAAGCTGCAGACCAATTTATAATTTGCCTCCTGGCCAGTCTCCACAAGGCCACCCTTAATGTGCGGATTATGAAAAAAATCTAAGAGGTCATCCAGGACAAACACGAAAAACCGATCCAATTCCTAGACCGCCTTATGAAGGCCCTCTTAATATGTATCAAACTGGATCTCAAGACCCCAGATGGAAAGGAACTTCTCATGACCTACTACTTCCAGCGTTTCCCTGAGATTAGGGCAAACCTAAATGTCTAAAGGAAGGATCCCTGACTCCACAGGCAGAAGTCTCAGCAGTGGCCTTTAAAGTGTACCATGAGGAAGATGAAAAAGCCCCCAAACAAAAATACCTGATGCTGGCGAAGGCCTCTCGACAGACCATAGCAACTGCCCAGGCTTCCTGGCCTCCCCAAACCTGAGAACCTCTGGGTCCCTGTTTCAAATGCAGTCAGAAGTTTCACAGATCCCAGGCCTGTCCAAAGCCCTGTAAACCACCTGAACCATGTCCACAGTGCCATCAAGACAGGCACTGGGGTGTTGACTGCCTCCATGTCCCTTCTGGTGTGAGGACATCAAGCCCAGATAGCCCTTTCGCCAACTTCCTAGGTCTGGATGACAGGGGGCCTGGGCCCAACCACAGACATCTCTGACAGGAAACTTCAGATAAATTCCACAGTATCAGAGCAACCATCTCCTTCCTTTTGGACCCTGGGGCCACCTGCTGGTCCTGACTGTTGTAGGGAGGCACCTCTCCTACTTGTTCCTCTCTCGTCAGGTTAGGGGGCAGCTTATCAACCGCACCAAATCCTACCGCTTAGTTTTGTATCTTTAGGGATCAGCACCTTAGCCGCTGCTTCCTAGTAGTGCCGACCTGCCCTGTCCCCTTGCTCGAAAGGGATCCCTTAGCCCAAATAGGAGCTTCTGTTTTCTTTTACTCCCCAATTCCACCGGACCCCAGGCTTGCTGATCCTTGCCCTCCTCTTTCTCCAAATCACACAATCCAATACACCTTTTCCCTTGCTGGTCTCCCAGGTGCATCCCTGAGTATGTGACACCCCAACCCCCCAATGTAGACAAACAAAATCCTCATCATCCAACTACAAAATCTTTTCACTCCCATCCAGTGCAAAAGCAGACGCCACCCACCCACTTGATCCTGGTTGTTCGGAAAGCTTTTTTCTGTCTGTCTGTGTGTGCAAATGAATCTGTGTTTTCTGGTGTCCGTAAGTCTTGTGACAGATATGGGAGCAGAGAGGGAAATGGGTCAGGCTCCGCTGAATGTATGAGTGATCGTGGCCACTGCATGGTTCGCTTCTGACTGGTCTCCTGTGAGTGTGCGAGCTTTCTATCTTCTGTATTTATTGTTTTGTTTTGTTTTGCTTTGCTTTCTCTGATGCTGCTAGCTGCCAGCCATCACTGCTAATGCCACTTGAGGGCAAGGGCTTAGAATTTACTTCCGGGCTTTCTGGCCACTAGATTCAGTTTCGCAGGAATTCAAATGTCTTTTGAGTGTGGACGACATTAAAATTGTTCTGCTTTATTGGAAAGCTAGCTCTGGAGTTGGGTTGTGGCTCCCTCTCCTCTAGCCCAAGCATGTTTGTGTCAAGGTTTGCTGCACAATCTCTATCCCGTGTCAGGTGGGCCACCAGACTGTGACAGAAAGAGGAGAGGAGAACAGAAGGATCTGAAGGAACTCGCTTTGCCATGACTGTTCTCGGTGATAACTACTCATGTCTGTGGTAAATGGTTGGATGGAGAATGTGAAAGCGGAAATAAACTCTGGGGGTCTAAGAAGGGGTTATAAAGGTCTGGGAATGTGAACACTGAAGTAAGCGATGGGAGACTACGCAAGTGTCTGAGGATGGGAAAACTAGTATTTTAAGGTATGTACACTGTAACGGTATAAGAAAGTGGTCTAAGTTAGTGAAAAGTGTTTCAGATTTCTTCACCCTCTATGGTATTGTTATATTAAAATTTTATAGGTTTAGGAAATCTGTATTTAATGGTTCAACCAGACCACTTGCGTGGTGGGATCTGGAGACTGCTCACCAGCAGGTTGCCCAAAGGAGATGCTTGTCCATGTAACATCGACATCAACTTCTAAAGCACCTGTCCCGTATGCTTCCTTTCTCTCTGGTCAAACTGGAGATTACTGTCACCATTGGCAGAGACTTGTGGAGGCTATTCTTACTGGTCCTGGAGGAGACATGACGCATATTCAGGAAGGTATTCTACCATTTATGCAAGTGAGGGATCTTTTATATCCTAATTAAGAACCCATGGCACCCCGGCTGGGAGATGGGGGTCATTGGTAAACTTTACTATAGCATTTATCACGGCCTCCCATCAGGCACCATCAAAATACAGATGATACACGCCCCACTCTCAACCCCTGGGTATAGACACGGTAGAAGAAGTAGTCCAAAGCTCCTCAATGGTCCTTAACTCCCTCATAGTACCCCTCTTAGACGATATTGATACTGCCTACCTATCACACCATCTCTTGTTTCAGCCCTTAACCTCCAAGCATTACCTATTGAGTAACACTCTGCCTGGTCACTTTGGAGAATGTTGGTTGTGTATCCATCCAGGTCAAACTCATGACCACCGTTTGTGGCCTTGCCCATTGTTTAGTAGACTCTCACCTCGGCACTTCATAATTGCTCTAAGCCAAGTAGCACTACCATCCCTTATCTCTCCCACACCCTCTCTTTGTTATCACAGACTGTTTTAATTCTTCAGGAACACACTTCCAGGGCACACTGGATTCTACAGACTGCAATAATACCATAACCCTTAGTGCTACCACCCAGCCCAAATTCTCTATGACACTCAATTGACCACTACCTACCCCCTGGGTGGTCTGGGACTTGTGCCCTGGTGTTCCCTTTTCCAAAACTAGGGGTGGTACCTCGGTACTAGGTGAAGAACCCTTGCTGATTCCCATCACAGAGTTTATAGCAGTGTGGTGTGACAGATGAGCTGTTCAGGTCATACCCTTTCTAGCAGTCCTGGATAGAACCGCCGGTGTCAGCACTGGAACAGCAGGATGACTAGTTCCCTAGCCATACTGTTGATTTACTTCTCAGTTCGTCCAGGTTCTCCAATGCGTTGCTCAGACCATCCTTACCTTCCAGGGCCAAGTAGACTCACTGGCCGTAGAGCTACAAAGTCGTTGAGGATTGAATTCACTAACAACAGAGAGAGGTGGTCTCTTCCTCAGGGAGGGATGTTGCTTCTGTGTTAACCAGTCAGGTATAGTAAAAGACAAGATCTGACATCTCCAGATGAATCTCCAAAAACATAAGGAACAGCTTGATGCCTCTGGCCAGTGACTTGTTGGCAGTCCAGTATGGAATTGGATAGACCCTTCTTAAACCCCCTTCTCCTTTTCTTAATCCTGCTAGTCTCACCCTGCCTCATAAACTTCCTGAAATCTAGATGTCTTCAATAGCATATCCAAAAGATTTCTCTTTTCTTTCTTTCTTTTTTGGGGGTGAGGGGTTGTTTTGTTTTAACAGCCTCGGCTGTCCTAGAAGCTTTGTAGACCAGGCTGGGCAGACTTTTAAACACTTGCTATTACAGGAGCCAGAGGCCTGCAACTCACAGTGATACCCTGATGGTGAAGATCAAGCTTGCCCCAAGGACTTCGACGCCCCCATTCAACAAGAGGTAGTCTAATGATAACATTCCCCCTTTTTCTGACCCCTGGCTGTTCATCAACAATAAACAAAAAAGGGGGGAATGTTGGCTGTTCATGGGTGGCTTTCCCTGCTGGTGGCCAGGCCTGACCCCTCAAAGCATATGAGCGGTCATCCCCACTCCCCACCCCCATGCCTGTGTTTTTGGATGCTTCCTCAAGCAGTTTCACATCTCACAGAAAGGTCTTGGGTCCAGTTTAAAGTAATATTTGTGCGCTGTGAGAGATGCAGATTTAGTTTCATTGTTTCTCGGGTGAATACCCAGCCTCCCTAGCGCCATTTGTGGAAGAGCCCCCCCCCGCCCTTTGTTTTTGACTCTTTGCTAAAGGTTAAGTAACTAAAGCTAGGTGAGGTTGTGTGCTTGCTGAAACTTACATTGTGGTCTGTTTTAGAATGTTCTGTAGGCAGTTAGAGAATAGATATCCCATATCTGTTAGATGGGACATCTTGTGGATCTGTTAGTCCATGTGACCTATGGTGACCTAATTTAACTCTGAGGTCTTTGTTGATTTTTACTTTGGATGACCTGCCCAGTAGGTGGACCTTGCTTTTCAATCCAGTCAGTGTCTGTGTCTCTTGGCAAGTTGAGCTGTTTACACTTAAGGTTATTATTGAGAAATGTTTACCAGTTGCTTTAATTTTCTTGTTTTCCTGGTTGTTTGGGTTTAGTTAGTTAGTTTGTTTTTCTTTCTCCCTGTTAGTATTACGGGTTTGCTGATTTACTGTATTAGCCGTGATGGATTCCTTATGTGGTGCTCCTCTGTGTATATTGTTCCTTTATGTATCCTCTGAAGTGAGACCTAGTGGCCATGAGCTGCCGTAGTTTGTGCTTGCCTTGACATGTCCTTATTTTTCTGTCAGATAAAAGATAATTGCCCGGGCTGGAGAGATGGCTCAGTTGTTAAGATCACTGGCCGCTCTTCCAGAGGTCTTGAGTTCAATTTCCGGCAACCACATAGTGGCTCACAACCATCTATAATGAGATCTGGTACCCTCTTCTGTTGTGTAGACAGAACACTGTATACGTAATAAATAAATAAATAAATTTTTTTTAAAGAAAACATTAAAAAGTAAAGATATTTTTAAAAGATAATTGCCCTTTGGGCACAGTAAGCAGAGCGTCAGTCTCATGTCATTATAAGCAGTAGCTTTGCTGGACAGTCAGCCATGGCTGATAGGTACTGACTTTCAGAGAGTGAACCACTGCTTTGTGCTTTCCTGATTTATATTATTGCTGATTAGAAATCTGAGGTTATATTCTCTTTTGTCAGCGACTTGGTGTTTTTCTCTTGCAGCTTTTTATATTGTTGGAGCAGGTTTCTGGACCCTTGAAAATGGAAGACTGCCAGTTAGATGCGCAGGGAGGGGCAGGAAGTTGTGTGGACTCTTGCCTTTGCAAGGTTTGTGGTGGTGCTGAGCCTGCACTGGACCAGCGTCTGATGGCTGCTAGAGCCATCTTCACTTAGGTAGCCTCCCTTCTCATCAGTCTGTAGGAAACTCTCGATCCTACCTGCTGGGTTCTTGGTGTCGCAGCTGAAGGACTCTTTCAAGTTTTTTAGAGTGGGGGAAGTAGCTAGAATGTTGTAATGTGTACACATGGAGCACCTGACTTCCTATATCCAAACCTCCTAAACCTCCTGCTGGAGGGGTCAGCTGCAGGAGCTTCCAAGTGGTCAGGCCCCACAGGTTGATCCTGTTGGCCTCTGGCTCAGGCTGTTAGACCTCAGGGCTCTTCTCAGTTGATGGAGTCTGCTCCCAGGCCCTGAGATTGAGGCCACCTTTCCCTCTTTCTGGCCTGAGCTGAACTGCCTGCCACGGGCACTTGTTGGCTTGTAGCTCAGGTTCGATTCCATCTCTCTGGCCTCTGGTGGTTCCTTGTTCCAGGCCCCGGGGTCCTCAGTTTTAAATAGTAGGCTGCCTCTCAAGGTGGCCCCAGGCTATAGAGTGGGATTCCTTTTCACTTGCGGATCCATTGGCCAGAGGAATTACCGTCTCACCAAAACTCACAATAGGCCCTGAGGTTTGTGGGGCTGGCTGTCCTGAGGGTGAACTGCCAGCCTCTTCATCTGGGCTGCCTGGCTTTCCTCCTGGATGAGGCTTCTGCTTCTCCCCTGCCAGGGAGCTGTGTCTGGAGTTGTGCTTGGCTTGCTCACTGCCCTGTGGTTCGCCCATCTTTTTCTTTGTACTTCTCAGCTGTTCAGGCACTACCTTTGTGGTTTTTCCAGACTTCCCCCTCTTTTTGGAATAGTCTGTTTTTACTCATTGTGACTTTTCGCTGGGTCCTATGGAGGCAGCTTCCAGTATGCTTCAAGTTTTTATTATTTCATCTATCTGTGGAGTGTGTGTGTGTGTGTGTGTGTGTGTGTGTGTGTGTGTGAGAGTGTGTGTGTGTGTGTGTGTGTGTGTGCGCGCGCGCGCGCGCGCTGTGCGCGCATGTGGAGGTAAGAGTCCTACCATGTGGGTTTCAGGTAGAACTCAGATTGTCAGGCTTGGCGGCAAGTGTCTGTTCCTGCTGAGCCATTGCACTGGCCCATGTGTGGGGTTTCTAGTCCAGACTGAAGATGCTCCATCAGTGAAATCCCTAAAATTCTTCCCAAATCCCAAGCACCCTTGCATATGAGACGTTCTTTGTCGCAGGCACTCTGGATGAAGGGTAATGAACACTTTATCTGGTAGGACTGCAGTGCCCTCTCAGGGGTTGCCACCCACAATGTTGCAGAGACTGGCGAGGCTGAGGTAGCTGTTTCTGAGTATCTACTCAGACACTGAGTGTCCTCTCAGGTATGGCATTCCTGGGTCCTGGCTCCTATGGTGATTCTGCTTCACTTTCTCCTTACTGTTTTCCATGGTAGGTCCACTGTTTTACTTTTCCCTAGTAGTGCCCAGTGTTCAGCTTCTGGTTATCCTCATTATCCTCACTGGTGTGTGTGTGTGTGTGTGTGTGTGTGTGTGTGTGTGTGTGTGTGTACAACTTGAGGGAGTCAGTTCGTTCCTTCTAACCACATGGGTTCTGGGAATTGAACTTGGGTCAGCAGGCCTGGTAGCAGGAACCTTTACCTGCTGAGCCATCTCACCAGCCAGGATAATAAAAAAAAAGGGGAAATGTAAATGTTTCTAGTAACTACACAGCAGGAGCCCCAAAGGGAGGTTAAATGAAATGTTGTGGTTTGATTGTTAGGTATGTTCCCAGTGTCCATAGTGTTCTTTTTCTCTGTCTCTCTCCCTGACTCCCTCCTTCCTTCCCTCATCCTGTTTCTTTTTTACCTCCTTTCCGGAGTGACCCGATGTCTTCTAGCAAGGGTGAGTATGACAGGCTAGAGATGCGGCTCAGGATAGTGCTCACCTAGCATGCTCGAGGCGAGATTTGATCCCCAATCCCACCGGGGCTGGGAGAAAAGAGCAGATTAGGATGGAAGAGAAGGATTAAAGATATTTACTGGAAGGGAAGGAATAGGAGAAAATGCGCAATGAGAGTAAATGCTGATTCCTCAGTACGAGCCTTAGAAAGATTCAGCAGGTGCATACACACACACACACACACACACACACACACACACACACACACACATGACTTGTAGGACGCAAGGGGAGTTGGGCTCTGCATGCCTCTAGGCACTTCAGGTCCTAAACTGCTCTTCACAGCTGCTGCCTGAATTCCTGCTGCTGCTGTTGCTGGAACTGAGCAGTGAAGATGGATGGATGGGGTGGTGTCCTGGGTGATGGGATGAGAAAGCCAAGTAGTCAGATGTCCGAGTCTGAGTAGGGCTTGGCCCCAGTACCTAGGGTTGAGAATCTGGCCTTTTCAGGCTGGACCTACAGTGAGACTGGAAGTTTCAACCAGGTGATACCTCAGATTTACTTTTTTCTTTTTTAAAGAGTATTCTGGATTGAAGCTAGGGCCTCCTACATGCTTGGCAAACACTCACTTGTAACTCTACAGAGCCCTGTTAGGGATGCTTCACCATAAAAAAGGTACTTAATAGTTGTAACAAAATGGACAGACTCCCTTGGTGCTGTGTCTCTCAGAGAAATAAAACCACAGAATCCACAAACTTGTGGATTAGCAAGTCCTTTGCATACAGGAGTTGTCTGTCTGTCTGTCTTTTGATCATCTATCTATCTGCCTCTATGTGTGTGTATGGGTTGCCTCTCAGTGTGTCCAGAGGATTTAACATCCCAGGCAAAATCATATCCCTTGCTTTTTTTTTGTTTGTTCATTTTAATACAGGATCTCTCTATATATCTCAGGCTAGCCTTGAACTTGATATGTAGCCCTGGCTTGCCTGAGCTCCAGATCCTCTTGCCTAAACCTGAATACTGTAATTACAGGCCTGAGCTACCACACTTAGCTAGGATTCCAGCGTTATTGACCTCATGATGCTGGGCTGCATTCCTGTAGGACCACAGCGGGAAGTGTTGGCTCTGGCTAAGCCCCATAACTGTGCACACAGTAGGGCCTGAAGGCATAAAGTTGTCTGTTGGGTTTGGTGGCATGTTGCCCTCACTGAGTCACTGGAGTGTTGAGGATGCCTTAATAAGTCAGTGCCTTGACTCAGCCTTTCCACATGTAAATAAGGACATTGGCTGTTGATCTTTCCTTGGGGCAGGTGCAGCCTGAAATAGCCCCTCAAGATTGGAAGAGTTGGCGGGTGGGAGCGTTCTTTATTTCTGTGTAGTGTAATGGGTGCACACCCCCACCATGCCCCTGGGCACTGAAATGACAGGAAGAACCAAGCAACAGCCTGTCAGGGAACGAGGCCCCCTCAAAGGAGTGGGAAAGGAGCACTGGGGAAATGTAGCTTCCCAGAAAAGTTTCTGACATGGATCTTCCCTAAGAGCAGAGTGTCTCTGTGAACTGGCAAAAACATTGGCCAAGAGACGCCTCCTGTGGGGCTGAGCATGGAGCTGTGCGCAGAAGCCGGTTCGTGGCCTGCCTGATGGAGCTGTCAGGATGGAGCCACCAGTGTGGCGGTGTTTGCTTTCTCCTAAACCAAGTATCAGCAAAGCCCTTCTAGACCAGGCCTCACCTTGATTCCTGCTCCTCCTGGGCCCTGCTCTGGTGACGGACACATTTCCCTCAAGGTCATGTGTTTCCCCTTGAGCTTTATCCAGTGCAGTGCCAAGCAGGCCTTGCTAGGGTTAGATCTGAGGGCATTGACCATCCCCAGGAATCAGGCAGCGTTAGGCGAAATAAACGGCAGTGGAGTGATCCCACCCTGTCCCCCGCTTTGTGCCAAGGCTGATGTCTTGTACTTCTTTGACCTCTCCGTGACCACACTAAGGGACTCCCCCCACCCTAACGAGTCCTTTCCATCTTCAGGGTCCTGCTCCAGGCCCACTCCCACCTCAGTCCTTCTCTAACACCCCCAGGCATATCTGTGAGCTATGGAGCATCCACTCAACCCATATATTTGCATAGGATCTTGAGTGAGCCGTCATTATTCCAGGGTTATGAAATCGTATCTGGAGACTCTGTTTCCTGGTGGCAGAGGTACCAAGCACCATCTTTCTACTCCTGAAATTCCCCGAATGATGCTAAGTAGGTCTGGCTCCCACCCAGAACTTAGGGCTATAATGATGGTGAGTGAGATTCATTTTCTTCTGTCACCTCTCCAAGGATCACAGGTCATTGTACGAGGCAGAAAGGGATTCCAGGTAGAGGATATTAATAACTCATCAGAGCTGGGTAGACAGAAGGTTAGTCTTAACAAGCATTCTTCTTATCTTCAATCTGCTAAGCTCCTCCCCCAAGTCTTGATGACTCAGCCCCCCTTTTGGTCACATATCTGGGGCCTGGGACCTTCGGCTGCTACTCTGTCAGATGGGAGCTCTGCTGGGGAAGACAAGTCCCGAAGCCGCAGCACTCATCCACAGGGCCTCCCAGTCCTCCTTAGATGCCATCAGCCACTCAGCATGGCGGCGTAAAGCCAGACACCAAGAGGCCTCTTGTTGCCAGGGATTTGGAGTCACACAAGGTTCTGACTCCTGCGGCCACTAAGTCAGTAGTTCTCAAACTCTGGGTCCCGACCCCCTTGGGGGTGTTGAAGGACCCTTTCACAGGAGTCATCTAAGACCATCAGAAAACAGATGTTTGCATTACCATTCATTACGGCAGCAAAATTACAGTCACAAAATAGCAATAAAAATCATTTTACGGTTGGGGGTCATCCCAACATGAGGAACTGTATTAAAGGGTTGCAGCGTTATCAAGGTTGAGAACCACTGCCCTAAGCTGAGCAAGCCACAGGGCCCCCCAAGACTTTATCCCGATGATGTCTAGGCGTGGCGGAAGTCTTTGTGAAAGAAGGTGTGCAGGTGGGAGGGGCTGCTGAGGTTGACGGTGAACCCAAACTACCTCATTAAGAAACATTCTGGTTAGGAATGTCCGTGTGGGGCCGAGGATGCAACATGGCGGTAGAACTTGCCTAGCGTGGAGGAAGCCATGGGCTCCATCCTCAGCACTGGGGGTGGTGGTGGTGGTGGTGATGTGGGTAATGCTGGTGATTTTTGCCCTGTTCACAGAGCCTTTGCAGAAGAGCTGTGCTTAAAGTTGTAGAGGAAATGTCCTGTTTCTCTCTGACCGGTGTCAGCTGCTGTCTGTGGTTTATTTCTGATGCCCTTTGGGGTGGTTTTCCCCACAGTGACACATTCTCCAGTGCCAGGTGGCCAACTCGTGATTGAAATCGGCTCTGTACTACCCCGACTTGACACGGATCCCAGCAGTCTACCCCTAGCTTCACGGCTGCCTCAGTTTCACCTCCTGACTGACTGGCTACAAATCAGAGGTTCCCAGAACCCCCTCAGAGAACTCAGAGAATCCTCCCTCCCTCCCTCTCTCTCTCTCTCTCTCTCTCTCTCTCTCTCTCTCTCTCTCTCTCTCTCTCTCTCTCCGCCCCCTCCCTCAGGCTCTGTGTCTGTGTCTGTCTCTCTCTCTCTGCCCCTCTGCCTCTCTTTCTCATACCCCAGGTTGGGGAGGGGCAGTGGTGAGGTGGCTTATCAGGAAAGGTACCTGCTGACCAAGCTGAGTTTGGTCCTGGGACCCATATGATTGAAGGGGAGCCCCAGCTCCCACAAGTTGTCCTCTGACTGCCACATAGTGTGCACGCAATGGAAAATCGTTTTTTTTCAGAAAGGTCTGGGAATTGCCATTTCAGCAATAAGATGATTGCTTAGCAGTTGAGGGGCATATAGCTCTTCCTCTCCTCTGGGGATCCACCCTGCCAGCACCCCATGTGTTCATCTCTGTGGAAGCTGAACCCCTCCTTTGGGGAGACGTAGTCCCTGGGCATGAGTCATGAGCTTCTTGGCCCCTGGAAGTTGACACAGACTGCCTGCCTCCACCTCCCTAGTCATGGGTGGGGCTGGACCTTCCAGTCTTCTGGTCACACTTTGTTTCCCAGGACCCAGCTCCATATCCCTAAGAGTCACCTCATTAGCATACACTGGGGTTGAAGGGGTTTATTATGAACAATTTAGAGAATTCCAAGCATCTTATGAGCGCTGTACTGGGAATGGGGTGGTGTATGTGTCATTATAAATCACAATATCACAAAGTGGTTACTCAAGGTGCTCAGGAAGAAAAGAAAATAGTAGCTGTCATTGTGAGGCTTACTCCCGGACCCTGTCACTGCTGCAGACTCAGTCCTTGCTCTGTTTGTGTTCCGATCTTGGGGATCCTCACACTGCCCCCACACTTGGCCTGGGGTCTGACTCTTTAGAGGTAGCCATGCCTTCTGTCTCCACGCAAACATACTTTTTACCCTGTTGGGGTAAGGAGCTTCTGGATTCCTACTTCTTTAGGACTTGGCAAGTGGCTTGGATAGAGACACTCAGGTCGGGACAAAGAAGACTCGCGTCACATGATGGCTCCCTGAAGGACAGTGGCTATGAGGACCGCACAAGTAATGTATGAAGTGTTTCCTCAGCGCCCCCACGGCCACCATGAGTGGCATTCATTCTTGAGATCGGGAGTATAGGAAAGACAGGGATGTGGGTCAGGGCTGCTGACAGGTCAGAGCCTCAGTCTTCTTTTTGTCTTGTTTTTTTTTTTTTTTTTGAGAAAGGTCTCATGTAGCCCAGGTAGGCCTGGAACTCATCGTCCTCTTCCCGTAGCCTCCCAAGAACTAGAATGAATTACAGTGTGTACCACACCTCTCCCCTCTCCTCCTCCTCCTCCTCCTCTTCTTCCTCCTCCTCTTCCTCCTCCTCCTCTTCCTCCTTCTCGTCCTCCTCTTCCTCCTTCTTTTTGTTCTTTTTGGGACAGAGTCTTACTATATAGCTCAGGCTAGCCTAGAATTTATGATCCTCCCGCCTCAGCTTCTGGAGTGTTGGGGTCATGTGTCCGTGAAGGCTCTTTCTTAAGGAAGCTGCCATCTGGCCTGCTGATGGTGGTGTACACCTTTAGTCCCAGCACTCAAAGCAGGCAGATCTCTGGTTTGAGGCCAGCCTGGTCTACAGAGTGAGTTCCAGGATGGCCAGGGCTGTTACGCAGAGAAACCCTGTCTCCAACAAACAAACACAGAAACCAGCCGCCTGTCACCGTACCAAGTTAGATACATAAAGATGGAGCAGCAACTGATGGGAACATTCCGTTGTTTCTGGTAGCTTGGCTCTTTTGCTGGGATTGTGTGATGTGAAAAGTTTATGCTGGGTAGGCAGGGTCACCCACTGTCATCTCAGCATCGAGGAGGCTGAAGGGGAGTCCAGAGTTTGAGTCTGTCTGGGCTACACAGTGAAACCTCCCTAAAAGCAGAAGCTCCAAAGCAGCAGCCACGTCCCAGCGCTCCTCAGGGGTCACCTGGCAGAGTCAGCAGATGGTGGCATTGCTGCAGGGCGGTCTGGCATGCAGTGAGTGGGCCTCACGTGTCCCTGAGGAAGGAATTCCTCAGCTACACCTCCCCGGGTTACTGTTTGGTTACTCACCCAAGAATGGCAGGGCCTGGCCTCCAGTGATACAGCAGGCTGAGGTAAAGGTGACACACCCAAGTAGGGGAGTGTCTGATTTCCTCAGGTCCAGACAGGTCAGGCTCTTCTTCCCTGACACATCAGCCTGACGTAGGAGCCTAGCCTCTGGAAGACAGGTGTAGAGCCGTCTAGGTCGTGCCCAGGTGTAGGTTTGTCCTTCATTCACACACTCTAGACTACCAGTTTCACATGCCTTTTTTTTTTTTTTTTTTTTAATTAAGTGCCTAATGTGCCAGGTGCTGCTGTATGCACCGGATGTAATCACTAAAAGACCATTAGTCAAAGCACTGATGCAGCAGGGTATGGCAGCCCTTCCCTGTCTTCTTACCAGACACAAGCAGAATATGATGTAATAGAATAGTGCTGGACATAGGGAAGGAGAAACCTCTGCTGTTCCAAGTTGGCATGCATGCAGCTCAAGGTGGGTGGGGTTGCTTATAGGTTGCTAGGTCAGAGTGGGGTATGTGCCTGACCGAAACCAAGGAGTCCCATGCCATTGTACTATTCTGTATGCTTTCCTGACTTCCATTCAAGCCTGATTTTCTTCTTTTAAGATTATTTTTATATGTGTGTGTGGGGGGGGGTGCGCAGGCACACATGCATGTGCACATACATATGAATGCAGTGCCAGTTGAGGCCAGGAGAGGGCGTTGTGTCCCCTAGAGTTGGAGTTGTAGGCAGTTGTGAGCTGCCCGGTGGGTCCTCTGAGCTGTGTCTCAGTCCCAAGAAGGTGAGCCTCTAAGCTACCTCTTCATGATTAGCTCCTTCGCTGGGCTCCTCCCTGTGTGCATGAGGGGTACACCTTCTTAAGCTTCTGTTTGCTTTACTCTCAGTTATTAAAAGAACTGTGAAAGGTAGAGCAAAAGCTGTTTCCCCCTCTACAGTTCTTAATGCCTCTGAATTGTAAACTTAAACATGCTTGAAATGGTAGACCGAATGCCATGCGTATCTCACTACCAGTTTCTGTTTTTTATTAGTGTACATTAAATGTACAAAATAATGAGTTCCATGTGACAGACTTGGATGGTCTGCCTCTCCTTGTCTGCCCCTCCCTTCCCATTCTTCTCCCTCCTAGGATCCATTCTGATGTGTGAAGAAAAGCATGACACTTTATTTTTCTCTTTTATCTTGAGACAGGTTCTCACTATATAATTCTGGCTGGCCTGGAATTCACTATGTAAACTATGCTGGCCTCAGATTCACAGAGATCCACCTGCCTCTGCCTTCTGAATACTGGGATGAAAAGGGTGTGTGCTGTGGATATCACTCTGTATAAATAAAATGCTGATTGGCTAGTAGCCAGGCAAGAAGTATAGGTGGGACAAACAGAGAAGAGAATTCTGGGAAGTGGAAGGCAGAAGGGAGACACTGCCAGCCGCTGCCATGACAAGCAACATGTAAAGACACCGGTAAGCCACAAGCCATGTGGCAAAGTATAGACTAACAGAAATGGGTTAATTTAAGATAGAAGAAGTAGATAACAAGAAGCTTGCCACGGCCATACAGTTTGTAAACAATGTAAGTTTCTGTGTGTTTACTTGGTTGGTTCTGAGCGTCTATGGGCCTGGCGGGTGAGAGAGATTTGTCCTGACTGTGGGCCAGGTGTGCCCCTATGCCTGGCAACACCTTTCTTTCTGAATCTGGTTAATCTTGTTTAACATGATGATTTCCAGGTCCATCCATTTTTTTCCTGCATAATACATAATTTCATTCTTTAGGGATGAATAATATTCGTGTGTGTGTGTGTGTGTGTGTGTGTGTGTGTGTGTGTGTGTGTGAGTGAGAGAGAGAGAGAGAGAGAGAGAGAGAGAGAGAGAGAGAGAGATTGATTGATTGATTGATTGGTTTTCTTTTGTTTTTTTTCGAGACAGGGTTTCTCTGTGTAGTTTTGGTGTTTTGGTGCCTGTCCTGGATCTCACGCTGTAGACCAGGCTGGCCTGGAACTCACAGAGATCTTCCTGGCTCTGCCTCCTGAGTGCTGGGATTAAAGGCGTGTGCCACCACTGGCTGGCTGTTATTTGTTTTTATCTATAAGGTTTACTGCACAGTTGTTGGGGAGGTAGAGCAAAGTCAGCAACAAATTTAATGGCAAAACTTTTGTCACTGAGATCATTCCAGGCACTAGCAGATGAGCACAGGGCCAGGCCATAGCTTCTGAGTGTGTAAGACAGCAGTGTGTAATGTTCGCTCTTTTCCTACTGTACAAAAGGCAGCTTTTTACATTTTACTATCTGAACCTTTTTCCCAAGAAGATAAATGTGAAGAACATGACATCTGGCCAAGGAAACACGTCCTGGCCTCGTGTCAGTTCAGCAGATCTTCTTTTTCCAGTTGGCTAAAACTTGTGAGCATCCTTTCCCATGTATTTACTGGTCATTTTATGTGTCTTCTGAAAAGTGGTCGGACCGTTGTCCATTTGTGGGTTATGTTAACTGTTCTTTTCCTGTCTCTTTTTTTTTTAACACTAAAAACTGATAATGGGGGTAGGAAGAGGGTTCAGTGGTTAAGAGCACTGGCTACTTTTGCAGAGCAGCCAGGTTGGATTCCGGTCACCCAAGTGGTGGTTCATGACCAGCTGTAATTCCAGTGTACATTTATCTTTTTTTTCTTTTTTTGTTCCAGTCCTGGAGATTTAACTTTAGGGTATCATGGATGTAAGGCTGGCACTCCACCAGAGAGCTGCAGCCCCAGCCTAAACTGTACATTTAATATGTAGTTTAGTGTTTGCCTATTATACACTGATAAAGCCAAAATTAAAAATAAAATCTGAAGATATGTGCACACAAACCTGCACATAACAAAGAAATGAAGACTGCTGAGTTATGTGGGGGCATAAAGGAGGGCTGTGCGTACACCTGGCATAGTCAGACAATGTTTTAAGAGGTGGCATGTAGGCATTACAGCCAGGGAAGGCTGGGTGTGGATGATTCTTATGGAGGAAGGGATGTGTGCACAAGTTAGCAGGCTGGAGAAAGCCTAGGATGGGCCCTCCTGGGGCTGGAACAGAGCGTCCAGGAAGTAGTGCCCTGGGTGGACTTTCGAAGGAGTATCCTGTCCTCTTCCTTACTGTCCCCTCTGCTTCCTGAGGTGAGCAGTTTTCCCCCACCATGATGTTTCTGTCTTGCCACAGGCCTGAATGCAGTAGAGCCAGACAGCCGTGGTTTATCCAGCTCAGAATTCTCCAATAGATTGACTCATTGATGAAGTTACAGCCCTTATAACCTAATCATCCCTCAAAAGACACCGGTTGGCAACATCCCTTAACACATGAGACTTTGGGGACAACTTTTTGTACTCAAATAGTAACAGTCCCTCTGATGGTTAATCTTGGTTGTCAACTTATTGGGATTTTGAATCACCTAGGGGAGAGATTGCTGAGTGTGTCTGTAAGAGAGTTTCTAGACTGAGTTAACTGAGGTGGGAACACCTACCCTAAGAGTAGGAGGTACAGATCCCTAGACTGCCCTCCCCCTACCTGTGAGCCAAAGCAAACCATTTATTTTTTTAAAATGTATTTATTTTTATTTTATGTGCATTGATGTTTTGCCTTGTGTATGTCTGTGTGAAGGTGTCAGGTCCCCTGAAACTGGAGTTACAGACAGCTGTGAGCTGCCATGTGGGTGCTGGGAATTGAACCCAGGTCCTCTAGAAGAGCAGTCAGTGCTCTTAACTGCTGAGCCATCTTTCCAGCCCCAGCAAACCATTTCTTAAGTTGATTTGTATCAGGTACCTTGTCCCAGCAATGAGAAAAGTAACTAATACAGCACCCCATAAACTTTATTAGCCAATGAGGTCTATTCCTTTTGCATTCTATCTAGAAAGATACTTGGATTGCAGGTTGGGAAATGAATCGGGGAAGAAGTAGAATCCACCGGAGTGTGGGTGCCTGGGAAAAACAGGGCAGAGATGATGGTGGGTGTGGCTGTAGGTGCCTGAGATGAGGGCTCTTCCTGTGCCGTTTCCTCTTCTCATTTCAACATCTTGATGGGTTAGGAAATGTGCCATCAGCTCACAGGGAAGAAAGAGCCACTCAGAGCGGTTACGTCATCTGCTTATGGGCACACAGCTGCGGAAGGGTTCTGAGTTCCAAGTCCGTGCCCACAGGCTCCCTCTAGTCCAAACAAAGTCACCTGGACATGCCACCCCTCACTGGAATGGCTCAGCCTCACTGATGTTTGTTCCTTGACTGTCTTCCCTGGGGAGGAGGCTGCCCTGGACAGTCAGGTGTGGGTGGAGCCCTGTTAGGGTACATGGAAATCTTCCCTCTTTCCTTTGAAGGTCTGCAGGGAATAATTGGGGAAGCAGTTGAGGAGGAGAAAAGACATGCATGTTTATGAATGTCCCCAGGGGAAAGCTACAAGGCCCTGGTCCACAGCACCACAGACAGAACGAAACAGACAAGGGTCATTGAGCAGAGGAAGTTCAGAGCGGTGTACTGCAACCCCTAACCCAGCAGGCTCAGAAGCTCACACCAGCCTTTTCTGTGGAAGAAGGAGAGCGCAGGTCCAGGCAATAGTCATGGTGTTAGGAGGACTCTGTATCTGGAGTCACAGTATCTGGAGAACTCACATGGTAAGTGGTTCTCTAAGGGGCCAAAACGCAGGACAGTGAGAGTAAGAAGAGATGGAGTCTGTCCTCCCTGGTTGAGATCCCAGTGAGGAAACTGAAGGCCTTGCTGTGGCAGATCTAGTCTGGGAGAAATGGAGCACAGAGGAACCACGATTTGAAGGAAGCTTTGCATGTAGTCTAGGCCAGCCTTGAACTCACTCTGTAGCTGAGGATGGCCTTGAATTCCTGATCCTCATGCCTCAGCCTCCCCTGTGCTGTGTGTACAGTGTACCACTCACCCAAAGCTCTCGGTAGTGTATAACCTGTGAGGCTTTCAAGGAATCAACCTGGGGTGTGGGGGTAGGGTGTCCACCTCAGCAACCCTGATGAATGTGAAGGAAGAGGAAGAGCTAGGAGAGGGGAGGAGGGCATGAGACCCCAGGAAGCCAGCAGGTGTGGGGCCTGAGCTTCAGAGTCACTGACCTGAGACACAGTGGCCAGAGGTTGACACCAGGGCTTCCTCGGGGAGATGGCTTAGAGAGGAGAATGTGTGGGCAGGAGATGAGGGCAGTGACTGTTGCTTTGATGATGAGGTCCTGCCTGCCAGGCATGCAGCTGCCTGTTGCGGTTACCATGGAAACATGAGACTGCAGACCCAGAAGGCCCAAGTCCATCCAAAGGCCAACACACAACCTGAAAAAAAAAAATCTTCCTTTTGTAAGGTTGTAATAGAACACATATAATAACATAATATTTCACATTTACTTTTTTATTTTGTTTTATTTTATTTTTTTGTTTTGTTTTTTGAGACAAGGTTTCTTTGTAGTTTTGGAGCCTGTCCTGGAATAGCTCTGTAGACCAGGCTGGCCTCGAACTCACAGAGATCTGCCTGCCTCTGCCTCCCTATTACAGGCGTGCGCCGCCACCACCACCCGGCTCCTTTCTTTCTTTCTTTCTTTCTTTCTTTCTTTCTTTCTTTCTTTCTTTCTTTCTTTCTTTCTTTCTCTCTCTCTCTCTCTCTCTCTCTCTCTCTCTCTCTCTCTCTCTTTTCTTTTCTTTTCTTTTCTTTTCTTTTTCTTTTTTGGTTTTTTTGAGACAGGGTTTCTCTGTGTAGCTTTGCGCCTTTCCTGGAACTCACTTTGTAACCCAGGCTGGCCTCGAACTCACAGAGACCCACCTGGCTCTGCCTCCCAAGTGCTGGGATTAAAGGCGTGCACCACTACTGCCTGGCCACACTTACTTTTTACTGTTTTTTCTTTAGTATTTTTGTTTTGTTTTTAGATAGAATCTTGTGGGCTGGCTACATAGACCAACAGGTAAAGGCACTTGCTGCCCAAACTCATGACCTGAGTTCCATCCTTGAGACCCTCCAACACATGCATTAAACAAATAAATGCAACAACAACGACAAAATCTAAAGGTGGGATGTTATTGTATACCCCAGGCTAGGATCACAGATGAGACCACACTCAGCCATTTTAACCATTTTTTCAGTCACCCTCACATTGCTGTGTGGGCATCCCTGCCATCCCTTTCCATCATTCAAAGCTGAGACTTGACACCATTAAATAACTCCCGTCCAGGTCCAGCACACCCCCACTCTACATTCTGCTTAGGAGTCTGACTCATCAGGAGCCTAGGGAGGTGGAATTCTTCAGCATCTGCCCATTTGTGGATGGCTCCTTTCATTTAGCATACGGTCTTCAAGGTTCACTTACATAGTGGCAGCAAGTGACTCCATTCCTGGCTAAGGCTGGAGAACATGGGGAACGATATTTTCCTTACCCATTCAGTGGTGTGGCTGTGAACTCGCGTGCTGGAAATGACCTCCACAGACACCATTTGTTAGTGCCTAGGGAAGGGTGAAGAGTGTTGCTGATAACCTCTAAGTTATTTATTTTTATGTCTCTACACATCTGTCTAAGTATGCGCGTGGAAGGAAGCCAGAGGACAACTGCCCCAAGTCAGTTCTCTCCTGCCCCCTTGTGGGATCCAAGGACAGGACTCAGGCTGTCAGGTCCCTGCAAGCACACTTCACCAGCTAAGTCATCTCTTGGGTGGAGGGAGAAGGATGCAGCCTTTGTGCCCAGGGCTTTCAGGACTAACCTGGTCTGGGGCCACTGTTTGGGTCCCTCTGCTGTCTTCTGAGGGGGCTGCTAAGACAGCCTGTGTTTCCAGTTGGCTTAGGCTCAGAGGGCAGAGCAGATCCATGGCTGAGTGTATCACTTTTCTTACCTGAGAGGAAGCAACTTGAGGGAGGGAGGGTTTGCTTGGCTCACGGTTTAAGAAGGGATCCCGTCCACCATGGCAGAGGAGGTGGTGGCGGAAGTGGGAGGCCGCTGGTCACAGCAGAGAGGGAACAGGAGGGTTTAAGACCTCAAGGCTTGCCCCAGCCCAGTGACCCCAAGTTCCAAAGTTTCCACAACCTGGGGACACAGCAGTGAGGCATTTGGTGCTTCTCCTGAGCTGGAACCACTGCCCAAAGGACACCCGCTCAGTTGTCCATTTATGGGAACCGGGCCCCATGATGGTTCCATGTTGCTAGGAATGTCCACCTCTGTTAAGTAGTGGGTACTGCCTGCCACCCAGAGAGAAAATAGTTAGGAACAAGGCAGCTGTTCACTGAGTAGAATGTCATGTGGCCCAAGACAGTTTTCATGCCAGGTGAAGAAGAAGCCAGCCTGAGGTAGTGAACTTCTCATCTCCTCGCTGGGCTTTCCAGGTTGCCCCAGCCCGTGCCTCTGTGACCTGACATTGTTCTCTCACTCTGTATGTGTGCCCAGCACCCTTGCCCCTTGGTCTTTGCCAGCTGCTGCCTCAAGCCTCAGCATCAGCCTCACCCCACCCTTGTTTCTGTAGACACCCTGTATACATCCTCTGCTTCCTGGCCTGCCTCAGATGCCACCTGTTCTTTCGGTACCGAACAGGACGCCGCTTACTGCGCATCCTGCTGGAGGGGGTGTTTGTTTGCATTCCTTCCTGGGATCCCCACTGGCCTGAGGGTGGAGACAGGGTGTCTTGTTTCTATTCCTGAGGCCATCCGCAGCCCAGTCCAAGAATCAGTAAGCCATGGCTGCTTTGGGATGGGGCATGGGAGCTCTGCTCTTTCCCTCTGGGACTCATCCCTCTACATCGGGTCTTGTGAGTGATCTTATTGAAGGACAAAGCCTGGGGTTTATTGTTTGTATGTCACCGGGTACCTTGCCCCATGCTGGCCATGGGCGTGGCATGCAGTGATGGTTAGAAAATGGCTCAGAACAACAGCCACTGGCTTCTCCTTGCCTCCTCTGAGTGTAACCACCTTGGCGGGAATGAAGAAATTCTAAAGAGACCCTGGTGCCCCTCCTCTTTACCTATCAGATGGTTGAACAATGGATCCCAAGAGATTAAAATTTCCCTTAAAATCTCCTGTGGGGAGGGGATGCTAGCCAGAGGGGAACTTGTCTCTTGAAAGGGGGGTCCACACAGTTCTGGCAGCTTGCCAGAGCACCTGCAGGAAGGCCTAGGGCTGCATGGTGTGATGATAGATGGAACCAAACCTTGACCAGGATTGCTTAATTGTGCACACCCATTGCCTTCTATTTAAACCTAAGCCTCATGTCAGGGTCCCAAAGATGGCCTTTCTGTGGCGAGTCCTGAACCTTTGTTCCTTTTGTTGATTTAAAAAAAAGAT
Source organism: Onychomys torridus (assembly GCF_903995425.1). Taxonomy (NCBI): domain Eukaryota; kingdom Metazoa; phylum Chordata; class Mammalia; order Rodentia; family Cricetidae; genus Onychomys; species Onychomys torridus. The sequence continues at coordinate 55,500,967 of NC_050451.1, read as the reverse complement.
GTATTTTTATCCATGTATGCGTGTGTCTCTGTGAGTGTATGCTGTGTGTGTGTGTGTGTGTATGTGTGTGTGTGTGTGTGTACACTCACTTGAGGAAGCCAGAGGAGGAATTTGGGTCCACTGAGCTGGAGTTAAGGTGCTGGGAAACTGAACTCCCCTGGAAGAGCAGCAGGCACTCTTGATCACTGAGCCGTCTCTCCAGCCACCGCCTCTTGCTGACTCGGTCATGTTGAATTCTCCTCATTTCTCTGCTTTTCACTGTTAACTGTGTCTTTAATTGACCCGTTGATGACAGATGGCAGAGCCTAGCCTGTTAGAGCCACCAGGCCCAGGCTCTATCCGTCATACCTGGCAACATGACGGGAAGCCCAGAGGCATGGATGCCACCCTCCTTGTTCCCGCCCTCTGTGAGTCCCCGCCATCCCAGGCTTCAGAGTGTCTTCGCACTGCAGCAAAATACAGCTGCCCAGAGGGAGGGACGGCGCTGCCTCGGGCACTGCAGAGATGCCACTTGTTGTTTTCAGTGAGGTCAGACGCTGGCTCTCAACAGCCTTGGCTTCCTGTCACCGGGAACTCTGTTTAATGTCTCAGCTGGACTTGGCTGAGGGGGAGGCTGCAAGGGCCATGTTCTCTGCTGACCTGTGTGCGTCCCTTCTGCTGCCTGGCAGCCTCTCCTCTGCTTCTTCTGGAAGCTCTCAGCAGGGGGAGCTGGCACCATCAACCAGAATGGGAAGCAGGCGCGAGCACATGGAGGAGCAGCCCTCCTGGGCTGGGCTTTTCTGAACTAGCTCAGATCTTTTTATTTTGTTCATCAAAATGGAGATGGGCTGCTGAGTGTAACTGGTGTGTTAGAAGTTGCCTATCTTTGAGAGGTTTTCCATGTAAATTCACTAATTCAGAATACCTTTTGCAGACATTTGTCCTTGTATTACTATTACACATGACTTGGAAGCAGAGAGGCAAGGCGTTAATACTGGGGATAAAGTTCTGGACAAAAGATAGCAGAGGGCAAGTTTGGGCCTTTGTGGGCTCTTGTGTGTGAGTGATGGATCTATGTTTGTGTTAGTGCCTGTCTACATGTGTGCGCTCAGATATGGAGGCCAGAGGTCAGCCTCAGGGATCATTCCTCAGAACTTACCCATTTTGGATTTTGACAAGGTCTTTCACTGGCCTGAGGCTCACTGATTAGCCCAGGTTGGCTAGCCATTGACCCCAGGGATCCAGTTGTTTTTTCGTCTCTGGAGCTGGGATCACACACCACCACCACCTATGTTTTGTTTTCATGTGGGTTCTATGGAAACTCGGGTTCTCATGCTTGTGGGGCACATTACCAATGGAGCCGTCCCCCAGCCCTGTAGGCTGCCCTTTAATGTTGCCGGAAGATCCTTTCAGAGAATAAGCTGGTTCCCACCACAGCCAGCTTTGACGCTCCACGTCGCCTCCAGTTTACTTGCTTCTGTCTCTCAGTCACCCTGCTCACTCCGATGGGACTTTTATATTAATCGTGCCTTTTTATTTCTAGATGGTGTCACACCTGGGGTCCTGGTGACCCAGGAAGTTGTTCTGCTGAGGACCAGCAGGTCCCTAGAGACAGTCCACGACAGTTAGCTTCACGTTCAAGCCAAAGTCCTATCACCTAGTGCTCACTGGCAGTTACCTAGCTCTGCCCCCATCATCCCTAGGCCAGGTACCAGGCAACAATGGACAACCCTGGGGCCCGGAGCCCATGAAGCTACTCAGGCTTGCCAGTCCTCAGCTTGCACTGGGTTTTCTCACATGGCCATAGTAAAGCCCCCTGCCCTCATCTCCCTCTGCCTCCTGAGCCACCTGGCATTTCACCACACGGCCTTGGGTGGCATGGCTGCTGCAGATGCAGACACCTTTCTGACAGTTGTTTTCCTCTCTCCCATACTTCCCATGCCAGATTAAAACAAGCCCTGGGTACAGCTGCCAACAGCTTATGGATGGCCCATCTTCAGTTCAAATCTTGGTAATTCCTGTAGCCTCCTTCCTGGTGGTTCTTGACTCCTGGCCACCACGACCCCACTTGTTAGCCAGAAGGCAAATGCTGTGGGATGGTCTTTCTATACACTGTGAATACGTGTTGTCAACATTGGTTAATAAAGAAGCTGCTTTGGCCAATGGCAAGACAGGTTAGAGCCAGGCAGGAAATCCAAGCAAAGACACAGGGAGAAGGAAGGCGGAGTCGAAAAAGACACTGTGGGCTGCCGTGTAGAGCAAAATGTAATGGAACGCAGGTAAAGCATCAAAACACTTCATAGATTAATAGAAATGGGTCAATTTAAGATACAAGAGCTAGTTAGTAATAAGCCTGAGCCGTAGACCAAACAGTTCATATTTAATATAAGCCTGTGTGTGTTTATTTGGAACTGAGCAGCTGCAGGACACAGGAAAACTTCTGGCTACAGGCAAACCCGATCTCTCACTCCTGGGGCTTTCTTTTCTTATTTTTCCAGCTGTCAACCCAGACACAAGCAGAATCTCTGAGGTGTTGGTTACCTTTACGGAGTAATCTGAATCTTTAGAACAGTCCAAGCCCCCAGGCCTGCACTGCAACATTTGGCATCACCAAACCAGCCCTTTCTCTGAAGATGACGCTTTTCTCCTGTATTTCTGCTTTGAGCTTTCTCAGCTGTTTCCCCTCATAGTAGGAGGGTGGATCAGGCACAGCATCTAATTTTCCTCCCAGAGACAACAGAACACATCTTCGCCCAGGAGGCTCGTTTCCCTGTGGTCCACAGGCAGAGCACCCGGGAGGATGGGCTCAGTTTGACCAGCACTAGATGTTGATTTCAAAACCACACCAAACCAAAAACTTGAGCACAAAACTAGAGCCATAACACAGAATGTCCGGGTCTTTAGAAGGAAACTGTAATCTAACAAAAGTCAGAAAGTAGAGGGGAAAGTGCAGTAGATGTGAAACATACAAGGAAATTGAGAATGTGCTAACCACACCAGTAACCGTAAACAGCGGAAATGCGTTTCAGTGCTTTCCTAATGTCTCTCTGAAATCCAAGGACATGCAGCTATAGAAGGCATTTTCACTGCTATGGGAATTCTAGATAACACATGAGAAGATACTTCAGAGTGTCATGCATGAAATGTAACATGGTGCCCCGTAAGTATGTACCATACAGTTTATATTGGTCAGTTTATATTAGCTGGTGGAAGCTAAGTGTGTAGCTAAGAGGTAGAGTACTTGCCTACATATGAACAGCTTTGGGTTGAATCTCCAGCACGGCAAAAAAAAAAATTAAAATCCATGAAAAATGTATTTTAAGGAAATCTTAATAAACATGTAGATTCTCATTTATACCAGGCAGAAATGGAATTCAAGGTGAAAATTATAAGATTTTTGTTGTTGTTGTTTTTTGATTTTCACGATAGGGTTTCTCCTGTTCTAGAACTCACTTTGTAGACCAGGCTGGCCTTGAACTCACAGAGATCTGCCTGCCTCTGCCTCCTAAATGCTCGGATTAAAGATGTGTGTCACCAAGCCCGATAAAGATTTATTTTTTTTTTAGAAGTTATATAAAAAGCTACACATTTGGGACTGTAGATTGCTTAGTGGTTAGGAGCACAGGTTGCTCTTCCAGACGACCAGGATTATATTCCCAGCACCCACATGGTGGCTATCTTCTGTAACTCCAGTTCCAGGGGAGTTGATGACCTCTTCTGGCCTCAGGCACCCTGCCACATGGACGCTGTTTGTGGGGCTGTTTTGGGGAAGGCCTTTGAGTTATACTGAGACGGAAGTAAATTGATTCATCATAGAAAGTATCAAACAGACTCTGTCAGGTTAGACCTCTGTCCATGGACAAGGAGCCACACCCACAGCTCCCCTAGAGCAAGGTGTTCATAGGTGCAGTGTCCAGAATCATAGAGCACTGGAAGCCGTCTCTGTGGGAGCTGGGTAAGGGGAGGAGTCGGCCAGGGGAAGAATAAATGCTCTTCTAGCTGGGGGAGGTGCAATCTGAAGACTTGAGTTCAGGCCCCAGCACACACATACCATAGCGCACTTTCAAGATCCAAAGCAAGATGGGAAGCTGCGAAAGAGAATCCCTGGAAATGTGAAGGGCAGCTAGTCAGCAGCAAGCGAGCATTGTGTCTCATACAATGTGGAATGTGTGAACCCACCCCTGCACTGTTCTCTGACCTTCACAATGCACTGTGGCACATACATACACACCCACACATGAACATGCATGCACACACAGAGAGAAATAAAAAATTATACTCCATTCAAAGGGAGGACAAGAAAGAGCTTTGGGAATCATCGTAGGTAGTAACAGTAGCAGGGGAGTGCTGGGGGAAATATGGAAGGTGTACAAAAAAGAAGAGTGGGGTAACATGCTGAATAGAAGTGAGGCAGAGAACCTGGGGCAGGGGGCACAAAGAAGAGCTCATCAAACGGTGGTCATGGGCTGAGAAAACCGGAGTTCGACAACCCTGAGCCAGAGGTTAGCAGGTGGGTCAAGCTCTGGAGCTCCCTTGTGCAACGTAATACCGCTGACCTCGCCCCTGAGAGATTATAAACTGTGAAGACAGGATCTCTGCTTGAACACACCTCAGCACGGCCGCTGCTGTCTCACCACAGTGTACTTGGGAGACCCCCTGCACAGCTAGAACGTTAGCCACCCCGGGGGCGGCAATCCAGGGAGTCTGGGAACACAGGCGGCCTGCACAGCTCACACACTGCAAAGCTAAGTGTGGCCAGCAGAGGCCCCCAGTGTACAAAGAAGGGAAGCCATTCGGAGGAGACAGCTGGAGGAGCTGTCAGCTGCTGGAGAGAGCCTCAGTAGAAGCGTGGATTCTAGGAAGGACAGACAGACAGACACACAGTTCGGCCAATACTCCTCACTCTTTTCTTCCTGTTCTCCCATTTTATTTTTGCTCCTTGTAGTAGTAGACTCACTTTCCTGTGTTAAAAACAATTAAAGGCTTTTATGTTTTTATTCTTTATGCCCTCTTACAGCTTGATTTTGTTCATGCATTTTTCTCCTCTTTCAAATTGAAAAGATCCTTTTGATTTTATGTGTATGGGTGTTTTGCTTGTATGTCTGTCTGTGTACCACACCCATGCCTCCATGACTGTGGAGGTCAGAGAGGACGTCGGAGTCCCTGGAACTGGAGTTACAGACAGTGTGGGCTGCCATGTTGGTGCTGGGAATCAATCCCAAGTCCCCTGGAAGAGCAGCAAATGGTCTTAACTACTGAGCTGTCTATCTAGCCCTCCTGCATTTTTCTTGTTATTGGGCAATTTTTTTTCCTACCTCCTCAATTATTTCTCAAATAAACAAGTTTATTTGGCTCTCTTGCTGTGACATCTGCAGCTAGTTTCTCCCTCTTACACCGTCACCACTTCTAAGACCACGTGCATTTGGGCCCTTTGACCCCTCAGCATCTAACTAATGTATATTCTGTAGGTCATCGAGGCCTCACTACGCTCCTCTTGGACAGAACAGTCAAACCCAAGCCAACTCAAATGTGGTTCACATTTTAGACCTAGGCTGCTAGGATGAGAAGTATGGTACAGCTCAGAGCCTGGGCCTTCAAGGGAGGAAGCCTGTATGGATAGTGCAGCAGGTCAGTGGTCAGGTAACAGTAGCCATACCTGTGATACCCAAGGCCCAAGATTGTATCTGCAGCTGCCCAGACCAGCCACGGGGCACAAGCCGGCCCTTGTTCTTCCGGATCTCACTTGGGCTGTGGCTGGCCATTCGAAGGCCACACTATGAGCAGCCTCAGTCACACCTCTTCCTGATGTCTTCTCTCCTACCTCCTGGTGAGTATGTGCAGGGCTCAGCTGGGTGGTGGTGGCTTGTACCTTTAGGAGGCAGAGGAAGGTGAGTCCCCGAGTTCAAGGCCAGCCTAGTCTACAAAATATGTGCAGGCCTTCGAATGGCTTAGGCCAGCCAACAGCTACCAGGGGTGTCAAGCTACTGATCAGTCAGGTGCTCACAGGGCGGGACACTGAGGACACTGCCACCCACCATCACACAGCAGCCACACCTATAGTGCCGCTAAAGACAGTGCTTTGTTCAAACATTTTGTCCTTTGTTCTCCCCCCTACCCCCCCTTTCAAAAGTTTGCTTACCTTTGTTGTGTGGGTGTGTGTGTTGCTGCACAAGTATGGAGGTCAGAGGACTACCTTGAGAAGACAAGCTCCCCTTCTATCTGGTGGGTCCCAGGGATTGAACTGAGATCATCAGGCTTGGTGGCAAGCCCCCCTCCCTGCTGAGCCACCCAAGTGGCCCTCCCTTTTACTCTACTTTTTCTGCTGTTTTGACTTACCTTATTGGTTGTTTTTTTTGGAGCTGAGGATCGAACCCAGGGCCTTGTTCTTGCTAGGCAAGCGCTCTACCACTGAGCTAAATCCCCAACCCCCCCTTATTAGTTTTAATTAAAAAAAAAAGCCTTGGCATTTTTATTTTTTTTATTCCCCTTCTTGTATCAATGCAATTTTGTTTTTTAAACTTTCTAGTTCCTGGGAAATCTTTTGTTGGTGTTTTCTTTTTCTAATCACTTGCTCCATTTTTCTTCCTCGCCATCACATTTTTCTCTATTCCTTCCCCCCTTCCTCCTTTAACTCGACTCTCCTGTTGTCCCCACTTCCTTCCTTCTGTGTCTTCTCGTTTACTGTCTTCACATTTATTCTGAATTTCTAACTTGCTTACTTCTAAATTCCTAAGATTTCACATTCCGCATTAGTTTGGACATTTCCTGGCTTAGGTCTGTGTTAGCATGGGCGTGGCTTTAACTGATTTCCAGTCGCTTGTGTGTGTTGTAGGCGTTTGGTTGTTGTTGCTACAATAGTTTGCTTTCTTCTCTCTGAGCAGGGTTGGGGATTGAGCCCTTTAGACTAGACTGCTCACAGGAAGAGCCTCCCTTGCCAAAAAAACCTGGAGGAGAGGTCCCACTAACAAATGCATAAAGCACAGCACTGAAATGTGGCAGAGCCAGGCAGTACAACCCTTTCCAAGAGCTTCACTCACTGGACAGTGGTGGCGCAGGCCTTTAATTCCAGCACTTGGCAGAGACAGGCGGATCTCTCAATTAGAGGCCATTCTGGTCTACAGAGCAAGTTCCAGGAAAAAAAAAAAAGAGCCTAACTCCCCAGCCACTGAATTTGGAGGCACCAAGGTAGGCAAGGTACAGAAGGACTTAGAAGTTTAGTAAAACTGACCAGTGACTCCAGAGAATACAGTAACAGATGGATTTAATCGAGGACCCAGAGAAGATGGTCAGCCACACAGAGGAAAATGTCAGCCAAATGGATGAGAAAGTCACCAGCATGGGTACAAATGTCAACAGTGTGGCAGGAAAATCCAACAAGGCACTTGTGATTTTGAAAACAAAATAGAGATGTTGGAAATGAACAACCAAAAATAAAATAAAATAAAGCCAAAACTAAAACAACCAAAAAACAAGCAAGCTCACTCATGGTAGGAAACCTGTCCAACACACTGAACCAAGCAGAAGAAAAAATATCAGGAACAGAAGATGAAGTTGAAGAAATAGGGAGATCAAGTGTTGACTCAGAAAAGAACTTGAGACGTGATGAAGAGACCAAAGAAAGAAATTGGCTGGAAGGAACTGTGCCTGAGGTCAGAATCTGTTCTGGAAAGTTAGAGCAAGTAACTTTCCAAACCAGACAGAGTGGATGCCTAAACACAGGCATTTAGAACCCAGATCTCACCAGAGAGCCTCTCCAGGACACACCAGAGTCCAGATGCCAAAGTGCAAAGCAAAGACACAATGTGCAGAGCTCCAAAGGAAAATACCAACTCACCCTGTAAATGCCTGCAAGGCAGCCCCAGGAGATGCTCAACCGGCAAACCCTTGCTGGACCCAAGTTCAATCCCTAGTACCCACGGTAAGAGAGACCTGATATTGGAAAGTTATCCTCTGACCACCTTGGATGTGCCGTGGCATGGGTGTGCACACCGAACACACACACACACACACACACACACACACACACACACACACACACAAACACAATGAGAACAAATCCTCTTGTTTGCGGGTTCTAGAGATCAACTGAGGTCATCAGGCATGGTGGCAAGCACATTTACCTGCTGAGCCATCTTGCCAGACTTTATTATTGTTAACACAGCAGAATCTCACTGTGCTTCCAAGGCTGGACTTGAACTCCTGAGCACCACTGATCTTCCTGACTCCTCAGAGACTGGGAATCTGGGTGAATGTCCCTATGCCTAGCCTTTTACTAACAACTTGCATAATGTACCTTATTTTCCATTTATGGGCCAATATGAACACACTATTATTTGAAGTTCATAGTTTACATTAGATTCATGCTGTGTTATGCAAGTTCTCTGGATTTTGACAAATGTCACCATTATAGCATCATACAGACTTGTTTCACTGCCCTAAAAATCCCCCTCAGTGCACTTGGCATGTCGACCTCCCCACCTCAAGGCTCTGCCAAGCACTGGTAATTTGTTGCTCCATTATTGTGCCTTTCTGGAATGTCCTATCATAAGATGTGCACAATGTGGGGTTTATCCATCCGCTTCCCACTTTGGTGGATTACAAACCTCTGTAAAGAGCTGTGTGAAGCTTTTCGTGTGGACATAGGTTTCCAGAAAATGTATCCGAGGGCAACCCCCGAGTCATGTGGTCAGGCTCTGTTCAGCTTTGCATAGGACTGCCAAGCTGTCTTTGGCCATCCTTCATCCCTGGCCAGCAGTGAATGGGAGCTCCTGCTGCTCCCTCCTCATTTGTGACCGTCAGATTCTTGGACGTCAGCCATTCTAAGAGGTGTGCCATGGTCCCTGTGGTGGCTTCCATCTGTGGCTCCCTAGTGACACACGATGTCTCACATCTGCTCCTGCACACGTTTGCCATCTGCCACTCTTCATAAAATGTGTAGCCCAGGTGACAGCTGGGGCTTCTGGTCCCTCAAAAGTCAGATAAGATTCATTAAGTTCCTTATTCCAAGCTTGTGAACGTGCTAATGCCTCCTTGAGATAAAGGGAGGCAAGATTAGACTAGGAGAAGCTTCTAGAAGTGGAGGCATCTAGCACACTTATTTCCACATGGAACATGGGTGCCTTCCCAGGCCCTCTCGTGATCTGGGCAAGGGCCACTCTCCAGTGGGTGGGATAGGTGCTATTTACTTTTATTACTTGAGAAGTGAAAAGTGTGGAGATAAGTTGTTACAGCTTACACACTCGGAGGTGGGGGTGTGAGACATGAGCTCCGGCCACTCATAATCAGCCCCAAGGGTCTTGTGGTGGCAGAATTGGCCTGTTGCTGAAGACTGGTGAAGCTGCTAAGTGTCCTAACCACCCTTTGTTTTCTTTATTAAACATTTACTTACTTGTTCCTTTATTTTGTGTGGGGGTGGGAATTGTGAGCGCTTGTGGAGACCAGAGGACAATTTTTGGGAGTTAGTACCATCCTTTCATGTGGGTTCTGGGGCCCAAACCCAGGTGATCAGCCCCGGTGGCAGCTGCCCTTACCTGCTGACCATTTCATCCTCCCACAGATCTTGCTGTGTGGCCCAGGTTCTCCTTAAACTCCCCAGCCTCCTGCCTCAGCCTCCTGCTTGGGTCACTACCTCTGGCTTGTGTCATGAAGGCCTTTAACATGTCTATGTCCAGACAGTCAGGAAGTGGAAGCGGAGATTCACTGAATCTAAGAGCTTGGTCTCAGGTGGAGCTGGAGTCTGGGGGCTCCCCAGTCTCTCCTGGCGGGGCTCTGGAAACAGGCAGCTTGCCAGCAGTTATGGAAGGCCTGGCATCCCTTGCAAGCCATGTGAGGTTGTCAGTCACTGAACCAGTGTATAAAGCAGATTTTAAAACTTTGGATGCTTTGACAACTTGCTTGGGTCCTTGATGCCCTCTGTGTGCTGGCCAGCTGCCATCAGATGCTAAAGAACTCCCTTAGGAGAGTGCCCTTCACATGTGCACCAGCCACACCTGCCTTTTCCTTTATGTGACTCTTACACCTGAGGCTGCTATTTTCCCAGCCTGCCACCCACAAGCAAGTGCCAAGCATGCCTAGGCCAGCAGGGCACATGCCTGTCAGTCTGCTTCTCCATGTCTGTCTTCTGTCTCCTGATTTACCTCATGGCTACTTTGTATGGCTCTGCATGGCAGTGAGATGCACATTCCTGCTGGGGACTGCAAGTAGCAGCGAGATCTTGGTCACCTCTTCACTCTTCCTCCTCCTCCTCCTCCTCCTCCTCCTCCTCCTCCTCCTCCTCTTCTTCTTCTTCTTCTTCTTCTTCTTCTTCTTCTTCTTTTTTAAATCTCATGTAGCCAAGGTTAGCTTCAAACTTGTGGTGTAGCAGAGGATGACTTTGAACCTCTGATCCTTCTGCTTCCACCTCCAAGTGCTGGGATTGTGTGCATGTAATGCCATGCCTGTTTTATATGGTGCTGGGACTCAAACTCAGGGCCTTGTATGCTAGGCAGTACTCTACCACTGAGCTATATCCTAGCCCAAGTCAATGGGTTTTAAAACAGTGAGTGTAATGTATTGAACTCTTACCCAGGTGGGCAGTTCCCAGAAATATGGCAGTGTGGCCCTTCCTGGAGGCTGAAACCTGGAGCATGCCCTGACCATTGTGCTGAGAGGCAGAATGTGGGGAGAAGATGATCAGCATCCTGCAAGACCATTTTGAGTGTCTACAAGACATCCTTTTTCTGCTTCTGAAATTCCATAAGGAATTCATACCACCTTGTGTAGTCCTTGGCAGACGTATATGCAACTGACCTAAATTCTGAACCAAAACTGCCTCTGGAGCTACAGGAGAATCTAGGGAGGGGAATCAAGACCCAAAGACACCATGGTCTGCATGGTGTGAGGACTTGAGAGTGCTTAGTTCCCCTGGCCCTGAGGGAAAGCAGCAGGGCCATCCTCCAATGGCCATGGGTTGGCCATGGGGTGTGGATAGAGAATGGCTAAGTTTAGCTTGAACTCCACAGTGGAATTCATTGTTGATAATGTAACCCTCTCTCACCAAGCTTTCTTCCAACTAAGATCTCCAAGGCCAGAATGTGGTACTCTCTCTCGAGAGTGTGTGTGTGTGTGTGTGTGTGTGTGTGTGTGTGTGTGTGAGTGAGAGAGAGAGAGAGAGACAGAGACAGAGACAGAGACAGAGACAGAGAGACAGACAGAGAGAGAGACAGAGAGAGAGACAGAGAGACAGAGAGAGAAAGGAGACAGAGACAGAGTTTTCTTTAATAAATCTGTGGTCCTTCATTACCCATTCATGCTTCTCACCCTTACTGGTGCTCTTACATCTGGCCTGCTTAATGCTGCAAATGTAACTGTGTTGAGTCTCCTGGCAGTACTAATACCACAGTCCAGGTGGGTTCCCGTCTCTATAGCAACAATCCAGCTCTTCTGCTCCAGCAAACTCTACTGTGGACAACACATCTACACCAAGCAGCCCTGGTCCAATAAAACTTTATTATAAGGTGCTGGATGTCATTAGCACCACAAAATAAGCAAACAAAGCTTTGCTTATGGACATCGAAAGCCAATTTCATAAAATTTCCATAGACCACAAAATGTTATTTTAGTTATGTTTTAGCAATTCAAAAACATGGGAAGCATCCTTAGCTCATGGAATGGACAAGATGGGCAGCAAGCTGGATTGGATCCCTGAGCTGTCTTGGACTGGACATTGACCCCTGGATTTTCTGCCAACTCTGTGGTTTTTTCTTCCTTCTCCTTTGCTCCCTTCTCCCCTCCCCTGCCCTTCAAGAGCTAATCTAGCTGAGGAGAGAGATACAAGCAACTCAATAAGCCAGTGCTACCAGGTGGTGAGTGTAGCATGAATCTTAAAGAGTCTTGTTAATAAAAACAAACTTGGAGCCAGGTATTGGGGTGACTTCTGGAAGATTAGAGAAGCAGAACAAGCCACAGCTTCCTCACCTTGCCAATTCCCCAGCTGATCTTGTTTCCTCAGACTGGAAGCTTTTGAGTTATCATCCAAATGGATCTCAGCTGAACTGCTACTCAAAAGCCCAAAAGCTTAACCAGCTCTAGTTCCTGGTCCTCACGCCTTATATACCTTTCTGCTTTTTGCCATCACTTCCTGGGATTAAAGGTGTGAGTCACCATGCCTGGCTCTTTCCAGTGTGGCTTTAAACTCACAGAGATCTGGATGGATCTCTGCCTCCCAAGTGATAGGATTAAAGGTGTGTGTGCCATCATTTTCTGGCCTCTATATCTAGTGACTGTTCTGTTCTCTGACCCCAGATAAGTTTATTAGGGTCCACAATATTTTGGGGAACACAATACCACCTAAGGTGAGAGCTGCAGGTTCAACGAAGCCCAGTAGAACAAGACCTGAAATATAGGCTAGGAAGGGACAGGTCCACATCCCACAGTGGTGGTAGGTGTCCTAGGTGTTCACATGGCTGAGCTAGAGGAACCTGCAGATCTTCATTTGCTCTGTTTTCCTTCCTAGGACCAGGTCTTTACTTCCTGACTCATTTCTCTGGAAGTACTTTTTTTTTTTTTTTTAATTTTAATTCTCTATAGAGACTGTCAAAAATTGCCAATGCCAACTATATTGCAAGTCATCACGGTGGGGTATTGGGAAAAGTTTTCAATTAGCAATAATTGTGCCTCAGATAAACCTCATTGGCTATGATACTGCCACTGCGCAAAGCTGGAAGTACTTTATAATAAACCACTTAAAAAACATCCTTTGCCTCATGGTCTCTGGTTTGAATGTGCAGTATCCCCTATAGACTCCTGTGTGTGGACATTTGATCCTTGGCTGGTTTTGGAAGGTTGTGGAACCTCACTACAGGAAGTGGGGCAGTGGTGGGGGCCTGCATGTTTTATAGCTGGAGCTCACTTCCTGTCCTATTTTCTGATGATGACAAAATGTGACCAGTTGTCTCATACTCTTGCTGCCATGCCCTCCAGTGTGTCCCTGTTTAATTTTTGAGCCAAGGTGCTGGAGAAATGACTCAGTAGTCATGAGCATGTACTGCTCTTGCAGAGGACCCAAGTTGCTGTGGAATATTCCTTTTGTACATTGTGAAGATTTGTTGCTGTGATTGGTCAAATGAAGAAGCTGACTGACCAATAACTGAACAAGATAAAGTTAGGTGAGAAAGCCAAACTAAGAAAGGTTGGGAAGAAGAAGGGTAGAGTTGGGAGTCACCAACAGAGACAGAGGAAGCAAGATGGGCATGCCTTATTGAGAAAAGGTACTGAGTCATGTGGCAAAGTGTAGATAAGAAATATGAGTTAATTTAAGTTGTAAGAGCTATTTAGTAATAAGCGTGAGCTGTTGGCCAAGCATTTATAATTTATATTAAGTCTCTTGTGGTTATTTGGGAGTGACTGCCGGACATAAAAAAAGAAAAACTCCATCTACAAATGGAGCCCACCATGGGGAAACTATGTCCACATAAAACCTGAGAGAGTTTGGGAAAGGATTCTAGATACAGAGAAACAGAGCCAAGAGTGGCTTCCTACTTGTGTGTCTCTCATGCTAGCCATGGTACAGGGACACATTCCCTGGCTGCTGCCTTTGTGAGGGAGCCAACTGCAAACTGCCCTGTGCTATGGCCTGTACTAAGCTGAGCAAAGCTGGTAGCTGACATAGCAGTTTAAGACTCAGCTCAGTCTATCAAAAAACAAAACAGATGCTTGGTAAAAACAGATCCAGACAGGAAAACAAAAAACAAAAAAAACCAAAAAACTCAAAACAGGTTACAGTATGTTTAAAAATATACATAGGCTTGGGAGAGAGAAGACAAAGAGTATATACAGTCATAGATTTTAAAATGTAGTTTTAAGACAATAAAGCAAATTTCTTAAAAAGGAAGTAATGTAATATAAAAGAAACAAACTACATAAAGATGAAAATTACAGAGTCTGGATCTTGTATGTTATTGTGTTGTCTTTGAATTGTTTGGCTGCTAAGAGACACTGAATTATGAAAATTTCTAGATTCAGCCAACCTATATGTTTTAAAAATGCCTCGACTTCAAAATTTAAGTCAAAAGATGTGTTACTTTGGGGGAGAGGTTATGCTTTTATTTCTACAGGAAATGAGAAGCTGTGGATTTATTCTGGGTTAAAGAAAATCAGGTTTGATCAGGGAAGACCCCTAAAATCCTGACTACAGACATTAAAAAAATAAGCATAAAAGAACTACAAGACACATGATGTATATTTTACCTGCTCAAACACATAACAAAAAAAAAAAATCTTTGGCTGACTTGTGTACAATGCACAATCTATACTTGTGTTGATACAAATATGTATGTTACCTTCAAAAGTTTATGTATTTTCAGAGCAAGGGGACCAGACACCAATAAAAATGGATGCCCCAGGTGATCCAGCATCCAAAACAGTTTCAAGGCTACTGACTGAGATGATCCAACCTCACAGACTTAACCAATATCCTAAATTTTCTCATGGTTCCAAAGATTACAAGTGCTCCCAAACAACAGAATTTCCCAAAGGATTGGTTATGAATGTTTGTCATCATTTAAGGAAGATTGATTGCAAATAGTTATTGGTCTTATTCAGAAAAAAAGCTAAACAAAGGAGTTAAATTCAAGGATCTCTTTCTAAAGGAAAGGGGATAAGATATAGAAACAATAAGGATAAAAGGGTAGATTATTGAATCTGCTTTAATCCAAAAAACAGCTATTAATCTCAAAATATTTTACATTGATATAGATTTTAGTTTATTGATACAAATTTAAAGTTATTTCCATTATACTGTATGTATATTTCTACTCGTTTGGGATATTGTGCTCATGCAGCTCACTTACAAATGTAATGAATAATTGAGAAAGACAGTTAATAATTACTCATCTATAATAATTAAACTTATAGTCATGTTAGATATGTTTTCAAGGTCATACACAGATATATTTAGCTAGATAGATGGTCTTCAAACCCTTCAAACACCTACAGAATATGGCATTTAATATGTTGAATAACCTAAGGCTTTTCATGACAGTGAGACACATCTGCACCTGGCAGCACTGATCTACTTCAATGAAGATGATGGTCATCTTTTTGGAAAAGCTAATCATATAGGCAAAGAAACTACCCTTGCCTCAATTGCTGACAGCTACTATCCAAACTGGTCCAGCAGATACAAAAAAAAGTGACTGCTAAACTTTGCCAAGATAAGGTAGAATAGTCCTTCAAAATTTTCTGCTTCTCAAAAATGCCTGTCAGATGTTCTAGACCTGTAGGCCAGGAATGGATGCCCCAACAGTACAGAAGAACCTAGGGTGACTATCCAGGCAGCCAGATGTCCCTATTAGTTAACATTTCACCCTTCTGGGGTCTTTGATGGAGTGGAAGACTAGATAGTCATAGTTAAAGTTTTCCTTAGTTTTGATAAAAGGTAAGTGAAGTATAAAACTTTAGACTCACAATGATAAATAATAAAATATTTTCTCTAATTTTTTCAAATACAAATGGACTGGATATTATAACTATAATTCTTATTTAATAATTGTTTTGTTGTTTTTGTAATCATACTATGTTAAAGTTAAAACTTTTTTTAATTAGACAAAAAGGGGGAAATGCTATGGAATAATCTTGTACACTGTGAAGATTTGTTGTTGTTATTGGTTTAATAAAGAAGCTGACTGGCCAATAGCTGATAAGGATAAAGTTAGGCTGGAAAGCCAAACAGAATGTTGGGAGGAAGAAGGGCCGAGTCAGAGCAGTCGTTAGCAGATGCAGAGAGAAGCAAGATGGGCATATTGTATTGAGAAAAGGTACCAAGCCATGTGGCAAAGTATAGGTAAGAAATTTGGGTTGATTCAAGTTATAAAGAGCTATTTAGTAATATGCCTGAGCTATTGGCCGAGCATTTATACTTTATATTAAGTCTCTTGTGGTTATTTGGGAGGGACTTCCAGGACAAAGAAAAACTCCACCAATACCAAGTTCAGTTCCCAGCATCTACATTTAGCAGCTCACAGCTGCCTGTAGCTCTAGCTCCAGGGGGATCTGACACCTCTAGCCTTTATGCATTTGTGTGCACACATACATGAGTAAAAATAAATCTATAAAAATAGTTAAAATAAATCTTGAAATAGTAAACCAAAATACCCCTCTTTTAAAGTTTTTGTCACAGCAACAAGAAAGGGAACCAATATAGTCTCCTTGTGGGGGCATCTAACATGAAACAGATTTGTAGAAGTGAGCCTGTTTCTACAGTGTAACAGTTACAGTGTCCTGCTGGCAATGAAGCATCCCTAGTTCCTGATGGGGTGAAACACTAGGACTTCAAGTTAGGATGGTTGAGCAGTCTAAGGCACTGCATTCAGGAAGAAGATGTGGACCTGTGGAGAGAGACAGAAAGGGAGCAGCCAATGCAAAGGTGCTGGACTAGTCAGGGTCCTTCAGATCCAACAGAGTATATGCACATGACGTAAAAGGTAATTTATTAGATTGTTTTATGGCATCAGCAGTCCCTATCTGATCCTGGATTCCTTGAAGTTCCTAGAGAGCTGGTGCTATGAATGTAGCACTGTAGAAATGCCAAAGAAACAGGAGGCCAGTGTTGACTACAGCAGTCGTCCTTGTACTATGTGGACACTGCCCTCCTCCCCCTTCCTCAGGATGCCAGCCTGCTGAGGGACACCACTCACAATTGGGAAGGGGGCTTTTCTTCCAGTTACTGTCCCACGTGTCGGTTCTCTCTAGAAACACCCCTATAGTCATACAGAGGTGAATGTCCATAGTTGTAGATATTTCTTAATTCAGTCAGGTTGGCAAACAAGACTATCACAAGCCTCCAGGGAACATGAGGGACAGAGAGAGGATGGGGAAGAAGCAGTGATCCCAAAGGCTCTGTCAGCAATCCCCAGGCATTTTGGTCTCTGGGTGACGTGGGAGCCCCAGATCAGAGGAGTATGAAACTGGCTGGTGGTATGAAAGGCTTTCTTGACTATGCTAATGGGAATAAACATTGAGCAGAGGTAGAGGCAGGAAAGAAACTGTCTAGATGGATACTGCAACAATATATGTGAAAGGTGATGCTACTGAGATTGATGTGCCTCAGTAAAGGGAATGGGAGATGGCCAGATTGTGCACAGATAGAGAAGACAGGCTACTTACTGGAAGACTGGATATGGAATGTGAAGAAAGAGGAATCATGGGTGACAACTAGAAAATGTCATAGTAAATGGCATGTGTGATGATGGTTTATTTTATGTATAGATCTGACTGGGCTCTAAGACACCCAGGTAACTGGTCAGACATTGTTTCTGGGAGCATCTGTGAAGTTCCCTCTGGAAGAGGTTAGCATTTAAATCAGTAGACAAGATTTATGTTACCTGTGGAGGGCCATCATCCAACAAGCTGAGGGACCTAAGAAGACACAGAGGCAGGGGAGGGGTGGATTTACTCTGGCTGGAGCTGAAATACCCATTTCCTCTTGCCCTCTGACTTCTGGGGACTGACTTATGCCATTCCCTGAAATATTGTGCACCCCAATAAACTTCTCTGGGGTCAGAGACAGAACAACCACAATATTAAACATGAGGATAGGCAGTGGTAGCACACACCTTTAATCATAGCATTCCAGAGGCAGAAATCCATCTGTTCAAGGATACAGCCAAGCTTGGTGACTCACACCTTTAATCCCAGAAAGTGAGCCTTTAATCCCAGGGAGTGATGGTAGAAAGCAGAAAGGTATACAAGGCATGAGGACCAGAAACTACAAGATTTGGCTGGTTAAGCATTCAGGCTTTCCAGCAGCAGTTCAGCTGAGAGCCATTGGGATGAGGACACAGAAGCTTCCAGTCTGAGGAAACAAGATCAGCTGGGGAATTGGCAAAGTGAGGAGGCTGTGGCTTGTTCCAGCATTCACCCTACTACCTGGCTCCAGGTTTGATTATATTAATAAGAACTGTCGAGATTCCTGCTACAATTGGATCTTCTGGTTCTGTCTTACAGGAGTCCTTTATGCCCTTTTGGACTGTAGGGCCTTTCCTCAGAGTTGACATATTTATTACAGCTTCTATATAAAGTATCCCTAAAATAGCTCATGCTGAAGGCCTAGCTCCCCAGTGATGGTGCCACTGACAGGTGGTTGGATCATGAAGAGCTAACTTCATAAGTTAATCCATTGATAAATTCAGAGCAAAATGGGCTCTTGGAAGTTGTGGTTTGAAAGAAAATGACCCCAAAGGGAGTGGACTATTCAGAGGTGTGGCCTTGTGGAGTGGGTGTGGTCTTGTTGAAAGAAGTGTGTCTCTCTAGAAGCAGGCTTTGAGGTTTCATATATGCTCAAGATACTGCCCAATGTCTCAGACCTTTCTCTTGCCCACAAATGTAGGACTCATAGCTACTTCTCCAGCACCATATCACCCTGCACACCTCCATGTCCCACCATGATGATAATGGACTGAACCTCTGAATTATAAATGAGCCATCCCAATGAAATGTTTTCCTTTATAAGAGTTGCTGATGAATTCACAGACTTTTGTATCTGATTCAGTTACTAGTTCACTTCTGCAGCACCACTGAACCATTACAAGAGTAGGAAGCCAAAGGGAAAGACATGAAACACAAGTTTCATTCACACTGTGTTGAAAATATTTTGTTATAATTTTAGAAAATGAAATATAGTTTTAGCCTACGGTGGGACACCTTGCTCAGCCTTGAAGGCGCGGGGATGGGGTGGGGTGGGAGTGGGGGGTGTTGGCTCTGCCTCAACTAAATGTACCAGGCTTTGCTGACTTCCTATAGGAGCCCTTACCCTTTTGGAGAAGGAGATGGGGGGGTGGGCCAGGGGGTGGGGGGAAAGCTGGGGGGGGGAGTGGGAGGAGGAGTGAGGGGAATCTGTGGTTGGTATATAAAATGAATAAAAAGAATTTCTTAAATAAAAAGGAAAAAAATATATAGTTTTAGTTCCAAAAAAAGTTGTAGCCATGATGTCTCCTCACACCTTACCTTCTGTCTTAGTCAATGTTCTATTGCTGAGAAGAGATACCACGGCCATGGCCACTCTTACAAAGGAAAACATTTAACTGGGGCTGGCTTACAGTTTCAGAGGTTTAGTCCATTATCGGAAGCATGGTGGCATGCAGGCAGACACACTGTTGCAGAGGAACCTGAGAGTTCTACATCTGCATCAGTGGGCAGCAGGAAGAGAGAGTGACACTGGGCCTGGCTTGAGCATCTGAGACCTCAAAGCTGGTTCCCCGAGACACACTTCCTCCAACAAGGCCACACCTACTTCAACAAGGCCACACCTCCTACTAGTGCCCTTCCCTATGAGCCTATGGGGGCCATTGTCTTTCATTCACTGCAGTCTGTTTGGAGGGAGTGACTTACTGAGGCCATGCCTTTAAGGCTGTGTCTGGTTCCTGGAGCCTTCCCTGGCAGTCCCCTGCCCCTGGCATCGGTGACAGGAACAGCTCCACTCCACCACTCCTCCTGCCTGATGCTCCACCTCACCAAGGCCTGGAAACAAGGAAGCCAGATGACCTTGAACTGAAACCATGAGTCAAAACAATTTCTCCTTTAAATCATTTTTCCAAGGATTTTGGCAAGAGAAAACCAGGACAATGCTCCAAACCAATGCCATGCCTTTAACCCATTCCCGGTCCTCATTAACCACCAGCAGGACAAGTGAGAACCTTTGAGGCTGCCCTTCACTCTCCCGTCCCTCAGCCCTGAACCCTCCTTACCCATGTCCTGTCAGTGGCAGTTCCCAAGTATCTCCCCAGTTCGTTTGTACCTCCCTCTGGCCACCATCCACCAAGACAGCAATCATCTACGGTCCTCTGACCTGAACTACTCACAACAAGTGGAACTTCATCATGCCAATCTGTTACCTCTTTCTTTCAGCACAGATAACACCGCATCTGGTTTCCATACCACCATCACTGTGCTCCACTTACATTGACTTGTCTGGTCCCCATGCTTTTCATATCCCTTAGGTCATGTACCCCAGATCTTCCTGCTACATTCTTGTCCTTGTCTCCACTCTCAGGAAGCTCAGGCTTCATACCCAGAGCCCAACATGGCTTAGCAAGGAGGTTGGCTCTGGCTGAGAGAAAGCTCTCTAGCACAGCTCTCCCTCTTGTGGAGCACATGTCGGAATCAGAATCATAGTGTCCTATGTCTTGTGCTATTTGCTCAGTGCCCATGTCCATGTTAACCATTTACCTGCATCTGCCCAGTACACCATACACTGTCGGACTTCTCCTAGGCACTCAAATCTGTATTAGATGAGTGACTGACTACCTGAATCACTTCCTGGAAGGACTTTCACACAGGCTGACCCTCCTACTACCTTCTTAGACTGGCAAAAAGATGTGGATGATAAGCTGTGTGAAAACATAAGTAATCTTCAGTCAGATGAACCCTACTCAACCCTGTTGCAGAGGATGGCTTTTGACTATGTGGGAAAGGGTCCAGGATAATGAAAACGTGCTTGACTCTCCAGCATGCAGCTATGTCTGCAGCAAGGTGTGTATTGTACGTTTTCCGGGGAAATCCTTGGGTCTTCCATATGCCACAGCCTGGATACCTTCAGAGTTTGAATTTCATGCATCCGCATGACTGGCAGGATGCCCTGAATTTGGCTCTGCCAGCCTTTCTTCACGTGTGTCTGATGTGGGCATTTCACAGCTCAGATGGGAGTCTGGGTCTTCTAGGAACTGGCAGCTATCTCCTCCAGGACAGGGGAAGGTCTTGACCTTGGATGCTGAGTGGTCTCCCCAAAGACTTTGGAACAAGTACATTGAGGTGAATAGGGAACTAAGAAGGTAGCTTGGGTGCTCCTGGTCCATGGCCTTGTCTCTGGGAATCCCAATTGTTGAGGAAGGGTCTTGTATTGGCACCATCTCCTTCAGAGCTCACTAGCCAGGGACAACTCACTAGATATGACTACACAAGGTGATTGTCTCAGAACCGGGTTTGCCACGGAGACTATTCTAGTTCCTATTGGACATGTCAGTCTGGAGGTCAGGCGGAGCGAGGGCTGGCCCGACTGTGGCTTCTGGATGCACAGAGAGGCATAACAAGCTAACATGCCGCAGGAGACAGGCTACAGAACAGAAGACAGGAGGCCATGTAGCCCCTGTCTCCTTCCAGGAGATTCTGACGTGTCCCTAATCATGTTCCTTCTGCAGAGGCAGAGGTGGGGTGGGGAGGAGGAGTACAATGAGAGACAGTTCCAAGTGAAAAACATACATCAGGCCTCCCCACTGGCTGGAAGTCAGTGAATCGGGAGGAAGAAAGCCTGTGACTGGCTGGGTATTTATTCTTGCCCCTTGCTAGAAACTGCCTGCGAACCATCTCTTCTTCGGATGGAAAGAACCTTATCCAGCAGATTTTATCACCTTTATCCATTAGGTAGGGAAACAGGCCCAGAGAGGTACTGCATCCCTGACAGGTAGGTGCTACAGAAGTGGGTGCAGGGACAGCTGTGGGAGCACAGCTGGTGACTACGCTGCCTCCTGCCTTCACATCTACCTGCAGACAATAGGTGAGCTATGGCCATGATTGCCATTGTCTCCCTGGCCAAGAAAGCAGCAGCAGCATGTGTTCCGCCCGATCCAAGCCTGTTTACCATGTGTCCACACTGCAAAATGCATCAAGACTGTCACTCCTGTGGAAGATCCCTTCTGTGCCTTCAGTCCTGTCTAATTTCCTCCTGTGACATGACAGGGTGAAATTAACATTGTAACCTTCCAAGGTAGATGTCTATCTCACCCATCACTGAGGCCAGGGAAGTCTCTGCTCAGGGTCACAGTGGGGCTGGCACATTTCCCAGGAAGGGGATGTGGCAGGCTAATGGAGTGCAGGGAGAAGGAAGGTGTATTTTCTGGCTCTGAGGCAGCAGCTGTTCTGTGTCCCTGCCTTTTCCTTATTTGCAGGCTCCTACTTTGGGTACCACATTGTCTCAGGAGCCACGGCTGGCGGATGGTACTAGAAGCTGCCCTTCTGTATGCATAGCACACACATGGTTTCCATGGGAACATCTCAGAAGAAGGATGCTACATTCCCAGCCTTTGGTGGCCTTGGATAAACAATGGTGTTGGATGTTGCTGAGAAGTTCAGAACCTTCCTTCCTTCTGCCTCCTGCCTCCTCTAATGCTCTCTCTAAGCAACCCCTCAACCATGCAAAAATCAGCTGAAATGAAAAATTGGGTCCATTAAGCTTTTACTATGCAGGATGAAACTTCATGTTTATTTAATAAGCTCTCTCTCTCTCTCTCTCTCTCTCTCTCTCTCTCTCTGTGTGTGTGTGTGTGTGTGTGTGTGTGTGTGTGTGTGTGTGTGTGTAGACCATATCCATCAAGCTGGCGTAGAAGTACAAAGGATCTGGGGAGAACATTCTGGTGAGGGGCTGTGAGGTTTCTCTGGGTATTTGGGGGTCTCTTGCTTCTCTCTGACATGCCATCTCTGCAGGTGCTGCAGCACTGTCCTGTATTCTTGAGGCACACCTATTCTGTGCTCGGTGCTTCACCACACCTGGGTCCACAGAGGACACACGTGGACACGTTATGTCTGCCCTGTTGTTGGATGCGGTCAGCCCAGGACAGGCAGCTGAAGCATGGGTGAAGGATGTGGGGGTTGAAGCGGGAGAAGGCGAGGCTGTGAGTACAGGACGGAATAGATCCTAATGCTGGCAAACTATTTAGAGACCATGTTGATGTTTGACCCTTAGGAGCCTAAGGCCCGGGAGGGTGGCCGTGCTTCACGGAAGCAGTTCACAAAGGACATGGGGCCAGTGCATGGCTTGCTTTCCTTACTGGGGCAAAGTTTGAGGGGACATAGTCCATCATAGAGGAGACATTGTGACAGTGGGCCTGGGGCAGCTGGTCACATTGTATCCACAGAGGAAGCAGACAGATGACTGTTCAGCCTGCTTTCTCCTCTTTATTAAGTGGGGGCCCCAGCCCATGCCGCAGTGTAGCCTGTATTTAGAGAGGGTCTTCCAACCCCACTTAACTGAATTAGAGACTTTCCATGTCATGACTGTGTGGATAATAGTGCAGTGAGCACGGACCACAGTGACCTCTTTGGCATGTCACTTTCCTTTCAGTAGTGGGGCTGCTGGATGGATTGTGTGCTTATTTATTTTGATATTAGGGGTAGAACCCAGACCTTAAGCATGCTGGGCAAGTACTCAACCAGTGAGCCAGGTCCCCAGCACGGTAGTTCTATTGTTAATGGTTTGAGGCCCCTCCAGTCTGCAGACCATGATGGCCATAGAAGTTTACATTCCCACCACAGTGTTCTGTTAGAACAGGCCATGCGTTTTCTCCACGGTCTTACCCTCATTAGCTTTTGGACAATAGCTATCCTAACAGCTATAAGGCAATGGTTCATTGTGGTTTCTTTTAGATTTATTTTTATTTTTAACTATGTGCCCATGTGAGTGCAGGAGCTTTTGGAGTTTGAAGAGGTCATCAGATCCCTTGGGGCTGGAGTTACCAGTGGTTGTGAGCTGCCCAGCATGGGTGTGGGAAGTGGACAAGGGTCCTCTGGAAGAGCATCTCTCCAGCCCCTTCGTTTCCCTGATGATGAATGACCCTGGACACATTTCATCTGTTGGTTCACCATTGCCTGTTGTTTAAGGAACATCTGCTCTCACCTTTTCCCCATTCAAAATCACGTCTATTTTCCAATTTTTCTTTGCATTCTTTGTATTTTAATTAACAGTATATGACCCTTATATTTTTATTACCAACCCTGGACCAGCCCTTTCTCAAAGGGATATGGGAAGGATGAGTCCCCACATCTGCCATCCTAACCTGGTCCCAGGTAAAGTCCTAGACCCTCCCTGATGACCGTCTATTGTCTCAGAGCCTGTCCATTTAGAACACATGCACACACCAAAGCGAGCCTCTGTATGGGGCATAGCCAACACTGCACGCTGGCTTCCGTGGTCTCTCATCTCCTGAGTATTTAGCCCCACTCCCCCAGTCAGCTTGCTGGCCTTCCAAAGCTTCAGACTTCCTCTGACTTGAGCATAGCAACAGCCTAGTGTGGGGCTGAGAACGGAGGCGGGCCTTGGGAGCAGTTTCTGATTTGACTAAGGGATTTCTCTCTGCCCTCTCATCCTGTGCGCCCTGTGTCCCCCCCACAAGCCCCTGAGCGCAGCAGTTGGAAGCCACGCACTCACTCTCGGGGTGAACATCCCGCAGATGAGAGCTTGCCTCCCTTCCCCCATCACCAGTCCCTGCTCATGTCACAAACTGAAGACAAAGCCACGTTTAGCAAATCCTGCAGTCCCACTCTAGACACCTCCCGCACAGAAAAGCATCTGACAACTGGTTCCTATGGCAACGGGCTTTCTTTGAAATAATTTCTTGTTCGCCCTGCCAGCCCCCCACCTTGCTCTTCTTGAGAGTAAATGGCCAGCGTTGAAAAAGAGACAAGGAAAGAATATTCCGCCAGCAAAGCCAGTGGCAGGGGTGGGGGCGGGGGTGGGGGGGAGATTCTGACTGGCCTAGAGAGAGAGAGTTCATGCGGGCTACTGTCCTCAGAGCTATGCTGATGCTCAGCCATGGGTTAAAGTATACCGAAAGTGAAGTCTCCAGAAAGCTGACAGCAGCACTAACAGGCGCTATTTAGAGCAATGTGGAAGTGTGGTGCGCTCTAATTTTGGAAAAGAGCCATCTTCGCACATTCTGAGCAACAGTGTCCTGGAAGCTGCTGGCTCCCTCTTCCTGTTGCTTGTGAGCCTGGGCACACTGGCAAGGGTCTTTTCTTCAGAGGGGAGCTGACTTTGCCCCTCATCTTGGTCCCCCATGGTGTCAAGCAGTAGAAGACCAAGTCTTCATTCTGCTGTGGACTGAACAGAGTTAACACCAAATTCCTGTGTTCAAACCCTGGCCACAGTACAAGTGCATATGACTGTGTATGGAGACGGTGAGTTTGAAGAGGTGACTAAGGTACACTGAGACTAGGGGTGAGCCCTAGTCTAATGTGACTGGGGACCTCAGAGGAAATGATCAGAACATACAGAGACACTGGGGATATGTGTGCACAGAGAACACACAGGAAGACAGTTGTAGAGATGGTGTAACAAAGTGTTTCAGGCAGAGTTGTAGCTCAGGTGGTAGAGTGCTCTTCTAGCGTGCCCAAAGCAGGTGTGGGTGCGTGTGCCAGTAATCTCAGCACGTGGAAGATACAGGCAGGAGGACCAGGGGTTCAAGGTCATCCTAGGCTATATAGCAAGTTTGAGGCTAGCGTGGGCTGCATGAGACACTGTCTAAAAATGTTTTTGTTTTGTTTCGAGTTAGATAGTCATAAGCAAGACAGTCACAAACCACAGACATTAATTTCTCAAACTTTTACAGACTGCAAAGTCCAAGGTCAAGGTGCTGGCTGATTCAGGGCTCAGTGAAGATGCACTTTTTGGTTCACAGATGGTGTCTCCCCACTGTGTCCCCAGATGGCAGAAGAGCCACGGTGCTCTCTGGGGCTTCTTTTATAAAGGACACTAATCCGATTCGTGATGGCTTTACCTTCATGATTTTATCATCACCCAAGGTCCCCAAATTCAAACAAATGCCATCATACTGAAAGGTTGAATGAATGAATGAATGAATTGCTTCCTCCTTCTCTCCCTCCTCCACCTCTTCTTTTGAGACATGCTCTCAAGTAGCCTAGGCTAGCCTTAAACTTGCTAGATACCCGTAGGCTCGTCTTGAATTCCTTCCCGATCCTTCTTCCTCCATCTCCCATTATTGAGATTACAGGCGTGTGCCAACATACCGACCTTTAGAATTTCAACATGGGAGTCTAGGGACAGAGTCAAACATTTAGTCTGCAGTAGTACAAGGTGAGGAGAGCAGAGGCCAGCCCTGCTGACATCTTGGGCTTCCAGCCTCCGGAACTGTGGGAAATAAATGTCTGATGTAGAAGCCCCTCTGCTGCAGCATTTCGTTACATCTGTCCAAAAGAATCAATACAACTTTTCCAGGAGCTGCAGTTTCCATTTGTCAGACCAGCGCTCAGGACTGTATCATCTGTGGTCATTCTAATTTGAGTCCTTCAAGGAATAGACAGTCTCCACCAGGCACCGGAAAACCCATGGACTTTGCCTTCTGATGGGTGATGTTCTGTGGCTTGGCATACCCAGAGGTCTTGACTCACGGGTGCTCATAGTATCCAATGAAGCCATTGGCAGACACCCAGCCAGCTGCCGATTACAACCACATGATACCTCTGAGTGACATGGGACCATGTACTTGAGCTCTTTCTATCAGCTTACCTGCACCATGTTGTTAGTATTATCCCATGATGGGGTCCCCTGAGGCTGAGAGCCATCTTGGTTTTCTTTGTGTCTCAGCCACTGGCCAGATGCTGAATAAATATTTCTGACTAAATCAACGTATTTCAAGCAAGGTTCAGGGGACTTCTCCATTCAAAGAGAAGCTAGCTGGTCTTTTGTTCCTGAGGAGACAAAAGCTTGTCAAGGGTGGGTGACTTGCCCAAGGCCCAGAGAGGTAAAGCTGGGATGGGAACCAGGCTCTCCACCTGTCAGCAAATGAACACACAGGCTGGTGTGTGTGAACCCACGCTAGGAGAAAAGTGCTCGTACCCACCTCTCATTTAGGCACATTCCCTGTGGACAGAAACTAAAGGTGAGTTTTTTTTTAATTGTGTTTCAGAGGATGACACATCACACAGCTCACATGCAAGCATTTGCCCCTTCCATCCCTTTATTCTCTTGACTAGAAATTCCTGTGGGCTCCAGTGTCTGAGTTTTGAGCTCCGAGTCTACATATTATCAGCATTCAGCACATTTTTAGAAATGAATTAATGAATACATGAAAGCAGAAACCATTCTTAATTCCTATTTCTGGCACCCAAAGCCTTCCACAATCTGGTCCCTTCATCGAGAGCACTCTGAGATATAACCCTTCACTGCTCATCTCTAATGTGCTTGCAAGGAAATGCGTAGCTTGGCACTCAGCTCGGGCTCACATGGGGTTGTTCTCTCCCTATTATGTGCTGACGATGAAGCCACTGAGCTCCACTCCAGTCCATTTTCTCCCATATTGTCCATCATTTTTGAGCCCAACCAAGCCTTCCTTCCCTCTTTTGAGGCTGAGAGCAGTAGGTGACAGAAGAGAGCAGACAAGGCCTCCTGGAACAGGCTTCGAGTTAGGAAGAAAACCTGGAGGGACAGAAGAGAGGTGCAGCCTTCGCCAAGGTGGCTGTGACTTCTGACAAACCCTGTGGCTGAAATCCCTTCAGTTTTGTACTGGGGGTTAGAGTGGGTGTGAGTTGCCCTCAGACCTTATTAACACCGAACGTAGATCAGCTCAAAGTCTGCTGTCAATCTGTGTAGAGCACTCAATCCCTCTGTGTTCCTTCTGGTGCAGGGAAAAGGAGATCTTCCTGCCAAAGACGACATGTGCTCAGAACCACAGACCTCCCTTTCACACGCTCTGCTCTTGCTCACTAACGCTTCTTACCACCAGCTTTTAATGTGCTTATCTATTTATTTAGAGAGAAGGTCTCGTGTATCCCAGGCTGACCTTAAATTCACTGTGTAGCTCACGCCTTTAATCCCAGCACTCAAGGCAGAGGCAGGCTGATCTCTGCAAGTTCAAGGCCAGCCTGGTCTACAGAGCAAGTTCCAGGACAGCCAAGGCTATACAAAGAAACCCTGTCTTGAAAAAACAAAATCAAACAAACAAAAACCCCCAACCTCAAAAGGTTAAAACTGTTTCACCAATAATTGTTTTTTGGTTTTTCGAGACAAGGTTTCTCCCTGTAATTTTGGTACCTGTCCTAGATCTCACTCTGTAGACCAGGCTGGCCTCAAACTCACAGAGATCTGCCTGCCTGTGCCTCATGAGTGCTGGGACTAAAGGTGTGTGCCACCGCCGCCCGGCTTCCCCAATAATTTGATTGCCTGCTAGAACCAACTTAAACACTCTTTAAAGGAAGAAAACAAGGGGGCTAGAGAGATGGTTAAGAGCACTGGCTGTTCTTCCAGAGGTCTCTAGTTCAATTCCCAGCAACCACATGATGGTTTACACCCATCTACAATGAGATCTGGTGCCCTCTTCTGGCGTGTAGGCATACATGCCAGAATACTATTATACATAATAAATAAATCTTAAAAAGGAGGAGGGGGGGGGACAAAATCCAGACACTCAGTAACCTAACATTTACAACAACCAGTGCCACTTCCAGCCAGGCAGGGTTCAAACATACAAGTACATGTAAAACGAGAATTGGCTTTTGTAAACTCAAAAAGTTCCTTAAAGTTGAAATCTGTAGGGCAAATGGTCATGAATAGGTCATGAGTGTGCGGCATAAAGAGAAGTGAGAAGGAATTTCAGGTGTGTCTGCCCTTTGGAGTCTGAGCTCTTGAAAGGTCTGATTTCTCTTTTCTTTCTTTGTTTTTTGTTTGTTTGTTTGTTTGTTTGGTTTTTTGAGACAAGGTCTCAGTGAGTATCCCTGGCTGGCCCTGAACTCACAGATGTCCCTGCCTCCCAAGTGCCCAGATCCTCTTTTAAAGACTTTCAACTAGGGCTGAATAGTAAGCCAAACGGTTAAGGGTGTGTACTGCTCTTCTGAAGGCCCCCAGTTCAGTTCCTAGTGCCCATATTGGGCACCTCACAACAGCCTGTCACTCCAGCTCCAGAGATCTGCTGCCCTCTCCTGGCCCCTGAGGTCATTGCACTCATGTGTACATACTCATATACACCTCATTAAAAGTAAAAAAGTAAAATCTTTGGAAAGACTGCCAGCTGATTAAGTCGGGCATACTTTAAATAAACTTCATTTCAGTAACTTGAAAACTGACATGTGTGAGGTTCTGGATTTGATCCCAGCACTGCAAAAACAATCAAACTAAAATGAACTTAACTGAGAACAATGAAATATGGACTTGAATTACATTGAAAAAGCTCTCCAAATCAGCTCATCAGCTTGCATTTGTTCGGTGTTCGGAAGAATGCAGAATGGCTTCTACCTCCCTCCTGTAGCTAACTCTCAGAGAGAAACAGACTAGAAAGGCAATTCTGGGCTATGGTGGAGCTCAGTGGCACAGCAATTGCCTGAGCATGCCTGAGGTC
Source organism: Onychomys torridus (assembly GCF_903995425.1). Taxonomy (NCBI): domain Eukaryota; kingdom Metazoa; phylum Chordata; class Mammalia; order Rodentia; family Cricetidae; genus Onychomys; species Onychomys torridus. The sequence goes on along the minus strand of NC_050451.1, from coordinate 55,471,895 downwards.
CTGGGTCTGACCCTGAGATTGCAGGGACAACATAGAAAAGGAACACTAGGCCCACGGTTTGTACATGTGACACATCACCAAGTCAGCCCATCTCATATCCCATATAAGAACATGGTTGGACATGCAGTAGAGCTGGAAAATAGGGCCAGACTTTAGAGAGACAACTGGATTAACAGGGAGGGACTTTAAAAGGCTATCAGAGTATGTTCTAGAAATCAGAGGAAAATGTGGAGATAATGAGATGATAAATGGGAGCACAAAGAGGAACCCAAGGGGATGTTCAAACTGAAACAAAATATCTGGACCAAAAAATTCACTGAGAGGCTTAACTGCAGATTAGGTCTGACAGCATAACAACACCAACACCACAGTCGGTGAGGTTGAAGACCCAGTAATACAGCTCCCCAAGGCAACACATGGAGAAAAGGAAAGAACCTTGCCCCGAGGGAATATTAGATCAGCAGCAGCAAGCTGCAGGAAATATGCACGACTGGAGTCTCCCAAAGGCCGTGGCACCTGGCAGTTATTTGAAGAAGAAAACATTTTCCAGATTTGATTAAAACTGTCATCTTGATATTCAAGAAGCCAGTGAACACCAAGCAGGATTTTAAAAATCATGTCAACACATATCTAACATGTTGAAAACAAGTTAGAAAAAGAAATTCTAAAAAAAAATTTTTTCAACTAGACAAAGACACATGGTGTACAAAGGACAAGAATTAGAACCGTAAATATTTCTCAGAAGTAGTGCAAGCAAGAGGATAAAGCAATCTTTGATGTCCAGATTTTTTTTAATTAATTTATTTTTATTTTATGCACATTGGTGTTTTGCCATGGCTGCCGGCTTCCCTGGAACTGGAGTTACAGACAGTTGTGAGCTGCCATGTGGGTGCTGGGAATTGAACCCAGGTCCTCTGGAAGAGTAGCCAGTGCTCTTAACCACTGAGCCATCTCTCCAGCTCCGATGTCCAGAATTTTTAAAACTTTAAATTTTATTTAGTTCTTTATTTCGTTGGAAGAGGCACGTGTTTGCCTTAGTATGTGTGTGGAGGTCAGAAGATCACTTGCAGGAGTCGCTTCTGTCATGTGCATTCTGGGGACAAACTCTGGTCACCAGGCTTGGCAGCAATCGCCCTCACTTGCTGAGCCATCTCGCCAGCTCATATGCAGAACGTTCCAAAAGCCAACCTATAACTCTCTATTTAAGGGAAATAGCCTTCGACAATGCAGAGAACGTCAACGCATGTTCCACACAAGCAGGCTGTGGTCATTCCTTGCCACAGTCTGTGAAATGTTATTGAAAGAGTTTCCTGGCTGAGAGAACTAGAAAAAAGTAAGAATAAACACGAAGCACATTAGCTCTCATTTTCTAGTCTCTTGGTGGAAATAAAAAGATGAAGCCAGAGACTTCATTTCCAGCTTAAATGGAGTATGATGAATTGGGTTTGCAGACACACATATGGCTGTGCCTTAGTTAGGGTTTCTCTTGCTGAAAAGAGACACCATGACCATGGCAACTCCTATAAAGGGAAATATTTAATTGGGGTGGCTAGCTTACAGTTTCAGAGGTTCAGTCCATTGTCATCATGGTGGGGAGCATGATGACATGCAGGCAGTCATGGTGCTGGCTACATCTTGATCAGAAGGCAACAGGAAGTGTCTGTCTCGCTGGGCGTGGCTTGAGCATTTATGAACCTGCAAAGCCCACCTCCACAGTGACACACTTCCTCCAACAAAGCCACATCTCCTCATAGTGCCATTCCCTTTGGGGGCATTTTCTTTCAACCACCACAGGGCGAGTATATTACAAGTATTTTAAATAACAATTTGAAGATATTAAATAATAAGCAACAAGAGTAGGCAATTAAGTCAAGTGTCCTCCCCAATTACTCTGGATCACAGTGCAGGGGTGTTGGTGCCTGTCAGTAATCCCAGCACTTGGAAGGTTGAGACAGGATAAAAAGTAAGTGTGTAGAAGACAGAGATGATTTTCCAAAGCACATAAGGCATTTATAAAAATGAAGCACCAAAACATTAAAAATATTCCCACTTGCCAGATCCTGTCTCAAATAAATAAATGCATCCATTAATTACATTGCAATTACTTACAAATATCTTTAAAATGCTGGGTGGTGGTGGCAGCAGCAGCAGCAGCAGCAGCAGCAGCACACACCTTTAATTCCAGCACTGGGAAGGCAGAGGCAGGTGGATCTCTGTGAGTTCGAGGCCAGCCTGGTCTACAGACCAAGATCCAGGACAGGCACTAAAACTCTACAGAGAAGTACCCTCCCCCCCAAAAAAAAAAATCTTAAAGTGAAAAGATGGTGGTGCTCCTTTGTCCCTCCATTGACCAAATTCTTGAACAAAAAAGACTATAAAATATTTAGTGGGCTAGAGAGATGGCTTAGCAGTCAAGAGAGTTTGCAACTCTTGCAGAAGATTCAACTTCAGTTACCAGCACTCACATTGAGTGGCTCACAACCACCTGTAGCTCCACCTTCAGGGTATCTGATGCCCTCTTTTGGTCTCCGCAGGCACTGCACTCATGTGCCTATGCCTGTCCACATAGACACACACAAATAAAAACAAGAACTTGAAAATACATACAAGTATATATGTATATCTGATGTATACATATATATTAACAAACACATATATACAATAGAGAAGCTGGTGATGTAGCTCAGTGATACAGTGCTTGCCTAGCATGTGTGTTGTTCTAGGTTTAATCCCTAGTATTGCCAAAAAAAAGGTGAGATACAAAAACCAATACTTGGACATACATTTCTATGCTTCTATATATTTGTGAACGACACATAACAAAGTCCAGGGCTGGGAGATAGCTCAGTGATATGAAACCCTAGGTCTTACACCCAGTGTTAGAAAAAATAAAGAGACAAGGAGTCATCTTAGATGAGAGGAAAGACAGAGTAAACCTAAGGATAGAAATTAATTCAATGAAGATGGAGATGGTAAGATGGTAAGAGCTGATTCTCCACAAAATATCAACAAAATAGCTGAAGTTATGGAAAATTATGAACACACATAGACAGACCGACAGACAGATTGGTAGATAATAATTAGATAAGTGGTAGATAGATAGACTGGTGATAGATTGATTGAGAGTGGAAATGAAGCCATAACCACAAAGTATTAATAATTCAAAACAAGAAAGGGAGATCGACAAACTTGTGTCTTTCATGTGAAAACCTATAAAAACAGAAAATCAGAATGATTGCAATTGACCCCAGAGGAAATTAGAAATCCTGAATGGTTCAATAGCCATTAAGGAAACCCATTCTGCAAGCAGGCGTCCTCTCAGTGCCCAGGTCCCGCCCCTGGCAAGCACCTCCATGTCGCTCACAGCCTCAGATGACACCGAGGGCAGTTTGTCCTGAATCCTGCTGAGCTAATAGTCCTCCGTATCCAGTGGCACAACAGTGTCTTGTCTTTTGCCTGCACATTTTCTCATGTCCTATCAGCAGCTATTTCTCTCATTGCTCCCCTATGTAAATATCATTTCCTTCTAGCTGCTTCCAGGCTTCTTTATTTGCATATGTGGGTGGATGGGTGAGTGCCACAGCATGCATGTGAGGGCATCAGAGGGCAGCGTGCAGGAGAAGTAAGCTCTCTCCCTTTACCATGTGTGTTCTGGGGATCGGACTCAGGTAGTCTGGCTTGTTGGCAAGCACCCTTCCTTGCTGAACCATCTCACAATCCCATGTTTACATTTTATTCTCATCTATTTCTAAATCTGTCTTTTGTTTCTGATGTCAATAAAAAAATGACAGGGGTACTTTATGGGTTGGGGCAGGTGGTGGATGTGGTCCCTGCCTTCCTTTCTTTTAATTTTTTTTTATTTGTTATTATTGTGTGTGCATGATGTGGGGGGGGGGCACTCATGTCACAGTGCATGTATGTTCAGAGAACAACTTTGTGGAGTCAGTTCTCTTCATCATGAGATCTAGGGACCGAGCTCAGCTTGTCAGGGGTGTAAGGTAGTCACTTTATCCACTGAGACATCTCAACAGCCCTGGTCCTGGGTGCTTTTTCCACCTCAAGTTGCCCAGCCTAGGGGCTGGAGAGAGGGCTCAGAGGTTAAGAGCACCGACTGCTTTTCCAGAGGTCCTGAGTTCAATTCCCAACAACCACATGGTGGCTCACAACCATCTGTAATGAGATCTGGCACCCTCCTCTGTATACATAATAAATAAATAAGTAAGTAAGTAAATAAATAAATAAATCTTAAAAAAAAAAAAAAAAGGTGCCCAGCCTAGGTACATACAACCTACCCACTCCTGTCCTGATGTTGAGAAAGCAGCTGTGCCAACCTTCCTCCTGGAACAGAAATGTCTAAATTGAGCCAAGATATGTCCAATGGCATACATTTTCTTTTCTTTTGAAACATTTATTTGTTCCTCTTTTATGTGTATGGGAACTTTGCCTGCATGTTTGTATGAGTACCAGGTGTGTGCAGTGACTTCCAAGGCCAGAAGAGGGCATCAGATCCCCTGGAATTGACGTTATAGATGGTTGTGAGCCACCACGTGGGTGTTGGGAATCAAAACTGAGTCCTTTGTAAGTCTAGCCCGTTCTCCTAACTGCTGAGCCATGTCCCCAGACCCTGGAATACATTTTAGATCATGCCACCAGTAACTTCGAAGTATAAAGGACTTGTGGACAGGCCCAGACTCCATGGTCCATCAATTTGGTTTATATTGTCTTTTGCTCAAATAACAATATAAACTCGACTTCTGTGACAACAATTTGCTCAGGAAAGCTTTTATTTTGGTAATAAGTTTGTTGGGAAGGACCTCTGGAGACTGGGAGAGACCTGCACAGGGCAGACTGAGTGGAGGAGGGACAGGTCTGGGCAGGACAGAGTCGGGGAACATCTTCCCTTTCTGTGGAGCCTTTCACAGTGGCTCCCAGCATGGTGCACTGCACAGTTCTTAGCAACTGCCACCCCTCCCCCTTGGTAAGGGGAGGTGGGATAGCTGAGAAAGCCTCAGCTGGTGTTGAAAAAAAAAAAAAAAAAAAAAAACCCTGACAACTAATGGGCAGTCCCAGCTGGTATCTGGAAAGCAAGAGGGAAACCCTACACCTTTCCTGACAGGCACATTGATTTGGGTTTGTGCTCCTGGAGTTTCAGTCATCTTCATGAGGATGTCCATCTGGGATGTCAAGGAGCACGTGGGCATAAAGAAGAGCAGTGTCATGGAGGTCTGGTCCAGGGCAAGTTCCTGCTTTGGTCCCTTGGGAAGGCTAGGTTGATAAGTGAGATGTCTGCCTTGGCCTTAGTGTGCTCTCTCTCTCTCTCTCTCTCTCTCTCTCTCTCTCTCTCTCTCTCTCTCTCTCTCTCTGTCTCTCTGTGTGTGTGTGTGTGTGTGTGTGTGTGTGTGTGTGATGTTTGTATGTGTGCATGCTCACATGCATGTGCCTGCCATGTCATACATATGGAGGTCAGAGGACAACTTGCAGGGGTAGGGTTTTTCCTGCCACCATGTGCATTCTGGGGATTGAACTCAGGTCATCAGGCTTGTTGGCAAATGCCTTTAGCTATCTCTCCAGGCCCTTGTTCTAGGTATTTAGAGCACCAAAAACTCTGCTGGTGCAGCCCTGTTAGATCCTCTTTCTTCACTCTGTTTCTTGGACACAGATTGCAATCATTATTATTTTCTTATCTATATATTGCTTTGGATAACACCCATCTGGATCAGTGGACAATGGGTGGTGGGTCAGAGGGATGAACACACACCAGAAAGAAATGAATATCTTCTTGAGTAGAGCCTAGGTGATGCAGAGCCTGCAGGAATGCTACTACCATCTCCTAGTCTTCCTTGGGGTGGAGGGGACAGAACAGCTTTGTACTGAGGGGTTTCTAAGGGCTGCAGAACCCTGGGAGCAAGAGTAGGGTTCAGTGAAGGATATGGATGGCTGCTGTGGAACAATCTTTCTGTATGTTGTGAATCTATGTTGCTACCACTGGTTAATGAAGAAGCTGCTTTGACCTATGGCAAGACAGGAGACAGCCAGGTGGGAAATCCCAGAGAGATAGAGGGAGAAGAAAGGCAGGGTCAGGGAGATACTGTGAGCCACAAGGGTGGGGTTGGAGGGAGAGCAAGATGTAGTAGAACAGATAAATCCACAAGACATGTGGCAATACATAGATTAATATAAATGGGCTAATTTAAGATCTAATAGCTAGCTATCAATAAGCCTGAGCCATAGACCAAACAATTTGTATAATATTAAGCCTCTGAGTGATTATTTTATAAAAATGGCTGCTGCCCAGGTGAGACCAGGCAGGACCGAGAAACTTGAGTTTACAGATGACAGGCATTCAGTCAAGACTGTAGCATGGTTTTTCCTTGAGCTGCCAGCTCACAAAAACAACTTATTATGGAGACTTATTATTATGAAAGCTTGGTCTATAGCTTAGGCTTGTCCCATTAACTTTTTTTTTTTTCCGAGACAGGGCTTCTCTGTGTGGCTTTGTGCCTTTTCCTGGAACTTACTTTGTAGCCCAGGCTGGCCTCAAACTCACAGAGATCCGCCTGGCTCTGCCTCCAGAGTGCTGGGATTAAAGGCGTGCGCCACCACCGCCTGGCTTCCATTAACTTTTATAACCAAAATTAACCCATTTATGTTAATCTACGTTTGCTTTGTGGCTTTTTACCTCTCTTCCATCTTGCACATCCTGTTTCCTCTCCATGTCCTCTAGCGATTCCCTGCTTCTTCCCAGAGCTCTCTCTGTCCAGAGGTCCTGCCTATACCTACTGCCTAGCGATAGGCTGCTTAGCCTTTTATTAACCCAATCACAGTGACACATCTTCACACAGTGTAAAGGAATATTCCACAACCCAAGACTCGGCTGGTCTTGGCCATTTGTGTAGCAAACCATGGGATGTCCGGAAGATCTGCTGAACACCACGGACATTTGATAAAACTGATGACAACCTTGCATTTAGTTTGGGAAGCAGAAGGTAGCAGGATGCACAAGCCTGAGTGGACGATGCAGCTGTGGACATCAGATGACATCAATGTCCTGAAACCTGCAGGAAGCTGATGGCGTGGCCTGCAGTTTCCACCAGGGACACCCACTGAAAAGGAAAGTGATCTTCAGCAATGGTTCAGGGATCTTGGATTTTTTCCATCCTTGAGGGTTAGGAATGGAGATGGGACATGAGATGAGAGCCTTTCCTGGGAAGATTTTGTTCTCATGATGGAGATGCGGAGCAGGGCATCCCTTGGGGCACTCACTCCTAGTGGATTGGTCTCAGTGTGTAGCACAATATGAAATGCTCTTCCAATGCACTCCAGAGACATGACACAACTTCAAGGCCTCCAGAGGCAAGAAGCAATCCCTCTGTACAGATCTACACAGGAGCACTGGCTTCAGCCCTGAACGCAGAGTCTGCCTATAGGTCCTCTTACCCTTGGCACAACAAAGGCTGGAGAACCAATCTGGGCTTTTACTTTCCTGAGCAAGTGAGTTGGTTATCTGCATCTGGGCCCGTGCATTTCACAGGGAACTTAATGATGGGTGGGCCAAGCTCTGTCTTGCCCCTGGAGACACCATGCAAGTAGTTACTGTAGTCCTCTGTCACAGGATTTCTTGCCTAGAAAAGGTTCAAGGCCTTTGGCTTTAGTTTAACTTTCTTTTTCTTGAATATTTTTTTAATTACTTTTATGTGTGTGTGTGTGTGTGTGTGTGTGTGTGTGTGTGTGTGTGTGTGTTTGAATATCATGTGTGTGTTGGTACTCTCAGAGGCCAGACGAGAGTGTTAGATCCCCTGGAGCTGGAGTTACAGGTACCTATGAGCCATCAGATGTGGGTGCTGGGAACCAAACTCAGGTCCTCTGGAAGATCAGGAAGGGCTCTTAACCATTGAGCCATCTCTCCAGTCCCTTTAGTTTGATTTTGTTTTGTTTTTAGTAATGAAACACCTTCAGACGTTCACTCGGACACGTTATATAGGAAGTAGAGGATAACTCAGGATTTCACCCAGTCTAATTTATTTCATAACTGCACAGGGGTAACATTTAATTTTTCAGCCTGTTGATAAGTGACAATGGTGAGGCCATTCTCAGGAACACAAAGCCACACGAAGTCAGGGTATAATGGTCAACAATGACAATCACTGTGGTTAGGCGGTGTTGACAAATACACTTCAGAAAGAGAAATCATCGCAGATGATGATTTTTAAAAAACACTTCTCTTGCAACTTCATATTCTTCAATTAAACCAACTCACAATCCAGAAGAGCACGTTATCATTTCAAAATCAAGTCAACTAGGTCACCAACCACTTCTGGAACACTTACCACAGATGTGCAAGACAGCCAGTGCAAAAGAGCTAAACTGCTTCCCGGTGGGAGCATCACGCCTGGCAGCCTGTTACATCTTTACTTGTTACCACACAACCGGAACAGTCAGGAGAGCATGCATTGAGCTGACAACAACTATCACGAAAACACCAAGACCCTCAGTGTGCCGAGGGGTTTCTAACTTCCAAAACGTTACTTGAAGTGCTTACAGGGCATTGTGCCATTTGATCCTAATGGCAGCCCATTTTCAGATGAGGAAACTGATGTTTGGAGAAGCTATGCCACTCATTCACAGCACACAAGGACCTACCGCATGGCTGTACATGAACTGTGCCAGAGCGCTGCCTGGCATGCAAATGTTGTTTGTTCATGGTGCTCTAGTGCACTCGAACCTGGTGCCCATACACAAGACACTACAGTTTTCAAGTCTACATACAATTACAGAAGGCTTGAAACATGTTACACCAATGCCAGCAGGGGACTTGGTTTTGCCGCCAATGGGTCAGTCTGGAAACGAAAGCAAACTTGGTGAACACAGATAGGCTGAGACTTGGTCATCAGCACACTTTAAACTACCTGCTGTGTGTTTGAGATTTAAAGAGTTTAAAATACAATTTGCTTAAGATCAGTCTTCTACTGAACTAAGAAAAGCACGTGTGAGTGATACAGAGCTAGTGGAGGGTGGGTTCCCAAAGTCCCTTCCGGGCTTCTGTCCAGGTATCACTTCTGAGCATTGAACCCATTTGACTTTTGCTTATTTCTCTTTATAAAGAGCGACACAGCAGCCCCCCTCTGTGACACACACTCCACGAGCGTGTGCACCACTCTACAAAGAGTAGCTTGACGCACAAGTGAAGTGGGGTTTATGTGAAAGACATTGCACGTTGAAGCCCTCAGCAGGTGGTGAGGTCCTTTTCTCTGCTTTGCTCACTGCAGCCAGTTAAAGTCTTTGTGGTTAAACAGACCAGAGTGACAGTCACGCCACTCCGAGCATGTCCAGTTCTGTGCATGTCTCTAACGTCCATCTTTTTCTCAAAGACATCTCTCTATGGCTGTGTACCTCTTGGTAACAGACCAGGTGAACCGTCCATGGGTCGAGAGACTGACATTGCAGCTCCTTCTGGAACCATCTACATGAAGTAGAAGAAAGATGTGTGTGGAGGGGGACACTCTGTAGGTGACATTAGAAACCCAAAGGCATGATGGTCCTAATTCATCCGGTAGAGGAAGGCCTGCCTCCCAGCTCCCTAGATCCCTAGTACAAGGCCTGTGACTGCTTAGGTATAGATGACTGCTGGAGGAAGTTTCCAGAGCCTAACAGAATTTGCTGATTTGAGACAGGAAATGTCCTGACAAGCCACTCCATCTCATCTTTCAAACTTATTGCAAAAGCTGTTTATTTTTTTTTTAAATAAGGACAATTCATTCTTCTATGGTATGAGTCAACACTGGTCTTCTTGATGTGGTTTAAAACATTACATGTATTTGTGTGTGTGTGTGTGTGTGTGTGTGTGTGTGTGTGTGTGTGTGTGTGAAGACAGCTTGCAGGAGTTGGTTCTCTCCTTTCACCATGGGGACCAAACCTTCCTCCAGAGGGACATAGAGGAGGAAGAGAGAAAGCCATGCTTTATTTTGTGGTGGCTCTGTAGAGACTATAGAGATAGCAGAGATCCTGGGGAGAAAGAGTACGTGATCTCGTTAAGGGGATTAGGTGAATCTGCCTACCTAATGGGCAATCCATCAGCCAGGTGATGGACCTGCCCAACTGGATTAACTCTTTCTTATGTTTTGGTTAGTTGGGAATGGTAGGTCTCCACGTAGGCAAGTGGTAGATTCCATTCTTCTGACCAGAAGGCAATGGTTTTCTCTTAATGAGAGTCAGTAAAGCCCTGATCAAGGCCACTATAAAATTCCCTCCTCTGAAGAGGTAACCCTAAAATCATTTAGGAGATGGGCTGAAATTGGGGAATAGATATAAGCCATTTTTATCATGAAAATCTAGAGATCTACTTCTAAAACTATTTACAAAGGGATTAGTGTCTGGCTGAGGTCCCTGTCCCACCTTAAAGAGTAACTTCTATGAAGGTGACAAGAAAAAATCATAGCTCCTTTGTGGCACTCCTGGGTCAGAGAACCCACTCTTGAAATGCTCCGAAACTGCCTTCTTTTTTTCTAAAGATCTATTTAGTTTTATTTTATGTGTGTGCTCTGCATGTGTGTGTGCATACCACATGTGTGCAGTGCCCAAAGGCACCGGAAGAAGGTGTTGGATCCTCTGAAACTGGAGTTATGGATGGTTGTGAACCACCATGTGGGTGCTTGTTTCTGAACTCCTCTGGAAGAGTAGCAGTGCACTTAACCACTGAGCCATCTCTCCAGCTCCTTCCTAGCCAACTTCTATTTCCTGCTGTTCACATCATTACCCCCTCTGAAGAGGTTAGCAAGCAACATTACCAACCCAGCTGTCTGGCTGACCCTTGGTGTGCTTAAAGGAAACTAACATACAGGAGTTTTAGGTATTTTAGGAACTTGGTCTTGTATTTCCTAACAATCTACTTTAGAGTCCACCAAACCAATCTACTTAGAGCCCAGGCATTTTTTTTCCTCAGAAAGAAAAATTGAGATGGGACACTAGTGGTGGTACATTCCTCTAGTTCCAGAACTCAAATTGGGAGGCCTAATGCAGGAAGAGAAAAACTCAAGGCCAGCCTGGGTTATAAGGTGAGACCCTGTCAAAACAAAAGAAAAAAAAGGGAAAGACTTGGTCTAACGCTTGTCTTCAATCCTGTGTATTAGAGGAAAAACCCTCAGTAACAAGATCAGCCTTGTCAGGCACTATCCCTATGCCCACCAAGATGTGAAAGGAGTGGGGGTATCTCTCAGTTGCTCCTTGCATTGTCCCAGCGGCTATAACCCTCTCTTTCCCCTGACTCCTCCCTGCTCTCATGTTCAAAGTAGGCCTCTTCTTCTTCTTCCTCCCGTATCACCTTCATCAGCTCCAAAAAGGTGGGTAGTGGGCCCTGATCCTTCAGCTCCCGGAGCCGGCACCATAGAACATTGTTAAGGTTGGCCCCAGCCATGACCTGCTCCAGGCGTACCTGGTCAGCAATGTTTCGGGGAATAGCCCGTTTTTCCACAGCTCTTCGAAGCAGAGTTTCCAGCCGGAGCACGTAGGCTGAGATTTTCTCCCCGTCTTGCTGATAGGTCTTTAGGTATCTTACCTGCGAGGACCTACGGCTCTCCAGGCTCCCAAACACCTGCTTAAAGGCCTCCAGACACTCTTCCACACTGGCAGAAGGGTTGTCCGACTGGACGATGTGCATGAGGTCCAGGGCAGGGCCACGGAGGCTCTCCATCATCCACTTTTTCTTTTCTGCCTCAGGGATGGGCCACTCTTTGGCTATCTCAGTGGCCTGTTCGAACCAGACCTCAAAGGACTCCTCCTCTGGGGCAGGTACTGTGCTCCCAGAGAACACTCGCAACTTACAGTACCTCACAGGCAGCAGAGACCTGGGGGTTTGAGCCATTGCCTGCCCCACCAAGTGGGCCAGTAACTCAGAGGATGTGCAGGTCGTGGTAGCTGGGGCCATTCCCTCCTGCTTAAGAGCTCGGAACATCCCTGCAACTGTCTGCCCTTCTTTTTCTAGAAAGAGGTTCAGTCTTTGGAGAAACTCAGTGTCCTGGTTAGCGGTCTTAAAGATCACTTTCCAGACACCCCCTTTTCCCTGAACCTCACTGGGGACCACAGACATATCTGTGTCCTCCAGGAGTTCTAGTAAAACAGCATTGGTGTTGTCTTGCTTCTGGAATATCTTGCCTAGCAGTTGGTAGTTGCCCACACACTTCAGCGCCTCCTGAAGGACCTCCTGGATCTCAGGCTCACCACAGTCCGCGGGTATGCCAATCACCATCAGTGACTTCCGGTCATCCACACTCATGATCTGACACCACTCCTCCAACAGTGCCACTGCCATTGTCCCAGGATATGCCTTTGCACTTAGTCCTGGCCTGGCTCACGCCAAGCAGCTCAAAGCTTTGTGGATGGCTTTGTCCTTTTACTTAGTATCAAGAACCAGACACTTCTGGTGTGTCTTCAGACACACGGCAAAGTTGATGGATACTACAGGGTAGATGGGGTGGGCTGCAGTTATCAGCCCTGTGGCTCTGCAGTGGGTTCGATGCTGTTTCTGAGAGCCGTAGGCAGCCGGGTGGTGCTGACTCTTGTCACTGTGAGGCACCCGGAACAACTGCTTTTCCCATCATCTGCTTCCTGTCACCTCTTTCTAGTCAGTGGGGAGGCAGCGTCCACTCTAGCACCCGAAGCTCTGGGGAGTCACACAGCAAAATGGCAAGGAGTCCTAGGGAAACAGGTTCATTTTTACTATACAGACCTCTACTTCCCAGGGCACACCCACATTCCGGTTTGAAATGGGCCTAGGGGAGGACCAAGGGCCATGACTCCCACTGCACCTGTGTCTACCCCACTCTGGTGAGCTCCCTTCTTTACTTAGTGTACTTTTTGCCTAGGGGGACCAGCTTAAATCCCATCTCTCCACCCTGAAGCCCCACCAGTGGGCAGGATTCGAGACCTTCACCATTCAAAAGATGAGATTAGGAGACACGGTTAAATACCTGTTTATGTGTTCCGGAATGTTCCCAAAGAACCAAGGGGCCATGTATTCAGCTTCCAGCTCAGGAAGATGTCTCCCACCACTATACAATAGTGTGTATGCGTTTAACTTCAGCCAAATCAAGCTATCCTGTTACAAACAAGAATAATGTGTTTTCAGGCTGAAAAATCTAGTGATAAAGATTAATGCACTTATTAAAAGCATCACAGTTCAGGAAAGGATTAAAAAAAAAAGTGAGTCCTGCACAATTTAATGGGACATCCTAAACAAGATAGTTGTACACTTCTTTGAAGAAAAAGCCCACCTAGTTCTGGGGACACTCTTCAGTCTGCAGAGTGCTCGCCTGGCACACATGCAGGAAGCCTGGAGTTCAATTTCCAGCACCATATAAACTGGGCATGGTGGTCCATGCCTGTAACCCCAGCACTTGGGAAGAGAGGGCAAGTGGGTCAGGAACTGAAGACCATTCTTGACCGCATAGGGAGTTTGAGGCCAGCCTGGGCTACATGAGAACCATCTTTAAAAATAAATCCAACTGCACTGTGTGTGGTGGCACTCCCAACATTTGTGAAGATAAGGCAGGAGGATTGTAAGTTTGAAGTCAATCTGGGCTACACAGAGAAATCTTGTCTCCAAAGAAGAAAAAGATATAAACAAAACTAAACAGAATCATTCAAACATTTAAAAATTATTTCAGTGGGTATAACAGAGAAAAATGGAACCTCAGAAAAATAAGTGTGCTTTGGCGTTATGAATCAACCCTCTTTGGTTGTGTCTAGCATGGCTTCTCCAATGTTACATGTGGTAAGTTACCAACCCAACTCTTCCTGTGGTGCTTTCAATGAGAATGGGCCCCATAGCTCATGTATTCAAATGCTTGGCCCTTAGTTGGTGGAACTGTCTGGGAAGGATTCTGGGGGTGTGTCACTGGGGGTGGGCTTTGAGATTTCAAAAGCCCACACCATTCCCATTGTCAATCTCGGTGCCCTATGCTTGTGGATCAGAAAGCTCTTAGTTCCTGCTCCAGACAGTGCCTGCCTACCTGCTGCCATATTCCCAGCCATAGTGATCATGAACTCACCCTTTGAAGCTGTATAAATGCTTTCTCTTCTAAGTTGCCTTGGTCATGATCCTTTGCCACAGAGGCAGAAGCGTAACTAAGACACTTCCTGTCATTTAAATTTGACTGGGCCATTGAGAGAAAGGCAAAGAGCAGAAAACATGCCCACACCAGATTGAAGTATCCATGAAGCAGCTTGCTCTGCAGGGAAAGGGAGCCTAAGAATGTAAAAGGGAGTGGTCCTGTGACAGCGTGGTCACTTAGCCATGGGGATGCCTTCAGAGAGGCACCTTAGGTGGCTTCCTAATTGGCTGAACATCACAGAGTGCACTTAGGTAAACTAAGATATCCGTAACATCACTAGATCAAGCATTCTTATGGAGTCACTGTGGTATACCAACTGAAATGTTGATGGTGCCTTCCAGAGACCTTTGTAGAGTGTATGTTAGGATGCTACAACCATTTCTACCCTTAGCCTGAACAGTTCCCATCAGTCTGAGGGAGGCCATATGCCACAGATGCTGGCCAGAACTAAAGCAGTGGCTGCCTCAGGAGCAGCTTCCATCTTCCTGGGAAATGCTAAAGGCTGTTCCAATGTGCCAGAACCAGGGGGGCAAGATGCTGTCTCACCCTGTGCCTGGGAGCATGGGGACCTGGGACTTCAGACCAATCCAGGCCTGAAATTTCCTTGTAAAATATGGGAGTGAATTTCCTTCTCTTGGAGTATTTGGAGGAATCAGAAATGTAAAGAGCACTGGAGGGGCTAAGAATGAAGCTCAAGTTGGTGGCGTGCTTGCCACCATGCAGGAAGTCAGACCCCCAGCAATGCATAAGCCTATAGTGGCAACGCCCATTACCCCAACACTTAAGAGGTGAAGGCAGACGGATCAGACATTCAAGAGCATCCTTGGCTACATAAGGAGTTTGAGGTTAACCTGGGGTTACATACAGGACCTTGTCTCAATAACAACAAAAACAACCAAACAAAAGGCTTTGAATGCCCAGATCCACAGAAAAACTGTCATATTAAAATTGGTTGGCTTGTGAGGCCTTTCCCCTGAAGGTAATCCTGCCTACAAGGGATGGCCTTAAAAAGAAAGAAAGAAAGAAAGAAAGAAAGAAAGAAAGAAAGAAAGAAAGAAAGAAAGAAAGGAAGGAAGGAAGGAAGGAAGGAAGGAAGAAAGAAGAAAGAAAGAAAGAAAGAAAGAAGCCCAAATGTCTGGAGAGATTGCTCAGTGGTTAACAGCACTCATGTGGTGACTCATAACTATCTATAACTTCAGTTCCAAGGGATCTGACACCTTTTCAAGGGCCCCAGGCATGCATGTGGTGCTTGTACGTGCATTCAGGCAAAACACCCATATATATATACTGAAAATTAACACACACCGGGCGGTGGTGGCGCCCGCCTTTAATCCCAGCCCTCAGGAGGCAGAGCAAGGTGGTTCTCTGTGAGTTTGAGGCCAGCCTGGTCTACAGAGTGAGATCCAGGACAGGCACCAAAGCTACACAGAGAAACCTTGTCTCAAAAAAAAAAAAAAAAAAAAAATTAACACCCCCCCCCCCAATTTAAGTCCCCAAGTGAAACACCCTTGATGTACAAAAGGGTCATGAAAAAATGTTTGGATATGAGAGAACGCAAGGGTTTCGTATTTTTTTCTCACATAAAGGGGGCCCACAGGATAACCTGTAAAAGGAACCAGGCTATGAGGTCAAAGACCCCACTTGAATTACCAAACTAGAAACATGACATTCATAAACCCCTCCTAAACTCGTGTCCTAACCTGGAAGACTGGAGCGATGAAAGCCCTCATTTCACAGGGCCTTGGTGAAGCATTGGCAAGTCTAGTGGAAGCTTTTAATAAAAGGCCAAGCACATCTGATGCTGATGTCCAAAGGCCCTACTCACGTGGGGTCCTCTCAGCTCCTACATAAGCTTGGGGTGGAGTGTGTGTGTGTGTGTGTGTGTGTGTGTGTGTGTGTGTAAACTGTGACTCCATCCATCAAACTATCTCCGGCAACTGGGTATCCGCATACAATCCTTCCCTAAGCAAAGGCTGACAATGGGCCTGATTTCTTGGTCACACCGCGCTGGGAGAACACGCTGCAGTAAACTGTCTCTCATAGACCAAACCCATTCTCCTTAGTGAGCATGCTCAGATCTCCCTCGGCGGGGGGGGGGGGGGGGGGGCTAAAGGATAGGCAATGCTTCTGCAGGTTTCAGCCACTCTGGAAAAACAAGGGGGGCTTAAATCCACCAGAAGCAGAACCAGGGGTTGAGATTAAGCGAGGAAGGGCCCAAGATTAGAGTGCTGGTTGGAAAAGCCTCCAACCTGGCGACCGTGGCTGGACCGCGCGCACGCGCCCCCCAACGCACACACCCTCAAATCCTCACACACTTTGGCTGCGCATAATTCACAGCATGTCATCCTCCCCTAACCCTCGATGGCGCTCTACCCTTAGCTCAAAGCGCTGCCGCCCTAGAGAAGTGGCATCTGGTAACCGCGGGGCTCTGGCGCAGTGTGCAACAGGGCGGGGGAGCTAGGCGGGGCGCCCTGAAAACAAGATGTGCTGGAGTGAGCTTCAGTCTGCTTAGTCCTTAACCATTTTGGGTGAGAGTGGTGGTAACCAGGTGTGTGTGTGTGTGTGTGTGTGTGTGTGTGTGTGTGTGTGTGTGTGTGTAGTGGTGGTGGTGGGAGATACCAAATCCGACCCCTGGGCCTTTCCTGGGGCAGTAGCCTACCTGCAGGGCATGAGACTTTCAGATAATGTTGAGGGTCCTCAATCTATGTTGAGACGCAGTGCCTGCATTCTCCTCTACGCCCCCATGCACCACAGGCCTGCATCTTTCTTCAGGTCATTCCTCCCTTTCGCTACGCCCCTCTGCCTTTTTCCGTCCCCGCCATGTTGTGAGCCCCACCTCCCAACCACCGCAGCTGCAAGCAGCGAGATTATTCTCCTTTTTCTCTGCTCCCTGAAGTCCTCCCCCTACCCAACCCCCGGGTCGTGGGTAAACTGAAGCTTTGGTGTCGGGCACTTGGATGTCTGAGACCAGCCCTTGGCTGTTTCCAGGATCACCCCTCCCCAGCGACATAGCATCCCAACGCCTGCAGGCTTGACCCTTGGCTCCCCCAACCCTCCGCCCTCAACCGGGGACAGGGGAGCTCCAGAGCCACCTCGCCAAGCAGCGAGGCAGGTGGAGGAGAGGGGCTCAGTCAGGCCCAGGATCTGCGCCCTCGGGTCCTCGCCCAGCTGTAGCTGTCCAACACTCACCCTGGCGCCGAGAGCTGTCTGCTGGGCGGCCGCTGCGCATCCATTAGCGGGTGGAGTGGCCGCTTCACTTCCGGAGCGCGGGCTCCGGGTGCCCCCCACCCCCTTGTACCCTCCCTTCTCCGTCCCCTCCCTCTCTGTCCCTCCCTCCTGATCGCGCGTTCAGCCCGCCCCGCCCCGCCCCGCGTTGCCGGGAACTGGCATCCTCTGCCGCAGCGACCGCCCGCCCAGATCCAACTTTGCCGCTCGCTCGGAGGTGGCGCGGCGGCGCCGGGGGGCGTGGGCAGGGAGGGAGAAAGCAGGGTCAGGAGGAGGGACCGTGAGGGGTGGGTCGCCGGCTCGCCAGCCCTCCATCCTTTCTGTGCACCTTGCGGTAGGCAGGGAGCGGCAGCCGCGGCGGCAGCTAGGGGCTAGTGCACACCCAGCCAGGGAGACTTAGGGAACCACAGAAAGACGGACGGACGGAGAAAATCCTCCCCAGCGTCCCCCGAGCCATGGCCGAGAGAAAGCAATCTGGGAAGGCGGCAGAGGACGAAGAGGTCCCTGCCTTTTTTAAAAACCTGGGCTCGGGCAGTCCCAAGCCCCGGCAGAAATTCTGCGGCATGTTCTGCCCGGTGGAAGGGTCCTCGGAGAACAAGACCATCGATTTCGATTCGCTTTCGGTGGGCCGGGGCTCAGGGCAGGTGGTGGCTCAGCAGCGAGATGTCGCCCACTTGGGCCCGGACCCGCACCGGCAGAGCCGGCGTGCCAGCGGGGAGCCATCTGTTGAATCGGGCCGGAAGGTGGAGATCCGGCGGGCCTCGGGCAAGGAAGCCCTGCAGAACATCTACGATCAGGTTGGTATGGGGGGTGGGGACGGAGAGCGGGGCTGAACCCTGGCATCTCGCGGAGGACCGAGCATCCCCGCGTGGCGGCCGGCACGCGGCGCTTGGAGCTCTGCCTCCCGCATCTGCACGCGCACCGCGCCCTGCCCGCCCCTTCACCGCGCAGGGTGCGGCGAGGCACGGGTTCGACGGTGGGCGTCTGAGCGCCCACAAAGGCTGCCCTCGCCTCCTTGTGCCTGGGAGGTGGGGAACCCGCGTCAGGGACCAGCTGATCCCTGGGCTGGAGGGAGGCAACGAGTGGCGATTGGGATGGACCACTGTGCTGTTCTTAAATCCTCCCGGGCGGCATCCGATTGCAGCTGTGGCTCAGTGCCCCACCCTTTTTTGATGCAGCTCAAGGAGCGCAGTGGTGGGCTGCAGTCAAGGCCAGAGGACTTTCCTGGGGTCGAGGGGGGAAGGGGCTCACATGGCTCCTCAGAGTGGCAAGGTCCTCCGCCTTGGGAGCGCTCGGCACTACGGTCCTGAGCTCTGAGGTCAGGACCACGGCCAGCGCCCTGAGCCTGTCACCAGTGCCCAGACTCGGTTCACAACCAGTTAAGAGTCAGGGAGACCGTGATGTCACCGAGAAAAGCTAGATAGCCCATGTGGAGAACAAAGTTCTGCTAAGTGTCTCGGCAAGGGCTTCCCAGAGCGCTTCCCCAGAGCTGTTTGGGAGGCACTTTGGGAATGGGGAGAGACTACGTGGATGATATTCAAAGAGCCAAAAAGGAAAGGAAAAAAAAAGGATGGGAGGGGAAGAAGGCTTGCATTTGGAGACAAGACTCCCTGATTAGAGACAAAGAAGGCTAGCTTGGTTATCCATGGTCATAGAAAATGTTTGACATGGTCCAGTAAATCACAGCAGTGTGCATTTCAAATGGTCTTTTCACACACATGTCCCTCTGTTTTAGGGTGACGTTTATACTTGTGTATTTTTTCACAGCTTTAATGTCTCAACTGATCATTTATAGTGCACAGTGCCTTATAATGCTCGATTGCTGCTTCTCTTCCATGCCCGTGGTGAAGATAAGAAACCAATCTATGAATGACTTTATATTGCATCTCCATGTGCCTTCCCTTCTAGGGCAGGAGGAAGATTAATCCTAAAAGTGCTTCCTTTCAGACAGCCACTGGAGAAGTTGGGGGCAGTTTGCACATGCTCACTGCGGGGCTTGCCCAGAGAATGCTACAGAGAAAGCCTCAGAGAGCAGCTCTGGGGCAATGATTGGGACACCGCTTCCCTGCTTCCTAACACGGCAGAGGGATTTAGCTTTTGACTTTCTTAGGACCACTTCTAGAAAAAAAAAAATCACTTAATTTACACCCACCCACCCATCCTCTGATTTTTAAATTTATATTTCACTAAGAGGTGACTGGAATCTAAATCCAAAAAGCTTGTTTTGTTCCAAGTGAACAATTGAAGTAAAAAGTTTCTTCTTTCTTTTTTCCTTCTATCTTTCTTCTTTTCTTTCTTTCCTTTTCCTTTCTTTTTTTTCATTCTTTTTTTGAGACAGAATCTCATTCTGGACTTGAACTCATGACAATCCCAGTGCCTCCTGGGTGCTGGGATTGCAGATGTGACCCACATGACCACTAGCTCCATCTGTGTGTCTGTCTGTCTGTCTATCTATCTATCTATCTATCTATCTATCTATCTATCTATCTATCTATCTTTTTTTTCTTTTGTGGTGCTGGGGCCTGAACCCAGGGACTAGTGTGTGCTTAAACAGGCATTCTATCACTGAGTACATCCCTAACCCAGATGTTTCAATATTGTACCTTGTAGTAAAACTGGGGTAAGTATAAAATGAGTCCTCATGGGAGCACGTTGGTGAAAGTCAAGACCACATCACACCGAGGTTGACTGAGCACTCTCAGGTCAGACATGGTGTAGGGTCACTCCAACAATCTGCAGGAAACAGAACCACCCCTGGAGAATCTGTAAGAGGACACATGAAAGTGGGAGACGAGGGGACCTCTGCATGACAATGGAAGAGTCCCTGGCTGGGTGACAGGAGTGATTGTTGGAACACACCCTACATTTAACATAAACTCTAAGTTGCAAATCTAGGGAACACAGAGGGGGCAATTTGAAGACAAAAGCACCAGATCAAATCCTGAGTTTTAACCCCTGCAAATCCATCTCTGCCTCAGCTTCCTGGTCATTAGCTCTAGAGGTCAGTTCTGGTGCAACCTTTCTGAAGCCCTCTCTGGTTCATTTATCACAAAAGGGGTGTTCCTGTGGGACTTTGTCATTCATAACTAGCAGCATTTACCCAGTTTGGTGCTTACGATGTATGAATTTTTCATGTTTCGCAAGAGGGTGTGCATATATGTATAATGATGGTGACTTCAGAAAGCACCATTGGCTCACTGTTTTGACAGAATCAGTGGTCATTACTTAGATTTAGCTCATCAGCAGGGTGTCTTCAGGCTTTCAAGGAATTCTAGAAGCCCTGGCACAGAGGAGGGTAGATGGAGTGGGCCATGTTCCCTTCTCCTCCCTTGAATCTGTTGGTAAGGAGTCAGAGTTGCTAGGCATGATGGCACACACCTTTAATCCAGCACTGTGGAGGCAGAGGTAGGTGGCCTGGGTTACACAGTGAGTTCTAGGCCCACCAGAGCGACTTGGCAACATCCTGTTTAGAAAGAAAGAAAGAAAGAAAGAAAGAAAGAAAGAAAGAAAGAAAGAAGAAAGGAAGGAAGAAAAAAGGAAAAGAAAAAAAAAAGTATTTTGCTCACCTATGACACCTAGAATCCTTCTGTTGTAGAAAGGTCAAGAAAGGTCAGAGCAGGCTCCTTAGCCATGTAGCTCTTGGGGCATGAGAGGGGCTAGTGGATACATTTCCAGGGACTAGCAACACATGATGCACAGAGTCAGCAAGCCATGGCCACAAACCCCTAGGAGTGGCTTGCCCCAGGCTTCCAGGTTTGGGGGAAGGGAAAAAGCCAGTAGAGGGGTTAGGAACAAGGAGAGTGTCCATCTTCTTGCTTCTCTTTCCCTTGTGTGTGGCCAGAGGCCGGTTAGGGCTGCAATGAAACCATATTGATCCCTGAGCCTCTTGGGATAGAGAACAGATGGACAGCTGTTCCATTATATTTGTCAACCTCACATCACTATAAGAAAACACCAGGAGTGGGATACTTATGAAATAAATAAAGCTAGATCTGCTTGGGCTCATGGTTCTTGAAGTTCAGGGCCAAGATTAGGTTGCCTTATGGGATGGGAAATGAGGGCATAACATGGAGTAGGGGCAAGGAGGGAGGAAGGGAGGGAGGGACAGAGAGAGACAGAGAGAGACACACACACAGAGAGAGAGAGAGAGAGAGAGAGAGAGAGAGAGAGAGAGAGAGAGACAGAGACAGAGAGAGACAGAGAGAGACAGAGAGACAGAGAGACAGAGACAGAGAGACAGAGACAGAGAGAGAGACAGAGAGACAGAGAGACAGAGACAGAGAGACAGAGAGAAGAGAGCACATAAGCCCCTTTGAGGGTGCACCCACAATAACATTGGGAGTTCCTATCAAACCATACATCTTAAAGGTCTGTAATAGCACCTCCCTGAGGATCCAGATTTCACCTACAAACCTTTGGAGGACACTCAGTGCTTAACTATGGTAGTTGTCCTGCTTGCCAGTGAACGTGGGTCTTTGAGCCCCACCCTTTCTCCTGGGATCCTTCTCTTCTAGTGGAAATATGGTTAGGTCAGAAACTTCCTCTCATCCTGGGATACTGGATGCTGAACCCCTTTCAAAGAACTTCCAGGCCCATTTAACCATGAACAACCTGTGTAGACTACAGAGGTGGGGAAGAAACTGTCCTCTGGTCCAGGGCAAATGCCAGTGAGTGGGCCCTATAGAACTGCTGAGCTTGGCAGCCTCTTGCTGTGGCTCAAACATATCCCCAAGACCTTTGCTGGAAACTTAATTTCTTGTGTAGCGCCATGTTGGGAAGCAAGGCCAGTGGGAACACCGTGTCCTTATGCTGTCAACACTGATGATACAAGAACCTGAGACTCTGGGGTTGTGTTGCTTTTCCTCCTTGGCCAATGTGGTGCTTTCTCCCAGGTCACATGGCAATCATGAAGGCTCATGGTGTGTAACCTCAGTCTTAGATTTCCTAGCCTCTAGACTCAAGCACCATTGTAATTCTTGTCTAGGGCTGGGGAAAGGGCTCAGTCAGTAAAACACTTGCTGCCATAAGCATGAGGACCTGAGTTGATCACCAGTGCTAACATAAAAAACTGGGTGTGGGCTGGGCATGGTGGTGCACACCTCGAATCCCAGCCCTTGGGAGGCAGAGGCAGGCAAACCTCTGTGAGTTCAAGGCATCCTGGTCTATGTAATATATTCCAGATCTGCCTTGGGTACACAGTGAGATGTTGTCTCAAAATGAAGCTGTGGATTGTGGTGGTGTGTGTTTGTAATTTCAGAGCTGGGGAGACTCAGCTGGGGAAATCCCTGTGGCTCATAGTCAGCCACCCTAGTCAAAGCAGCAAGCTAGAGGGCTTAGTAGTCTCAAAATACAAAGATGGATGCCTCCTGGAAGGATACCTGAGGTCAACTTCTGGCTTCCTCACAGTGTGCATACAGGTACAGTCACAATATATGATCATGATGTGTATCTGCACACTTGCATATAAATAAATACATAATAGAATAAAATGAAGATCAAGGAAAATGTCTTTGTTATAAGTTACCCAACTTGGGTATTCCGTTACAGTAGCACATAAAATGAATCAAGACAGTCACTACACCTATACAATGCCTAAGGCCTAAGATGACTGAAAGCCTGCCAGCTAAGCAGCTGTAGGCATCGCTCCACCATAGCTCAAGAGGAAGGTAATTGTTACTCCCCCCCACCACCAGCAAGCTCTGTACAGATTCCATGCCATAGATGTTAAGGCTGGGCTGAGCCATTGCTGTGGCCCTGGCAGCAGCAGGCAGCTTTTCTCAGGCATCATTTGATACAAGAGTCCCTTTCTACTTCCTTGAGAAGGGAGAGAAAGTCCAAATTGACCATTGTTTGAACGTCACCTGTGTTGTGTCTTTACCTTGGATGTCAGAGCTCAAATGAGGCTTAGTCATTGGAGCAGTGAAGAAAGCCGTCACCCCTGGACCTCAGGGGGCAGTCCTGTGACTAGAGTGGAGGTCTCTTTGTTTCACCCTAGCCCCAGCCTTGTTACTAGCCGGATAATAGTGGCACATGCCTGCAATCTCAGTGCTTGGGAAGTGGAGGCAGGAGAATGAGGGGTTCATGGTCAGCCTTGGCCATGTCTAACCTGGAATTATGAGACCTTGTTCCCAACTGGCAAAATGTCTCACTGGGTAAAGGCACTTGCAATCAAAGCTGACAACCTGAGTTCAATCCCTAGAACCCACATGGTGGAAGGAGAGGACCAACTCCTGCCAAGTTGTCCTCTGACTTCCATGTTTGCTATGGCTTACACACCTGCTCATACACACAGTAAATGAATGTAATTAAAAAGTTTTCAAAGACATCGCTGCATTTCAAAACTAGGAATGTGCTCCAAATAGGGAAATGTATAAATTCTTAAAGAAAAATAAACAAGCAAACAAACCAAGCAAAAAATTCAACCCATCACTTACAGCCCATCACATCCTGACTCTCAACCGTGACTTTTCACACTTGTGTCTCCATCGCAGGGTGTACAGCCACATCCCTTTGAGACCTTCCATTTGATAGCTGTGCTGTCACTGTCCTGGAACTAAGGAAGGGGAGATGCACTGCTGTTTACTGCCCTGACTGCTTAGGCCTTGATAACCCTGGAAGTGTGTGGACAGGGCTTCGAAAGGAGCTGTCCTAATCTGCCCTGTGTTCCTCCCAACTTGTTCTGCAGCCGGGGTCCATGGCTTATCGTAAACTTCAAGTGTGGTTTACTTCTACTGGCCGAGTACCTTATATCCCATTGAATGTCATAGCTTTCTGGGGCAGACCTGGAAGCAATGCTTGTGTGTTCTATTATTCCTGCACTGACTTTATGAAGCATGTGCCACTGTGACCCTTATCTTGCAATGGAAGTATGCAATGTCCTAATGAAGTGCAAAGGGTGGGTCTGAACTCAGAACTAGGCACCTGAGAACTTCTTAATCACTAAGATGTACTGAGTTGTTCCCTGCCCTTGCTTATTTGACATAGGATCTCATTATGTAGCTCTGGCTGGCCTGGAACTCACTGTGTAGACTAGGATACTCTTGAACTTTTAGCAATCCTCCTGCCTCTGCATCCTAAGTGCTAGGAGGAAAGCTGTATACCTTCATGCTTGGCGCTGAATCACGTTTTAAATTTTTATTTATTAAGAAATTTTCTACTCACTCTACATACCACCCACAAATCCCACCTCCTCCCTCCTCCCACCTCCCAGCCCTCTCTCCCAAGCCACGCCACATCCCCACATCTCCCAAATCAAGGTTTCCCATGGGTAGTCAGCAGAGCCTGGCACACTGAGCCTAGGCAGGTCCAAGCCCCTTCCCACTGCACCAAGGCTGCGCAAGGCGCCACATCACAGGCACCGGTCTGAATCACTTTTTATATTCATCATTTCCTACCCATCTCCGAAAGAACAATTATTGCAAACATGTTCTGAGTGACCACACTTTTTTTTAACTATGCATTCTTCAGTGTCATTTATGAAGTGGACCATTGATTTGTCTTTATGAATGCGCTCATAACGCACGGTATTCCATCCACTTATTTTTAAACACAAGAAGTATCTTCAGCTACCCCCGGGACACAGGCCAAGTCTCAACAGTATGAATGACACCCCTTTCTAAGATTAGAGCTCTGTGATGACAGTGTACCTTTTCCAGTTGCTGTCGATCATTGTCTAAGGCAGCTGGAACTGCTGTAGCCGATTACTACAGACCAGGCTTCTGGAACGCCAGGCATTCTTTCTCACAGCTGTGCACTCTTGAAGTCCAAGATCAAGAAGCTTGCAGATCCCCTATCTGGGGAGAGAGGCTTCATACTCCTTATGTGGTGGAGCAGGCTCTCTGTTATGAGGATATTAATCTCACCGGACATTTCCACCTTTATGATCTAACATCTTCCAGAAGCCTCACTTTGTGTTGCAATCTTAGGGATTAGGGTTTAACATGTGGATAGTTGGGGGACACATACATGGAATCCTCAACAGTCATGGCCGATACATGAACAGTGAGCGAGTTCTTGTAAAAGCAGTGGCAGGTGGATTGTCAGACACCTGAGTTGTTTGCAGCAACAAGAAGCTTGGTCAACAGCCACACACAAGTGGTACCTTGCCAGGGTCAGAGCCTCCCAGTTGAAGGAGAGAACCTGGCCTCGAAGGGCCAGAGCATGGCCTTGAGGGGAGAAAGCCTCGCCTTGAAGAGCCAAAACCTGGCCTTGAGGAGAGAACTTTGCCTTGAAGGTACTTCTGGGTTTGCGTGGCATATGTGGGCTGGGATTCCTGGAGAACCGTCTAGAAGTGAGAAGGCTATGTGAGGAGATAGGAAGCCCATTGTTAATCTGGCTCTGCCACCACAGGGCTAGGTAGCCTACATGGTCTTATGACCTTGAGCTGCCTCTGAGTGGGTCTATGTCTCCACGGCTTCTTTATCCATTTCCACTAAAGGATAAAAAAGAAATCCATGCTGTTCCTAGCTGTTTTTTATAGCATAAAAGTTGCATTTTTTACAATCCAGTGCATGACACCATAACTATCTAATTCCAAACACTTTCATCACCTTCAAACTAAACCTTGTGCCCAGAAAGTAGACACTTCCATCAGACCCTCTGCCAATCATGTATCTGTTCTTATGTCTCTGTGCGTGGATTTGCCTTTACTGAACGTTTTGTGTCCACAGAGTCAAACAGTATGTGACCTTTTGTTTCTTCATTAATGAGTGCAGTACTGTTGAGGTTCACATTGTAGTGTGTGTGTGTGTGTGTGTGTGTGTGTATGTGTGTGTGTGTGTGTGTGTGTGTGTGCGCGCGCGTGCGCGCGCGCGCGTGCGCACGCACGTGCATTTGCCTTTTCTGAATATTTCATGTCCACAGAGGCAAACGATATGTGACCATTTGTTTCTTCCTTATCTTACTGAGCACAGTATTGTCGAGGTTCACATTGTAGTTTGTATGTGTGTGGTGGTGGAGGGGGAACTTTCTTCCTTTTACTGGCTGAATAATAAGCCTCATTTTTGTGCTTTTCCATCTGTCCCTTAATGGGAAGTGGGGCCATTTTCACCTTTTGGCATTTCTGAATAACTTGATGACTCACAGTCTTCTCAAAGTAGAACCATATTCTCCACTTTCTTGGACTCTACCTTAGGAGTGGAATTCCTGGGCTCTACGGTAAGTAATTCTAGGTTCATCTATTTTTGGAACAAGCCCACTCCTTTACATTTTATGTCCTCAAGAGTGTGTCTGAAGTCTTTCCAGCACTGGTCATTTCTCTTTCTGGGAGTTTGTGGGATCTCCAGGTGGTTTCGTTCTCATCCCCAGTAACACACTGTCCTGCTCTCAGGGTGTTCACGTGTCTGTCTAAAAACACCTCTGTTCTTAAGTTTGATTCCTTGTCTTGTTGAGTGATAATAATTCTTTACATATTCTGGATCCTGCCTCTTTATTGGATAGATCATGGTTGTCTAGTGCTAATTCTGGGTAGCAAACCTAGGACTTTGCACATGACAGCCAAGCTCTTTATCCTTCAGCTGTCCCTACAGCCATGGTATATGGTTTCTGATAACATGTTCTCCCTTTTCAGGTTATGTTTTACTTTTTCAAAGATTGATTTTGTTTTTGTTTTTTATTTATGAGCACATGTGTGTCTATGTCTCTCTGTGTGCGCATCTTGTGTGCAGGTGACCTCAGAGGTCAGGAGAGGGTGCCGGATCTCCTGAAATGGGAACTACAACTGGTGGTTGTGAGATGCCCTCATGGCTGCTGAGAACCAAACCTCAGTCGCCTGGAAGAGCATTGAGCTATCTTAACTTCTGAGCCATCTCTCCAGCCCTGCTTTTTTTTTTTTTTTTTTTTTTAACTTTTTACAATAGTGTTCTTGGAGGAACAAAAGTTTTTTTATTTTAATTTAGTCAACTTCTCTCTCTCTCTCTCTCTCTCTCTCTCTCTCTCTCTCTCTCTCTCTCTCTCCCCTCTCTCTTTTTGCTTCTGTTTTTGCTGCATTATCCCTTGCTGTGCTCAGAACTCCAGACATGCCTGGAATCTCTCCTGGAGCTTGGGACATCCTTCCCACAATCACTGTCACATCACTGAGTCCTCAGGGAGCCTTGAAATTCATTTACAATAGCTGGGTGTCCCCCAGAGGTTTTTTGGCTCTGAATAATGATCCTTCTATCTTCTGGTCCTGCTCCTATAAAAAGGCTTCCTTCTTTATTCCTGTGCATATGCACATCTAATTATATAACTATGATATTTAATATATACAATAGATTAATAAAATTATGTGTACATAACTGTATACTTAATAATATGGAAAAATTGCTTCCCAAGCAAACAGCTTTGGAATGCAGGGGTGGCACTGAGGAACAGTGGCCAACAAGTGGAACTTAAAACTATTAAATTTGGAAAGCTCTGTTCACTGATTTTTTTTTCCTATTGGAGTAAAACATATATAATGCAAAATTCACCATCTTAATGATTTAAGGGTACAGTTCAGTGATAAATGCAAACATATGTTTGCTCATTCATCAGAATTCTTTGCAGTGTGCAGATCTGAAGCTTTGTCCTCACTGCACCACTGTTCTTCAGCACACACACACACACACACACACACACACACACACACACACACAAGAACTTGGCAGCCCTGGTGTATTCTGGTCTCTAAACTCTCAGCACTGAAGGTATGCCCTATCTGGAAGCTGCACTGTTACATCCCTGTAACTGGCTGCTTTCACTCACCCTGACAACCTGTATATATACGTGTTGCAACGTGGACAGAACTGCCTTCTTTAGATTGAATGCTATCTCATTGCTAAGACCACATTTTTTTTTTTTCTCACTGTGCTGGGATCAAAGCCAGGACCTTGCATATGGTAGGTAAGCACCTTCCACCAAGCTACACTCCCCAGCCAAAAACCACATTCTGTTTATCCACTCACTCACCTGTGGACATGCTGAATCATTTTGTTATAAGTGTGGTGTTGAAAATGTCTCTTTGAGTTCTTGATTTCAGTTCTTCTGAGCATCTCCCCAGAGGTGGAGTTGCTGGATCATTTGATAACACTGCTTTACTTACAATTTTTATTTCTTGTCAGACAGGGTATCTTATAGTCCATAGTGAGCTTTGAACTCATTATGTCACGGAAGGTGACCTTGGACTTCGGGATCCTCCTGCCTCTGCATCCTGAGTGCTGAAATTACAGGCATGTGCCACCACATCCAATGTATGCAGCTGGAGATGGAACCCAAGACTTCCTTTGGAAGAGCAGTCAATGCTCTTCATGGCTGAACCCTCTCCAGGCCTTTCTTTTTTAAGTGTATATTTGTGTGTGTCTTTGTGTGTGTGCATGTGCATGTGAGTGCATTGCCTGAAGAGACCAGAGGCAAGGGATCCCCCTAGAACTTGAGTTTCAGGTGGAGCAGTTCAATGTGAGTGCTAGGAACAGAATTTAGGTCCTCTGCAAGAACAGTGCATGCAATTAACTACTGGGCCATCTAGCTTGCCTGTGTCTAGTTTTCTTGAGAGGCCACAAAATGTTTCCACAGTAGGTATGCTGTTTTATCAGTAGAGCAAAGGGCTCCTATTTTCCCACTTCTTAGCCTTTTAAAATCTTCTCTCTCCCTCCTCCCCTCCCTCGTCTTCTCCCTCCCTTCTCTTCCTCCTCCTCATTTGAAATGGCATCTCACTGTGTTGTCAACTCTGGTCCCCAACTCTTGGGCCCAATCAGTCCTCCTGCCTCAGCTTCCCAAGCAGCTGGGAGTACAGGTGTGTACCACTATACTTAGCTGTTGTTTTTGTTTTGATAGTAGCCACCCCAGTGGGTGTGAACTGGTATCCCATGGTGGGTGTGATCTGCATTTCCCGAATGACTTGACTACAGGTGTCATAATGCTTTCAGCTGCTTCCTGCCCATTTGCACATGTCCTCTGGAGAAATACCTGTTCACTCCCTTGACCGGTTTTTTGAGTCGGATCGAACAGTTACTGTGTTACAGAAATGTGCCCGTGTACTATTAGTAACTATTTCACAGACATACGATGTGCAAATACTTCCACCCCATCTCTATATATAGCTTTCTTTTCACTGTATTGATTATGTACAGGGACGTTTTAAGGTCAGTTTTGATTTTGGCAGCTACACAACAAGATGACCTTAGATGGCGCCGATAGATGTGATGGTTGGAGTTGAAAGTGAACTTCCCACAGCCTAGAATCTCCCGGAAAGAGTCTTCATGAAGAATCGTTTAGATGAGGTTGGCTTGTGAGCATGTCTGTGGGGGAGTGTCTTGATTTTTCACTGGTGTTAGAAGATCCAGTCCATTAGGAGGCGCCATTCCCGTCAAAGAGGGGTTCCCATCCTCCTTTGCTCTCCCTCTCCCTCCAAGGCCTCAAACAACCCAGCAGGCCTTGAACCAACCAGCTATGTAGCTGGAGATGATCCTGAACTCCTGATCTCACTACTTCCACCTCTCAGGTGCATCACCAGGCCCTGACTTGTAGTTTTCGTCTTAATGGAGTGTAAAAATCAAGATTGGTGTGATGGGTTCTATTCCCTAGTGTTTTATCTGTTTCTGTTTTAGAATAGTCTTTGTCTTATCAGTCACAGTCCATCCCTGTCCACCCCTCCTCATCTCATGCCCCATCTCCCTTCAAGGCTCCAATGAGATTTCCAGGCAGGATCTGCTTTACCTCCTGACCTTGAGCTCATCCATCAGCAGAGACCTCCACCATCATTCCACAGTCTCCACCACTGAGGATTAATTGCAGCGCATCAGCAAAGATATCTTTATAATGGCATTTCTTACAATGACCTCTAAGTGGCCTGTGGTATTTTTAGTTGTGTCCTCATTGGGTATTGTCTGAAGTTATCATGGAACATTCAATAATTAATCACTGAATGGAATTATCCAGGTTTAGATAGAATCTTCTAGAGTAATATGGAAACATTATAAAGCTTCTTATAAATAGGGTTTCTATTGCTGCGATGAAACACTATAACCAAAAAGCAAGTTGTGGAGGAAAGGGTTTATTGGGCTTACATTTCAACATTGTGATCTATCACTGAAGGAAGGCAGGGCAGGAACCTGGAGGCAGGAGCTGATGTAGGGGCCACGGAAGAGTACTGCTTACTGGCTTTCTCCACGTGGCTTGCTCAGCCTGCTTTCTTATAGAACCCAGGACCACCTGCCTAGGGGTGGCACCACACACAATGGTCTGGGCCTTCCTCCGTCAATCATTAATTAAGAAAATGCTCTGAAGGCTAGCCCACAGCCCAACCTCTTGAAGGCATTTTTTCAATCAAGGTTCCCTTCTCTCAGATAACTGTAGTGTGTGTCAAGTTTACATAAATCTAGCCAGCACACAGGCCAAATAAGTCTCTGGGCACCCCCTCCCCAATGTTTTAAACTCAGTCTTTAAGCTAGTGGGTTCCATCATGACATTGTCATTCATATGTACCATTGGACCTTGCTTATGTTTCTATTTCCTCCCCCTTTTTGGGTTTCTGGATGTTTTTAGGTTAGTTAAGATGTAAAATCAATGGTAAAACTCACAAATGTGCAAGTCCCTGATATAAATGATATATTTGGATAGAACCTGCACACAGCATCCCGTCTACCTCACATCAGCTGTAAATGACCTACAATGCCTGCTGCAATATATATTGCTATAAGGTACCACTTGGGGGGTATGAGAAGAGGGCAAGCCCATAGGTGTTCTATGCTGACTTGGCTATCTTAGCCCTAACTACGTGGTATGCATCAGTAATAATATAACATTGTTTTTTTTGTCTAAGTTGGTAGAATCCGTAGGGTGGAACCTGCAGAGTCAGAGCCATGCTCTGGGTCCCAGGATAAGGACATTCAACATTATTATAGGTATTGTCAGGTGGCTCTCACATGTGACTGTGCATTTAAAACTTTGTAAAGTTAGACTTCTATTTATTTATTCACCATGTGAGCCCACACGTGTGGTCACCTGTGCTAAGGCATATGGGTATGGAAGTCAGAAGCCAACTTGCTGGAGTTGGATATCTCCTCTCACTATGTGGGTCCTGGGGATTGAACTCGGGTGGTTAGAATTGATTTAGGTCACTTTGAGCCTGCTGAGCCATCTCACTGGCCCTGGGACTCTTTATTTTAGACTCCCATCAGCCGTTCCTGAGGAGCAGACCCATCTCCCATGATGTTACCATCACTTGATCGTAAACTACTTACCAATAATGTGGGTTATTGAACTATTGTAATTTTCTTTTCCTTTTTAAAGAAAGACCCATTTTAATGGTGTGTGTGTGTGTGTGTGTGTGTGTGTGTGTGTGTGTCCACAGAGATCCCTCGGAGCTGGAGTTACAGGTTTTTGTGAGATGGGACTGCTGGGCTCTGAACTCAGATCCTCTAATAGAGCAGCAAGCACTCTTAACTGCTGAGCCATTGCTCCAGAATCCCTTGTAATTTTTGTTTGCCTTTCCCCTGGTGCTTGTGAGCTGAGCATCTTTTCATATGGTGCCTGGTTATTCATGCATGGCCTTTCTCTCGTGAACTGAGTATTCATAATCTGTTTCCATTTTTCTGTGAAGAGGATAATTGTCTTTTTAGTTTGTGAGCATTGCATATATATTTTGGATACCACTGCTCACTCTTCAGCCCACTCCAACGCAGCTTGTGTCTCGAACCCAAACTTGTCAGGTTTGGTAAATTCAGCAGCCCTGCCCCACCATTGCCTCAGTGGATAGCCCAGTGTTGTGTAATCAGCTGTTCATGTTCTCTTTGTGGCCACAAAATCCCCGACAAAGCCACTCAAGGAAGGAGGGGCTTGTTGTGGCCTCCAGTTTGTGGGTGCAGTCCATCATGGCGACGC
Source organism: Onychomys torridus (assembly GCF_903995425.1). Taxonomy (NCBI): domain Eukaryota; kingdom Metazoa; phylum Chordata; class Mammalia; order Rodentia; family Cricetidae; genus Onychomys; species Onychomys torridus. Next base: position 55,439,724 of record NC_050451.1, on the reverse strand, counting down.
TGGCAGGACGGCGAGGCTGGCAGGGCGGCGCGGCAGCAGGAGCTGCGGCTGGAGCTTGTGGTAACATTGTATCCACAGTCAGTAAGCAAAAAGAGTCTCCCTTTTACTGTCAGGGATCCCAGTGCATGGAAGATGGCACTCGCATTCAGGATGGGCTTTCCTTTCCCAGCTAAACCTTCGGGGAAATGCCCCCATAGACAGAGCTCCTCTGTCTCGGGGCTAAGAAACAAAGAAATATCACCGCGACGTAACAGCAGCAATGGTGGGCTTTCTTTGGAGGGCATTTTGAGAAAATGCTTGAGACAGGAAGTTTTTCCGAGCTAGAGACCAGACAGAGAGAACGGTGGGCCATCAGCCCATAGAGGATGGGGTACCACATCTGGGGTGGGATGAGGACACATGTCCAAGTGAATTTCTGAGTCAAGTTTTTTTTGTTTTTGTTTTTGTTTTTGTTTTTCAAGACAGGGTTACGCCTTTCCTGGAACTCACTTGGTAGCCCAGGCTGTCCTCGAACTCACAGAGATCCTCCTGGCTCTGCCTCCCCAGTGCTGGGATTAAAGGTGTGTGCCACCACCGCCCAGCAAAATAAATAAATCTTTTTTTCCCCTCCCCCCGGAGATGAGGACCAAACCCAGGGTGTACTTGCTAGGCAAGCGCTCTACCACTGAGCTAAATCCCCAACCCTAACAAGTTTTGATCAATGACGGCAGCAGGGGCCTTCTATGGTGACTCAGCTCATTTTGGAAGGTGACAGCAGCAGAGGCCTTTTATGGTGGCTCTGCTCATCCATTGCTTGGCTCCAGCTGACAAATGCTGGGTGTTGGCTAACAGACGCTGGGTGTCGTTTTGTAGAGGGAGACTCAAGACTTGGGACAGTTGAAGGTGCTTATTGAGGTAATGTAAGATGATTGGGTATGTAAAGTTTTGAGTTTGGTGCTGGCAAGCTTGCCAACAGTTCCAGTCTGTGTGAAGAAGAGGACATAGGGACAGTGCTCAGGTTCATCTTCACCTATTTTATACCTTTAAGAAACATGGCCTGACTTCCACCAACCCATACACTTTGTCCTCTGCCAGCTCTCTCTCTTCGGTTGGCTTGACTGTTAGCCTCTCATACCTTCAGGTCTCAGGGTTCTGTTATGTCTTTAAAATTGCCGACAGCTTTTATCTGTGTGGGCTCATATCCACACTTCACGTTAGAAAATAAGGCTGGGAACTAAGAAAGCATACTTATTCATTCACTAAAAACAATCATAGCCCCAATAAAAAGAATAAACCCATTAAAATAAATAATAAACCCAATAATAAACTGAATTATTTAAATAACAATAATACAAACACTATTTGAAAAATGAAAATAAGCTGGGCGGTGGTGGCGCACACCTTTGATCCCAGCACTTGGGAGGCAGAGGCAGGCGGATCTCTGTGAGTTCGAGGCCAGCCTGGTCTACAAAACAAGTTCCAGGACTGCCAGAGCTACTCAGAGAAATCCTGTCTTGAAAAACAAAACAAAACAAATAAAAACAAAACAAACAAAAAGAAAAGAAACAAAACCATCCGTAATTCCTATCATCCTGCTGATTTAATCTTCTCCATCATCTTTAGATGTAGAGCATGCAGGTGTTTAAAGACAGGTTGTTGTAGTCATCACGGAAAAGAGATCGGAGGGTCCTCAGAACATTGACAATAGAACTAGCAGTGGGAATGGGGCGTGGCTTGGGAGGCTCCCTCATTGACAAGGTCTGAGCTGAATAAAGACTTGAAGAAGTTGGCTAGAAGGCTCTGGAGAGAAGTTCCAGGAAGAAGAAAGACAATCCCAAGGAAGCACTGTCTGGAACCCTTGAGCTGCAGAGGGTCTGTGTGTCTGCAGGACTGAGCCAAGGAGAATGAGCGACTGGGATTGGCATGGTGTCGGCAGGGTTTTGTCCACCATCCTGAAAATGCTGTCTTTGGAACTTCTGGAAGTGGAGAGTCAGTGCAGGGGAGTGGCATGATAGATCTGAGGTTCTCAATGGACCCCTGTGGATAACAGTGGAGCCCAGAGCTGCAGGAGGCTCTGTAAGGAGCCACATAGGAGACGGCAGTGACCTGGGCCTGTGGGAGGGAGGGGATGGGCTCCAGATTCAGGAGCTGGTGGGAGGCTGTAAGGATGAGTGGGTGTGGCAGTCTCTCTGTTCCTCTTTTGGATAAAGTGAGATTCAGAGCCACAGGGAGCAGGATGGGGCGGGGGTGGAAGAGAGCAGACGACTCTGCTATAGACATTTTGACTGGGAGGCACCTGAGGGACATTTATGTGGGTGTCGCATACTGGCTTCGAGTGAGGGAAGGTGATTTCAAAGCCAAAGATAGCTCCAGAATGTGAGCAGGCAGATATCAAATTCAATGTGTGTGTCAAGAAATGAAGAAAAAGAAGTGTCTGAGCACAGAAATTAAAATGCCAAGGCTGAGCATAAGTAAAGGGGCCTTCAGAACCGGCTTCCAGGCCTGTCTAAGTCTGTATGTTGCTATAACCAAATAACTGAGGCTGTGTAGCCTATTTTTAATTTGTCTGTTTGCTGGCTTGTTTCTTTAGTTGGCTAAGGCTGTCCTTGAATTCGCTGTGTACCAGAGGTCTGCCTTATCTTCTGAGCTCTTCCCCCACCTCCCAAGTGGTAGGATCAGAGGCATGTGCAACCACATCTGGCTTGAGGAGTCCATAAAAGAACACCTTTCTCTTAGCTTGGGAAGCTGGGCGTCCAAGAGCTAGGTGTCAGCATCCGAAGGGCACTCCTGCTCTGTCCCCACAGAATGGCAAAGCAGCAGTGACCTCTACATAGTTACCCCTGGCTAACAAAGCAGATAACAAAACGGTCTCAGTGCAATCAATCCATTCATGAATGTGGGGCTCTTGTGACCCAAACACATCCCCCACCTCCCAGTACTGCTGCATTGGGGTTAATTCACATCTACTTTGGGGGACACATTTAGGCCACAACAGTGACAGGAAGCAAAAAGGAAAAGGCAGAGGGAGTCGTGGAAGCAGGCGATGGGGACTTAGTGAGAACATAGCGATGGTCCAGTGTAGTAGAAAAGGTACTCAAGGGCTTATAGATGCTTTTGAAGGGTCCTGATGCAACTCTTTCAGGCAGTGCATGGACTGCCTTCTGATCTGCCACAACCTGCAGGAAATAATCCAAGAAGCCGTCTGGAGACTGAGGATGGAGATGGGGTGCCATTGGTATGGAGGGGCTACTAGAAGCTCTGGATAGAAAAGACCACCCAGAGATAACAAGGGCTGCATGACTAGAGCCAGCAGGACTGTGGGAAATGTGCCATCCCTAGTGGGAGGGTCAGGTAGACAGACAGTCCTGAAGACATGCAGGAGAATGGCCAGAAGACCCAAAGTACATGGAGTGATCAAATGGTTGAAAGAGCAGAGGTGCAGGGTGGATGACAGTGTCAGCGACAGCAAGATGGAGGAGGAGGAGACCACAAAAGGCCCCGCCGTCTGGGTTCCCATCTATCCACTGTTCCATGTAGGTCTTTTTTTTTACATTAATTATATTGATTTATTACATTCGTGATATTATGTCCTGATACTACTGTCAATTTGTGGGGTCTTTCCATCATACAAAACAGAGATTCTGTCCTTAGGAAATCATTGCTCTATATCCCTTTCTTCTCCATCTTGAGATAACATCTAATCTTTCTGTCTCTATGAATTTGTATATTCTATATATTTCATGTAGGTCTTAGTGTGGACTGTCTCCATAGAGCAGTGTGGGTGGTGGTAACTGTCACGTGCTCTGAGGTGGGAGGAATCAGGAGGGGAGAGTAGGGGCAGGTTGGGACTTTCAGGGGCACTCAGGAAAGGCAGGTGGGTTGTTAGGGAAGGTCCCATGCATCCATACATTCCTCTGTTTGGGAACAGATGGAATCTTTGCTCACATTGTATAGTAAGGGGAGGTCCCAGTGATGGTCAAAACAATGGAGGTTAGGATGTAGCTCTCTGACGAGGAGGAGTCTGGCTTCCAATGTGGAGGCAGGCATGGCTTGAGGATGGGGAAGGCACGGGGCTGGCATCGGAGGGCAGAACACTCAAGTTACACATTTTTGGTGCCATCTATATAGAGAGGAGGAGGGTAGGGTCTTCTCCAAGGGCAAGTTGGGGCAGAATAACTTCTGGAGATAGCTGAGTTCTGATAGAAGCATATTTTGATTGAGATATAATCCACATGTCTTAAAATTATCTTGGAGGGCTAGCTTTTTTAAGTACATGGTTATTTATTGAATATGTAATTTTCCCCTTAAAATTTATCTATCTATCTATCTATCTATCTATCTATCTATCTATCTATCTATCATCTATCTATCTATCTGTCCGTCCATCCATTTATCCATTTATCTGTCTGTTGAGACAGGGTCTCTCTATGTAGTCCTAGCTGTCCTGGATCTCTCTCTGTAGAACAGGCTGGCCTCAAACTCACAGAGATCACCTGTCTCTGCCTCTTGAGTGCTGGGATTAAAGGCGTGCACCACTATGCCTGGTCTTCCTTTTAAAAGTTTGAATTAGCACACAAGGTGTTAGTTATCATTAGGACATTTTCAAACAAAGTACATCTTAGTGATTCTGCTCCCCTGTCTCTGACCCCTGTCCTCCCACCCCCTTCATGTCCTCCCCACTCTACCTCCTCCACGTCCCACATGTTCTTTTCCACCCCCTATTCCTCCTCATTGCCTGTTTTCATCTTCTCTTCGTTTCCTTCCTCATTTTCTTAGTCTTCACCTGTGTTTACACCCTTTTGTGCATTATGCGCTAGCAATTATCTATGACATGTGATTTTGCTTTTTTTGGGTTGGATCACCTCATTTAATATTATCCTTTCAAGTTCATTCATTTTCTGTCAAGTTTTGTGACTTTATTTTCTTTCCAGCTGACTACAGTTTCATTGTGTCTGTGACTATGTTTTCAGCTCCATGCACCGGTGGATGGGCATCTAGGCAGTGTCCATTCTCTTGTGTCACAGAGCAGCAATGAACACAGATGTGCGAGTATCAGGTATGGAGTCCTTTGGATATAACACTCTCCTCTTTAGTGAGTGCAGCTCAGTAGCTTTAACTATTTTCCTAAGTTGTACACCACCGCCAAATATTTACTAAGTGTTTTCATCAGCCCCCACCCTGACCAAGAGGCCCTTTAGAAAGTCCCCATTTCCTCCACTGGTGCCTCTGCCAGTTTCTAATTTCCCCTCTGCCACTATGGATTTGTTCATTCTTGAGATTTTACTTATATGAAAAAACAAAAACAAAAACAACAAACCATAATGTAGCTTCTCTCCCTGTGCACCATATTTCAAGGGCAGCCCATGCAGCATGTGTCAGGCATCTATTCCTTCCTTCAGGGCTGAACAGTGTTACATTGTGTTGATATACACAGTTGTATACAACATGACAGAGTGCAGTCTGAAAACTATGTTGCTGAGTGGGTGGTAGTTTGAATGTGAATGGCCCCCAGAGGCTAATATAGTTGAATGCTTAGTCACCAGGAAGTGGCACCGTTTGAAAGGATTAGAAGGATTAGCAGGTGTGGCCTTGTTGGAGTAGGTGTGGTTTTGCTGGAGGAAGTGTGTCACTGGGGGTGGGCTTCGAAGTGTCAAAAGCCCTTGTCCAGCCCAGTTTCTCTCTCTGCCTGATGCCTGCAGACCAGGATGTAGCTCTCAGCTTCTGCTCCGCGGCCGTGTGTTCCACCATGCTCACCACCATGAGGATAATGGACTCAGCCTCTGGGACTGTAAGCAAGCTCCCGATTAAAGCTTTCTTTGATAAGCTTTGGCTTGCCTCTAGTGTCTCTCTACAGCAATAGAACAGTGTTCAAGATACCACGTGACTTCGTTGTTGTAGGAATATTGTAGAGCAGTATTTCTGAGAACAACTTTTCCTCATTCCTTGGGATAAGAACAGTGTGTGAGATGCCCTGATTCGGGCTGGTAGAACCAGTTACCACAGACTCATAGCTTAAACACTGAATATTTAGTTCTCAGGGCTGTGTATTCTGGATGTCTGAGACCAGATGCCATCCTGACTGGGCTCTTCCTGTTCACAAGCAGTCAACTTCTTGTATCCTGACATGACAGTTAGAGTACATGCTAGCTCTATATTGTTTTTTAAATGAGGTCACTAATTCCATTCATGAGGGCTCCATCCTCATGAAATAATGACCTACCAAACATTCCCTCTAAATATCATCACACAGGGTCAAATTTCAACAAAATAGGAATCTGAGGGATAAACATTAAGTCCATAATGTTAAGGTTGTTTTGGGGGTTAAATTATAATTGAAGTTTTTGAGTAAGGAGCTGAAATATAGTAAAAACTCCTATAGTCCCAGCATGCGGGAGGCTGAGGCAGGAGGATTATGAGTTTGAGGCCATCCTGGTTGACATTGTGAGTGCTTGTGTCAGAAAAGAAAACAACAATAAGAAAAAGTTAACGTTCACACCTTAAGGTTCTATTCATTCATTTATTATGTGTGTATATGTGTATCTGTGTATGGGTACAGGATTGCCACTGTTGTGGAGGTCAGAGGTCAGCTTGTGGGAATCAGTTTTATCCTTGATCCATATTGAATACTGGGGATCGAACTGACATCACCAGGCTTGGTGGTAAGTGCCTTTACCTGCTGACCCCTCTCATTAGCCCCTATACTATGGTTTTAGTCTGCTTATGCAAAACAGAATATGAGATTTGGATTTTCGTTATAGTGTAGAGACACACAGATCATTTTATGAATTTGGATATGCAGCATTGATACATGGTCATCGTGATTTCTCCCTCTCTGAATTACACATGCTCTATATTGTAAAAAGGTAAATTTTTAGGTGGTTGGGCACAAACGGTGGATTTAGGAAAGGGGGAAAATCATGTTTGAACAAAGAGGAATTTGAAATTGAGCCCAGTAGGAGTAGTAGGGCAGACAAACCGTGTTTACATGTAATAGAGGGAAGCCATGGCTGTGAGCCTGACGTAGGCGTGCGGATGAACAAGGTGGAAGATGAAAGCTAGAAAGATGCGGTTGCCTCTTGACCTGGGTCCCACAGGGACTGTGAGGATTGGTGGAACATGTCTGGTGAACTCGACTTCCTTCACAGGCGAATGTATGAAGGCTAGGATCGGTGATGAAGCTGGTTTTCACTGGGTCTCTTTCTTTTTCTTGTTCTCTTTCTTTCTTTTTTTCTTTTCTTCCTTCTTTTGAGACAGGGTTTCTCTGTGTAGCCCTGGCTGTCCTGGAGCTCACTGTGCGGATCAGGATGGCCTCGAATTCAGAGATCCATCTGTCTCTGACTCCTGAGTGCTGGGACTAAAGGCATGCGCCACCATGCCCAGCTGGTTCTCTTTTTCTTACAATCTTTTTGTCACAGCTATCACCAACCTTAGTGTTGAGATTACACGTATGTACCATCGTGCCTGAGATTACACATACCATAATGTCTGCTTACAAAGATTTTGTGGAGGCTGGAACTGGGGTGATACCTCAGCATGTAAAATGCTTGCCCTGTACTCATGAGGACCTAAGTTTGATTTTTTTTAAAAACCCAGGCATAGCAGATCATGCTTGTAATCCCAAGATAGGTGGATCCCCGGGCTCCCTGGATAGGCAGGCTAGCCTGTTTTGTGGGCTCAAGGCCAGTGAGAGATCCAAGATGGACAGTTCCTGAAAAATGACAGCCAAGGTTGTCTTCTGGCCTCTACACACATGTGCACACACATGCCCACGTACATACATGCATCCCTTCCTTCCTTCCTTCCTTCCTTCCTTCCTTCCTTCCTTCCTTTTTTCCTTCCTTCCTTCCTTTTGACAAGTATTATTATTGGTTTTCCCCCAGCTCTGTGGGCTAGTCTCAGGTTCTTGGTCACCCTAGCAGTGTCAGGCATGAGTTCCATCTCCTGGAATTGGCCTTCAGTCAGATCAGTTATTGGTTGGTGACTCCCCAAGCTTTGTGCCACTATTTCCCTAGCATGTCTTGCAGGTAGAACACCATTGTGAGGGCTTATGGCTGGCTTGGTGTTTACATTTCTCTTTTGATAGCGTGCTGAGTATCTTTCTGAACCAAAGATACTGGAACACAGTGGTGTAGGTTCTGTGTAGACACTGTTCGACATCTCCATGTTCAATGGGTTGTAGGTGCTGTCTTCAGCAACACAGCCTTGGTTTCAGTTTGTGGACAGCAATCTATACTTTTGGCAACAGCCTGGGTTGTTTGGGGGATTCTCACAGAGCCTGTGGAAAGCTTTCTTTAAAGTTGATTTTCTTTTCTTTCTTTTTTTTTTTTAAGATTGATTGATTGATTGATTGATTTATTATATATACAGTGTTCTGCCCACGTGCATGCTTGCAGGCCAGAAGAGGGCACCAGATCTCATTACAGATGATTGTGAGCCACCATGTGGTTGCTGGGAATTGAATTTAGGACCTCTGGAAGAACAGCCAGTACTCTTAACCGCTGAGCCATCTCTCCAACCCCTTAAGTTGATTTTCTAATTAGTGACTTAAATAATTATGTTCATAGCTAAATTAAGGGCTATAGACATCTCAGATAATTCCTCTTGGTCTCCTTATTGGTGTGTAAATATTTAGATAATTTGGGGCAAGTCTCTAGGTCTGGGGGAAGCACCTTTACCTACTCACTGACCCATCTTGATGGTCCATATACTAAGTTTTTGGTCTGTTTATACAAAAGGGAATGTGATATTTGGACTTTTGTCTTTGTGTGGAGACACATAAAATCAGTTTTATAAGTCATGGTCTTGGATCTTGACTTTCCCTTGTGGCAGAGCCAGGTCTGGGCCAGCTGCCCCAGAGGCTTCAAGGTCAAGACAAATTCAGAGTCTCAGGAAGAGGCAGCAAGGGGCCCCAATACCAGCATTTGTGAGAGTTGTTTTTTGCGGGGGGAGGATTTTTTGGTCATATTTATAAATAACTTTTTTCTTTTTTATTATTAAGAATTTTTTATTCATTTTATAGGGTGCCTCTCTCCTCCTTCTTTGCACCCTCCAGCCTTCCCCCCACCCTACATCTTCTAAGACAAGAACTCTCATGGGGAGTCAGCAGAGCCTGGTACATTCAATTGAGGCAGATCCAAGACCCTCTCCCTGAACCAGGGCTGTGTAAGATGTCCCACCATAGGCACTGGGCTCCAAAAAGCCTGCTCATACAGCAGGCATGGATTCTTGTAAATAACTTTTAATATTATTAATACAAAATTTTATAAAATGAATCTGGACTTTAACAGTGTTTTAAATAAGTTTGCCTTTTGAAGTCATGTCATGTTTAGAGAATTTTGGAGGTCATGCATGGTAATGAACAGGTGTGAGTGTTTGGGAGCAGAAGCAGAGGATTAATGCAAGTTCAAGGCCATCAGAATCTACACAGTGAGTTCCAAGTCAGCTGGGGAAACACAGTAAGGAAAACAGCGAGAAAGAGAATTTGGGTATGCTACATTTTTCACTTAGCTTCCTTAATTGCTGACATTTTACTATAGTCTCTCTCTGTGTCCTTCTGCTTTCCCTAACTATATGTTTTTCCTACATCACTTGAGAATAAGCTGTCAATTGGTTGCTCCATCATTGCTTAACACTCTAGTGTTCATTTCCTGAAAATACAAGCAAATTCTCCTCATGACCAAAGTGAATCATCAAATCAGATAGTCACAATTGACATGGTACCACTTTCTATTCCCCCAGAAAGTGTTTCCCTGCTTTTTGATTTAGGGGCAAGTTTAAGAAAGCCTCAACTCTTTGAGTTGAGATGTTCACCATGGCACGTTAGACATTAGAGTCCTTGTTATCGCCTTTCTGACAGTGTGACAAAGTCATGGTCAACAAGACCCCTTTAGGTTTAGTTAATAGCCACACTCACTACCCTGGTAATGCCAATGTCCAGGGCACAGGGACGCGCAGAGCAGCCACAAAGCTCGAGTGTGTCAGGAGGAGATAGCACCAGCTTGCTACACTTTTCCCTGCAGTTATCCTCAGCTTGTGTGTGCCTGTCAGGTTTTGGTTCCTTCGTTCATATTATACTGTTATTTATTGCTGTACTTTGGTGGCTCCACTGTCCAAAACAATGTCTGCATTTAGTTCTCATGTTTGCCTGCGATTTTCAATCTGGAATAACTAATCTTTGCCTGGCCTTTTGGCTCTAGCACCTAATGGAGATTACAGGTCACTTATTTGTAGCCTGTCCCTCAATTTAAATATATCTGTCAAGTCTTTGTAATCTGTGTGCTTTCTGCAGGCTTATCTTCAAAGTGATTCCAGGTCTCCTCCAAGACCTACCCACATCATGGGGTACAAGATGTCAGTCTGTTCCATGACTAGTCAGGTTAGCTTTGATCACTGGCTATGGTGAGACGCAGCTGTAAAATCAACTAGTAAACATACTATGCTCATTGAGGAAGTGTGTCACCAGCAACACTAGGATGTCCCAGTGATCAGCACCCCAACACAAAAACAACACGCAGACAACTGTGTACAGGAGCTCTGCGAGAGTTCTGGGCACAATGGAGGAACCAAAACCTGATAGGCACACACAAGCTGAGGAAAATTGCAGAGAAAAGTGTGGCAAGCTGGTGCTATCTCCTCCTGACACAATGGAACTTTGGGGCTGCTCTGAGTGTCCCTGTGCCCTGGACATTGGCATTACCAGGGTAGTAAGTGTGGCTATTAACTAAACCTAGAGGGGTCTTGTTGACCATGACTTTGTCACACTGGCAGAAAGGCGATCACAAGGACTCTAATGTCTCGCTGCCATGGTGAACATTTCACTCAAAGAGTTGAGGCCTTCTTAAACTTGCCCCTAAATCAAAAAGCAGGAGACACTTTCCAGTTCATGTCATGAATCAGGACAATTTGCCTGGAGTTCAAAATCAGGTGAAGACACTACTAGGAAAAAAAAAAGCCACAGGCCAGGATTCCTGATGAACACAGATACTTATAAACACTCCCAACCAAATTCAGTCTCACATGGTTGTACAGCATGACAGGGTGGGATTTGCTGGGGAATAAAGGGTTGTTTTAACACAGGCAAACTAACCTACAACATGAAGACAAGATAGAAGGAAAACCCTACAAAGCCACCTGGAGAAATGTAAAACAGCTTTTCACAGAGACTAACAGTTGTTGGTTAATAAAAGTCTCAATCAAGACTTTTATAGAAGATGCCTTAGTCACTGTTCTATCTGTTCAAAGTGACACCATGGCCAAGGCAACTCTTACAAAAGAAAGCATTTAACTGTTGCTTACGTACAGTTTCAGAGGGTTAGTCCATTATCATCATGGAGGGAAGTGGACAGGCATGGTACTGGAGCAGTAGCTGAAAGCTTTACATAATGAACCAACAGGTAGCAGGCAGAGAGGGAGGGGGGAGGGAGGGAGAGAGAGGGAGGGAGGAGAGAGAGAGAGAGAGAGAGAGAGAGAGAGAGAGAGAGAGAGAGAGAGAGAGAAACAAAGAAACAAACAAAGAAACAGAAAACTGGACCCTGGCATGGGCTTTTGAAACCTCAAAGCTTACTCCCATTGACATACTTTCTCCAATGAGGCCGCTCCTCCTAATCCTTCCCAAACAGTTCCACCAAATGGTGACTAAACATTCAAACACATAAGTCTATGGGGGCCATTCTCATTTAAACCACCACAGAAGGATCCCATGTCACCACAGTGAAGGCCATTCTTGTACACTCACAGTTGGGGCAAAGAGATGGTTGAATGGGTACAGAACACTTGCTATGAAAGCATGAGGACCTGAGTATGAACCACTAGCACCCATATTACAAAACCCAGCCAGGCATGGCCAAGTGTCTAACCCCAGCATTGTGAGGAGTAGCCACAAGAGGATTGGTGTGGTGTGCTGGCAGCCAGCCTAGCTCTAGATTCAGTGAGACTCAAGGGAATAAGATGGAAAATGATCAAGCAGGAAACCTGGCTTTCTCCTCCAGCTTTCTTCTACTTACACACATGTATGTTTATGTCACAGTGAGTGGAATCAGGGTAATCCCAAAGCTGGTCCCATAACCAATGGGGAAATTCAAAAATTCTCCTCTCAGTTTGGGGCAAAGTAAGGATGGCCATGTCTTTTGAAGAGAATTAGACAAGGAAAAGAAGGAAAAGCTGCCTGTATTAGTCACTGTTCTCTAGAGGAACAGAACCAGTGGATAAATTATCTATCTATCTATCTATCTATCTATCATCTATCTATCTATCTATCTATCTATCTATCTATCTACCTATCATCTATCTACCTACCTACCTATCAATTATGTATCTATCTATCTATCTATCTATCTATCTACCTATCAATTATGTATCTACCTACCTATCTATCTATCTATCTATCTATCTATCTATCTACATATCTGCCTATCATTCATCAATTATCTACCATCTATCTATCAATCAGTCACCTGTCTGTCTTTTTATCCATATATGTGTATATATATATATATATATATATATATATATATATATATATCTGTATAAAATCTATAGCTATATGAGTTTACCCATTGAGCCCCCTTATGGCCTCTTTCCCCTCACCTCTTGATTTCCCCCCTTACCTCATCTTGATTTTAAAAAGTTATTTGTTATTTTGAGACAAAGTCTTCCTATGTAGTCTAAGCTAGTCTCAAACTTGTGATTCTCCTGCCTCCGCCTCTCTAGTACTGGCATTACTAGCAGGGATCACATGCCTGACTTCCATCTTGCGTTGGTATACTATAAACTATCCTAAAAAGGAAATTTAGAAAACAGTTCCATTCACGTGAGCAAGAGAACAATAAAATATGTGGGAATAAATGTAACCAAGGAAGTGAAAGGCGAGTACATTGCAGTGTACTGAAAAGTATAAACTATTCATAAAGGAATTAAGGAAGGGAAAGACAAATGGAAAGAATCCCATGTTCATTTTTAGAATTAATATGTTTTTAAATAGTCACTGGCTGGGGAGATGACTTAGTGGTTCAAGTGCTTGACCCTCAGAAGTGTGAGGACTGGAGTTCAGATCCCCAGAAACCCAGATAAATGCTGGGTGAGTGTGGTGGCCATCCTGTAATTCCAGCCTCAGAAGGTAAAAATAGGATCTCCAGGGCAAGCTGGCTATCAGGACACATCAGTGAGCTCTGGGTTTGATTGAGAGACCCTGCCTCAATAAATAAAGTAGGAGAGCAAGAGAAGATGAGTCCAGCACCCTTGGGCTGTCACAAGCTCGTGCACACACGTGGACTCACACAAATGTAAAAGCATGTACACATGCATGAAAACTGGAAAAAGAAAAACAAACTGTCCCCATCACCTACATGAGTGACAGGCTTGATGTGTTTCCTTCAGAGCCTGTTGGCACTTTTTACAGAAATAGAAATCAGTCTTAACTAATTGCAGATCCACCAAGGAACATGACTAATCTGATCATTTTTGAGCAAGAACATATCTGGAAGCATCAAAGTTTCTGACTTGAAAATATATGGAAAGCTATGGTGATAAATACAGGATAGTAATGGCATAAAGACAGGCACAGACCAATGCAACCAGATAGGATGCCCAGAAGTCAAGTGACATCTCATGGAGATGAAGACCAGTGGTGGAGCCCTTGCCTGGCAGCATGAGGGGCTGTGTTCAGTCCCAGCATTGTGAACAAACAAACAGATCTCCCAAACCGACCACCAACACCAGCAACAACCTTTACTTTAAAAAAGACAATAGCTGGGAGGTGGTGGTGCACACCTTTAGTCTTAGCACTTGTGAGGAGGAGGCAGGTGGATCTCTGAGTTCCAGGACAGCCAGGGCTATACAGAGAAACCCTGTCTCAAAAACAAAACAAGCAACAACAAACTAAAACAAAGAGAAGAAAAGAAAAGAAAAGAAAAGAAAAGAAAAGAAAAGAAAGAAAGAAACAAAAAGCCCCTCCCATCCCAGGTGATCAGCCAATCCCTGATGAAGGTGCTAAGAACTCACATTGAAGGGAAGCCATATGCCAATGTGATGCAAAATAGCAGCATCTCATGTATTCTAAGGCAAGAATGAAAAGCAGAACAACCATGTTGGGAGACAGCTGAGCAATTTCTTACAAAAGGGAATATGCTCTTGCTAGGTGATCAAGTGACCCTACACTTTGATGTGATGAAGCATGTGTCCAGACAAAACTCTGTATGGAAATGTTTACAGCAGGGTGATCATAATTTGCAAAACCTTGGAGGCCACCAAGTTGTCTTTCTTTTTTAAAGATCTATTGTTTTTAAGCTTTCTTAATGTGTATGTGTTTGCTTGTACAAGTTTATTCGTATGCAGTACGCCATGTGTATGCAGTGTCTGAGTACAGAAGAGGCCATCAGATCCCCTGGAGTGAGCCACCATGTGGATGCTGGGAACTGAACCTGGGTTCTCTGCAAGAGTAGTTTAGTGCTCTTAATTGCTGAGTTCTCTCCAACCCCCAAGATGGATATTTTTCAATTAGTGAAGCAAAACAAACAAACAAACAAACAAACAAAAACCAGTTTATTCACCTGATAGAATAGTAAGTGTTAAAAATAAATAAGCTACCAATCTATGAAAAGACATATCAATAACCATGTATTGATAAATGTAAGAAGCTAATTTTGAAAGGCTACATGATATATGACTCCAACAATATGATGTTCTTGAGGAAACAAAACATCGGAGTCAGCAAGAAGACTGGTGTTTGCCAAGTGTGTGTGTGTGTGTGTGTGTGTGTGTGTGTGTGTGTGTGTGTGTGTGTGTCTGTGTGCGATAATCTGTAGAGTGCAGAGGACTTTTTAGAGCAACAAAACAATTCTGTATGTTACTGTAATGGTAGATACATGTCATTGGCTTTCATAGCCCATAGACTGTACATTCAAGAGAAAACTTGTTGGGCATGGTAGTGCATGCCTGTAATGCCTCCCAGCACTTGAGAGGTGGAAGGCAGAAGGATCAAGAGTTCAAATACATCCTCAGCTACATAATGAATTGGAGCTCAAGCTTTGCTATACAACATCCTGTCTAAATAATTTAAAAAAAAAAAAAAGCAAACCACAGCAACACAGAGTGAACTCTAATGTGATCTATGTTTTTTAATTAATAATGTGTCAAAGTTGGATATACCTGTAATCCTAGAACTTGGAGAGTGGAGGTAGGAAGATCACCATGAGTTTGAGGTCAGCTTGAGTTACAGAACAAAGCCCAGCACTCGGGAGGCAGAGGCAGGCAGAGCTCTGTGAGTTTGAGGCCATCCTGGTCTACAGAGTGAGTTCCAGGACAGCCAGGACTGTTCCACAGAGAAACCCTGTCTTGAAAAAAAATATGAAAGAGTTACAGAGTAAATTCTTGGTCACCTGGCTCTAGAATGAGACCTTTCCTCTCATATATATTATGCTCACTTGTGGCAATAAATTTATTTCAGGATGTAAGATGCTAATGTGTTTGTTTTTTTTTTGAGCCGAGGATCGAACCCAGGGCCTTGCTCTTGCTAGGCAAGTGCTCTACTACTGAGCTAAATCCCCAACCCGCTAATGTGTTAATAATAAAGAGAAACTGTATGTTTGTTGTGGAGGACATATGGAACTCTTTTTACTTTCTGCCCATTTTTTCCCTGTGAACTTAAATACTCTAAAATCAAGTTTATTGATTATTTTGAATGGGGTCATATTATATAAAATAATATACTATAACTTACTTTTATTCATTTAGTAATATGTTGTGGACACTAAACAGATAATAGTTGTTGAAAGAAAACAGGTAGAGACAACAGTTAAATGTCACAGCCAGGTCCCCTAGGATAAAGTCTACAAAGGGGTCCTGAGGTTGACCAGTTGCCAACTCTGTGTTCGATCTCTTTCAACAGCAGGGGAAGAAGCCTGTAGACGTGGCTTGAGAAGCTAATGGGAAAGGAAGCTGAGGAAGTGAAGACCATGAGAACAGACCACAGTTTGCCAGAGTGAGCTGTAGAAGAAGGATAATGGCAGGGCAGTAGCTGATGAGGACACAGAGCCCTGGGGTGAAAAGGCTGGAGCATTTCCCCAAGCTCAAGGAAGTAAAGAGTAGAGACATTGATAGCAGTCAGTCTAGAAAGAACATTGCTGCTGTAACAAACAGACCTCAGGTTGTATGACTTGAGCACAGGAGTGAGTGATCTGAAAGAGCCTCAGGTGTGTATTTACATGAAAATCAATGTAATATTGTTGAAATAAACCTAAAAAAAAATCCTTCAGTCACCCTAGCTATATGACAGGGCACCACAGCCTCATGGGGCAAGAGGTATCTTGGCTGGACACGGCAAGTACAGCATGTCTCCCTCACTGGAAGATGTTCATTAGTGGAAACATCGCTGCCTGAATAGAAGGGGTGTGAGAGACAGCCTGTATCATGCTAGGAGAGGTTTTCTCTCAGACATGGACACATTGCCACATTCTGTCAGTGTTGTGTTACGAAATGTTGCTGTGGTGAGAGTCTGGTAAGACTGGAGGTCAGAGCAGATGACTCTTGGCAGAGGCTCTATTCTCTTGCATGTGAGTATGGACCAGTCTTTCTGGGCTGTAATTCTGGTGAGTAGTCAAGATTTACCTGTGTTGGGCCAGGGGGGATTTCTCCATCCTACCCTGACTTGTCCATTTTGCTCTGACTGTGCAAACAGATACACTGTGCATCTAGATCTCCACATGCCTTTGAGGTAAACCTTATTCTTCCAGTGGGATGAACCATTAAGCATTTTCATTTAATTTTTGGTGTCTTTCTTTGCTGGTTCTCATGACAGGAAGTCCAGGGATGCTCATAGAAGCTACAGTCTCTCTCTCTCTCTCTCTCTCTCTCTCTCTCTCTCTCTCTCTCTCTCTGTCTCTGTCTCTGTCTCTCTCTCTGTGTGTGTGTGTGTGTGTGTGTGTGTGTGTGTGTGTGTGTGTGTGTATGGAGGGGGGTAAGGCAAGAAAGGGATGGATTTGGGGGATAGGTAAGAGGAAGTGCTTTAGGAATGGGGGTCAGGGATAGAAATGGGTGAAGACAGATGGTAGATCACCCATGCCTTCCTCTTGCACAAGGCAGGGCCTGGGTTCTAAATCAAGTTCTTTATTATGGAGAGAACATACCTGCTGAACTATGGGGCTCTTGGATTTGAATATTTCTCTCACTCCAGTGGGAAGCTGTGTACCTTACTCTATCTGTAAGATAGGATACAAAGATACACTTGGTAGGGCTTGGGGGGAAAGATGTGTATTGTTTTTAAAAATGTATTTAATTTGAACTTTGGCAGTGTTGGGGATCAAAGCCAGAGAAAAACTCAACCACTGAGGCATACCTGCGCCTGGAGTAGGTGTTTAAGCTCTAGTCTCATGACTGAATCAGTCTGTGCTCTGTTTCCTACCTTTCTAGCTACAGAGTAACATTGTAGCAGATTGGATTGTTAGTGGACACCAGACAAGTTGAAAGCTAGCGGGACTATTATACTATTTTGTAGAAAGAACAGGCCACATTGTGTTTTGGGAAGTAGAGGGAGCTCTGAGTAGGGGTAAAGCCTTCCTTTGAGCTCATGGTAGCTCATATATTTTTTCTTTTGTCTTTTTTTTCTTCTTCTTCCTCCTCCTCCTCCTCCTTTTTTTTTTTTTGTTTTTTGTTTTTTGTTTCCTCCTTTAGAAATAGAAGGTCTGGGTCCACGGCTCAGTTCCCAGAGGAGAATAATCTTCCTGAACCCGGCTTTGGGAGACTCTGGTCCTGAGGGTGGAGCCAGGGTCAGATGATTCTGATGGGCAGACAGGCTGAGGACACTAGGACCAGTAACCCAAAGGCTCCCTCCCAGTGTGCAGCCCACTACTCCAGGACAAAGGAGCGAGCTATATGCATACTCCTCATTGGCCACCAGAGGGAAGACCTGAGACAGGAAGGCCAGAGCTAGGTGCCTTGTGTCTCTAGCAGGGACAGAGACCCCAAGGACATCTGTATTCACACATATTGGGGTGCAAGGTGTGTAATGTGGGGTCCTTTGGGTGGTATCTGTGCTAACTGGAGACTTGAAGAGAAAGCTTGATTCTGTTCATTCCTGTGGAGGGCACGCTTCCATCTGCGCCCTAAGACTCCTCTCAGCCTCTTGTAGCCAGGGGATCTTCAGGACCTTTTCAGAGCCCAAAAGGGGCTGTTCGTACCTGCCCAGTTCTGGTAAAAGCAGCGTATGGCTGCCCTAATGGTCCTCATTGATCACTACCCAAAAGATGTACTCACTGAAGGTAGTAGTGGGCTGGCCTCACGTGTGGCTGCTTAGCTGTTCTTTGCCAATCTGTCCTTTGGGGTTCCATAAAGCAGTCATCATTGCTCGTGTCCATCACAGAAGAGCACTTTAGCCAAAGCTCTTTGATTTAGGCAATGCTCCTACCACTGTGTCATCCTAACCTCTGCAGAGCACATTGGAGGTTGCAGCCCTGGGCAGCTGGCTGCCGTGGCATAGGGGTTTGTGGCTTTTTCTTCCTGGCCACATCTGGGTTCCGCTTTTCCTGTCAGCATTTTGTTTCCAAGTGTCTCTTTTCTGTGACATTCTCAGCACTGTGCTTCCACAGTGCCCCTCGGGTGCTGCAGAAGCAGAAATGGTTACTCCAGCTTCCCACACAGATGAAACTGAGAGCCTTGGTAGGTTGGGCCTGGACAGAATTCATACTGGGTAGACTCCGAGGAACTGAGAGCAGCCAGTCACCCCAGAGCGTCAGAATGACAGTCCTCAGCTCACCACTCCATTTTCTGGTAGAAAGATCTTATAAACCTCTGGTGGGTGTTATCTCTACTCCATCCATATGCGTAGCCATCTTTCCAAAGCCTGGAGTCCTCCTGCTGCATTCTTTATAAGGGTGAGCAATCACTAAGACTTTGTAACCGGTTCTTAGCTCTGTGAGTTCAAACACAATTACCCTCTCCCAGGCTCGGTGCTGGGGTGTGCCATATGGTATAGGTGGCATGACAGGACAAATATCATACAAGCACAAGACGGAATGATGGAGTGGAGGAAGGAGCCGCTTCAGAGGACTAGGGTGTGGCTTCATAATGGGAGTGCTTGCCTAGCAAGCATAAGGCCCCGGGTTAGAACCCTTCTTCCCCAATTATCTCCAAAATACAACTTTAGAAATCAGTTATGGTGACGTTTTCCTAGGGACACCTTGTATGATTCTGAGGTTTCTTTTAAGATTAATGACGCTCTCTGACATCAGGCTTAGTCGAACTTGGCAGTTTTGTTAGAGGAAACATAGCATAAAAACATAGGCAGCTTTCCCCTCTCCCCCAAGAATGAGCTTTCCAAGCAGAATCCTGGTGTGGTTCCAGGGGAAGAGGGACCGTGTGGACAGAAAAGCAAGACCCAGCACAGTAACAGTGTCCAAAGAAAGACTGAGTTTGGGGTGGGTTTTTTAATTTTTTTTTTTTTTTGCATGGTGGTAATGTGAAGAGCCTTTTTGGTTTTACCTTAACAATTAAAGTGACAAAGCCTATTTATGTATGTACCAATCATTAATGCCCGCTCTGGGTCTGACAGCTTGCTGGACTGACTGCATCTTATATGGTATGAAAAAATAAACAAGAACCAGACGTGAAAGAAAAGAAAGCACAAAGTTTGCTTTCTCACCTCTTTTGTTTTAAGATACAGTCTTGATAAGTTGGCCAGGCTGGCACTGAACTTGTGTTCCTCCTGCCTTAGCTTCCTGAGGAGCTGCAGTTCCAAGTTGGTGCTACTGAGCCCAGCTAAACGCAACTGAGCTCTGGGCATGCCAGGCAAGCATGCTACTACTGGGTTGTAGCTCTCTCTCTCTCTCTCTCTCTCTCTCTCTCCCTCTCTCTCTCTCTCTTTCTGCAAGGAGAGGTTTGCTCTGAAGCTCCTTGTATCTGCTAAGCCTTGTGACAGGGTATGAGTGGGGGGGGGTGAGGGGGGGCGCGGCGGCGGAGGGCCCGCGACTGCAGTGGAGGCTGACGTCAGTCTCTGACTGGGCACCTCCAACTCTCCTCTCAGCTCATTGCCCCACACGGCACCAGATGCCTGGGGTAATACCATTGTAAGGGCTGTCTCAGTAGACACCGCTGCTTGCCCTCTTCTGGTGCTGGGTGAGGAACGGCAGGGAGACTGGCTCTGGAAGAGACTGGGAATTCAGAATAGACAGGTTCATCCTTGTTGCTGGGCATTTAATTTTTAAATACCCAGAAGTCAGGCTGGAGACTGATAATGATTTCCTAGGAATTTTCCATTGAGTGTCTTTAAAGAGAGCTAACAAATACAGTTCGGATTAACCCTTCTGTCAGTGTGAAGGCTTCTTCCCCAACCCCTTTTTATCTTCCTGTATTGGAGTGAGCAGTAAGTTTGCTAAGATATGCAAACTACAATTATTTTCCTTCATTAATTAAAGGTGTGTTTTCTTCAGGGCCTTCTCTATATGCCAGATATTCTCTTAAGCTCCAGTCAGAACAGATAAAATCAATTTTAACCTTATGTCTCTGGGCATTTATAGGGAGAAATGTCAATTATCATGGGTTAAGAACCTTGTGTTTATGGCTGTGAGGAGATTGGCACTAATAAGATGGATGGATGCAACAAAACAAAATATTCCATAGCAAATTGGGAAATAACAAGATGTCTTTAAACCCATTAAGATCAAGAGCAGGAAAGTGCAGCAAAAACAAACAATGTAACTAGAGGCTATTTTGTTTAAATTAATTTGAATCTCATTAGCCTTGCCTGACAAGTAGTTATTTTTTTTCCTGTGATTTAATAGGACCCTCCTTCCCCTGCAGATTTCTAGCTGAACCTTATTGTTGGCTTTCCCAAGGGGAAGCATATTTTTGCTCTATCTATCTATCTATCTATCTATCTATCTTCTATCTATCTATCTATTTTCCAGTCTATATTGCCCAGGTGGGTCTGGCTTTCCTAAAAAGGAAAGCATATGTTTTCTTTCTTTCTTTCTTCCTTCCTTCCTTCCTTGAGCTCTCTTCTTCTTCTTCTTCTTCTTCTTCTTCTTCTTCTTCTTCTTCTTCTTCTTCTTCTTTTCTCTCTCTCTCTCTCTCTCTCTCTCTCTCTCTCTCTCTCTCCTCCCTCCCGCCCTCTCTTTCTTTCCTTCCTTATTTTTCAGTCCATAATATTGCCCAGGTGGATCTTGATCCTCTTGTCTCAGCATCCTGAGTGCTGGGATTATAGGATCCACCTGCTGAGCTTTCTGAGCCTGAAGTCTGTAGCCATTACCAGCTGACACCAGTACTTAGGATCTCAAGCTCGCCCTGCTAGTGCACGTCATACAGTTGGAACAGGAAGCAGGGACTGGCTTCTGTTTTCTTCTCAAGATGTACAGCTTAAATCTAACTTGAACTTGAATGAACTGGCCAGAAGCCTCATAGTCCCTCGGGGACTGGAGATTTTAATGCAGGAATTGAAAGGGTGGATTTTACACCTCCTTTGAGTCTGGAAAGACAGAAGACCCCTACAGTGGCCAGGTGCAGAAAAACAAAACAAAACAAACCAAAACGGGGAAACAGAGCCCCCAGGATAATTCTGTCTTTATCTGGCTAATCGTTGCTGAGCAGGTGTGAGCCAATTAAACAGATACCCCCCCTCCCCGAAAGGCTGCCCAGTGACCTAGATTAAGCACTAATCACAGGCATTCTTTGATCTCAAGGTGAGAAGGTCAAAGCTGTGCCTTGGCAGAAGTTCTGTCATCTGCCCGGGGACCCTTCCCTGGGGGCCACTGCACCAGCTCTTCCCCTGGTATTGTTACAACCTCACAGCCTGGTTTGACAGTCAAAGGCGCACAGGCCTATTATTGCACCACTAGCACCATGAAGAGAGGCCAGGAATGCTCTTAGTGACTAGAGGTTGAGTTTCTCCATTACTCAGTTTCTCCTTTCTGTGGGATGTAACCTCTCCGATCTCTTGTTCTTGCTCCTTATAACCTATCACGTTGCTTCTGGCTGTGGGGGCCTAAGGACTGACTCCCTGCAGCTAGATTCGCAGCAGCTTTTCCTCCCCAGATCTGAAGGCGCCGCAACCACACAAAAGGAGTCAGTCTTGGTGTGCCAGCTCAAAGGGCGACCAGGGCGCAAGACTGGGCCCTTTTTGCCTGATAGGCGTCGGCCTCCATCTCTTGTTCTTGGTAGCCTGCAGTCACAAAAAACCGTTCTGGGGCGGGGCGTCCGGTGCCCAGCAGCCCACGACCTTCCCGGATGCTGTTCGCGTTCTTCCAGCCGTCAGTCCCCTGTCGCAGCAGCCGCTGCAGGGCGGAGGCCGCTCTGGCGAGCAGGGCGGGGGAGGCCGCGGTGCAGTCGCGCGCTCGCCGCCAGCGAGGCCATTGGCTCAGCGCAGTCACCCCACGCGGGGCTGCAGCGGCGGCCTCCGCGGATTGGCGCGCGGGCGGGCGTGTGCGTGCCGCCCGGGCCGTACTGAAGCCCCTCCGTCGTGGGTTTGCGCCCCCTCCTCACCCTCTCGGGACGACCACCCCTCCATTGTGCCCTGAATTGCAGATGCAGCATCTGGGGTCGCTGCCAGCCGCAGTGCCCGACCGCCCGCCCAGGATCAGAGAAAGGGCGCGAAAGGCGCGCTCCCTTCTCGGGCGCACGCACCGCGCCCTGCGCGCACTGCAGCAGTCGCAGCCCGGGCGCTGCGCCTTGCCCCGCCCCTCTCATTTGCATATCCCACGACCCTGGCCAATCAGTGAGCGTCTCTCGCGAAGCGGATGGCTTTAGCCTGGGAGGAAAGGGAGTGGCTGGCGGCGCATGCGCGGTGGCGGCCGACGGGAACCAAGGCTTTTATTGCTGTAGTTTATTTCCACCCCCTTCCCTCCTGTTCTCTCTCCCTCTCTTTCTTTTTTTCCGCCCTAGCTGGATCTGTGTTGGAGGAGAGGAGACGAGACAGAGGATTGCATTTGTCTAATAGTTTTGAAATCTCCTAACAGCAAGGCCAGCTAAGGGATTGTACCTTTTTCCTACAAAAAAATACATATATTTTAAACCAAATCTTTTTCCCGGCTATCTTTGCTTTAAAGCTGTCCTCTTGAAATTACCCCCCCCACCCCCAGGAGAGATGTCTTATCAGGGGAAGAAAAATATTCCACGCATCACGGTAAGTTTGGCACTCCAGAAAGGCGAACAACCTTTTGTGACATAGAATAGCTAAAGAATGTATTTTAAAGGTGGAGGAGAGGAGACTCAACTTTTCCTTCTTGTTGCCAACGGAGGCGATGGTGGCGATGGTGGTGAAGGTGGGGGTGGGAGTGGGGGTTGGGAGAGGTAATAACAGTTAGAAGGCACGCAATTTGCAAGGCATTGAAATAGGCGCAGGAGTGTATGGAGGTAGCGCGCCAGATCCTCTGTATCCTTCATTGTCAGCACGAGATGCTGCAGCGCTGCCCGCGGGGTGCAAGCAAATGGATGCCAGATTGAATATGCATGGTCGACGCTCGGATATTGTTCTCCGGCTGCGTGCCGCGAGGCTGGGCTCCGGGAGTCCGGTGGTGGGGAGCTTGGAAAACAGACCCTCCCGTGTCTCCCGCCCCCTCCAGAAAGAGCTTTCTGGAGCCTTCTTCCTGCAAGAAGGAGCGAGTTCCAGCCCGGAGGCGTTCATGACAGCGAAGAGATGCTGGAAAGGGCAGGGTGTACCGGGGTGATGCAGAGGGAAGGGAGGATCGGGACTCAATGATGAGCAGAGAAGGGCGGGAGCTTTTTGTGGATGAAGAGGACCTGGGGAGCCCTCTGGTTTGGGGCTGGGGTCTTGGCAGGGCTCCCGGCTCGCTTTCTCCGTCTTTCCTGCCCCTTCCGCCACCAGGGAGGCGGTTGTGGTGGCGCATACAAAGCGGACTGGGCGGGTGGGCGCTGGGGACAGCAGCTAGCAGGCTCGCGGAGGTAATGGCGCTGGCTGCGACTCGCGCAGATGGCCGGGCCTGCCCTAGACAATGATCACCGGGGCCGAGGTGCTGGCCTCGTTCAAGGCCTGCATCCCTGCCAAGCATCTCTGCGAAGAATTCGCGATGCAAAGGGGATGCAGAGGGTTTGCCCCCGCGCTCCCCCCCCCCCCCCCGCCCTTGAGTCTTTTACTGAAAAAAAAAAAAAAAATCACTAGTCCAGTTTTCTGCATCCTCGAAGGAAATCCCGGCAGGGAGAATCGCCAAGGAAATTGATTGTTATATAATGCTGTGTGTTTGCACTGGCCAGCGTGTGGCCGGCTAGGTAGGACCCAGGGACAAGAAGATTTGAAGGCATCTTCCAAATAGTGAAGATGGGTTTTAATGCGGGATTTGATTTGATGGTGAGCTTTTTCCCTGCCTGTCTCTGGGGCCCTGGGACCCGGGCCTTCTTTCCTTGGTGCACAAGGACACACCCATTTGCAGGAGTGGTATAAGAACAGTTGCCCAGAGGAGGGGGCGTGTGCCGGGGGTTTCTAGCTTGGCCTGGGTGGTTCTCAGATGAGAGTGGGTACTAGCCTTTTTTCAAGGCACCCCACACCCCATCCTCGGTACCAGATCCCAAAGTACTGACACACAGGATACAACATAAAATGTTCACTGTTCTGAAGGACCGCATCTGGGGAACTGGGCAGTGGGGGTGGGGAGATTTCCTGCAAACCTCTTGTGATTTGCTGTCTTCTTGCACGAATAAGACAATTTCATTTTGACAGTATGAGGAGGGGGAAAATAGGCAACCCACTAGACCACTTTTTAAAAGAGCGCCCCCTCTATCCTTTAAAAAAAATCTAGTCTTATGCCCTAGGACCTATTGGTTCTCTCCCTCTGTCTCTGTGGCCTGCCTCTTATGTAAGACTCTGACTGCTTGGGATGAAGAGCAGGACTAGTGAAGATTTTTTGTTTACCCTCTCCATGTTGACCATTCTCAAGGTTTGCTGTGCTTACGTCTGGGCAGAAGATCCTACAGTGCAAAACTGAACTGATCTTGTTTTTCAATGTAACAGAAACAATAAATATTTTCTAAGCCCAAGAGTGTTTGCATTGATGTGCAACAGTATTTTGTTTTCTTTGTTCTATAGCACCATGTGTATATTTAAGGAAATTATTCCTTTTCTTGGTAGTTGCAAAAGGCAAGTAGTACTTGCTGAGATTTTATTTTGGCCTAGACTTCTGGGTTGACTGTTACCAAGATGAATGCTGTTCTTTGAAAGGTGTAGCATAATCAAAGGGGATGGCTCTGCTTGGAAGGCTTATATCTACTCTGCAATAAATAATAAACCTGTGCATCCACCCAGACCAGGAGGATGAATGGCGTCACAGACATCCCGTCCACAGTCTTTTGGATAGCTGTGAGTCAGAACACAGCATTTCTTTTACACACTCTTGGCTCTTTCAGTTGGACTAATCTTTATTATTATTATTATTATTATTATTATTATTATTATTATTTACACTAAAGTGGGTCAACCATCTGTTGTGGTATTAGACTTAAAAATAACCCCCATGTCTCTGATTTATCATAAAGTTCTGTTTCTTACCTGCTAAATGGGTGTTATACCCCTCCCTCGGCCATGTGCTTGTTGTGATTTACCCCAAAGATATAAATGCACACAGAATGGACACACTAAGCTTCTGACATCTTGTTATGGCTGAAGTCTCTGTGTTTGTGTAGCATATGCTATGACAACAGACTTTTGGTCAGTTTTCCCGGACAAAACCTTTGCCAAGACGTGATTTTCCTACATGTGGGTGGAACTTTTTTTTTTTTTTTTTTAAAGGATGAGGTTTAGCCAAAAATCATTTCAAAAGCATTGTCTTCTTTAGCTGGAATGTCCTATAATGGCCTTTTTTGATTTCAGGTCTAAGGTGTTCTTGAAAAGATGGTTTGTTTGTCTAGGGTTAGCTTTGCCAGTGTGTTCTGACTCCTCATAAAGTCAGTGGGCTTAAGCCTGCAGGGATCCCTCCTTCTCTCCCCTGAGAGGAATGTCTGTAGTCTGGGAGGCAGTAAGTCCTGCCCTTCACTACCTCCCCTTACAGAAGTTCCTGTAGGAACCATCATTGAGAATCCTCCAGACAACGGATTAAGGCACCTTGGTTAAGGTACCTCCCCAAATTCCCTGGCTTTGAGCATCACTATCGCAAGATGAAAATGTGCTCCTAGCCCCCCCTCTCCCCTGGGGATTGATGCTTCTCTTCTCCTAGGTCAGTTATGTGTTATGACCTTGTCCCCTCTTTGTTATAGAGTGATCGCCTTCTGATCAAAGGTGGCAAGATTGTGAATGATGACCAGTCCTTTTATGCGGACATATATATGGAAGATGGATTGATCAAGTAAGTACGATTCATTGCTATGTAGAGGTATATATGTGTACACACACACACACACACACACACACACACATCCCGTGTTCCTAAGCTTTAGTTCCTTTCATGTAAATCGTCTCAGGCTTTAATGACTAAGAGTTGGTAAGCTTGGGCTGGGAATGTTGTAACATTGGTAGAATGTGCATCTGGCATTAGTCAGGCACTGCCAAAAACCAAAAGTGACCAGCTTAGCATATTCTAAGCTCATTTTTATTGGTGGTAATTAATGAGTTTGGGCATTCAGATTCAGGGAACTGGAAGTCACAGCACACACGAACACCCATGTATTATGTAATTGACTATTTTTAACAGAGGTGACACAACACCCTTTTGTCACCAGCTCACATACTTGGTTTGTGATAGGCTGCGTGTACTTCAGTTTTCCTGGACTCTCCTTGTTTGGGGTAGACTACTCAGTCATAGGATGTAAATGTGGAATGCAGCCTGGCCTATTAAGATGTGTATCTGCTTGCTTAATCAGGAAGGGCCACAGGACATTGAGTTAATTACCAGGAACTCAGATAAATGACTGCCTAGTGCTGGAGGGATTTTAGGTTTCATTCCTTTTTAAATTTTTTTTTCAGCCGGGCAGTGGTGGCACATGCCTTTAACCCCAGCACTCGGGAGGCAGAGTCAGGCGGATCTCTGTGAGTTCGAGGCCAGCCTGGTCTACACAGAGAGATCCAGGACAGGCTCCAAAGCTACACAGAGAAACCTTGTCTCAAAAAAGCAAAAAAAATTTTTTTTTTCCTTTTTTCTTTTAGATTTATTTTATGTATGTGAGTATTTTGCCTCCATGTATGTATATATACCACATCTGTACCCTTGAAAAAAGGGCATTGGATCCCCTGAAACTGGAACTATGGATGGTTGTGAGCCATCTTGTGGATGCTGGGAATTGAACCTGCATCCTCTGGAAGAGCAGCCAGTGCTCTTAACCCCTGAGCCATCTCGCCAACCCTAAGTTTCATTCTTGAACTGGTTCCTAGAATAAATAAGGCCGCTCCATGCTGCTTGTGTATTATGTTCTAGGTTTGGGTATTCTAGGACTCTGGAGGGTTAATTGAGTGGAGTGTAGCAATATCTTTATGCCTTTCCTCTGGGGATGGCCCATGGGCTCTGGAGAGAGAGAGCACATCTGTTGAAAGGCAAACATCCCAGCGAACGGCATCTTTTAAATAGGCACTGCTCATCAAACTCTAGCAGCAAGTGAGTCTGGAGAGGGGTGAGCTGGACTGGTTGTGACTGCTTGGAAGCTCTCACCCTGACTGATGAAGCCAGAATGGGTCTTAATGTTTCCACAGTTAATGCTTTCTCCATGTGTGTTTGTCTGGGACAGTCTCAGCTCTGGCAGTCACAGGCTACAACTTTCTTATTCCTTTTGCATCCCCAATCATAGGAGATCGTGATGGTTCTAGCTGAAGGTCGCTGGCCCAGAATGGAGCAGCCCAATGCTATTTTTAGTCATCTTTTATTTGTCTTACAAATTTAACTCCTCCTTGATTATTTTTTCCTTTTAAAAATTGGTAGAAAGATGTAGTAAAATTTAAAAAACAATTCACTGGATGATGAAATCTTGACTGAAAAATGAAACCCTACAGCTGTGTGTGGTGGCATACACCTTTAACCCTAGCACTTTGAGTTTGACGTCTACTTGCACTACATGGTGAGTTGCAGGATAGCTAGGGCTTTGTAGAGAGGCACTGTCTCAAACAAAACAAACAAACAAACAAACAAAAAACACTGCCACAACACACCCTCCCCCAATGAATAGGATGCATGTCCCAAACAGCATGGATATTTGTTTTTCTGCCTTTATCTGGATCCATGAGCACCTGCTTCTATGTTCTACAATTGTTGGAATTATAGTGTTTGCTTTTTACTTTCCTTCTTTCCCTTTGTTTAGCTCTCTCTGCACTTTTCCACCTCTGTTTTCCCTGCATTGAAAAGGAAAAGGGTGGGAAAAAAAAAGTTGGGTAATAGAGTCAGGTCTAGAGAGAACTGTTCTGGAAAACTAGCTGGCTGGTGTGTCAGAAGGCAGTGGAGTGAACAACATAGAAGTGTTTTGGGGCCTCGTTCGTATTCAGGCTTAGGTGTTTCTGGTAACTAGTCATTGGATGAGGAGTTCGCTGCCTTGTGTATAAGTTATGTTTGGAGTCAGGAACTCACCCTGTGGCCAAGGCTGCAGAACTTGAACTAGAGGTAATTCTTGTGTCAGCCTCCCCAAATCCTGCTGGGATTATGTGAGCTGCTATGCCTAGTTCCCTAGCTCATTCCACATCTGCTCATGTGTGGGGCTGAGGGGTGGGTGGTGCTCCCATGCAAGATTATAGCAACAACCCCAAAAGCGCTCATCAAATAGTGAGGGTCTGTTTATAGCTTCGTTAAACAGATGTCAGATCCGATTTGATTCCACATATCATTGGCATTCTCTCTCACTAACTCTGCTCTCTTAGGCAAATAGGAGAAAACCTGATTGTGCCAGGAGGAGTGAAGACCATTGAAGCCCATTCCAGAATGGTGATCCCAGGAGGCATTGACGTGCACACCCGCTTCCAGATGCCTGACCAGGGAATGACGTCAGCTGATGACTTCTTCCAGGGAACCAAGGCAGCCCTGGCTGGGGGAACCACCATGATCAGTAAGGCTTGGGCCTTAGTAGGGATCCAGGGCCAGTGGGAAGATGAGTCTGGGTTGCTAGACCCTAACGTTGGCGAGCCGAGCAGAGCTCTGAGTGAGAGAGTAAACTGTCTTATTCCCTTGGCCTCATTTTCTGCTAAGCTTTGCTCTTACAGTTGAATTCGAGGATGAGCTCCTGGGGAGTTATGTAGGATAAGAGGAGGGCTTGCTGCTCAATCTGATCCGGCGCTTTTGTCCTCCTTGACCTCCAAATGTGACTGGGTTCTGAAAGTAAGGCATTGAAGTCATCCATGTTAGATCATGAACATTCCAAGGATAGTTCTGAGAATGAAGATAGGATAAACCAAGTGTTTCCTGTTCGTTTGTTTTTCAGACAGGGTCCTCTGTCGCCCAGACTGGTCTCAGTCCCTCTGTATAGCTGAGATTAGTTACTGATCTTTGTATCCTTGCCTCCCAAATACTTGGATGATGGGCATATGCCACCACACTCGGTGCAGTTGGAGTGTTAGCCTGAAGCCTCCACTCCAACGATACGAAGCTCAGTCGAGGGAGTACTTTTCTAACCCGGGCTGGACACTGGATGACTTGACTACTATGCTTTGGAACAAGACCTACCGATAGTAGCTGTTTGTTAACTAGGAAAGCCACAGGCTCCCACAATGGTGTCCTTTCATGAATCCCCCTCAGGGATTGTGTCTTGGTTCAATTGAATCTAAAGCATATTCACTGGACCCAGCAGCTGTGTTCAGAGTTTGCTTGTGTGTGGTTTGATTCCAGCATGCCTTCTGACAAGTGGCTGGGGAGGTGGGGAAGCCGCGTAGTGGCCTATCAGAGTCCTGTGTTAGAAGAGGGATTTTATCCACGAGCAAAAGGCAGGGTACTGTGTCACGGAGGAAGAGTTAACAGTGGGGCTGGGAAGAGGGTTCGGGTCAACACCCAAAGAATCTTGGTTTGTGCTTTTTGAAGCCTGACTTCCTGGGTGTGTTTTGGTGATGACCATGGCTTTGGGGTCTGTCTAGAAGGTTCCCATCTGTCTTCCTGAAGTGAGAGGAGCAATGTCCTGTATCTCCTGCATTTTGAATCACACCTGACTCCCTGGTGTTCCCATCATCCTGGTCTTCGATCTGAAGCACTAGGGACAGCACTCTGTTCCCTTGTCACACCCGTGAGACAGCCCCTCCAGGAGTGTTTTTTGCTGCTCTGCCTTGCTCCAGCCTTGTGGGTGCCATTCTCAGAAGAGCCCTCCATGCAAACCCCACTTTAACTTACTGCTCTCTTGGCTGCTTGGGATTCCCTTGGCTGAATGGGCACTTCCTGACCCCCTTTTTTTTTTCTGAGTAGCACCTGTAGACCTCCTTCCCTAGGTGGAGGCATCTCAGTATGTCTTGTGCTGATCCAGGAGACCTCAGATGGTTACTAGAGAGCCCCAGGAGATTTCCAGGGAAGGGGAGAGGGCATGTTGGCCAGCTCTGTCTGTTGGGATGGTATGTGATGGTGTTAGTGCGGGTTCAAGATGCAGTCAGTTTGGCTCTATAGTAAGAGGGTTCAATGAAAGATCTCATAGAACAGAAGGGTGGAGCCTATCTCTCAGCAGTAGAGCTCACGTATGGGAGGTCCTGAGTTTGAACCACAGCATTGTAGAAGGTGGAAAGAGAAAGACTGTGTGGGTAAACTGTGTGCTCAGGGTTGTCACTCTCTACTTCCATTGCTTTGGTAGTTTGTGAAAAATACTAACGACTCTTGCT
Organism: Onychomys torridus; assembly: GCF_903995425.1. Lineage (NCBI taxonomy): Eukaryota > Metazoa > Chordata > Mammalia > Rodentia > Cricetidae > Onychomys > Onychomys torridus. Next base: position 55,409,054 of record NC_050451.1, on the reverse strand, counting down.
AAAACCATGGTTGCTGATGCGGGCAGGATTCCCAGCAACCCCACTGCCTTCCTCCTGGAGAGGGGCTCTAATGATGCAGGTGAGGAATCAGGATTTTTTTTTTTTCTGTCTTCTGCTTGCTGGGCGCACATATATTCTGCTTGGCTTAAGTGTGTGGCTGAAGCTTGCTCTGCGGGGCAAGGATATAGCTTCATGTCACTCATGCCTGCTTCCTTAAAGAGAGGCCCCTGACTTCCCGAATACATGTTGATGCCAGAAAGAAAGGCATTGGGTGTTTTCAAGTGCAAACTTGAAGGGCTTCTGGCTGTTGTAGAAATAAGCAGTTGGGTAAATTGGTACAAAGACTGCCCACATCTTCTCCTCCTGTTCCTCTCAGCTCTTCTAATCCCTGTTACCTGCACCGGGGGTGAATCTTTACCTCTTTTCTTGCTGGCTGTGGTTTCCCTGGCCCTGGAGGCTCTATTTGTGTGTGGCAAGGCTCTGCCTGCTGAAGAAAATGCCGCCGAATGTTCCAGTGTAAGGAAGGTGGCACATCACCAGCAGAACATATTATTATCACCCCGCCAAGCTGCTGTTGATCATTACACAATGGGATCTTTGTGAGGTGACCCAGTGTAGGGTGGTAGGATGCCCTTTGCCCTTTCCATCTAGGGATGGGCGGGCAGAGACACCAGACATAGAGCATCCAGACTGGTCCCGGAGTCATGGTGGTGGCTGGAGGTGGGTTGTGGGGGTGGCTGGAATTCTACATGGGGGAAATGGGGGTTAGTTCTAGGACTCCCCACAAGGATAACAAAATTTGAGTGTGCTAAAGTCTCTTATGTAAGACTAGCATAGTATTTACATGTCTTCTCCACACACCTTCCTGGAGACTTTGAATAACCTCTAGATTATTCATAACACCTAATGCAATGTAAATGTTGGCGGAAATTGTTGTCATGCTGTATTATTTCAGGGCGTGTTCTACTTTGCTTTTCTGTGGCTCTGATAAACATCACAACCAAAAGCAGTTTGTGGAGGAAAGGGTTTTTTGTCAACTTACACTTTCAGGTCCAGTCCATCATTGAGAAGTCAGGCTAGGAGCTCAAGCAGAAGCTTCAGAGGAATGCTGCATACTGTTCACTTGGCTTGTGCTTAGCTAGCTTTCTTACAAGGCCTTTTGCCTAGGGGTGGTGCTGCCCACAGTGGACCGGACCCTCTCACATCAGTCATTGGCCACAGGACAATCTGATGGAGCAGTTCTTTAGTTGAGGTTTTTTCTTCCCAGGTGACTCTAGGTTGTCAAGTTTACAGCAGAAACTAACCAGCACAGGACTTAATGATGACAAAAGTCTGCACATGTTCAGGAAGATGCCATAAAAACCAAACCCATGGATCTGGAGTTAGTTGAATTACCAGATGTAAAGTGTGTTACCACAGGGCACCGTGCATCTCTCTGAAGCATGTGCTGGCTGTACAGGCCAGATCTCCAAAGACTGAAGTTACTGCTGCTGACCTGAGTCCAAGGTTTTTCCTAGAGGTGTGGAACCTGGGCACAGTGAACCTGAGTGGCTCCTCTGCTGTGTTTCCAGTGCCCAGTTCCAAAGCATTGCCTCACAGTCCCACTGGCTTGATTCCCAGAGCCTCCCTGGATCCTCACTCATTCTTAGTGTGTTTTGCCTCTGTGTCCAGCCAGTTCCACCTTTGCTTTCTGCCCCGATAATGTGGCCTCAGCTTTCTGTGACTGCACTCTTTCTTCCCAAGCTTTGCTTATGTTGTTTCCTTCCTCCGACTCCTTCCGGGCTTCCCTCCTGCTCACAGAACGCAACCCAAGCTGTCTGCAATGTGCTGCAAACCTGCTAGCCAGCCTCGGCTCCCGTCGCCTCCTTGATTGCCCTTCCTTCTGCCTGTGAGAATCCTCACCTGCTTGAGGCTCAGCGTAGGTGCCCCCTCCTTGTGGCCCATACTTTCTCTGTACCTTGGCAAAAGATGGATTTTTTTTTTTTTTTTTTTTCTCGAGACAGGGTTTCTCTGTATAGCTTTGCACCTTTCCTGGAACTCACTCTGTAGACCAGGCTGGCCTCGAACTCACGGAGATCCGCCTGCCTCTGCCTCCTGAGTGCTGGGATTAAAGGCGTGTGCCACCACCGCCCGGCCTAAAAGGTAGATTTTTAATCTCATACTTTGTGACATGTCGTTTCATGTCACGTGTCCATTGAAGTCCTCTGTTTTGTTTTCAAGTTTCCCACCCAAGCAGTGTCAGTGCTCGGAGGGATGGATGGATGGAGGGAGGGATGGATGGATGGATGGATGATAGACGGATGGATACATAAAACTCCAAGGACACTTGATTTGAGTGATGCTGCATGACTGAGTCAGGTGGCTTTGAGAAGTCTGTGTCTTGTGCTGACTATGATGGCAGTGGCTGCTCACTCCCTTAGTGCTCCAGCCACCCCACTAACACCAATGCTGTGATCAACTCTGCCAGCAGCTGGGGAGAGCCCGGAGCCCAGACGTGTCAGCCTGTGGTTATGAACGAGGCAGGCTCTCCCCCTGAGTTGTCCTTGCGTAAATGCTGGGGCTGGAGACTCAGTGGTTTGCGGAGCATAGAGAGCTTGCTGTCTGGACAGTAGCTGTAGGAGAAGTCATGTGTCCCTGGAGACCTTGGTGGACTCAGAAGCCTTTCCCAGGACTCTTTGTACTTGTCCCAGTTCTCTCTGTGGGCGGAGGAAGATGGAGGGGACGTGGCTCAGGAGTGCCACTGTGGTACATCCATTGCTTGTCATTTGTTCATCCATGTGGTGTTTGGGTTAGCTCCCTGCCCGGGGCAGGCCTACGTGTGAACACACAGTGTGAGCTGGATGTGTCTGTAATGGATACTTTGATTATTTCCTCTGCAGTGCTCATTTGAATTTGGTTAGAAAGTGTTTACCAAATACCCGACCACATCACACTGAAGTTTCCAAGTCCAGTACCAAAGTTGTCACCACAAAATCTGCCTGTGGTGGTGCTTAGAAAGCCACGTTATCCAGTGTACTGACTGTGTGGATGTTCCCCACTGCCTTTCAGCTTCTTATCTCCCAAGCCCTATATGGATGAAGTCACATAATTTGCCTAAGGACGTGAAGGCCTTTTCTGGGCTTGCTCAGGTGTCACTGGCTAGCTGGCTGGATTGGAAGGTTTTGTCTGTGACTGGACCAATTACTTGATACCTGTTGCCAAGGAGAATAAGGAGGAGCATCCTGGAGGACAGTAGAGCACCTCCCAAAGGTTTAGCCCTTATGTCTTAATTCAGGGATTTAACAAGGCAACTCCACGTAGTTTCTCTGGTAGTTAAAAGGAGGTTTATTTTAGGGTAACTTACACCCAGTAAAGGGGTTAGTTACAGGATCTGGGAGAGGTGAGGTGCAGTCCAACATGGTTCTCTGGAGAACTCTGACTTGGTCTGTAATCTAGCATCCAGGATCATGAGGAGCCAAGTGGGTGGCATATATGGATCTTGGGTCTTAAGGGCTCCTATCTTGGCCATGCCCCAGGGCAGGTCATAGGTAGGCATAGCAGTTACCAGCTGCCTCACTGGGGCGGTGCTTCAAGGTCAAAGCTGAACAGCCACCCATTACGATGTCTCACAGAGATTTTCTCTTGAAGGAGCCTGAAGTTAGTCTTGTTCTGCCTGCTGCATACAATATTGCAGTTCATTCAGTTATAGCCTGCAGAAGGACTTAACTGTGTGCCTTGCTAGATCCATTTCAGGGGCACTGTGGGAGATATCACAACCCACCAGGGTTTCTCTCTTGTATCCTGGTTCTGAGAGTTGCCAGTCACAGCCTTAGAGATCAAACCAGCTTAGGAAGGGAGGGCCTGGAGTCTTCATCTCCTGAGACATCCCCCTCCTCCTGGATCGAAGTCTCTCCTCTGCTGGTGGGTTTTGCACATGGATCTGGGTACGTCTCAGTCCTTGGATGCTTCCAGAGCCTTGTCTCCAGTTTTCCCTAGATGTGTAGGCTGTTAGGAACTTTCCATCAGTCCGATTAGTGAGGATGATGAGTGGGGCCAGGAGGAGTGATGGGGCTGCAGGGACTATATTGGGGCTACAGCCACGTCTCCCCAACCTTCAAAGGTGAATGAGTGACAGCCTTCCTTGACTCAGTGTCCCAGTCTCAGGGTTTCTGTTGGTAGATAGGATTCCATGATCCAAAGATGCCCTGTTCTATACCCCAGCTGAGTAAAGGGCAGAGACTTCTGGAGGGCAGGGCTGGAGCTCTGGCCATGTCTGAATGCCCATGGCTTTCTGGGAGCTGGCTACGCTGGCTGCTTGGCAGTTACTTTATGGTGGCCCTGGACAGTCCTTAGCCCCCCACCTGACAGAACACTGATGAGGGCGCATCTAGTGAGGTGGTGGTTGTTGGTGGGCTGTGGAAGACATGGGTCCTTGTCCCCATTTTCTCTTGCCTGCCTCCTGCTGGTAACTGCCCCGCCCCATCAGATTTTGGAGCATCCTAGAATTTGGGGAAGGGCAGTGTGGTGATGCTGCAGCTGTCCCTGGCCAGCTTGCGTATGGAGTCATTGGGTAGAAGGGGTTTAGAAAACAGAGCCAGCATGCTCAGTCACTTCAGAAACTTCATGCTGCTTAGCGGTCAGCGAGCACCCCTCCTATGCTCACACAGGAGCTGGGGAAGGACGCCCCTGTAATCACTAAAGGGTTTCCCATGCAAGCTTGAGGATCTGAGTTCATTTCCCCCATCCCATGCACCAAAAGCTGGGTGTGGTAGGGAGGTTTGTACTTATCATCTCAGCACTGAGGAGACTGGACAATTCCTGGGGCTTCCTGGACAGTCAGCTTAACCTGCTTGGTCTGTCCTGGGCCAGTCGGAGACCCCATGTCAAACAAAATGAAACACACACACACACACACACACACACACACACACACACACACACACACGGTGGAAAGCACCGTAGAAACAACATTAGAGGTTTCCTCTGACTTCTCTATTGGTTACCTTTCTGTTGCTAAAATAAAATACCGTGACCAAGGTAACTTAAAGGAGAAAGGGCTTATTTTGTTTTATTGGTCCAGAGAGTTAAGAGTCCATCATGGCTGTGAGGCAGGGCAGCAGGCAGGCATGGTGGTTGGAATAAGGAGTTGTTCCTCAACCATCCGCACGTAGCAGAGAGAGCAAACTGGAAGTGCTTGGAGGATTTAAGTTCTGAAAGTCTGACCCCTGTGAAGTACTTCCTCCAGCAAGGTTCTGCTGCCGAAACCTACCCAAACAGCGCCACCAACAGGGGACCAAATGTTCAAATACCCACGACTGTGGGGGAACATTTCTCATTCAGATCATAGGAGCTTGTACCTGTTCATGTAGAATAAACACACACACACACACACACACACACACACACACATCTGCTCATGCAGAATACATCAGTAGGTACACAGACAATAAATGGTGTGCAATGATTAAAAACAAAACTAGTTGGCCAAGAGACAGGTTGTTGGGTTGTGGTGGATGTCGTCGATAGCTCTGGTCCTAAGTTATTCCCTTAAGGCTCTTTTTGTGCCATCCTTTTCCTCTTTCAGTGGCCATCTTTTTTTCCATTTCTTCCCAAGCAATGATCCCTTATTTCTCTGGGTTTTGAGGGCTGTGCCTCAGACTTGTGGCCATTGTTGGCTGAAGCCATTTATTCACGTTCTTTGTCGTTTGTTAGCCCTATTGCTGTGGTTAATGGTAAAGGGGGTTACACTGAGTAGAAATTAGAGTTCTTTCTGGCTAGCCCATTCGGGAGGCAGCCCCTTTAGAATGTGACTGAACGTTCCCCTAATGATAGAGCAGATACTGCTTGAAGTTGGGTCATGGTGGCTCAGGCCCCTCTCCAGTAGAGAGAATTTTGTAGTGATCTCTGGCCAACATTAAAAAGTATAACTGCACATTTGCCACCCCCTGGGGGGGGTGAGTTTTTAACAAACCCCAGGCTCAGAAACTTCTATTTCTAGATGGGTTTTGCATTGCTAGTTTGGAAGCTTCCAACATCTAAGATCTTGTTTCGACAGTTGGACTTCTGGTGAATGGAATGGAATGAATGGATGTTCATGGAGGTCTGTAGAAGCTAGAGGTGCTCTCTGGGCTGTTCCCTGCTCTGCCCTCTCCTCTTTGGGGAGTCACCTGGTTGGGGGTGTGGCTTCCAAAGCCGCTTTTCCTCAAGAATCTTAGGAAAGCAGTGGGACTGAGCCTCCTGATTCCGTTGCTGTTGCTGTCCTTGGTGTCTGGAAGGTTTCTCTTGGTTCCTTCCCCAACACTGGTTAGGACTTGGAGTGAGTAAGAGAGGCAGTGAGCAGAAGAGGCTGGAGCTGAGATGAGAGGGAGTCCGGGCAGAAGTACATCAGGCAGGGGTGGCTGCCTTCCCTGGCCCACGGGCCACCCGCTGTGCTGTGTTTCTGCCAGAAGCCTGCCTACCGTCTTAGGTTGACTCAGTAGTGTTTATGACCTAGTATCCCTCTAATGATAGGTCAGGACTGGAGTCCGTCCTTGTGGGGAGCCTGTATGCAAGGAATCAAAAGATCTTGGTAATAACATAGAATCAGGGTATTCCGGGCAACCATTCAGATCTTCTATCCCAGCTCCGCTCTTGAGGCTAGGTGAAACTCACTGGACCACTCCAGAGGATAAGCTTTGTGTGACAGGAGAGCACCAGGAATCAGACCTGAGCTGGTTTTCCCTTATAGTGCTTGCTGTTTGGAAGCCACCGTCCCAGTGGCTTCTAGGTAGCAATTTCACATCTGTGAGAATGACAAGACTGTTATTTCTTATGGTTATATACAGAATAAGGGAGATTTGTGGATATTTTTTGTACCATGATATTTGTGGAATGGTTATTCTGATATGTATGGGGCGTGTGTGAAACTCACGTAGCTTATCCGTCTTCATCTGTTAGTCTAGTTGGTATGGCTCATCTATGTATTTGTGTATGTATTTATCTGCCTACCTATCATCTGTCTATATTTATCACCTATCTTTTTCTCTATCATCTATAAGTTGTCTGTCATATATCTATATCTGCCACCTATCTCATCCATCCATCTATCTATCTATCTATCTATCTATCTATCTATCTATCTATCATCTACCTAATCTATAGATAAGATCCATCTATCTACCCACTTACCTACTTACTACCCTAGGGCTACTATGACAAAATACCATATGATGGCTGTTTATAAACCACAGAAATGTTTTTCTCACAGCTGGGAAGTCTGAGATCAAGATGCTAGCAGATTTGGTGTCTGTGAGGGCCCGCCTTATGAGTCATGGACGCATGTTTTCTCACTGTCTTTACATGGCGGAAATGATTGGGGGGTTCTCTTGGACCTCTTTAGTGAGCATAATAAGTCCATTCATGGGGTTACCGCCTCCTAAAGCCCCACCTCCTAATGCTATCTTCCTGGGGGTTGGGATTTCACTTTCCAAATTTTGGGGGGATGCTACCATTCTTTAGGACATTGCTGAATGACCCACCCATCTACATCTGTCTCTCTGTCTGTCATCCATTCATCTTTTTTATTTAATCTGTCACATGTGCATCAATCTAATGTATATATCAGCCTCTGTCTAGCTCATCTATTGCAAGATTAAATATATCTGTGCCTTTCTATAATCTATTGAGTTGCCTACCTGTGTGTTGTCTGTCACTCATGTAATCTGTCTGTCCCATCAGTCATCTGTCTGTTTCTGTCACCTACCACCTCACTGTGTGTGTTATTTCACAGTACTTGATGGAACCAGGAAGAGAGTTTAAAGTTTGCTTTATGATCAAGTCTGCGTAAAGCAGTCCTTCCTTTGACTTTTTTTTTTTTTTTTTTTAAAGAGCTGAGGATCGAATCCAGGGCCTTGTGCTTGCTAGGCAAGCGCTCTAACCACTGAGCTAAATCCCCAACCCCAGTCCTTCCTTTGAATACAGCAAGAAAAACACTGACAAACTAAAGTCAAAATTGTGACTTTTCCTTTCCTTTCCTCTGGGGTCTGGATTTTCTTGGCAGCACATCTGGTCCTGTAGATGTAAAGTTGGCCCCTAGGACACTCTTCTTATTGGATCTCCGTTCTCAGCTGTCTTTGGAATTCAAATGAGGCCAGTGCTGCGCCTCTTCAGAACTGCTGTGCACACTGAGCTCTGTGGTTTTCATGGTGGACCTGCTATCCAGTCTGTATGCTGTGTCCATTCCTCGCTGAGTTGGTACCCATATCCCCTGCTCCACAGTCTTGTCCTGTAGCTTGTTGAGGATCCCAGGCCACAACCCTGGGTCTTTCCTCTTCCAGCCTCGGTGACAAAACCTTTCCAATGGGTATTTTGGCTAAGGAACCATTTAGTCATATAGTGCCTGTGACTCAGGGAAGTGGGCTTGGGAAAGCCTGCCAGGAAGCAGAGCTCCTTCCCCTCTGGGTGGGCACTGTGAGCTCTGTATTCCTGTTTCATAGCAGCCCACCAAAGGCTCCAATATCAAAGTACTGGTCTCTGTACCATGAGTGGCTGATTCAGGAGGAGACATATGGCAGATTCCTCTCCTGCTTCCCTTTAGCTGGTAGTCGTTATTTTGTGCTCTAGTTCTTTATCAGCACAAATCATGATAGATAAAAGCCAGGCTGAAAAGAGCCACAATTAAACCCTGGAGAGAGTATAAGTAGGAGACCCTGTCCCGGAAGACCCGACAAGTATTCAGAGTTACCCTGAAGCCCACTGTGCAGGGGCAGTGGTTGTGGGCATTTAATATTTTGGAGGAAAAGAAACTTTTGCTTCAGAGTGGGAAGTGGGGAGTGACAGGAAGTCACAGCTTGAGTAGTTGTGGTTGTGTGATGGGTCATTTTGTGCAACTGTGTGGAACTTCTGAGGACAAACATTTAAGGTCCTGGCCAGTGGATGCACTTCAGTCTACATCCTATTAATGTGACTGACATTGGGACTGTCTCAACAGCCAGACTGATCCAAGCAAAGGCAGACACATGTTGCTGGACCACTAAGGCGCTCTTCTGTTTTGTTCCCTTGTCCTCCGATGAACTCTGATGAGAACTGACCTCATAGAGGCCCTCTGAACTCCTCTACAGACCAGCAGGAGTCACGGACAGGATTCTGTCCTTGTCATAAGACCTGAGAAGAAAGTTCATTTTCAAGTGCAGATAATTGATTCAGTGCACTGGGAATCGGCAAACCCTGGGCCCCCATTTCCGGTCCTCCCTTTGACCTTGAAAGTCAAGAGCCGATTATCAGGCTAGAACTGAAGGAATGGGAAAAAGCCCAGAGAAGCCATGGGACTTGCTTTGTTACTCTGAGCATAGATAAGGACCTTAGATCAGAGCCAGAGAACTTGGCTGCATGCATGTGTGCGTGCTTGTGCGTGCACATGCATGTTTACGTTATTTAGGCACCATCTAACTTTTTTTTTTGAAACCAGCTAAAGGTCTCTCACTGACCTGTAACTTGCCAAGGAAGCTGGGCCAGCCAGTTGGGGAGCTCCATTATCTCCATTTCTCCAGTATTGGGGTTATAAGCAAATACCCCCATGTTCAAGTTTTTTATGTGGACTCTGGGGATTGAACCCAAGTCTTCATGCTTGTAAGGCAAGTACCAAGCTCTTAACCAACTAAGCTGTTTCCTCAGCCCAAAGCATTCATGATTATTCACTCACTCATTCATTCATTCATTCATTCATTTATTAGAATGTCTGTGGCTGCCACTGAAATCCTGGGCACAGCCCCTACCATGAGTTTGCCTGCAGGATTAGGCTCTGTCCAATCTCCCAGCAGCAGGAAGATTCTGGTATTCAGGCTTTATCCTGCATTCCCAACCAACCATCACTTCAAAGTGCCTTTCCTTTTTCTGTAATATAGGAGGGAGAAAATGATCAGTTACTGTCCATCTCCCACTCAGAGGGCGGCTACACCCGGGAGGAGAGGCTTGCCACCATGGTGGTCTACCAAGTGTCTCTGACCTCCCCACAGAAGCCCTGCCTCCATGAGCTAGATTTCCTCTGCATCCCAGAGGGCTATTTGGACAGCAGCCCCCAGTAGTGACTGGCGCCCTGAATCCACCGGTCTAACTTAATCCCATTTGTGAGCAGCCCCAAGCCCTGTTCATTGTAGGGCTTGAGCCGATTGTCCCCAGGCAGGCTGCCCGCAAAGGCCTCTTGACGTTATCTGGGGCTCCTCTTTCTCATGTCTTTGTGAGGTTCATCAGTTCGGCCCTCCTTATTTCTGACTGCGAGACACCCCAGGAATGAGGTGTTTTCTAAAGTTGGGGGAGTCCGGGGATAGGGGGGAGCATCAGCCAAGTCTGGGGTTGGGATCCATTCTCAGCATTGTTTCCTTTGTGTAGCTATCCCAGGGATTCACTCAGGAAGCATGAGGTGCAGTGGAAAGAATGTGAGGCCTCACTTTCTCAAGGACACATCGAGGAGGGAATCCGGAGACCTTAGTTCTGGGATAGACTGCTGCTTTTTAGCTCCAGCAAGTAGCTCCGTGTCTGCCTGGCCTTCCTTGCCTGTCCGAGGCCTCTCTTGCCTCCTAGCATTTCAGGGAGCGTTCGGGGTGTTGTAGATTAGACAGAGCTGGGGTGAGTTACAGAGGTCAGGGGGAGGTGGCTCACTAGTTTCCCTTCTGACAGCCCAACTGGTTTTTTTAGGACTATCTGACTCCTGGGAGATTTGGAGGCTAGATTTGTTTTGCGAAGTGACTTCGGCATTGGCCATTGTCTTATCGTCCATCTGTCATGCTGCTGTCCTCTCCTTAAAGGGCTCTCGCTCTGAAGTGGTTTTCGCTCTGTTCCGGAGGTGTGTTCTTATTGTTACCTGATTTCTCTGTCTCTCATTGAGAGCGTTCAGCTGGGGCCGCTGGAGACTTCCTGTCTTCGGCTGCTTTCTATTCTCTACCACCACAGGTTGTGGCATTTATAAAGCACAGAGGGTTTGGGGTTCATTGATGGGAGTCTAGAAGTCCAAGAACATGGGTGGTGGCTTTGGGAGAGGGGCAGTGGGGCTGGGGCAAAGCGACAGGGCGGGGGAGGTGCTCCATGGTGAGACCTGGCCAGACGTGGCCTCTTTTCCTCTTGTAAAATCATCGGTGCCATCAGGGGGGCCCCATCCCTATGACCTCCTCCAGCCCTAATCACCTCCTAAATCCCTGCCTCTGACATAAGAACTTAGAGGTGACATTTTAAGCACATTAACTTTGGGGAACGCTGTGAACTTTGGGGACACACTCAAATCACAGCAGTTCTCCCCGTCTAGAGAAACATTTTTTCTTGCCTTCCTTTTGAAGATGAGGACTTGCTTTACTGAGCCCTGTACCTCACTCACAGGGGAGGGCGGCCCTCGGGCCACCTCCTTCACCACCTTGGTGGGACATCTCTCCTGCCGGGCACGGCCTCCAGCTCTGGAAAGAGTCAGGTATCCTAGATCATGGGAAAAAGCCCTTATAAGTCCTGGCTGTAACTACCCATGTCTGTCTGTCCTTTGAGGGAGTGGTGGAGCTGGACACCCTGGACTTAGATCTTCTTTGTTATTGTAATTTCTTGGGTGGTACACTGAAGGGGGTTTGGCCTTGGGGCAGGGTTGAGGTCACCTGTGTCTTCTCCTTTTTCCACACTCATGAAAACCGTGAGTCTATATTCTGTCTGTATGGATTTTCTTATTTTGGACAGTTCATGTAAGTAGAATCATAAGCTGTGTGCTTTTATACTTGACTTTTCTTCTTTCGGCATCTTGTTCTCAGGGTTCCCCTGAGCTGTGCCGTGTATCAGTGCCCCCGTACTCTCCCCCAACCTCCCAGTGCTAGGATTATAGACATGTACGTGCTCAGTTTTTAACCTGTTTTGCTAATCTTGATATAACAAGTTCAAGGTCATACGTAGAAAACAGGCAGATTTTGGATGTCAGGGTCACCACAGGAAAGTGGAACTCAAAACTGCTGCCTACATGGACAAAGCAAATAAAATTATTGCAATATGTTTTTTGATGAATTTTTTAACTATTCAAAGGGACTGATGGAAGAAAATATTTGCTATTTTTTTTTTTTATAGAGGAGTTCTGTTTCCAGCACCTGCATTTTGTTCTCAGCTGCACGCAGCTCCAGCTCCAGGGATCCAGCACTTTCCTTGTTCTCCTGCACTCCTGTGCATGTGAATGTGTGTGTGTGTGTGTGTGTGTGTGTGTGTGTGTGTGTGTGTGTGTCTACTTCACAACATGCACATGGAGGCTGGAGGAGAAGTTGGGGGACTTGGAACTCCCCTTCTACTGTGTAGATCTGGGGATTGAACAGCCGTTAGGCTTGGCCATCGGTACCATAACTAGTTCGTTTTTATTTTATTTTTTATTTATTTATTTTTTGCTATACGGTCTCTTTGTTGCCTAGAATGTTCTTAAACTCTTAGGCTCGAGAGATCTTCCTGTCTCACCCTCTGAATTCTGGAACAATAGGCAAATAGCATTGTTCCAGAATGGACTCCTCCTCCCCCCCTTTTTTTTTTTATTTTTTTGAGCTGAGGATAGAACCCAGGGTCTTGCGCTTGCTAGGCAAGCGCTCTACCACTGAGCTAAATCCCCAACCCTTCCCCTTTTTATTTTAAAGAGAGCATTTTAGTGATGAATAATTTATGTACTATACTATTTTAATGCTGTACTTAAAATACATCTGTGTGTATAGATAGACAGAAGAATGGTCCAGATATTCACGAAAACAAGTGACTATTGAGTATTTTCTTTGGCTGATTGGATGAATTGCATTACGGTTCGCCAGGTTTTCAGCTTTCATGCTGTTTTTGCATTTGGAGCTGTGCTGGGCCACCTGGGTTGCCCTCCCTTAGCCCTGCTGTCCCTGAGTACAGGGAGAGACTATTGTGAGCCTGTGTTATTGCGGGCACATGCTGGTGTTTATGTGTGGTGGGGTGCTGGTGGGTGTCACCTGGGTGCTAAGCACAGGTCACTTATCAGGTTTCACCAGCACTATCAGGCACTGTCCAGATTGGCTCTGTTCAGTCTTTCTAATTAACCAGGGACAAAACAGACCCTTTGAGCCATCATCCCCAGTGGAAAAGGGAGGCATGGCCAGTGTCGTGGCTGTGTCAGGCTCCAGTGAGGCCGGGATATGGTTTGTGCTATGCTTTTGAATTCAGTCCAGGTTCCTAGGAGGGAAACACCCATCACTTTTTTTTTTTTTCTTTTTTGCTTTAAATTGAACCCAGTCAACAAATGACCTCACCGAGTCTTCCTTCCCCGTGGGACTTCATTTGGAGGGGATGGAAGAGGCATTGTGCAATGTTGGAACAAACAGTGGAGGGGGCCAGTTCCTTTGTTTTTGTTTCTTAGTTTAGCTCCAAGCCGAGAAAGCTGATCTATTCCTGACTGCACAGGGAGCCGTCCTGGCAACTTTTGTACAAGGGGGGAATGTCTGTCCGTGTACGAATGGGGTCCTATAGCCTCTGTGGGTAGTATCTGAACCCGGTGCTCCTTTCGTTATGCTAATCACGTGTTATCTGTAAACTGTGTGTGAGCACTGTCGTGTTTGTTTCAATCTGTGTTTTCACAGAAGGTCATTATCATCGGGCTGTGGTATTTCTAGGTGGACATCGGGAGAAATGCAAACACGACCCCTCTCATGGATTGGCACAGCGTCCTTTCCTGTTATTGTCTGTAGCCTTTGGGCTTTTGGGAGTATACTAACATAGCTTTGCACAAGCAAATGTGTGTGTTGCTGTTAGTCCCTGCTAACGGGAAGACTAAGTCCTCAAGTGTGTCCTTGGGTTGTCTTCTGAACAAGGAACCTTCTGGAATGAAAACTAAGTTAATTGCATTTTTGCATATGGGAGCCTTGTGGTATATGGCCTTTCTTAAATTCTCTCTCTCTCTCTCTCTCTGTCTCTCTCTCTCTCTCTCTGTCTCTTTCTCTCTCTCTCCTTTTCTTTCTTTCCTTCCTTCTTTCTTTCTCTTTTGATGTTCCACCCTGCCCCAAATCTCTTATTTTTGGCAAGCTGGCACCAAATCTGTGGTCCTGTAGCCCAGGGCAACTGAAAGCTGATACAAACAGAGGAAGTGTCATGAATGACATATTTCTCCAGCCACCTCATCTGGCTAGCCTGGCCAGTGTCGAGGTGGTGCTCACAGAGCCCAGCCTGGCCAGTGTCAAGGTGGTGCTCACAGAGCCCAGCCTGGCCGGCGAGGGTTGACCTAGCCTCATGTGGAAAATCTTTAGTTTATCCTCCACGGTCCCCCAGGCTCATCACATCTCTTTATTCTTTCTGCAATTTGCTCATCGTCTGGAGTTTATTTCTGGCAGACTGTGGTGAAAATTGGGAAGTGTCTCTTCTATTTCCCTTAAATGGCCCAAAGGCCTCAAGAAGTAGGGTAGGGGAGCTTGCCTCCACCCCACCTCCTCCTTGTCACTCACACAGAGGCCTCCATGCGTGTATGACCTTCCATATGCATGCATGTACACCCACCCATGTGCACATGAACACACACACACACACACACACACACACACACACACACACACACACACGTGTGCATATATATATACACATGGGAAAGGAAAAGAGCCAGGCATCCAGCCTGGGCTTCCTGTGTCCCTAGGGTTTTGAAAGTAAGCTTTGCTCTTGCACTTTCAAAGCCTGCTGTGGATGGGCCTGATGTTTGGGGAGATCTCTAGGAACCTGTAGGATCAGGTTGCTTTGTTTTTTATTGGAATGACAGAGAGCTCTGCTAATGAGGCCAGTTTGTTATCTGCCCTGATTGGCAGCTTTCCCCACATTTGAGTCCTCTTAACATTGGGAAGCAAATTTACCTGCTCCTAACACTTTCCAGATAGGAAGATTTGTTTTGTTTTGTTTTGTATCCTGGTGTCCTGGCCTGGGGAGTGGTGGGGGTTATTGCAGGGAATTTCCCCAGGAACTGAGATGTCTCCTCAGAGGCTCTCTGCCATTTACCCACTTGTCCGGTAAATAGGACAGCTTCGCCTTGTTCCTTGGGTTTTGGTCGGTTTCTGAAGAAGCCTGTTCCTCTGCAGGGATGACTCATAGTTCCAAGCCTTTCTTGTGGTGCTGTGGCCTTGGCCTTCTCTCTGCAGAGTCTTTATCCAGTCCCCACCCCCCACCCCTGTTCTTCCTTGCTGGAACATCCTGCTTGACGCCACCCTCCATCCTCATTCCCCTTCCCCTGCTGCTGGGTCATGTGGCTGGTCTCCCCAAGAGAAGCTTCAGCCTTTAGGGACCACAGCACTGGCCGGGTATTGCAGAAACAGCTTTGACCTGTGTTACTTAGCCATTTGACACAGGCTTAATAGGATGTCTGTTGTAAGGCCTTGTCAACTGCTGTGCCACAGCAGGTGTTAGAATAATGTCCATTTTACAGATAAGAAAACTGAGGTCCAGAGAGGGTCAAGAACCTTGAAGTTCTACAAGTAGTGAGAGCGGTACCCAGGTGCAAACCCGACACTGTGGTTGCAGTTTCCCAATACTGTGGGGTAGCCATGTGGCTATACCTCTTTTGCAGCTGGGGAAAATGAGGCACTGAGGAGTTATTAACTTGCTCAGCTTCCTGGGCCTCATCAGTGGTAGTGCCTGGAGTCAAGGCCAGACCTGCAGCTTGTCATGTCCTCATTTCCTGAAAGCTTGGAGTGGACAGTTAGGGCCCTGGGGCCTGTTCTCACGTAATATGGATTTTCCTGGTGCTCTGACATGTCTTTGAATGAGCAAGTATTTCATTCTGTCTTTTCAGATGAGTGAGTCCCCCTGGTCTGCACTGAGCATGTGAGAGCTGGTGAGCTTGGGAGCTTGCAGTGTTTCCGAGGGCAGGGTACTGGCAGGGCTGGGCACCTTCCCTCTCAAGATGTCAGAGCTAGAGGAATTCCAGGCATGACACACCCATCAGAATCAGAGTGTGTTTCTCTCTCTGGTGAGGGGACATAAGCTGCTGTCAGTGAGGTGTTTGTTCAGAGCCTGACCCAGAGTGCCTGTCTAGTGACAGGAAACAGGAACCCCACCCCTCCCTCAGCCAATGACTTCAACATTTCTTGGAGAAATGCTGAGCAGCCCGGAGCCTGCAGCCTTTGGGTAGGGTGTTCACCTTTTCTTCTCCTCGCTTCCTTCCCCAGGCGACAGTGGTGTCATTCTGCTGCAGGGATGGTATTGTCTATGAATTGTCTGTGCCGGGAGATGAACACGAAGGAGGGATGGGCCATGGCTTTCTCAGTGCTAGGAACTAGGGCCTGGACTGTCCTCCTAACCCTGTCTCCATTGTGCGTGCCTAACGGGGTCAGCGTTAGCTGGGAATTGTCCTGGATGCAGGTTGATAGCTGAAGAAGGCCTGAACAAGCGTTAGAGCTAAAATGGCCCAAGTGGCCACTGGACCAGGCTCTCATGAGACTGTGAGTCACTCTGCACAGCTGGCCTACTGAATCCTTCCTGTCTTCCTCGGTCCTCCTAGATGGAGCTTGGAAAGTGGCCAGTTTTCTAAAACAAAGGCAGCCAAGAAGAGTGAAGGGGGTGTTGTGTTCGCCCTTTGAAATAGCAAACACGTAAAGCGGGCACCAGTATTATCTGGAGTGACGTCCCCATGCATTGCTTGGGGCGGAGTGAAACCATTCTACTTTGGTCACGTGAATTGAGAGCCATGGTCCACCCCAGCATCCTCTCCAGGGAAGACTTTGAAGTAGGGGACCGGTTAGGAACATGAGTGTGTTCGTAAGAACATTGTGCACCATTGGGGATGTAGGAAAAAACCATAGGTTGTTCCTCAGGGAAATGGTGAAATTGATGGACACCCCTGAGGATAACTCTTATTAGAAGATGGATCAAGAAGATGGTAACACAACATGCTCCTAAGATAAAATAAAGTTCCACACAACTAAAAGGAACATGGCCTGTGATTATACCCCATTAAATATATATATCTATATGACAGATCTGGGGAATAATATGGATGATGAATAGTTATTAATAAGGTGGTGGGATTATGGGTAACATTTTCTTCTATTATAGTGAAAAGGAAAAAAAACCCAGAGATTTAGGATTCAGACCTGAGTTAAATTCCAAAGCTGTTCCATCTGATTATGCATCTTTAAAAAAATATTTTTTAATAACTAATATATTTATTTAGTGTGTGGGGCATGTTCATGCATGGTGGGGGAGTGCATGGGGTAGAGGCTTGAGGACAACTTCCAGGAGTCAGTTCTCTTCTACAATGTGGGTTCTGGACATCAAACATCAGGTCACCAGGCCTGGCGGAAGGTACTTCCACCCACTGAGCCGGCTTGACAGCCCAGATTATGTCATGTTCAGAACTTGCCCAGAACCTGAATTCTTTGTCAGGAAAGTGGTAGGTGGTCCCAGCAAACCTTTGGCATCCTGATTTCAGTTGCAAAATCTCTCCAGGTAGAGGCTGCCCAGCTAGCTTATGTCAGTTGGCTTTGCGGCCATTTGGTAACAGCCGGTGTACAAAGCCCTCTGAGGGCTTCTGCAGATCAGTTGTTAGGTCTCAAGGTTTCTGGTGTGTGTGTGTGTGTGTGTGTGTGTGTGTGTGTGTGTGTGTGTGTGTAGGTGTGTGTGTATTTGCCTGTGTATGTACATGTCTTCCCCCATTTCTCTCTTCCTTGTTTTATGAAGTGGTCTCTCACTGAACATGGAACTCACAGTGTTCGCTAGACTAGCTGGTCAGCAAGTCCCAGGGGACATGCTTATTGCTGTCCCCTGCACTGGGGTTCCGGGTGCATGCTTGCCTTTTCTGTGGATGCTGAGATCTAAACTGCAGTCCTCATGCTTGCACAGCAAGCCTCTTGACCACTTTGCCCACTGAACCATCTCTCCAGCCATGTGACTTGTCTTAGTTCTGTTGCTGAGAAGAGAAACCATGACCAAGGCAGCTTATAAAAGGAAGCATTTAATTGAGGGCTTGCTTACAGTTTCAGAGGGTTAGTCTTTCATCATCATGGCAGGGAGCGTGGCTTCAGGCAGGCAAGCAAGCATGGCACTGGAGCAGTAGCTGAGAACTTACATCTGATCCACAACCATGAGAGAAGGGAAGGAGCGAGTGGGAGGGGGGATCTCAAGCACTAACTGGGGATGGTGTGGGCATTCCCCCCCCCCCACACCCAGTGACATACTTCCTCCAACAGGCAACACTTCCTAATCCTTCCCAAACAGTTCTACCAACTGCAGATCAGGCATTCAAATATATGAGCCTATACGGGCCATTTTTATTCAAACCACCACATGGCTCATGGTTTGATAAAACTTTCAAATAATGCCCAAACAGTGTACAACCTTTATGAATGAATGAGCTCAAACCATCAAGTCCTAGAACGCAAGTAAAGCTGTTTGTGGTGGAGAGGGTCATTCTGAGCCTTCTCTTCCTGTGCCTGACCCATGTCCAGTTGAGTCTGGTGGACCTGCTCTTGATATCTTGACCTCCTGCTGACTGCAGATGGCCTGAGGGCTCTCACCCCCTCCATGTTTTTTCTTACCCCCTCTGCATCTGCTTTTGACGAGTCAGGGAATTACTCCTCATCATCTGACTCATCACTCTCCGAGGGATTTGTATGTTATAAATGGCCCTTCATCACAACACACAGATTTCATTAGCCTGGCCTTTGATCTGGGTTGCCAGGAGTGCATGTGTGAGCTGCGTGGAGGAAAGGGTTTTATGAGGTGCTGACATGTTGACAAGCTCTTAACCCCATGCCCTGAATCTATATTCTCCCACACAGTGGGGTATTTGTCTTTTGACCCTGGGGTTCCCTTTAGAACTGCCTGCTTCAGGGGACCAGCCTGTGTTTGGAAGGCAGACAAGGGTGTGGTAATGGGTAACCACTCTAGCACAATGCCTGGAAGATGGTTGTCGCTGGAGGCTGGGGGCAAGGGCAACTGCTTCACACCCCCAGTTTGGACGCATTACTTCTCTGTTGCCGTGATAAAACCCCATGACCAAAGCAGCTTAGGGGAGAAAGGATTTATTTTGGCTTACAGTTCAGAAACAGAGTCCATAATGGCGGGAAGGCATGACAGCAGGCTGGTGGAACAAGAAGCAGAGAGAGAAATCACATCTCCACCCACATGCAGGAAGCAGGGAGGGTGAAATAGAAATGGGTCAAGGCAAAGGACTATCAAAGTGATCCACTTCCTTCAGCTAGGCCACTCCCCCTAAACCATCCAAACCTCCTTAAGCAGTGCCACCAACTGAGGACCAAGTTAACAAATACCTGAGCTTCTAGAGGGGCATTTCTCATTCAAATTACTATAGCAGATAAACCACAGGGCCTGCGTGTCCCCCAGCTGTGACTGGAGGGTCATACGCCCAGCCCACCATGTCCACCTACACCACCCACCCACATGGAGTATCAATGAAAGGAAGGTACATGACATCACTTTGGGATGATCTCAGCCAGGTTGCCCTTGTGAGTTGACAGGATTGCTGTGAAATAATACAGGCTGGGGTGTGACTCTGTAACAGCTTCATTGCCCCCTCCTCACCACTGATGATTGCTGGAGAGGAGGAGAGCTGCTGTTTCTTGAACTGGGTGCTGTGAACACGCAGGCTCCTCTGGGATAGGAGTCAAGACTGGAGATGCTGTTCAAAGGGCTTCTTGATGTGTGGAAGTGCCAGAGGTGACCCCAAAGACCCCACAGTGGACACTTCTGTTTCCTGTGAAGTGATAGGGATCAGATTAGCGGTTGCTTTGGGCTGGGGCTAGTGGGAAGGAAGGGATGAGGAGGGATGGCTGATGGGTGTCGGACTTCTCTGGGGGTTGTGTTTTAAAATTAGATGGGATGATGCTTGTATGGAAATGTGAATATACTAAAAATACAGAGTTGTGCCCTTAACTGGATGAAGTTTGTCTTATGTGCAGTCAAGCTCTTAAAAAGAGGGTAGGATCCCTTGACAGGTTTTGTAGAAATAGTACAGGCGATAATACAGGTCCAGTGTCCCTCATCTGAAGTGTCTGGGATGAGAGGAGCTTCAGATTTCAGAGTAAGACATTTGCATATACATAAAGAGTTATTTTGAGATGGGGCTCAGGTCTAAATGTGAAATTCCTAAGAAAGGTTTTTTACTGACCTTATGTAATGGCTGGGGCCTTTTTTTTTTTTTTTTTTTTTTTGAGACAGTCTCATGTATATCAGACTGACCTCCATCTTACTTTGATCTGTCAGCCTCCTCCACCTCCTGAACGCTGAGATTACAGACCTGATTTTTCTCAGTGCTGGAGACCGAGACACAGGCATGCTAGGAAAGCCTTCTTCCAACCAAGCTCCTCCCCTGACCCCTGAAAGCAATTCTGTACAACTGGGTAGCATGCCTGCAATTTGGCTGGCACTTGTCATATGAGATCAGTGTGGAACGTCCCACGGGTGTCACGATATTTCAGGTTTTGGAGCATTTTGGAATTCAGAGCTTTCCGAATTAAGACAGTTTGTAGTCAGACACTCTCTGGAAATTCTGGGATTTTTCATTGAGCGCACGTCCAGGCCGTCCTTCCAGGGCATGCCCTTGGCTCATCATACAGCAGGAGGACTGGTGTCTGTGGACTCTATGGAGATGCTCTGAGGAGGGAATGAGGGCCATCATGTGGAAGTCATTTCACAGATACTTTTCCCTGTGCCTCGTGTTACCCTCCTCTGCTGTATATGGTTATGGATGAGTCTGGGAAATCTCAGTAAACACCCACAAGGAAGGCCACCACAGGCAGCAGACCCAGGTTTGGGGGTACTTCGACCCTGTTGTTCACCTCCTTGTCATTGTTGGCTGCTGGCCGGTGGCTGTGCCTTTCTCACAGGGACCCAGGAAAGAGAAGTTTTCTGCTTTGCATCCTCATCAGGGACCCCTGCTCCCTCCGGAAATGGTTATGACCCTCTGCCCTGTTCCTGAGAAACAGCTCTTCCCAGGAGACCTTATGGGGAACGGTGGGAAAGTTCACGCAGGCGTTTCAGGGACATGTTTGCAAGTGTCATTAGCTTAGAGGAAATAGGCCTGTTTCTCTCAAGTGCTGGGTATCCCACAGCTCACTAATCAGATACTGGCTTTGGCTATGGAGGGAGGGCCTCGCCTGGTAACTAGGGAACTGGTTCTGTTTTGAAAGTGGCATTGCCATTGTGTAGTGGACAGGCCCTCAAAGGCCTAGTGGGTGGAAATGGAAGGAGAGGTGAATGGAAAAACAGTCTGTCCTCAGCCAGAATCAGAATGGCTGCTTATCAGAAACTCACTTCCTCAGGTTCCCATCTGGACCCGTGGTCCCAGAACAGAGGCAAGAGGTGAGGGCATGACCCAGGGTTTACACTCAAGACACTTCTTGTGTTCCTTGAAGATGGAGAAGCGTGGCGTCACAGTGTCTGAGTCTCTTTCTGGGTCTTGTTACTGATCTGAAGGTGTCCCTGGCCACTGTCCCTACGTAAGCTTTGTGGAAGGGTGAGCCACAGAAGGCTCCTTGCTTGAGATGTCATTGGAGCAGGCATCCTGCATGGAGCACCCTCCATGGAGCTCTCTCGGGTTCCTTAGGTGCGGAAGGAAGCAGACAGATCTTACAGAAAGAAGTGGGCTGTTGGAAGAAACTTTTTCTCTCATAAAAGTCAGAGGGCTGACAGTGTAGCTCAGTTATTCAGAAATGGCCTTGCCTGCCGTGCACAAGACACTAGGTTTGATGCCCAGCCCTGGGGGAACATGAACATGTATGCTTTTAATGGTAAGGAGCTCACATAGGATCTTAAAGGGTATCATGGAGGCTGGAGAGACGGCTCTTCCAGAGGACCCAGGTTTGGTTCCCAGCACCCACAAGGTGACACAACCACCTTGTAACTCCAGTTCCAGGGGTTTCTGGTGCCCTTTTCTGGCCTCTATAGGCACCAGGGATACACACGGTGCACAAACTTCCATGGCAGGCAAAATACCCCTACACATTAAATGAAAATATGAAATCTTAAGAGTATCTCAAAGCAATCATGATTATTACTGACAGGATAAATAGAATGAAAGAGAGCCAGTCTAGGGACAGAACTTTGAGAATTTGGTCTTTATTCTTTGGAATGGGCAAATCAAAGCATTCACCGTGTAGCTGTAAACCATTTTATCCAATCAAATATTAAGATATTTAAAATGGCCATTATACTCAGTGGGTTGAGCATTATTCCCAGACTGAGCGTGCTGTTCTCAGTGTCCTCTTGAGCAATGGTTCCCAGGAAGAGATCTGCTTGATGTCAGACTTCCTGGCCTGAGAGCCTAACTTGAAGTCTTGCAGATGTGTGAAGCTTGCAAAATGTTGTTCATCTACTGAATCGTACACACTTAGATGCAAACATGCATGCATGCATGTATGCCTCTGCATAGGTGGAAACATGCATAGGCACTAACAAAGCATTTATACAGGTCTGCACACATATATACACAAATATGCATGAATATTTTATGTACATCTTCACACACACCCATAAACATACAACATACAACTTTGTTCTTGATATCTTTTAATGTCCCCCATTTCCCCCTTCCTTCTTGTCATCTATTTTTCCTGAGTGTCTCTGGCTGACTTATTCACTGTGTAGCCCAGGCTGGCCTCAAACTTGTCAAGCTCCTCCTGCCTCAAACACCTGCATTCTGGTGTGTCAGCCAGGACTAGCTTGGGTATCTTGTTAAAGCCACTTTAAAGGGAAGGAGATAGATTAGAGATAAGGAAATAGAATAAAATACAGCATGCAGAAAAAAAGATGTAGAGAAAATGTACCAAGTTGAGTTGGTTGGTTTGACAGAAGGTGCTGGCGATCAAGTAGATGTAATATTAACTTTGCCTGAAATCACCTCTATTTTAGAAAAATCAGCTTTGAGGAAGGCCGTTTTCCTTCCATGTCTGGTAGAAGGAATATTCCTCGTCCAGCAGGGTCGGGCAGGAGGGTCTCCAGGTTTCATAGCAGCCCTATGGGGTGGATGGGAAAGCTGACCCTGTTACCAGGAGAGCACAGTTGACCCATCAGATCCAAAGATTCTGCATCTGTGGATTCAATTAATTCTGGGTTCAGCCAAACCGCAAATAAGAAACATTTGGAAAAATTTTCTGGAAAGTTACAAAATGCAAATTTGAAATTTGCCTCAGTGCAAGCACCAGGTCCACACAGTGCTATGTGGTATTACATCAGGTCCTGCAAGCAAGCAATATAGAGAGGCTATAAGGTGTATGGAGGGGGTCTGGAGTGGAGCCCAACCGTAGCATGCTGGGATCCCGGGATCAATCCTCAGCCTCCCTGCAAAAGTATACAGATGGATGTAGCAGGCTGGGTGCACATACTAATGCAAGGAATTTGGGTGTCTGTGGGGTTTTGGCACCCTAGGGGTGTCCTAGAATGTTGCTCACAGATACTCACAGGGTACAAACTTGAACCCCATTTACTTTTCAACTGACTGAAAGGCAAGATGTGCGTGCCGAGAAGTGATTACATAGGGCATTCAATGAGCTTCTCCTGTCTCTGAACATGGTCCTTGCTCTGAGGAGCTTATGCTTTGTACTGTATGTGTGTTTGTGTGTGTTTGTGTGTGTGTGTGTGTGTGTGTGTGTGTGTGTGTGTGTGTGTGTGTGTGTGTGTGTGTGTATATGTCTGTGACTGAGGATATGTATGTGTGTCTGTGTGTGTGTAAGTGTGGATATGTCTGTGACTGAGGATATGTGTGTGTGTCTTTGTGTATTTGTGAGTGAGTGTATATGCAAGTAAATTGTGTGTGTGTGTGTGTGTGTGTGTGTGTGTGTGTGTGAGTATATGTGTGTATGTGTCGCTCAGAAGCTATGGCAGGTGGTAGTGCAACTCGACATGGTGGCACTGTCGTGAGCCTGATGGGAGGTGCTGTCTGAGAAGGCACCGAGGGAGAGGATTTCAGCGAGGGCCACTGCCTGAGTGAGGAGCATGGCGTGGGCAGGACCAGGGTGAGTCAAAGGAGTAAGAGACCCACAGGATGGCCATGGATGGCGACCATGTCAGGGACAGAGGGTGTGATGGGGACTGGAGATGTCTGCTAGGCTCAGATCTAGCCGGGCTCTGAGGAGATGCTTGAGTCTGCCCTTCCTGGCAGATGTGCATGGGGATTGCAGCTGCAGATAAAGGGTATTCTGAGGTCTGCCTGGCTTCCTGGGAGCGTGGGATGGAGGAGAGGGAGGGGTGAGGCAGGCTTTAGCCACAGACAGTCCAGAAGACTTGCTGCTAGCAAAGTGGTATTTTTGTTGGTGCTGGGGGTAGTGGAGTGGAGTAGAGAACACAGATTAGGGAGAAAAATTGGAATTGTCTTGTTGGAGTTTCTAGGGTAGCATTTTGCCAAAGACCTCATCAGTTGACACTGTGTTCTAGATACTAGGTAGCTGTGGAGCTCTGTCATTACATAGACTGGTTCTTTGAGCTGGTACCTGAGAAGTCCCCAGTGAGCAAGTGTGAAAAAAGAAAAGAAAGAAGTATGACAAAAGAATTTAGAAGTGTGTTTTAAAATACATCTATTTTAATCGCCATCTAGTGATGATATTGGCTTATGAGGTTCAATGTGACATTCAGTACATGTATGCATAATGACCAGGCAGGGGTAACTGCTGTAACTGCTGGTATGTATGAAGCCAAGTTAAGCCAGTCACAATGTAGTTACATCTGAAAATTTTGGTCCTGGGCATAGGAAATCTAATATTCCGTTTTGGAAGAATAGTTCACTGCTTTAGGAGCCCAGAGTCCTGAGCCTTTTCCTTATTGTTGCATGAATTTGATTGAACCTTGGACAACTAATTTCAGTTGGAATCTTAGTGCTTTGTTGTGTGTGTGTGCACAAGATGGGCAATAATAGTTCTAGAAAACCTCATGTCATCAAGGAAGCTGGGGCAAGAGCTTCAGGGAACCTGTGAGAGATAATAGCATGTGCAAAGGCCCTGGGGTGAGAGGAAGCAGCCCGATGTAGCAAAACTGAAAGATGGCCTGTTCAGCTGGAGATAGAGGACAAGACAGAGACGTCTCAGGGTCCTGCTGTGGGGGTCAGCCAGGCTCTTGAAGGTCTTTAAACTGTATTTGCAGTGCAAAGCAAGGCACCGGAGGATTTAAATCAAGGAGCCTTGTAAGGCTGATAGACATTCTGTCTCTGTGTGATCTTCATAACAAAGTCTGCAGGTAATACAATTCCCTTTAAAAGCAGCACCGAGACTTGGGACAGCAGAGTGGTGTACCCAGGGGCACCTGCGGGCAACCAGTGGAGCCAGGGGACAAACATCAACCTGCCTTAGTAATAATATTACAGCAAGCTCAGCTTCAAAATGTTTTAAACTCTTAAGATGAAAGATTGTCCTTAAATTACAGAGTGGAATTACACTGCAGAAACCTGAGTGGCTAGGAGTGAGCGGGGCTGCTGGCCGTTTTGGAGAGGCCCATTGTACATGGCCCCGCTCCAGCTTCTCTGAGGCCTGGCTGTCTACTGGGGCGTCTCACAGCAGCTGGGAGCACAAAGAAGGGCTTGGCTCCTCTAACTGGCCCTCTGACACTACCATTGTCCATGCAGACTCATTGTCCTCGGAATGTGCCGCAGGTCTCAGGCACTCGGACTTGATAAATCGGATCTGAGTAGTTCACGCGCGGTTTCACGTGTCTGCTGTCCAATGCGAAGTTTGTCCCCATTGAGCCCTCAGCTGGCTTAAGTGCATTCCTAGACATTGTTGGAGAGATCGCTGTCTCCAGTGGGAACCCAGGAGGCTCAGTGCAGGGTTCAAGTGGGTGAATACCTGCTCATGCGTTTCCCGTGATGACGACCACTGTCTGTTCCTTCCTAGTTGACCATGTTGTTCCTGAGCCCGGGACAAGCCTCCTGGCTGCTTTTGATCAATGGAGGGAGTGGGCTGACAGCAAGTCCTGCTGTGACTATTCTCTGCACGTGGACATCACAGAGTGGCACAAGGGCATCCAGGAGGAGATGGAAGCTCTGGTGAAGGACCACGGTAGGTCTTGCGGCTCCACTGGAGATGCTTTGTTCTGACTCAAAGCCTCCCTCGAGCAAGCGGTGGGGGCTTTAGGCTGCAGCTTATGCTGACTACAGGGGCCCTACCCCAGTGTGGGAGCAGAAGCCTATTTGAGTAAGACAGTGTGGCTCTGCCCTGGGGTGTCTTCTTGTGTAACAGCTTCCGACTGATCACTGGCTTGAGGGATCTGGTCTCTAGGAGTGATTGGCCCTCCAAGGCCCAGTGAGGCACTAGGTTTGTCTTTGGAAGTTTGGGGGCAAGCATGTCATACAAACCTGTAAGAATGAGGCTCGCTGAGGAGGTTATGAGACTCTTCAAACCTGGGACAACCTGAAGGGCCTTTTCTGCTTCAGAGAATTCCAGGGATTGGGGAGGAAGGTTCTCAGGGAGGCCAGAGGTGTCTTCACTTACCTCTAGGTGCCCTAGGACTCCTGCCCACAGGAGACTTGAGGGGCTCAGGTAGTGGAGCTGAACCACATGGTTTTCCTGGGCCCCCTTCAGCTTGGCTGTGGAATAGGAGTCACTCTTTGGTATCACGGGGCCTTGATTTGTGGGGAAGTACTACTAATTTTTTTGTTCTTAGCAGTTCCAAGTCAGAAACAGTAGGTGCTGTGAGTGAAAAGGTGGAGGCAAATATCTAGGCGTTTCCCCACTGATGGTATAAAAGATACCCACAGACCCGGTATAAAAGGCTCTACACTGGGAAGCCAGCTTGTCCACAGACAAGCTGTGTGA
This sequence comes from Onychomys torridus, assembly GCF_903995425.1. Classification (NCBI taxonomy): domain Eukaryota; kingdom Metazoa; phylum Chordata; class Mammalia; order Rodentia; family Cricetidae; genus Onychomys; species Onychomys torridus. The sequence continues at coordinate 55,382,352 of NC_050451.1, read as the reverse complement.
CGTGGGGCAGTTCATGAAACGCTTGAATCTCAATAATTTGAAAATCTGCCCTGTGAATATTGGACTAAGATGTTCTTTAAGTTTCTTCCTAGCATGGAGGTAACCATCCCTCTCCCCCAACCCCGCAAATGCTTACTTTTTCTTTTTTTGACACTCAAGAACCATTTTAATGGAGTTTAAAAGAAAAAAAAACAAACAAGCTAGGTGAGTTGCCTGGAGGGCGGAGGAAGCGAGAAAGAGAAGAGGTCATGCTGTTTGGGTTAAACTGGCATCATGGCAGCCACATGGCAGCCAGGCAGCCATGGAGGGATGTGGGGGGGAAGCTGAAGAAGCAGGAAATCTCAGAGTATTAGAGAGAGCACGCTTTGAAAACAGATAGAAAGAGGAAGTGGAAAAGTGAACGTTTTTCTGAGGAATTCCGAAAATCGAGCGGATATGTGAAACCTCATGGCTGTGGTCTTGAAACCTACTGCAGGAGGGAGCTGGAACTCTAGGATGGGAAGTTCATGCCCTCACCTAAAGGATAAGTATTCCTTCCATCTTCTTAGCGTGGCTTAAAGTGAACCTGCCTTCCAGGGGGCGGTGGTCCCTTAACCACGTGATTCCCTCTTAGGAGAGGAGACAGGGATTCATCTCCATCCAGAAGTACATCTCTCTCTCTCTCTCTTTTTTTTAATTAAGCTAGGAGGCAACAGCTTTCCTTAATGGCCATTCAGTGCTACTGTAACTTCTTCCCCACCTCTGGAGAGGTAACCCTAAAATCATTTTGGAACCAGACCATGGCCCAGAGCCTCCAAACACACTTCTGACATTTCTGGCTTCTACTTAGAACCACTCTCGCATCTTGAGAATATCCAGATGCTGTTGGATTTTAACTTCCAGTTCTTAGGGTCAGTCTATCCCAAATCAGTCTAGGCAGGTTACCATGGCAACTGCTGCCTGGCATGGAATGAAAAGCTGGGATGCCCAGAGGCCTTTAGCTCAGGCAGCCTCCAGCATCCCCAGGTGGCTTGAATTAAGCTCTGAGGCTCTGAGGTTGTCAAGACAATTGTTTAGAATTGTGATGGTTCTTGGACAGGGATATTTGGTCTGGTGCCTCGGGAGGCAAGAACTCCAAGATGCTAGGATGGACAGATAGCTGCTTGCCAAACTAATGGACGTTTTTCTCATTAAAAAAAAAAAAAATGCTTCTTAAAACCAGCATGGCTTGCCAAAGAAAATACCATTTTCATAGTCAGAAGTTTGTAATTCATCTTCTTGTCAAAGTCAGAATAAATACTTATTTATTTTGAGAAAGGTTTTAAAAAAAGTGATAAATGATATATATAGCATTAGAATATTTTTCTAGAAAATTATTCATTTATTTTATGTGTATGAGTGTTTTGCTTGCACATGTGTCTCTGCACTATGTGGGTGCCTGGTGCATGCAGAAGCCAGAAGAGGCTATTAGGTCCACTGGGACTGGAGTTACAGACAGCTATGAGCCGCCAGGTGGGTGCTGGGAACCAAACCTGCATCCTTTGGAAAAGCAGCCAGTGCTCTGAACCTCTGAGCTATCTCCAGCCCAAGGTGCACAATTTGAATCACTTCTAAGTGTGCAGTTGAGTGGATTTGCTCAACTTTCACCTTGGTTTGAATCCTCTGAGAAGGGGCAACAGGTGAAGGCACTTGGCGCCAAGCTTGATGACCTGAATTTGATTCCCAGTGCACACATGGTGTAAGGAGAGAACTGACTCCCACAAGTTGTCTTCTGACCTCTGTGTGCATGCTGTTGCATAAGAGTGTGCGCATGTGCGCGCGTACACACACACACACACACACACACACACACACACACACACTCAATAAAAACTTCCCAAACCATCACCACTATCCACCTCCAGAATGCGTCATCTTGCTAAAATGAAAATCTGCCTCTGTAATTCCCCTTCCCCTTCCTCTAGCCCAGGTAACCCCATTCTGCCCTCTGTGACACTGATGGCTCTGTGTCCCTCCTGCACTGGGGTGTTGCCTCTCCGTGACACTGACTGCTCTGTCCCTTCCTCCTGCACATGGGGTGTTGCAGCACCTACCTTTTGTAACTGGGGTATTTCATTCAGTAGGGTGGCTTCTGTGCTGGTCCCCATTGTCCCATGCAGCCACATTTCATTTGTAAGGCTGAATGGTGTTCCAGCTTACACAGAGACCTCATTTTGTGTGTCTGTTCATCCACTGATGTTCTCTGGGCATGGGGCGGGGTGGGGTGGTGGGGTGGGGCGGGGTGGTGGGGTGGGGTGGGGTGGGTCGTTCCACCTTCTGATTGTTGTGAGTTATGTTGCTATGGGAGTGCATTCACACCGCAGCCTTTAATTTTGCCAGACTTTCAAAGTCCCCAAACAGGAAAATCATAAGAACCCCCAAAACAATTTCTAGAAATCCTGTTCCCAGCTTCCCGTTGGCTTTGTCATTCTGTCTGTCTGTCTGTCTCTGTCGTGCTTTTCTCCTGTTTCACTCTGTGATGCTGAGGATTAAACCCAGGGCTTCATCTCTGCTAGTCCAGCCGTCTACCACCGAGCTGTATGCCCAGCCCTTTGTAGTTTTGGCTTTTTGAGACAGGGTCTCTCTAAGCTTCCAACGCTGCTTTGAACTCACTCTGAAGCTCAGGGAGGTCTTGAAAGTGTGATCCGCCTGTTTCAGCTTTCCAAGTAGCTGGGATGACACACGTGTGGCTGCACAGCTGGTTCTTGTTCCTATGGTATCTCCACCTCTTTTTCTCTTCTTCTGCTTCCTCTACACCTCCCCCCCCCCCCCCCCAGATATGCACGGGCTCATGCCCATGTGTGAACAGCACCGTCACTGCCTTCTGGATTGTTTAGTTTAGGTGTGTCTATTACAACTCATGTGTCTACTTCTCTTTGTGTGTCACTAGGTGTAAACTCCTTCCTCGTGTACATGGCTTTCAAAGATCGATTCCAGCTGACGGACTCCCAGGTAAGAAAGTCAGCCTTTCTGAGAAGGCTCCTGATGTTCTGTTTGGTCTGGTCACCACTGCCATCGGAGGAAACATTCTTTCATGTGTGTATATATAGCCCACCCATAGATTAATGGGCCATGGGACTGGCAGATTTGGTTTCTGATGGAGTTGGCCTTTGATGGGGTCATGCTCTGCCAGACTCTGGAATCCAACCCTGTCACCTCTACTCAGGATACCGTGTGGCCTGGAGGTGGTACTGAGGGCCCCTCATCACACCTGTGCAGAGCTGTCCTCCTCTGCTTCTCACACCTCACTCCTGTCCTTTTGGTTGGGCTGCCTCTGTGAGTGGCAGAGTGGCCTGACATAGTCCCCTTGAGAGTATTGCTAAGCCCGGCATACCAGAGAACAGCCTGGATGCCATTTCTCCCCCACCAAGGGGGTTTCCTTTGACCTAGAAGACTCAGGTTCTGGTTCTGAGCTTACCCTCTTCTTCCTCAGATCTATGAAGTGCTGAGCGTCATCCGGGATATTGGTGCCATAGCTCAAGTCCATGCAGAGAATGGTGACATCATTGCAGAGGTATGGGACTCTTCTTCTCACATTTTTTTTCCCTCCATCTTGCAGAAAGCAAGCCCAGGTCTCTAGCTGTCAGCCACCTGAAACCCACCTCCTCTGACCACTTGGCTTTTTCTGCACATTACAGGAACAGCAGAGAATCCTGGATCTGGGCATCACGGGCCCTGAGGGACACGTGCTGAGCCGACCAGAGGAGGTGAACATCTGGGAGTGGGATGTGTGACTTGGTGTCTCTTTGGACTCTGTGCAGAGCACAGGAATCCCCCCCCACCACCACCACCAAGTACCCATTAAAAGTGGGGCTATTTGGATGCACACTGGTCTTTCAAAGAAATATGTGCATGTGTGCACATGGGCATACCCACCAGCAATACCACCAGGCCCCCAAACATAAGATGGAATCACAGAGCCCTTTTATATCTCTGAAACACACATGAGGAGCCCTCATCCAGCACGCTCAGTGGGGCCTAGTGGTCAGAACCATTGAAAACTGTGAGCAGGATTAGCCCAGGCTATGAAGCACAGTTACCACACCAGACCATGGAGTCTGTAAGTCAGAGGCTGTAGGTATCATGTTGTGGGAGATGGAGTTTTTAATCACTAGAGTTTTAACCCTACACTACTTTACAGAGTGTCGTAGTTAGGGTCCTTATTGCTGTGAAGAGACACAATGATGAGCAAGGCAACTTCTTATAAAGAAAGCATTTGATTGGGGCTGGCTTACTTACAGTTTCACAGGTTCAGTCCATTATCATCATGACAGGGAGCATGGCAGTGTGCAGGAAGTTGACTGAAAGTCACACTGAGAAGCTTGAGCAAAGGAGACCTCAAAGCCTACCCCCCACAGTGACACACCTCCTCCAGCAAGGCCACACCTCCTAATAGTGCCACTCCCTTTGGGGGCCATTGTCTTTCAAGCCACCATTCAGAGACTGGTACTTCATTAAGGGTGAAGGTCAATCTAATAGCCATCTGACAGCGCTGAGGGAAGAGGATGATGGGAACGTTATGCAAGGAACATTCTAGACTGTAAAGATGTGTTAGAGGTTAAGAAGAGACCCTCAGGGGCCTGGAGGGATGGAGGCTCAACATTGAAGGTGTCCAGAAACAGACCAGACCAGAGGAGGATGTTTGGTAAGTGGTCTGTGAAGGAGCTGGGGCCACCAGATCCCAGAGCTTGCCAGTACAAAGCACGGAAACAGGAAGGATGCCCGTGGGTCTCCATGAAGGAGATAGCTGTCAGGGAGCCAGTGTTGCGACTGAGCCTTTAAACAGAAAACTTCAGTCCATTCCTGTGTGGCTCCGCATAGGGGGCTTCTCCTTGGCCATTGTCACACAGAATTGCAAAATACCCCGGGGCCAGTTACAGACATCCCCACCCCCGCCCTCGAGGGCCAGCTGGTCTAGGAGCATGGCATGGTGGGAGGAGGCTTTTCAGCTGATTTGGAGGTGCCCAATTTATGCCAGGCTCTGAGCCTGATGATGCCCTGAATAATTTCACCCCATGACAGCCCTGTGAGGTGAGGTCAGATGGAGGGACTTTAGAGATAGGGATGACACGGAGTGGTTGTCAGAATAGTTAGGACTCCGGGCCCTTCACTCTTGCTGTTCCTTCAATGAGTGTTCAGTTTGCCAAGCTGAGTCTGTTGTGTTAAACTCTGAGGGGGCGGCAGGGAGAATCAAACGTGGAGCCATTCTGAGTGGACTTGCAGTACCGCCCACTTAGGAAGAGACCGCCAGCAGCACACAGGCCACAACGTTAAATAACGATTTAACCTTTGTGCGGTGTCAGATCTCTTCCATGATGAGTGCCCTGAGGGCCAGCTTGCATGTGAGCTTTGCAGAACACCTTCCTGCCACCATATGCTTCTCTTTGCAGCCTACCAGGTGGCCAGCTCAGTGGGCTCTCCCCTGGTTTTTAGCTAAGAAGATGGAAAAAGGGAGACTTTTTAAGAATGCAGGACTCCAGGGATCGCAGGCAGGCAGGAAGTGTATATGTAGGCTAGAATGTGACTAGCTACCACCAAGGGACAGCTGTCAGAGCCTGGGGCCTGTGAAGAAAGTGGCCACTCAGATGTGTACAGTGAAGCATCACTTTCCCTGCTAGGCCTGAGTTGTGCAGGTTGCCAAGGTGGGAGGGGCTGTCCAGAGACGGCGGTATCTGGACTCTGCTATGGGTCCCTGGATAGGTCTTTTCCCTGTGGTGTTTGTGCTGGTCCATCTACAACATCACACAGATAACCTCCCAGATGTCTGAGATCCCTAGAATGAGAAGAGGTTTTATTTTTAAGCTGTTATATCCTTTCCACAAGATGTAAAGAGACTTCTGTCAGGGCCCAGTGCACATACAGCGAGCGGTATCTGCTGCAGCTCAGGGGCTGGAGTGTTTTGATGGGATGGTGGAGAGCGAGGTTTAAATACCCTCTTCTTCCAGAGAGCTAGCATTTTAGTTTGGCCTCTGTCCAATTTCAGGCCACTCTGTGGGGCCAGATGGAGTCTGAATTCCATTCACAGTGTGTATGCAAATCCAGACAGACCCCTGGGACCCGGATTTTTCTTCCCTAGTTTTAGTGGAAGCCGGTCCTATTTGGCCTCTTAATTAGAGACATTGCACACCCCACTTTACTGAGGGCAGGCCTGTAGACCCAGTCATTATTTATAGTGTCTGTCCCTTTGTGAAGGGTCTGTGCTGGGACATCAATAGGGCTGTTTCTGGCATCCCTGCAAAGTGCTGAGCATCTTGGAGTCCCTTTCATTCACACTTCCCACTAGAGACATCTGAGCTGGCAGCCCAGCAGGGAGGCTCCAGGGAGGGGAAGGAGGCCAGGGAGGCAGAGGGAGGCTCCCTTCAGCCATCCCCGGAATGGGAAACATTTGAGTGTTGGGTGAGTGTTTTTGAAGCCGTATGCTTTCCTGTGGATTTGTAGACTCTCTTCACATAGTTTCATGTCCAGAAGCTGAGTGTGAATGAGGCCGGGTCTCTCTCACTGGAATGAGCCCTTAGAGCTGCGACAGACCCCAGCCCTGCCATGCCCCAGTGGAAACAGGATTAGCCAAGTCAACTCAGGACTGCTGTGAGAAGTGACAGCCTGGCCTTTAAAGTTACATTAATAAGATGAAACCATTTATTTGTGCAGCAAACGAGTTTTGAGCGTCTAGTGGGTACCCGCTCTGCTTTGAGGATGTTAGGAGTGGGGCATGATGGGTAGAGAAAGAATAAGACCACTCCCACTTCTCACCTGCCAGAGTTTACACCACAATGTCTCCTTAGGATTTGGCAGTGGTCTTTTGGGATCTGCTTTGAATAGGTTTCATCGGTCACAGTGAACACACATTGTTGTGCATAACGTGTACCTCCATACAAGGCGGCTTTCCTGGTTGGCATTCAGCAGACATGACATGGGATCTGAAATTCCATTCCCTGAGGATCAGATGTAAAGAGCCAGATGGTTGACTTGGGTGGCTCTTCGTCTGTGATGAAGGTCGTACCAGGCTGTGGCTGACCAGTCACGCTCTTGGAGAGCAGGCTGCTGCCTACTTCATTCCCGAGCCCTGTGAAGCTTGTTTTGTTTTGTGGGTGATGCTGGCTGGGCTCACAAGTTATCTGGCAGGACTCGGCTCCAGAGTCACAAACATTAAATGTCCTCACTCAGGACCGGGAGAGCAGAGTGAATAGCCACATTGAGATCAGCTAGGGGCTGTGAATGTATGGTGCCTCTCCAATGTGAGCAAGTGAAATTGTTACCAGAGTTAGGGGCCGGCAGCCCTAACAAGCTTGGCTTGACCATCATCTCAGTAGGTGAGTTAGAGAAATAAGCTGTTGGTGGGAAGCAGAGAAAGGAAGCGGTTCAGTGTAGTCACACTTGGAAGAGGAACAGAGAGACCCGTAAGCTGATCTTCAGAGGCCTGACAAAATTTCAGTTTAAGCAGTAGGCTGCTGGTCATGGTGGTATACTTGGTGGGCTATGATGAAGAGATGAGGAGGCAGAATCAGGAGTTCCTGGCCAGCCTAGAACTTTAGTGGCGATACAGCTCAGCAGCTAAGAATGCACCCGCTTCTTGCAAGGGACCTGAATTTGGGTCTCAGCACCCACGTCAGGCAGCTCACGACTGCCTGTACTTTGGGTAGATCCAAAGCCTCCGGCCTCCACAGGCATCAGAACTCATGTACACAGACCTACACACAGATGGACACATAGTTAAAAAAAAATAACAGCTTTTAAGTAGAAGACAAGAAGTATGCATAGCCAGGCAGTCCAGATCGGGTCGTGGTCCCTCCCAACCATTGTTGTCTTGGCTGCCGTGTCCTGGAAGGTGTTTTGTCAAGTCAGAACTGTGTGAACTGTCTTCCCTGGGCACAAGTTCCTCTTCTGGCAGGCTCCCAGCTTCAGCTTTTTCTTTCTCCTGTCATTAAATTTCTCAGGAAATTCTAATTTCTTAGGGACCATTGTTTCAGTAGTTTGAAAACCAAAGGGAGTGACCCAAGTATCTCTTCAGAATGTCTTGTTTCCTGCCAATAATCCTGCAGGGTGGTTACAGCCCACATGGCTAGGTTCTATTCCAGGGTTACTAGTGTGAGTCTAGGTGGGCCCTGAGGATCTTGGTCCTGGGTACTACTTGGGAAAGAACCTTGGGGGACGCACCTGTCTCTGTTGGTGACTGAGGACAAAGATGGGCCTGAGGGTGGGCTGGCTGGGTTTTCATGCTTGTCTGTCTGTCCTCCCGTAGGTCGAGGCTGAAGCTGTTAACCGCTCCGTCACCATTGCCAATCAGACCAACTGCCCCCTGTATGTCACTAAAGTGATGAGCAAGAGCGCGGCTGACGTCATCGCCCAGGCACGGAAGAAGGGTGAGCGTGTGGGCCTTTCGGGCATACTGTGGACAGGTGGAAGGAAGGAACCTGCTCACTGAGGAGTCTCTTTTTTCCGACTCTCGTGCCAACTGGGGCACTTTGATCACGTCCCAACACTAACCTAATTAATTGTAGCCCAGCAGAGCGGGGAGCTCTGGTTTCCTCTCTTTGTTCCACATCCCTCGCCTTGTTTGTATCTAGTTAAAGCCGAGGCCACGTGGGCAGGGAGCCCCCTCTCCATAAGGTGATTTTTCAGCATGATGCTGTGTAAAAAGACTTGTTACACACGTTAAAGCGGCAGCTAGCGAGGCACGTAGTTTATCCAAGAGTCAGAAGAGGTTTATTTTTGGGGCATCTTACAACCAGCAAAGGGACTGGTTACAGAATCCAGGAGAGGTGAGGTGCAGTCCAAGGCAGCTCTCCGGAGAACTCTGACTTGGTCTGCGATCCAGCATCCAGGATCACGAGGTAGCCAAGAGAGCGAGCATGTACACATCTCAGGTCTTAAGGGGTCCCCGTCTCAGCCACGCCCCAGGTGGGGGCAGGTACCTAGCAGTGACCTGCTGCCTACTAGGGGCGGGCCTTCAGGGGTGAAGCACAGACAACCACCCCCACAATACATAGGTTACATCACTTTTCACTGGCTACAGATCCCCTCTGGGAAATGCTATTGTGCAAAATGTGTCTTCCCTCCATCTTGGGTGGGGGTTCTCCTGGGGACAGTCGGGAGTCTTGTGCGGGACACATATGTTTAGCTACCTCAAGTTACTCCCTGCCAGTATGCTGTGGATGCCTTCTGAGTGAAGCTGAGGCAAGCCCTGGAAACTAATCCACTAAGTGTAGCTTCTGGCACTTTCCCTCTGGGATGTTCCGTGGAGCACCTTGTGCATTATGAATAAGCAGCTCCCTTGTCAGCTGCTGAGTTTGGCTAGCTACCCACACTGCATGCTTTCTGCTTAGGCGTTAGCCCAGCGTGTAGAGCCGGCAAGCAGGGCACGGACTGATGGGGAACCTTAGCCTGATCCGAAGTGAACATTGCCGGAGGGATTCCTATCTCCCTTCTTGTGTATCTTTCCAGCTTGGTCTGTACAGCTATTCCCACTTCACTGTGTGATGCACATGCATCAGTAGGGGCTGTGGGATGTTTTCAGAGGTGGGTGACTGGGTACAAGATTCAGAAGGGCCTGCTCAATGGCTACCCAGCCTGTCCCAAAGATGGCCTGCAGACATGCCCTGTGATTTCTGGCCCCTGCTCTTCAGAGCTTTCTGGGGTTCCATTTGACCAGTTGCTAGGCTATTCATTTTTGTGAGCTTGCCCTCTTGTGGCTGTTTGGAGAAATTGCCTTTTATTTAGTAGTAGTAGTAGTAGTAGTAGTAGTAGTATTAGTAGTAGTAATATCATTTTGGTATTTTCAGACATGTAGTCCAGGCTGGCCTGGAATTCACTGTGTAGCTTTAGATGACCATGAGTTTCCGACCCTCCTGCTTCCCCATCCTGAGTGCTGGGATCATAGGTGTGCACCACTATTCCCTGTTGAAATACGCATCTAGAATTTGGTCAGCATTGGCCTTGAGTTATTTTTTGAGGAGACCCTGTAGGTGGTGACTGAACTCGTGGTCCTTTGTTACCCAGGCACACTTGTGAGGTGGCTGGGCGTTCAGCTTCAACACCGAACATCTTTCCTGGTGTCACTGCTTCCATGTAGCATGGACACAGTGGGTACAGTTCCTGGAAAGGGGGGACATGGTAGACAGCTAATTTTGTGTATTTTACTGGTCATTCTGCACCCATATGCTAATAAGGAGTCAGGTAAGGTAAACATTTACATGACTTTGTATTGTGGCCTTCCTGTCCAAAGTGGAAAACATCATAGACTCACCTTGGCAGAGGGAGGGGACAGCCTTTTGACTGACCACAGCTGGAGTGGAGTCACGAGCCAGCTCTCCCACAAGCCAGCTCTCCGACAGCACCGAAGTCTCTATTCCTTCTTAAACCTCTGGTCATCCCCGAAGGGTGAGGCCAATGCGTGCTCATGAAGTGTACAGCTTCACTCCAGCATTCTGCTTTGGGGACCAGAGCAGAATGTTGTTTTTGTTAATCTTTGAGCCTGGCCAAAAGAGGAAGCCATTCAGTTAGTTCTGTTCTAGAACCTTCTATGCATGAATCCAGCCATGCCCATACCATCCTCCTCAGGGTGGCCTTGGCATTCAAGCTGTTGCTCTGCCATCCTTCCTTCAAAAACCTTGAAGTCAGACAGACCCATGTCACTGGGGCGTTCCACTGTCTTCAGGTGCTAACAAGAAAGAGCAGCAGAAAATTAGTGCTCTAGAGGGCTGAGAAGGCTCTTGCCACCCTGTTGGAATTTCTTACCTCCTCGGGAGGCAGCCTGGGCAGCAACATCCATCTTTTCTTTTATTTGGAGCTTGGGAAGAGCAGAGCTGAGCTTGGTGATTGGGCCTCTAACTTCAGGCTCCACGTCTCCACGTTAATGTTTGGCCAACTCACCTTTCCCCTTGAGGGTTGTTTCAGTAGAGGAAATTTTTGTGGTCTGTGTGGGTTGGGGCTTAGTTCAGGCAGGAGCCGAAGATTGGCTCTCAGCACAGGCCTGGGTAATAAGAAACACATATTCTTGAACACCAAGGAAACAGTAGCAGACTGTATTAGGGTTTGTTCCTTGGGATTAATAACACTGTTCAGGATCAGACCCTACTTTATGGTGCTTTGGTCACGTGACTCATCATCTCAAGGTCTGTTTCTCACTTGCAAAGGGATGGCCGTGGTCGTGACTCTTCTCACAGAGGGATGCTTGTGTTTAAAGGAGATAATGAGAGTAGAGATGTGTCCAGTAACCAGTCATTCTTGCCATTGAGGGATGAAATGATGGTGTAATCTGGAGTGTGCTCAACAAACCAAGATGGAGTTGTTTGTGTGCTTTCCCTGTGTGATATTGTAGGCCTCAGTGCCAGGAGTAAAAAGTGATCTTGACCCCAAGCATCCCTCTGAGGGAGGGTGAGGCAGGAGCAGAAAGTCATGAGGAAATTGATCTGTGCTGTGGTGACCAGACAGGACTAGAGTATGGGATAGAGAGCCTGTGAGGTTCAGGCTGTGGGAAGGACTCAGAACAATAGTTACAATTTTAGTAAATGTTGACAGGCCCTTCTTTGTATCTGCCATAAACTTTCCTTCCATGGACTCCCTGGTCCTATGTTCAAGGTGGGAGACCTTAGGGCTAATGGGGAAATGAGATGAACATGAGACTATGGGATGAAATGCCCCCGAGGGCTATAGCTGCATGCCAGCTGGACTCAGCACAATGGCAGCCTGCCTCTTCTGAGTGACCCCGTGGCCACTATTAATCTGTGCCATGCATCAGGCCACCCCTTTACCAACCTCATTGTGCAGAGAGGGAAATTAAATACACCAGGACTGGAATACATTGCCCAGCTTTTAATTTTTTCATGTCTTTTTTACTTTCTGTTTAATTTTTATGAATTCCTGGGATTTGAATCCACAACCTTGCACGTCAGACAAGTTAGACAAGTGTTCTTTCTCTGAACTCTAGCCTGGCACCTCATCTTACTTTGTATTTTGGGGCAAGGTCTCACTATGTTGCTCAGGCTGGACTTGAACTTGTAATTCTCCTGCTTCAGCCTCCTGAGTAGCTGGGGTTATAGGCCTGTATCAAGTCCTGGCTTGGGTTTTAGTCTTAAGAAGAATTTAGAGAGTGGTTGATTTAATAAGCTCATGTCACAGGAGAGAAATTGAAATGCAGAAACTGAACATGTTGTTCCCAATCATCCAGCCAGTGAGAAGTAACAGCCATGATTCCAGATACCTGCCGTCTGTTTGTCCTGAGTGTCCAGGGTGGAGACTTCTCCCTCAGGCTGACTTTTGTTCATGTGAGGAGTCTTGGGTGGCTGTAATACCTTCCTGAGGGAGTGATAACCTGTGGGCAGTACCTGCTGATGTCACCCCATGGGCATCCTTCTTGTCCCTCCTTACTCACCCTTAGAACCAAAGAGCAGCCACATTCAAACAGTCGTGGCTGCTGACAGACACTAAACCCAAATCCAAGACAAGACTTCTCTTGACCTACAGGCCAATAGGGAGGGATGCTGGACATCATGAATTCCTGTGGTCATGTTATCAATGAAGAGTATTTCACCTTGGGGGTGAGTCCTTAGGGAGTAATCTTGAACAAGATTTGAGATTGAAGGTGGCAGCTGGGTTGCATTGTGAATGTCACAGACTCATAGCAGAGTCCCTTAGTCAGAGAAACAGCCCACTGGAGGATGGGGAGAGGACAAGAAGAAGACAGAGTGGATTTATTTCAAGGCATTGGTTCATACAGTAATGGAGCCAGAGTGTGAAATCTTCAGAGAAGGCCAGCAGGCTGGGGATGTAGGTGATAGATGGTGGTGGCGCTCACATCTGAAGGCTGTGTGGAGACTGAAGCATTCCCTAGTCAGTGCCCCATCTGAAGAGCATGTGCCCCGGAGGCTGGGAATTTGGATTGCAGTGTAATTCAGTCAGATAGGTTAAGATCCTGGGTTGGACTTTCAGCCGCCTGAGTAAGATATACGTGGGCTCTTTCAGGGCAGACAGAAGAGCGGCTCCTGACCTGGGAATTTGAATCCATAAATTCATTCTTTTCTTTCCAACCATTTTGTCCAGCACCCGTAGAGGCAACCAATCAGTGTCATTCTGTCCATTAATTTTAAAAAATGATCTATGGCATCAAATAGAACAACCACAGCTTTGCCTCATAGAATTATTTGACTCAGGGTCCCCAGGGGTGTTTGTGCATTTCATCACACCATTGTGGTGTGGACTACATGTGTTTTCTTTACTGTAAGAATAATCATTAGTGTCCCCGAATCACGTCAGATTAGAGATCAGTTATAGGGACTTCTGAAAACTTATCCTGAATATATTGTTTATTATCCAAAGCGATGGTATTTGCCTATGATCCCAGCACAGGGATAGGGACTCATATCATGAGAAGTCTGTGATCATGAAACTGTGAGGGATCATCCTTAGGACTAAGCTAAAAGAGGCGTAAGCAGGATTGCTAGTTTAAGGTCAGCCTGGGCTATATATTAGCATGATACTGTCCCAATAAACCAAAAACAGGGCTGAGGAGATAGAGTTGGCAAGCGAGCACAGGACCTGAATTTGTCTCCCAGAATCTGTATAAAGAAAATGGGTGGTGCATGTCTGTAATTTAAGTGTTGGGGAGCCAGATCTCTGGGGCTCATTGGCTAGCCTGGCTGGCTTACTTAGAGAACTCCAGGCTAATGAGATACACTATCTTCTGTATGTACAACTCCCCATCCCATCCATGTGCATCACACACACACACACACACCACACACGCACACACACAATTTGTTGCTTTAGAACTGAACCATCCTTGCTATCAACATCTCACTGCATAGTACACAGACATTTGTGGCTGTGGCCCGAGCACTCCAAGAGAAAGGTGGAGTGATGTGGGTCTGTCTGTCTCTCCACTGAGTCTGATTTCCCCGGGGCTTCTGTGGCAGTTTTCCATTGTTCTTGCTTTGGATTTATCCTGCTCCTCGTTCATGGGTAGTGACAAACTTTTGGAACCCGGAACTGTCAAACATTCTCAAAGCCCAGCTAGCAGTTGTTCTTCATGAATGTGCTCAGCCTGGGGCTGGTGTGAATAAACATCACCCGCCCGGCCGGCCGGCCCCTGCATTCCTGGCCTGACTAGAGCGTCTGCCAGAGTCTGGCTTGGGGTCACATCCTTCAGTTTAGACTTTCCCTGAAGAAGAGAATCATGAAACTACAACAGCCACCAAGAAAGAATTAGTGATGTATTTAGAGACGCATAAAAAAGGGCCAATTAAGCTGTTCGTGGTTTATTATTATTAGTGGTAATGATTGCTGGCACACAGCAGCTCACTGGTGTCTGTGGTCTGACTGAGCTCTGGAAGCCCGCCCATGGCTTCCTCCAGCACAGGCTTTATAGGGCAGGGAGAGGAGCTGATGGCAAACTTCTGGACCACTGAGATGGGGCTGTGGAGGGGGCGGGGGAGTGGGGGGGGAGGTAGAGCTCAGTGTGTGAACCACAATCCCCTGAGGGTGGAGGTCTTGGATATGATGGGTCCTATCTTAATTTGTGGAGCTAAAAACTGGGAATAAAGACTGGTAAGGACCTCAGACTCCCTCGGGAGGTTTGACTGGACAAAGCAGGATCTGGAGACATGGGCCATCAGTTAAGAATTCTTGCTTTTGCAGAAGACCACACAGTTCAGTTCCCAGCTCCCACACTGGACTCCTCACAGCCACTTGTAACTCCACCTTATGGGGGGAATCTAAGGCTCTCTTCTAGCCTCTGCTGGTGCGCGTGCGCACGCGCACACACACACACACACACACACACACACACTCGCATCTGCATATACATACACAAGCACACACACGTACACATAAATAAAAAATTAAAAAAAATTCTGTGACTCCCTCGCTCCAGGTCTCTGCATGGCTATATTTTGGGTTGGCCAGGAGTCCTCGCTTTGTGATGGTCTAAGGAAGAAATTATGTGTCCCCAGTGATCTTGGAAGCTCTGACTCATCCTGGGGTTTCCAGGGGCTGAAGGCTGAGTTCACTGTCCTATAAGGCTTATTATGCTAGAGTAACAGAGGGCAGGGGACCCAGCCCCTCATCAAGCAGCGCCACTCCCTCCCCAGTCTCGGATGAAGCCCATCTGTTCCTCGTACCTGCTTCCCCTAGTCAGATGGGGGTGCAGACTCAGTGACAGGACAGAGGATGACAAATTCCAGGGCATTCTGGGAATGTAGAGCTGCTGGTTTTTCCTCCGAGGACCATTGCTGCTCTGATGTTTTTATGGTGACCAAACCTGTATGCCCTGAGGGCTATGAGTCCTTTGTGTGGAGGTGGGCAGTGGACGGCATGGCTGGCAGACCTGGGTGGATTGGGGGTTAGATTTCATCAGATCTGTTGAAGTTTCTACAAGAACCACTGCTGCCCCTGCTCGGCCATGGTATGTCATGGGGCACTGAGGAATAGCTAACAGCTGGCCTTGGCTCTGTGAGGTCTTTTTTCATTCCGGGGTGCGGGCTCAGTGTGCTTGTACGGGCTTCTATTGGGAGAGCATCCTGTAGGTCAGGAATGCTGGGTTCCTCTCCTGGCTCTTCCAGGGGTCTCCTCCCTCAGTTCTAGAAGCCTCCCTCCTGCCTGGAGACTGTTAGGAGGGTGGCTGGGAGGCAGCGGTGCCTGTGACCTCCCGACACCCTCTCACTGAACAGGCACTTCTTTGTGACATTCCTGAGGCAGGAGGGGGCAGCTCCCTGGAGCCAGTTTTGAGTGTCTGGGCCAAGAGGGTGTTGTGGAATAGTATCCAGTGATAAGCCTCTGCAAGGACTGTGGAGAGGAAGGGAGACGCATTCCTGACTGAGAAGGGTTTGGTCCTGTGTTTGGAGAAGAGAAGTCGGGTGGGCGATGGGAGGAGAGGAAAATGGATTGGGTAACCTGAGAGTGAGTTCTGGCTTTCTGGCCTTGACTTAGGTAAACAGTAGGCCACTGAGTTGGCTGGACACACATTTGTTAGGTCCCTACTGTGTGCAGGCAGAAAAATGATCATCAGGTGTCACCGTCAAGAGTCCAAAAGTTTGAAAGTGGGTGATCATTTGAGTGTAGGATGAAGTGCTTAGTGGGTGGTGGTGCCTGAGCCATGAAAGGGGAAGCTGAAAAGCCTGGCGTGGTGGCACACCTCTATAACCTCAGCTCTCCAGAGGCCCGGCAGGAGGGTAAGAAGTTCAAGATCATCCTCTGCTACATAAGTAGTGGGTTCAAGGCCAGACTCAGCTAGGTAAAGAAGAAGAGCTTGGCTCTGAATCATGAGGGACATAGGTGAAGTTTGGGGAGAAGGTAGTTTTTTTGTTGTTTAAACAAGGGAGACATGACATAAAAGGTTCTTAGAGGGATTGTGTGGAAGAGAATAGTATTTGGAGAGTGTTCTGTGAAGATGGAGTGTCTGCACACTCCATGAGTATCACAGTGTCACAGAGCATGGATGGAGCTGAGGAAGCATGCACAAACCTAAGATCTGCTGGAATGATCTAGGAAAAGGGATGAGGCCTGGTCAAGGGAAGAAGGTATTTAAGACACACAAGGGTGGACATTAGGCAGTGTAAGTGGCCCCATTTGTCTGGCTTCCTCTGAAGGGACAGAGAAGTTACTATTTGGACATCAAGGGAGCTGACATTCTTTCTTGGACATCGTATGAAGTTAGGCTGGCCTTCTGGAGACTCTGAAACTCCAGTGGCCTAACCGTAGTCTCTGATGAAGTCAGCTGTGGCTCTGATGGCTGTCATTGGTGGTGCCCCTCTCGTGCCCACATAAGCATCCAGGCATCTCTAGAAGATTCTGGCACGATTTGCTCTTTGATCCCTCAGCCTTGTGATCTCTGCTCTATAGCTAGAACTAGACATGGTAAAGAGGGTGGGGGAGATGGCTGTTAGGTATGAGCAAGGAGGCCGGCTTCTGCATAGTAAGGTTAAATCCACTCATCTTCTGAAAAAGAACATTCTAGATGGTTCTGAGGCCTGGGTGTTGGAAACCATTTGAGTTGGAGATCAGTGGTATGTAACATGTATAAGGTTTAGGATTGCCTCAAGACAGAGGGTTGAGTCCATAGAGCAGGACATCTTGGTGTGTGCTAACTGGGTAGCCTTGGCTGCCTAGGGTCCTGGCATGGTGTCATCACCTGTGAGATGAGGTTGTATTCCTGTGGAGGGAGCACTGAGCATTCTCCAGTGTGAGCATGTAGTAACGTCTGCCGAGAGTGGTCTCTTGTTCTTGGGGTATCCAACTGAACCACCTGCTCTGTTTCTTAGGAACCGTGGTGTATGGCGAGCCCATCACGGCCAGCTTGGGGACAGATGGCTCTCATTACTGGAGTAAGAACTGGGCCAAGGCGGCTGCATTTGTCACCTCCCCCCCTTTGAGCCCCGACCCAACCACTCCAGACTTTCTCAACTCCTTGCTGTCCTGGTGAGTACTAGGGACTTGTTCACATCTGCACCCTAGATCTCCTCGGACCAAAATGACCCAGTAGGTGGCAACATGGTAGCTGGGAACGGGCTTAAAAATAGACCCTTGTTGACCAGAGTTGGGGTTCGTAAGTGAGAACAAGGAGTTACTCTGTCACCGTCTTGGGTGGGAATTCCTGATAGCAGCCTGGGTCATCCTGACAGCCAACTGAAGGTTCTGAAGGGAAGGATCAGAAGGATGCCAGCGTGGCTGGTGGGCCATCACTTACGAAATATCTCACCAGACAGACCGGGGTACCTTGCGCGGTAAGGAAGCCTCATGTCATGTGTCTCCTAACAGTGGAGATCTCCAGGTCACGGGCAGCGCCCACTGTACCTTCAACACCGCTCAGAAGGCTGTGGGCAAGGACAACTTCACCCTGATTCCTGAGGGCACCAATGGCACAGAGGAGCGGATGTCTGTTATCTGGGATAAAGCTGTGGTAAGGACTGATGACTTCCCTCACCAGTCAGGCATGCCCCTGTCTCCGAGGGTGTGGGGCTCGTGTTGGCCAGTTGAGAACATTCTAGAAACTTGAACTTGTGAGATGATATTTCTCCAAGGCAGTTCCTGATAGCTCATGTCCTTCTGAATATCACATATAAGTCTGTGTCAATGAGGAAATAGCTTCCTGGTGACCTTCCCGGTCACCAATCTTCAACTCCATTTCTCCCAGAGTTCAGTGATTGTACCCACCACAGTCTTCTGTTTGACCTGTTTGGGGCAGATACTGACCTTGGGAATTTCAAAGTTTTTTTTCACTTCAGTTTTTTAAATATAGTAACAGGTTTTCTGATTCTTAGTGAATTCTTTAGATTATGTGAGTAAAAAAAAAAAATCATCTTGTGTCAGAGGTAATCAACAGTGACCATTTTGGGGAATGTCTTCAATTTTTTTTAGCACATGTATGCACAGGATGTGTCGGTATTCAGGGAACATGAGCATCACACACACTGCCTCATAGCCCATTAAAAAGATCCATGATACCTCATGAAGCTGTCATCATTCTTAAATTCACATGAGAATCAAGACACTTTTTAATCTTCTTGTTTCCCTGAGACAAGGTCTCTCACTGTGTGACCTTGGTTGGCCTGAAACTAACTATGTAGACCAGGCTAGCTTCCACCTCACAGAGATCCACCTTCTTCTGCCTCCCCAGTGCTGAGATGAAAGGCGTGGCCACCACACCCAGTGAAAAGCTTGGCTTTTGAGAGTAGATGGTTCTCTTTTCTACTAACACTGGTCATTTTTCTATAATTCTTTCACTAAACTGTGTTTGTGTTGTTTCTATTTTTTTTTAACCTAGGTGGGTATCCATGCAGACATATCCTTGGGTACATCTTTAATTATGTTTGCATGAGAAGTTTCTAGCAGTAACATTGCTAGGTCAAAGAGAGTCTGTTAAAGACTGTACATACATATTGTTAAAATTCCTTCTGCAAAAATTATGACCCTTGACGTGGTGTATGACACACCTCAGTGGGTTTTAAAGAGCAGAAGCCCAAAACACAACTAATTTGGTAAATTTTGTCTTTCTTAGTTGATATTCACTTTCTCTGCTGGTTGGAATGAATTTTTTAATATGCCTTTTGGCCATTTAAAATTTTATCTTCCTCTTAATGCACACTCATTTTCTTGTTCTCCTGTGTTTAGAGCAGGTTTGGAAGGGGAGGACTTCAGGGAGTGATTGGCCCTTACTATGTATCTCGGAAAGCCAGGCTGGCCTTAGACTCATTGACTAGAGGCTCAGCTCTCTGCCTGCCTTTGTTGAAGGGGAAATTCCCGAGTGCATTGCATGTCAACATGTGTTCCTTTATTGCTGAACCTGTTCCACCTTCAACTTTCTGACTACTCGCCCTACCGTGTGTGTGTGTGTGTGTGTGTGTGTGTGTGTGTGTGTGTGTGTGTGCTGTGCCCCACAGGTCACTGGGAAGATGGATGAGAACCAGTTTGTGGCTGTGACCAGCACCAACGCAGCCAAAGTCTTCAACCTTTACCCTCGGAAAGGTCGCATCGCAGTGGGATCTGACGCAGACTTGGTCATCTGGGACCCTGACAGTGTGAAGACCATCTCTGCCAAGACACACAACAGTGTAAGGCTTGCCCATCTTGCATAGACACGTGTGCTACAGGCACTGAGAGACGGGGCCAATCCAGGGATTCGGGAAGGACCTCGGTTGGATAGGAGTGAAGTTTCCCAGGGATCTGCTGTAACGGTAGCCTTCCAAGGGCCAGACTGACATTCTCACTTTCTTTATTGAGGTCCACTAGACTGCAACTCTTGGCCATGTTTTAGACACAATGGCCTCTGTCCTTAGACTTTCGGAGACCCTAGAGTGACATTTGACGTCAGAACCTCAGAAGATTCTAGAAGTCAGGCACCAATCCATTGCCATGGTTTGAACAGTACCTCTTGTGGTGGGCTTATAGAAAGGGACCTAGCTAGAGCAGTCAAATGTCCACTCCTGAGGTGGCCACTGGGAACTTCCATTTTGTGTCAGCCTTCTCTCAGGCCAAAGGTCTGATTGGTAGCTAAGCTAACTGCTTAGATTTGGATAACCTGTCAGGAAGGCAGTTCCTGAAGAAAAACGACCCTCCCTCCCACAGCTGTCACTGAAAGCTCTTTGTGGGGCTTTGTGAGCCTTTCCTTCATCCAGGTTGGCCCCTCCAGTAGAGTAGTGTGGTCTTGGACAGACAACCTTATTGTTGTGAGTTCATGGCTGCAATCTTTCTGTCAGAAAATACTATCTCACAGCATCCCCCCTGGTCCTGTGGCTCTTACACTCTGTTCCCTCTTCCATGCATTCCCCGAGAACCTTGGGTGTAGGGTTGTGTCATGGCGCCCTATTTGGAGCCAGGCATGGACGTGAGCGGAGCGGATCTCTGGGTGAAGTTCTAAGTGACCTGCAGGTGCCACAAGGAGCACAGTTGCCGAGGCTCCTCTCAGTGGGCCAGAAACTCTAAGAACGCTCGGGCCCAAGTGCCACAGCTGCATAGGGCAGGTCCAGGCATTTCCGGGATGGTCTCGGGCCTTCTGCTAGTCTGAATCCTCTCTGTTGAGCAGAAGGGTTTGGGTGGGGCATGCTAGCCTCAGTGCCAGCTTCTTTGGCCCTTGTGGGTACCGAGACGGTGGGCGCCTCATGGGGAGGCTGCTGGACTCCATGTTTATGGCTGGTCTTGCCTAGCTGCTTTAGTATAGCCTAAGTGCCAAGCCCGATTAAACTTGTATCATCCATCTTGGGCTCCTCAGTGACGTCCTCATGCTGACCCTGTATGCATATGTGTATCATTTCATATTTCCACTCTTTTCATTTGACTGTCTCACCAAAAGGTCTGGTGTGATTATCCCAAGTGGGAAGATAAATAAACTCGAGGTGCAGAGAGCTTCACGACCAGTCTAACGTTACATAGTGATCTTGCGGTGCAGCCCGAGTTAGAAGCCCTAATTTTCCAGCATTCTTCCCCCACCAGCCTGCGCATGTGTGTGCAGCATCAGAGCAGGGTGGGGTGGAGAGTGCAATCCCTCTTTTGTGGAGTCCCCTCTCCAGAGGCAATACAAACTGCTGCCAGGGCCATTAAAGACATAGGTGACTGTGTGAGCTGGCACTGGGACTTCTCTGCCCAGACAGACAGAGGACAGGAAGGAGTGAAGGTTTGGGAAGACATTTGCTGCTGACTGACATTTCTATCTACACCTGTCTTGGGCAGTATCTGTGCTCTGACTGATGTTCTCAAAGAAATGTGAGCCTCTCGGACACACACCTCATTGCCTTCTGCTTTAGGGGCTGGTGTTAAGCACGCCTGTGTGGCATTGCTCATCCAGTGAAGCATAAACAAGAGACTCCAGGTCTGGCTTCAGTGTGGAAACTAACTTATCCAGAACCCTATTGTTAAGTTAATCCATTAGGATTTTCCCAGATTCCAACTTGCTCTGTAATTTTTTTTTTTTTTTTTTTTTTAGCAATCATGTGAAGTTAAAAATGTCCATGCTTAGTGGTGACACAGCCTTCTGTCTCAGAGAGGGGTAGGCAGGAGGTCTGGAATGCCAGCTTTAAGTCACAGGTTCTCAACCTGTGGGTTGTGATCCCACTGGGGGTCAAATGATCCTTTCGCACAGGGTCACCTGAGACCATTGGAAAACACAGATATTTACATTATAGTTCATAACAGTAGTAAAATTACAGTTATGAAGTAGCAATAAAAAATAATTTTATGGTTGGGATCACCACAACATGAGGAATTGTATTAAAAGGTCACAGTATTAGGAAGGCTGAAAACCATTGACTTATAGTCATGGTCCTGCTTCCCTCTGTATTTTAAAGTGGCAGATTACTTCCAAAGCCTTCGCATCAGCTCCTCCCTAGGCCACTAGCCCCAGTGTGTATGTTGTCCATGGCCTTGGGTCCCAGGGACCTGTGCTTGGGGAGACAGAGTGCAGGACTCAGCCAACAGTGGATAGGACCCTGAATGCTCGTGTATCTCTTATCCTTTCATAGGTTAGGTATGTTAGAAAGTATCTAAGGACACTTAACTGATGAGTCCATATTTAGACAGAAAGTGAGTGTCCTCGGGGTGACCAGTAGGGACAGGCTCCATCTCTGGGGTTTAACAGTAAGCTTCATTAGACTGATTCAGTCCAGTCCAGAAACAGGGGATTGCTCTGGTAGTGACTGTCCTTCCCCACCCTCAGGCTCTTGAGTACAACATCTTTGAAGGCATGGAGTGTCGTGGCTCCCCACTGGTTGTCATCAGCCAGGGCAAGATTGTCTTGGAGGATGGCACGCTTCATGTCACTGAAGGCTCAGGACGCTACATCCCCCGGAAGCCTTTCCCTGACTTTGTGTACAAGCGCATCAAGGCAAGGAGCAGGGTGAGTGATTTTGTTAACTTTTAAACATGCATGGAGTTGAATTCCACAGACATCACTTAAGTACGGTGAGTCAGAATCCTGGGACGGCGGACAGAAAGGTAAAGACAACTTGACATTGGAGGAGTCAAGGATGATCAGAGCTTTGATGATGAGTGAGGGGAAAGGACCCAGAGGAGGGAACCACTGCTGCAGAGTCATGGAGGGAGATGTTATGGAAGAATACGTTTGGGTTTTGAAGTTTAAGAATTTCTCAAGCCAAAGGAAGGAGATTGAGACACTAGGAAGACAGAATGTGTTAGGTGGAAATCATAGAGTGTGTTCAGGGCATGGTGAAGAGCCCATGGATGGTGCTCAGAAACTGAGAATTAAGAGAAGAGTGATATTAGAAAGACAGTTTGATTTTGAGAATGACACCAGACCCTTTTCACGGCATGATCAGGGCCTTCTTGGAGAGTTCAAAGATGATGTGACCTGGTGGGGGAAAATTGTAAGAAACCTGTAGAGTAACCAGTTGTTGGGGACCCAACTTGGGAGAGCTTGGGCCTGGAGCTTTGGGGGCTCTCCCTATTGTACCTGTCCATAAGGGGGGACCCTAATCCCTAGATGTCGCTGGCCTGTCTTGGCTGCTGTTCCCAGTGTGCAGGAAAGATGTCCTCTGTGAATGTGACATGGGTTACAGGGTGATTGTATGTTTCAGCTGGCCGAGCTGAGAGGGGTCCCCCGTGGCCTGTATGATGGACCCGTGTGCGAGGTGTCTGTGACACCCAAGACAGTCACTCCAGCCTCATCAGCTAAGACATCCCCTGCCAAGCAGCAGGCGCCACCGGTTCGGAACCTGCACCAGTCTGGATTCAGCTTGTCTGGTACGGTCAGGGCTGGGTGGTTCTGGGGATGTTCAGGCTCTGTAGAGCCAGCCTGAGGCTTTCGGCTCCGCTACTGCAGAAAATGAAAGATAACAATAGTCTCCTTCTTTCCCCAATGGGGAACACTCCAACCACCAGACGTGAATCTGTCTGATGATAAACATGGTGAACTGGGTTTCAGAATCTGCAGATCAGTTTTTGTGCCATGTGATGCTGAGACGCCCACCCTGTGAGGGACGCCTTATATATAGACTGAGGGAACATTTTCTGATCTGTCACGTCCATTGTTAAAGAGGGACTGTGGCAGATGAGTAGGGAGCCTGGGCTCTCAGCAGCCTCACCTTGCTCAGGCCTTCTGCACTTTAGTTCTGAGCTGTGGCTCCCTGTGGGGTTGTGGTGACATTCAGAGTTATCTTTCATGTTCGTTGCCTAAGACAAAGCCACTGGACACCTATGAGCCATCTGCAGGGGTAAAACCTATGACCTCCTCTCGGTGACAGAAAAGTAGACTTTCTGTCTTGGAAATTTCCTTTTCCTCTTCTTTCTGGCCCACAAGAGGGCCCTTCCATTCTCCCAGCTTCCTAAGGTTAGACAGACATCCAAAGTCCTGTGGCCTGTCACCAGCACAATGCATGATACAGACTTCGTTTTCTTGTCATGTCTGCTTGCTGGGTTTTAGAAAGTACCTTTTGTGCCCATGATGGATCAGGACACCTCAAGGTGTTTTGGTGTGGGAGACAGTTGTTTTGTTTTGTTTTGTTTTTTTGTTTTTTTGGTTTTTCAAGATAGAGTTTCTCTGTGTAGCTTTGCAGCTTTCCTGGAACTCACTTTATAGACCAGGCTGGCCTCGAACTCACAGAGATCCGCCTGCCTCTGCCTCCTGAGTGCTGGGATTAAAGGCGTGTACCACTAACGCCTGGCTGAGACAGGTTCTTAAACCCTAGTTCTCTCCCTACAGAATGAGATCAGTCACAATGTGTCTCCCCATATTATTCATGTAGATGGATGGCACAGGTTGCCAGTCCCTTTTGTGAAAGAGATGCTTGGGACTGGAAGCTAGTTTGTGTTTTTAAAATAGGAAAAATATCATGTAGATAAAGAAATATTTTGTGACTAAGACCCAAGTCCAAACAGGACAGGTGGCTCAGCAGTTAGGAGTGAACGCTGGTCTTGTGAGGGACCCAAGTTTGTTCCTAGCGACCATGTCAGGTGGCTTGCAAGCACTTGTAACTCCAGCTCCAGGAGATCCAGTGCCCTCTTCTGGCCTCCTCAGGCACTGCACTTATGTGCACGACTCCCACCCCCTTCACATACATATATATATATATACACATACACACACACACATACATACACACACACATACACATAAATACATATATATTAAATAAAAACAAAATCTTAAAAAGCAAACACACAATGCATCTGTGTTTCATACACATGTGACATGAAGTCTTGAAGGGGATTTCATACAGTATTTTTAGTATGCCAAGTTTGACCACAGTTAGTCATAGCAGGTCAGGTGTGGAATTTACCACGTGCCAACTCTCAAGTAGCTTTAGAGTTTAGAGCATTTTGGGTTTGGGAGCTTCAGGTCCAGGAGGCTATACCTGGACCGTCGACCTCCTCTTGAGTGAGAGGTGGGTCCTCAGAAGAGCCCGCTGTGGCATGCAGGGAGGTCCACAGTACTAACGGCAGTGTGAGCCTTTAGTGAGGTTTGGGGAAGGGGAAGGGCTGTGTTTATTTGGTCCAGCCTCTCCCCAAGAGTGTACCAGAGCATACTGTAGGAGTCTGATTTTATTTCCCAAGAGTCTCACCCTTGTTTTATCTTTTCTCTAGGAGCTCAGATCGACGACAACATTCCCCGCCGCACCACCCAGCGCATTGTGGCGCCCCCTGGTGGCCGTGCCAACATCACCAGCCTGGGCTAAAGCCCCTAGGCCTGTAGGCCACATGGGGATGGGGGATGGGACACCTGAGGACATTCTGAGACTTCCTTCCATTTTTTTTTTTTTTTTTTTTTTTTTTTTAAAGAGCCTGTGATAGTTGCTGTGGGCAGCCAGTTCCTGGGGCTTCCTCTTGGGCTCCCCCCCACACTTGGTTTCCCCTTGGAGTTTCTGAATTTGCTCACCCAAGTCCCTACACAGTTTGAAAACCACACCCAAGCCTAGCCACCCACCACCCCACACGGAGCTGCATCTAACACGCAGACATACGCCACCAAGCAGATCCCAGCGAGGGTGCCCCATCACACCCTCGGCTGCGCAGTCAGCGCCTTCCTGTCCCAGGGAAGATATAGTGAATTGCCCTGAGCTGCCTTCTTTGCTTTTTAAAAATTTTTAAAAAGGGGTTTTCTTTGTGGGGCTGGGGAGGGGTGGGGGTGGGGTAGGAGAGGTTTGTTTTTTGTTTTTGTTTAAATACTAAATTGAAAGCCTGATTCAATATTAATCCACGGGTCTTGAACTGGACATCCTAATGATGCAATTATGTAACCATTAAGCTGATCTGAGGCTGGCAGGCTGCTGCTGCCCCTCTGGAGAGGCTCCCCGCATTTACACCGCTCTCCCTTATTCTTCCGGGTCAGCTGTTGAGAAGAGGCAGGTTTTCTTCATTGGCCTAGATTTTGCAGCAGATTAGACCTTTTGAAGGTTCTCTTCACCATTTCCCCGAATCTTCTGTCTGTTCTGGCTTTTTCTCCTGCACTCATGGAGAGAGATTTTTTTTTTTTTTTTTTTAATTGGTTTCTTGCTTCGTGTTTCCTGGACAATGTTCTTTTTTCCTCATCCAGTAGTTTGCTCTTAAAGCCAGGCATCTTGATTTGGCCTCCGGCTGTGCCTGAGAGGACTCTAGTTTTGCACCCACGAACATAGTTTTGTGCTATCCTGGTTTTTGTTGATATTGGTGCTATCCGATGCCCATGACTAGATATCTGAGTTTGAGGCTTGCCGGACACAGGGATGGCCCGGATTATGTCACCAATATTGTCACTTGTGGGCCTAGAATAGAGTCACGTGTGCTGGAAGGACGGGGAAGAATTAGGCTGTGGAAGTGACAGAGTTTCTGGTCAAATGTGTAAAGTCCCCAAGCTCACATGAGCCCACCAAGATGGGACCAGTCTCCCTGTGCAGAGCCAACCAAGATGGGGCCAGTGTCTCTGTGGAGAAGCCCTTCTGGAACACTGTGACTTCTCAGTGTGTGTGGAGGGGGAAACATTTTTTTTTTTTCCTGTCCAGTTATTTCAAAAGGTCTAACACGATGTGGGAAGTCCTCATAAGGGTAGAGATCTTGGGGCTCATTAGACTTCAAGCCAGTTTTACAAGAGGAAAAACCCCATCTTAGGAAACAATATCTCATGGAAAGAAAACTGTATAAATTGAATGCATGGCCCACTTAGAGATCATGTCACCTCTTAGAGACCATGTCACCTCATATCTGTCACCTTTCCTCTGCCTGTCGTAGTGACAGTTTTTTTTACTAGGTGGCTTCTTTCTGTATTTGTTTCTTTCCTGTTTCTTTCCAGATGTGTTTACAGGTTCATGTAAGCAGTGTTAGGTTAACAGGCCCTTTTGAATCCAATCTGCTTGTGTAAAGCAGGGCCTCAAAAAAAAAATACAGTGATACTTTTAGTGTCCATGCATTTTGCCTTTGGGGTTAATGGTTGGGGTTTTGGTTTGTTGTTACTTTTTGTTATTTTAAAGGTAAATTGCACTTTTAAAAAATTGGTTGACTTAATATATTTGCTTTTTTTTTTCCTTACCTGCACTTAGAGAGGAAATTTGAACAAGTTGGAAAACACATTTTTCGTTGGTTTGTTTGGATTCTGAGAAACACTCGCAGCTCTCCAGTGGTTACTTGTCTCCCTCCTGTGTCTTGTACAGGGCCCTGGGCCTTTGGTTGTTTTAGATCATTTTCTTAAAAACCAAACCAAACCAAACAGTTTCAAAACCTGAAGATTTCTGCAGTCCGTGTAAGCATGTTTACCTGTCGGCTCGCTCTCTGTCTGTTAAATGAATGTCATATGTAAATGCTAAAATAAGTCAACAGTGTCTCAGAACTGATTAACTGCAGTGACTTGATGCTCTAAATCAACGTAGGATTTACTGCTAGATGGTTTTAACCCTTGAACTTGTGATTGTGACCCATGACCGGGGGACCTTTCAGTGCTAAAGCTGATCATGTGTGTAGCCAGGAAGGTACTTTTGTTGTTGTTGTTTTTTTTTTTTTTTTTAAACTTTTTGTTTTATTTTTCGTAACCACTGTCTTAATGGCAAAATAATTATGGTAAAATACAAGTCTCGTGTTTATTATTCCTTAAGAAGAAGTCTGTGTTATATTACCACTGAACACCCAATAAAGCAGAATGTGGTTGTTTCAGAGCCGTTGTCTATATTGAGATCCTCTCAGTGCATCGGTTTCCCCTCTGGAGTTAGTCATGGGGAAGCCCTGGGCTTGGCTTAGATTCAGGCTGTGGACCAGCTCAGGAGTGCTTGCCCCCCTCCCCCGCCACAGGTTGCTATGGATACCCTGGCTACAGGATGAGTTGTCAGCCCCTACACCTGGGGGATGAGAGCCATGGAGGCTGAGGCTCAGTGTCTAAAACCCCATCCTGGAGAGGCAGTAAGCCTCCAGGACTGCCAAGCCAAATGGACTGCCAAATCCCCCTGGGGTCCGAGCGGGACCACACGAGGTGAGGTGGGTCTTCATTGTAGGTGCTAGAGTTCCTTCTAATGCATTTACCCTGGGAAATCTTCCAATTACTTGAGCGCAGGAGAGAAAAGAGACTGCCTAGAGGGTCCTGACACCTCATCAGAGGTGCTGTCAAAACCAAACGCAAGGCCCAGGCTCAGCGAGAGCCATGCTGGGCTTCACAGTTCCCTGCTTAAGGTGATATTGGCCCTGACTGAAGAAGGTATGTGCTTTGGGCACCCTGAGGCTATCATCTGGTAGGCCTTGTTTACCCTCACCCCTACTCCATATCATCATCATCATCATCATCATCATCTGGATATGAGGAAAAATGCAGAATTATACAAGCCTGGTGGTTCACAGGGGTAAATGTCAATCACTGAGGATGTTGAGGCAGGACTGGGTGACATCATGAGGTCCTCCCTTAGAAAAATATCAATGAGAAGAAAAAGACAATGTCATCATTATAAGCAAAGAGATGGGAGAGTAAGGCCCCAAGTGACTGAGAACAAGATGCCCGCTTGGATCCTTTAAACGCTGGCACTGACCTGCTACGACCACTCACAACCCTGGCTGTGGTTAAGGGCGTGAAGAATTTGGTCTTTAAAAGAGACGCTGGATCCAGAGTGAAAGGCCTGGGTTCTCCTGGGAGCCACAGTGAGGAGTGCGTGGGGCTGGCTCTGTGACCAAGGGAGTCAAACAAATGTGGGGAAGGGGAGCATGGGGTCTTCAGACAATGAGGATCCTGTGTGGGGATAATGAAGACCCCAAATCCATCCCATCGTCTCCCAGACTCCACCCACACCAAGAAGGGCCTGTGGACTAGCTCACAAGTCCACACACTGCTCAACTCCTCAGAAGACTGCTCTTTGCAGGATAGACCCCACAGAGGCCCCTCCAGGCACTAGGAGGTGTGGGTCTACTTGCACAGGGACTCAGGGTGACCCAGGTACCCGAGCTTGAAGTCCAGGGTGGGGGTGGTAGCGTCTCATCAACTGTCACCCACTCCTCTTGCATGGCAAGGGCTGGGCTGGAGGAGGCAGAGTCTAAAGATGGACAGGGTAGCTAGTGGCATGGTCAAGTCCAGCCGCCTGTGTTGCTGTTGGTATATTTTATTCTAGACCAGTGGTTCTCAACTTCTCTGATGCTGCAGCCCTTTAACACAGTTCTTCATGTTGTGCTGACCCCCAGCCATACAGTTATTTTGTCACTACATCTTGATACTGTTACAAAATGTACTGTAAATATCTGATATGCAACCCCCATGGGGTTGTGACCCACGGGTTGAGAACCACTGTTCTAGACACATGCATAAAAGCTGAAGGAGGCCAGGAGAAAGTATGAGGCACAAGCTAGGAAGTCTGTAGCATGCCTATCCCTGAGCAT
Source organism: Onychomys torridus (assembly GCF_903995425.1). Classification (NCBI taxonomy): domain Eukaryota; kingdom Metazoa; phylum Chordata; class Mammalia; order Rodentia; family Cricetidae; genus Onychomys; species Onychomys torridus. Next base: position 55,353,081 of record NC_050451.1, on the reverse strand, counting down.
GTGCTTAAGCCTCAGACTGTTCTGAGCAGAAGGTCCCATCCTTAGACAAGGTCCTGTAGCATGTGTTCTGTTAGGAGAGGTGGAGTGGGCTCTTCTCCCATCAGCTGTGATGGAGATCAGCCCCCATGATGCTTCTGAGCAGGAGTGATATAGGAAATCTAGCTCTCAGTATAGGACCTGGGAGTTGTCACCCTGCCTCAGTCCTCAGCTTTCCCTGCCCTTTGGTGAATGACAGGCCAGGAATGGCATATGAGTGGGGTAGAGAAGTGCTAAAGGACACCAGGAAACTTCCAGAAACAGCGTCCTCTATGTCTCTTCTAAGATCTAAACACCAAGAAATGATTGATAATCACCAAAGGTCTTTCTTTGGTGACTGCAGAGACGAGTGGAGATGGTGGAGATGGTGGAGATGTTCCCCATTGTTTCCAAGCAATCTGTTGGTTAAAGTCACATGGCTGACAACTAGCATTCATTATGACACACGAGGCACTGTTCCATGAGCTTTCTGCCTGTTAACAGAGATCATCTTTGCAAAAAGTCATGAAGAAGGTGCCATTGTGCTGGCAAGGGATGAGGAGACGTGGCACGGGGAGTCAAGGCGGTTTTTCAGAAGCAGCTTGGGACCAGTATACATGGAAGGGTGTGTGTGTGTGTGTGTGTGTGTGTGTGTGTGTGTGTGTGTGTGTGTGTGCGTGTGTGTGTGTGCGTGTGTGTGCGCGTGTGTGTGTGTGTTTTCAAGGGAGAATTTAAAATATTAAAGGTTATTATATTTTATATATTTAATGTAATATTATTACTTAATATAATATTAAAATATTACTATTAAATATAAAAGGCCCAAGGAGGCCAGAAGAAGGTATCAGATGCCCTGGAACTGAAGTTACAGATGATTAGGAGCCACCATGCAGGAGGTACTGGGAACTGAACCTGGGTCCTTTGAAACAGCAGCAAGTACTCTTAACCACGGAGCCATTTCTCCACCCCTCAAATATATTTGCTTTTTGGGAGACAACGTTTCCTTAGGTATCTTAGGCTGGCCTTGAACCTGTGACTCTTCTGCCTTAGTTTCCTGAATGCTGAAATTACAGGCACATGCCACTCCACCCAGCTCAGAAAATATGTGGAGAAAAGAAAAACAGAAAGGCAAACTGGGTTTCCTAGAAGTAAAGCCATTATAAATGAATAATTAAGAGGGTGATAGTAATATAAATAAAGGCAATGGAGAGGAAATAAGAATCTAGAATCCAGCCGGGCAGTGGTGGCGCACACCTTTAATCCCAGCACTCGGGAGGCAGAGCCAGGAGGATCTCTGTGAGTTCGAGGCCAGCCTGGGCTACCAAGTGAGTTCCAGGAAAGGCTCCAAAACTACACAGAGAAACTCTGTCTCAGAAAAACAACAACAACAACGAAAATCTAGAATCCTCCATAAGAGATACAGGAAACACATTTCCGTCCCTGGCTAGCTGGCTGACAACCAACCACTTCTGGCGGAAAGACTGAGACCCTGCATGGGAGGGTGGGGGTGAGAGGAGCGGAGATCGAACTAGGGAAGTAAACCGCAGGCTGTCAAGCGTGGGGGAATGCTGTCAAGCGTGGGGGAATGCAGGCAAGCCAGCTTCACAAACCAGAGTGTGTAGAATGGCCACACACTGCAAATTCGGAAATATGTAGACTTCAGTCAAGAGACCAGTCAGTGTATACCACAGATGAAAACCCAGGGGAATGGTGGGTGTCCTAGCAGATGATGGGGGGTGTCAGGAAACTACTATTTTGAAGCTATTCCATTTTATGGAGAAAGTTTTGGGGAAGTGTGTTGAAATAGTAGAAAACGACCAATGTGTGTGTATACATCGCAACATGCAATTAATTCTCACAAAGAACTTGGGCTGTAAGTAAAATAATGTCTATGAGAATCCTTTGCAAAAGCAGTCATTTGAAAAAGGCATCGTGACCTAGACACTAAATGCATTGTTACTTGATTAAGCTCTAGCATCAGGAGAGGGATGCTGTCCACAAGGGGTGACAGACAAGGGGACCCCTGAGCAAGGGTTCTGCTGACTCTGGAAGAAGCCCAGCTTTAGTTCAAGGCTATACTTAGCCTGAGGGCTCATGAGAGGAACACAGAGAGGACTGGAGAAGACCATGCATCAGGGCTTATAAAGTCTTATGATTAAATAATACATGACAGAGTCATGTGATAAACTTTGACAACTAAGCCTCATGGGTGTTAAGGTTACAGGAATGACCTTTGTCATAACAAACATATTGTTCTATGCAAGACCACAGCCATCTTGGCTTGTTCAATAGGAAGAGATGGAGGGCAGAGAAGACATCTATATATTCTTCAGTCATGACCTTGTCTGGGCCTGAGGATTTTAGTTATATCTTCTTTATTCCTAGATCATGTGTGGGCATGCGTGTGTATTCGTGCGTGCATGCGTGTGCGAAAGAGAGAGAGAGAGAGAGAGAGAGAGAGAGAGAGAGAGAGAGAATATCTATTTGAACATGCTCTGAATGCACTCAAAATCTTTCCCTTTTACACTTTTCTAAGCATGGACCCAGATGCAGTCTCTCTCTCTCTCTCTCTCTCTCTCTCTCTCTCTCTCTCTCTCTCTTCTCTTTTCCTTCTCCTCCTCCTCCTCCTTCTTCTTTCTCTCTCTCACACTTTTTCTAAGCATGGACCCAGATGCAGTCTCTCTCTCTCTCTCTCTCTCTCTCTCTCTCTCTCTCTCTCTCTCTCTCTCTGCAGAAACCAGATGCCACCCTCAGGTATCATCCCTCAGGATGTCATCTACTTTTTTTTCTCTCCCCCTTTGAGACAGGGTTTTCCATTGGTTTGGAGCCTGCTGATTGGTCTGTTTGCTGGTTGACCAGCAAGCCCCGAGGATCCTCCTGTGTCTCTCCTCAGCACCGAAATCACAAAGCTTTTTACATGGGTTCTGGGCACTGAACTCAAGCCCTCATGCTTACACAACAAACCCTTTAGTGACTGAGCCATCTGCCAAGCTTCCCTGTTGTTGATGGTCATCTTGCTTGGGTCTCCCCCTCATTCCAAGGATGCCTTTCTCAGGCATCTGCAGATGTCTAGGGGAGAAAGCGCTGCTCTCTCCCACTTCTCTATGATGTTGTGCGCCCTCTGCTGGGAGGAGATGCATCCTTCCTCTCCTGTACTTAAGCAGTACCGAGAAAGCTGGCAGTGTAGTCCTAAATGGCTGCATCAGAAGAGAGAACAGGGAAGAGGAGGTGAAGCCCTCCACCGAGCATAGTGCTCCATCTCAATGGAGGAAAGGAAGATGGACCCAGAGCCTTCTCTCTCCCACCTGTTTTCTCACTCCCTTCTTCCTACTCATACTTTCTGCCCTGTGATCTCCAGATGTATTAGCCCCCTCCCCTATAGCTTCCCCTCTGTACCCCCAGGATCAAGTGGTAGGCACTTTAACTTTCTGTACAGGTTTCATAATTTCCTCCAACCTATGCCTCCCACTTGGACCTGAAGAACAGCCCCAACTATAGTATCCCTGCCAACCAGCAGCCCCTGTACCACAGTCTGATCCCAGAGGCCAACTCCACAGGAGGCAGCTGACCTGTCTGTGGTCTGATTGTCCTCTGATTGTCTGTGCTAGTGCCAGACCCTAAAGATGGAGTGGGAATCATGGCCCAGCCATGGCTGCCTAGCTTCTTTTCAGGTAATATACTGTGAAGGTGCTGTGGAAACCCAGTGGGCCATGCTATTTTCCTCTCCTATCCATTTGAATCCACACCTCCCTCCGGGCATCTGTCTTCCTCTGCTTTTTCTCAAGTGGACCTCTCATCTCCAACTCTGCAAATGTGTTCACGATCATCTCATTATCCAATAAGCCTCTTTCTCCACTGCACAGTACTTCCTTTCTCCAGGAAGGTCCCTCCTCATCTCGGTCTGCACACTCTTTAGGATGGCAGCAGGTTGATTGTTGCCTAAGTCTCAGAACTTCTTCCTTCTTTCAGGTAATAGTCAGCATTGCAATACTGCGACCATATGTGGTGGTATTGTGTTCCCCAAAATATTGTGCACCCTAATAAACTTATCTGGGGTCAGAGAACAGAACAACCGCTAGATATAGAGGCCAGAAAATGGTGGCACTCACACCTTTAATCCTAGCATTCCAGAGGCAGAAACCCATCCAGATCTCTGTGATTCAAGGCCACACTGGAAACAGCCAGGCATGGTGACTGACACCTTTAATCCCAGGAAGTGATGGCAGAAAGCAGAAAGGTATATAAGGCTCGAGGACCTTCTAGAAACTAGAAGCTTTTGGCTGGTTAAGCTTTCAGGCTTTTGAGCAACAGTTCAACTGAGATTCATTTGGATGAGGACTCAGAGGCTTCCAGTCTGAGGAAACAGGATCAGCTGAGGAACTGGCGAGGTGAGGTAGCTGTGGCTTGTTCTGTTTCCCTGATCTTCCAGTGTTCACCTCAATACCTGGCTCCAGGTTTGATTTTATTAATAAGACTCTTTAAGATTCATGCTACAACCAAACACCAGTGGCAGATAACTTATTAAGAGAAAAGGTCTATTTACATGATAGATTTGAAGATTTAAAGTTCACAGTCCAGTGGCTATGTTTGTTTAATTTCTGATGAGGCTGGTGGATAGCAATGCTCCACAGCATGAGTGTGTGTGAGCTCATGGTCTAATCTCAAGCTGAAAGGGGTGTGTGTGTGTGTGTGTGTGTGTGTGTGTGTGTGTGTGTGTGTGTATGCATGCACGTGTGCTAGATCTTGCCTTCAGGGACCTACAGACCTTCTAACAGGTCACATGATGGCTAATTTTCATTGTCAACCTGACAGGATTAGGAATCACTTGGGAGACACACCTCTGGGACTCTCTTTGCAGGTACTTCTCCAGAGATCTATCTGAAGTGAGATGATCCATGCTCAACATGAGTGACACAATCCCATGAACTGGGGGTCCAGACTAGGGGGAGAAAAGGGGAAAAAAGGTGAGGAAGGCAGCTGGGCCCTAGAATTCATTGCTCTCTGTTTTCTGCCAAGCACCTCATGCTCTGCCACCATGCCCTCCCTGTCACCACATACTTGTACCTTCAAACCTCAAGCCCAAACAAAGCCTTCTTTCCTTAAGTTGATTTCACCAGATGACCCAACACAGTAACAAGAAACATTGCTGATAAAGGCTCCTCCCAACACTGCCGCCTTTGTTACTGCTGCAACACAGTCACCTCTCCATTCAAGCAACTGTGACACTCTGTTACATTGCTCTCACAGAATGAGCTCCCTGCTGCTAAATACAGGGGTTGTTTCCATCTTTCTCTCCACTGACTTCCCTCTGTGCTTGATTTTCATGCCACTTGCCTTGTTTTCTTATGGTGTTTTCTCTGCTATTCAGTATTCCTCAGCAGCCTTCTCCAGATTTTGACATTCAGAACCCACAGAGGATCTGTCATATGGGCCTTTTATGTCACCCCACTCCACCCTGTGACCCTAGGAAAGCTCCTCCATATTTACTTCCTGTGTGCTACATACACTCAAGAAGGCATTATCTGAAACAACAACAACAACAACAACAAACAAACAAACAAACAAAAAACACTGCAAGGTCAAATTTGAGTCTCTAACATCCCTTAAACTTCACTTCATAGTTTATGGTCACCACAAATACTACTCTTCCTCCCTTTCACATAACTGTCCCAGCTTTCAGTGTCTCATAACCCTGAACCCATAGGGCCCTTAGTTATTGCAACCCAGGAATCTGGTGGTCACCACCTCCTAGCTGCCCTTCACCCACTCTGCATGAACACTCTCTCCTGTCCTGTTAGTTCTGCTATACAGGTAGCTCTCAACTCTGCAGCGTTCTCTCCACCCCACGGGTGGAGAACCCCTCCCTCTTTGTCTTTTGTCCCAAGCACCATCACCCCCTCCTTACATGTTGTTCGCAATGACTCACTTCCTTCAGGGAGACTCCACTTCCTAAAGGTGCTCTGCTTCCTGGCTGGGAGCATGAGTGACCAGCTGCCATACACTCCTGTCACTGGGCCTCTCCCACCATGATGGACTATAACCTCAACCTGTGAGCAAAAACATAACCTTCACCCACAAGTTGCTCATTGTTGTGCAATGAGAAAAGCTACTAAAACAAGGGTACCCCCACCCCTTTCCTCTAACTTAAACCCAAACAGTTCCTCTTAGGTCTTCCCATACACTAACCAACCTCAGCATGGTGTTCATACCTAAAAAAAAACAGACTGTGGCAACTGGCTACATGGTTTCATCCAAACGTTCTTTCATAGGACCCACATAGCCAGCTTCTCTGGAGAAAACCAGTCAAAGTGGAAATGAAGTTCAGGGAAAGGAGTATGAAAAAAGATGCAAAAGAAACAGGACAAGAGAGGACTAACTGTCCATTGTCTGCCCTTCTCCTCCCCAGTCTCTAAGCCTACATCTTGCCAATTCTTACAAGAGGTAGCTGCAAGAAGATATTTATCTTGAATAAAGTGGCATTTATCTCAACTGAGCCCGGAAAACTTTTGAGGCTGTTTTTGATATCAGATGAAGAATATAACAAAGAAGATACGGTTGCCAAGAGTTTAGTAAGAAGTAGATAAAGATTTGGATACAAACATCTCACAATGATTTCATGTAACCCCTGGTTGCACCATAGGCCATTTTTTCCTCATTGCATGAATACCATATTCCCCCAGGCCCCACTCCAATGGGCGCAGTTGGTTTGTTTTTTTATCTTTGGGGGCCCACCACCCAGCTCCCAAATAAATACACAGAGACTTATTCTTACTTGTTTCTAGCCAGCTTTTCTAACTTAAATGATCCCATTTCTCTTTAACTACATTTTGCCCTTGACATTTTTACCTTTCTTTATATTCTTTCTTCTCTTCTTACCCTATGTCTGAGTGGCTGGCCCCTGGTGTCCTCCTTTCCTTCTCCTTTTCTCACTCCTAGCTCTTCCCATTCTTCTCTTCTCCTTCCTCAAGCCTAGACTTCTCCCATTTGTTCTCTGCTGCCGGCCCCGCCCATCCCTCTCCTGCCTCGCTATTGGCCGTCCAGCTCTTTATTAGACCGATCAGGTGTTTTAGACAGGCCAAGTAACACGGCTTCACAGAGTTACACAAATGCAACACATCTTTGCATCATTAAACGATTATTTCTCAGCATAAAAAAGTAACACATCTTAACCTAATATTCCACAACAAGTGGGCTTTATTAGGACTGTTTACAGGAACATGGAGTGGCTAGACCACTGAAGAAAACATGTCATGGTTGGCAAGATGGCTCAGGAGTTAAAGGCACTTGCACAAGCCAGGCAACATGAGTCTCATCACCTGAGCACACACAGAAAGAGAGAACCGACTCCACAAAGTTGTCCTCTGACCTACACACTCGTGTCTTGTAGCCCTTTCCTCCATCCTCCAAATAAATAAAATAATTAAAGAAAAAGAAAGCTCCTTTCCTTACCCAGGTAACCACTAATTGCCCATAGACCCTCAGGGAAGTGTGGGAACCGCTCCCCTTTCCATAACGGAATGTTACCAGCCCAATCTTGGGCAGGTTTTGTGCAGATAACCACAGCCGCTGGGCATTCAAGAGTGCAAAAGCTGTGTTATGTCTGGTGGACAGAATCTCACAGCTCTGCCCCCTCTCATACTCTTTCTGTCCTGGCTTCCACAGTTTTGCCGAGCCATGGAACAGGGGATCTTGGCGTTCCATTTGTTGTTGAGTAGTCAACAGTCTACTTACTTTTAGTACTTTGACCAGTTATGGGTCTCTGCAAGAGCCATGCCCCCTACAGAAGCAGACAGCAGCACTCATCTATGGGTTTGAACATAAATATTTAGGAGGTAATTTGACAGGGACATTGTGTCCATTTAGCAATAAGCGGCAATAGTTTCCCCATTAAGGTCAGTATTCTTCCTAGTTACAGGCTTTTGACCAAGTTTATAGTACCGCAAACGAATTCCTGTGGATGGAGCACAATCCAGTTATAACATAACTGCTTACTCTCCAAACAGCCATGCTGCTCTTGTACCAATAGGCGCATCTTGCCGGGCAGGCCGAAGGTATAGCATCCCAAATCCAAGGTTGAGAAAGATTGTTAATGACAGTTCTCTCACAGCGGTCTCCATAGAACCTTTTGGTAGCTTTGAAAGTAGCTGGTTCACCTATGTAATGTCCTATAACCAAAGAGTGCCCTTCGCTTGCTTTGTTCCATCCCATCTGTGACACTTCATGTTGATTATCAACTCCACAGAAGATAGAATTATCTGTAGATTCTGGTCTCTGGCCATGCCTACAAAGGATTATCTTTGTTATGTTAATTGATGTGGGAAGACCCAGCCTAAATAGAGGCACCAGCAATCCCTGGACTTGGAATCCTATATATAACAAAAAGAGACATCCTAGCTGAGATGAGCACCGGCTTTCCAGCTCTTGCTTTCCCGTTGTGGACACAATGTATCCAGTTGTGGAAACAGTAGATCCAGTTGTGGACACAATGTATCCAGTTGTAGACACAATGTATCCAGTTGTGGACACAGTGTATCCAGCTGCTTCACGTTTCTGCTACCTTGATTCCATACCTGGATGGATTGTGCCTTAAACCATGTGTCTAAATGTCTAAACGTAAAAATCCACTTTTCCTCAATTGCTTTTGTCAGGGTATTTGTCATAGACAAGGAAGCTAAGACACCATCTTCTGCCTAGGTAAAGTCCGACTCTTGGCAGATTAATGCTTTGGTTCATTCCATGAGAAGTGACTCACCCAGGAGATGATATATGTAGTCTCTCTCTTTTTGTAACTGAAGACTAGAGAGGTCCGTCTCAAATGATGGGCAAAGGTTGTGTTCCATGTGCTTTGCTAGCTCAAGCAAACAGAGCTTGGCAGAGTGAAGTCAGTCAGTGCCCTGGAGTCAGAAGGTAGAAAGTCGGGGGGGGGGGGGGGTGGGGGGAGGAGCCTCGGGTCAGGGACTTCAGGAGAAAAATAGGAAACACACCTGAGAAAGCCATCAAGAAACATCTGTGCCAGGTGAATTAGCATTGGCTGACTTGGGAAGGAGTTCCTCCTTGTAGTGGGATGAGAGTTCCGAGAGCTTTGGGGACTAGTTACACATCTCGGTGTATTTCTACCCTTGAGTGTTGGCTTGAAATGCTCGCATCTACTCTTCTGTTTGTCTCAGTAGCTAATGAATCATTCTAGTAGTAGTAATATCAGCACTGCGAAGAAAGGTAGATAGCGTGAGCTCTAATTAGAGATTGGGAAACAGGCTAGGAGAACCAAACAATAGCATCGGGTCTTTCAAAAATGATTTTCTTTTACTTACTTTGATTTTATGTATTTGTGTGAGTGCCTGTCTGTATGTCTGTACACTCTATGGGTGTCAGTGCCCAGAGAGGTCAGAGGATGGTCTCAGAATTGGAGCTACAAGTGGATATAAGCTATCCAATGTGAGTGCTGGGAGCAGAACCCAGGTCCTCTGCAAGGGCAGTGAATGCTATTAGCTGCTGAGCTATCTCTCCAACTCAAGTCTTAAGCTCCCAGTAAATGACAAAGTCCAGTCTTGGACTATTTTTGATAGTCATGAGAAGATAAAGAAGCCAGTGCAGATGAGTGTGGGCTCTGTGGCCATGCACAGATGTGTATCTGCATTAGGACAAAAGCTGTGTCTCAGCACAGTCAAGAAGCTAGGCTGGACCATCTGCTGTAATACACCAATGAAAGAGATGTGTAATGGAGGAATCTGGGGAGGGAGGTCTATTCCTATGGCCATTATGGGAAGAGGAACACAGACAGGAGTTCAGTGTCACCCCAAGTCTCTCCTCAAGGTTCCTGCATGAAGTTAGTCTTAAGTAGAAGAAGTGGGCCTGGGGGCAAGAGGCATGTGTAGTTAGACAGTCCCTGTGAAGGCATGATCTACCTGACCACAATTCAGGTTTCTGCAGAATGTCTGGAGGAAGTCCTGGTATTTATCATCACTTAGGGGACAAATCTGATGCTCAGAAGACACTTATTCCAGGATGTGACCTCATCATCATAGATGGCTGTCCTCTGGGAAGTCATAAAGGGGAAGCTTGTGTTGAAAGATTCAAGGTGACTGAAAGTTTAGGACAGTAACTTTTCTCTGTTTTCAAACTTGAAGGGGATTGAAAGGGGGCTCAGCAGACACTCCTTGAGTGACTCATACATCTGTGTGCAGAGCAAAGCAGGTGGCCCAAAGGAAAGGAAGCAGGCACAAGCTGAAGACAGAGTCCCTGGCTTGCATCCTGCATTTGGTTACCTGGTGGGCCCAAGTGGGGAGTCCGTGCTTTGTAGCAAAAGCAGGTATAAGTGTGTGCTCCCAGCATGCCTAATTCTGAGCTGAGTGTGAAGGCTGTTTGTGGAAGCTCTCAGTTTCCCCCTTTGAAGAATGGTCATGTGAAGTTCAGATGAGTTGGTGTGTAAAAAATGTACAAGGATCCATGCTAGGAACCCCTCCCCCCAAATTTCCAGGGGGTACCATTAGCCTTTGATTTCCAGGTCTCATGGGTGTCAGCAGTAGCATAAGTCTATTTTATTTTATATGCGATTATCCTTAAGGATGGAGTCATGTTTTATTCAGTGCTCGTGGCACTAACAATTTCTTCCACAAACAGGGTGCTAAGTGTTCGTGGGTCTGCCTAATAAAACAGCGTACTATCAAAAAAAGTAACACTGGCGCTTCTAGCATTTCCAGGATGAGTGTCCTAGCCCTCAGGGTCACTATGGGAAGAGTAGTCCTTTGCCTTGTGGCCTTAACTTCACTTTTACAGAGACCTGGTGGACAGAAGTGAGAGAGACCTGGTCATCCGGGAATTCAGAATGAATGGTCCTTGCTTGTGCAGTGAGCACAGTGTGCCGCTAGATGGCGGCAGCGCACAAGCACTGAGAAAAGGACAACACGAGCTCTCAGACGTGAGCTTTTCCTTGCTCTGGAGCCAGTGCCCCAGTGATGTGGGATCAAAACTCCACCCGAGTTCAGGGACCATGTACTATCCAGAAGTGGGTTGTACAGCTAGAAAGTTACTAAGTCGAGCCATTGGGCCAAGAGTTTCAGATGGTCTTCGGGTGACAGCCCGTTCTTTAACAGTGTGCCTGCGATGTAACTAAGAATTAAATGTAGGCGGGTGGGGGGAATCCAGAAGGGAAAGGCAGGGAAAAACATGGTCAAAATATATGAAAAACTTAAATAAAAAGTTACTAAATGTCTAAAAAACAAACAAACAAAAAACCAAACAAACCCAACCCAACCCAACCAAACCCAAACCAGCCAAACAAACCCCCAAACGTGTTAAGAACTGGTGATGTTCTGTAGTCAGATACTCTCTCTCCCACCTTCTTCTTGCCCTCCCTCCTTAGTCTTCTCCTCCCCTCCCCCCTTTTTTTCTCTCCCCTTCCAGTATTTTTCCAGTTCTGTGGATCTGAACTGGGTCCTCATGCATAGCAAATATTATCCAATGAAACCGTCTCTTCAGCCATAATGGTCTTCACTTGTTTATCTTGGTCACCTAGTTGAGAAAGTGTTTTCAGATTTTTTTTTTTTTAATAAAATTACTGTTCCTCATTTCTTTGAACAACATGCTTTGCAAAATGAGGCTTTATGTCTTTGAGGTTAGCGCATATACATTTTAATGCACTGATACTGTTTTCAGATTTATCCATGTTTCCTATTTTAATGCTATCCTAAATGGTGTTGTATATCTAATCTTATGGCTTAGTGCTTAGAACACAGTGGTACTTAATTTTTAATTGTGTTTGCATTTTATTTTTTAAAATTTATTTTATTTTTTGGTGTATGAATGTTTTGCTGGCATTATGTATGTGTAACACGTGCGTTCGTGACTGTGGAGGGCAGGAGAGGGAGTCGGTCCCCCTGGACTGATGTTGAAGCAGCTCTGAGGGGCTGTTTGGGTGCTGGAAACTAAGTCCAGCTCCTCTGCAAGAGAAGCAAATGTTCTTAACCATTGGGCTACCTCCTCGGCACCTTTATTTATTTGTTTGTTTTGTGTGTGTATGGGTGTGCACGTGTGGAGGTCAGAGGCCAACCCTCAAAGGTGGTTCTCTCTTCCGCCCATAGTTTCGGGAATGGAATTCAGGTCCTCAGGAATTCCTGATGGCAGCGCCCTTACCTGCTGAGCCACCTCTCCAGCCCTACAAATCATCACTGTATACTGATCTCACAGCCCTGCTAATCTTCCGTTAGCTTTTTACAAGCCCTCATGGATTTGCATGTAGACAGTCAGGTTATCGGCAAATGAAGACGTTTTTCCTTCTTTCTTTCCAATGAAGGTGCCATTTCCATACCTTATCACACTGACCACATTCCCCAGAACTGTGTTGCTCAGAAATGGACTGAGAGCCTCCCTGAAAAGCACCCAGGCCCCCAGCAGCGCAGTGTGTATGGTCCATAGTATCTTTTGTAGGCAATTCTTCACAAAGATGAGAGTTTCTACTTATTATTTTCTAAGAATATTTTTTAAAGAAATTGGTAATAGACTTCGAATTTTATCCAATATTTTTTACGTCTCTATTGAGATGGCTTTTTAATTAAAATTTGATAATAGTGACTACACAGACTGATTTTCAAATCCTAAACCAACTTTGCATGACTAGGTGAACCAATCTTAGTCATGGTGTATTATTCTTCTGTCACATTATTTGGTTCAATTGCTGGGCTTATTTTTAGAATTTTTTTTGCACCTGTTCACAAGGAGCATAGATTTCAGTTGTGATGTCTTTGGCTTTGTGTCCATGTAGTGTTCACCTCACTGCATATTTGGGTATCAACTTTTCCTTCCCATTGTCTGAGAGAGTGTATGCAGGGCTGGTGTGCAGGGTTGATGTGTATGTGTATATGTATGTGTGTATCTATATATGTGAGTATACATGTATGTGTGTATCTAATGATTGTGTATGTATGTATGTGTGTATGTATATATGTGAGTATGTATGTATTTGTGTATGTGTGTATGTACGCATGTGTGACTGTGAGTGTAGTTGTACTTTTCCTAACAGACTCTGTGATATTTTTCTTATCTATAGATAGCATTTTATGCTGTAAAGCTCACCCTGGTTTCTTCCTGTTTTCTTCACTCCAAGGCTGTAGGAAGTGTGCTTCTCAGCTCCTAATGAGGAGAAGGTACAGACCTTTCTGGGATGGGCTTCCAATGAGATTTCTATAGTTAGAGAGCCTGCTTTCTATGACTGAAACCCCCATTTATTGAGACTTGTTTTGTGGCCTAAAGATGGTCCATCCTGGATTGAGTTCCCAGTGCTCCTGAGAAGAGATGTCTGTCTTGGTGGATGGAATGTTGTATGTGTGATGGTCGGTCAAGCTTTCAGTAAGTCCAGCCTCCTAAGGTCCACAGTGACCACCTGATTATGTCAAGCTATTCGACTATGATAGCTGAGAACTATTCAGTCTGAAATGTTGGGACCATATCATAAAGGGAGCAGTGGCAATTTTCTCTTTTTCTGCCTTTGTCTGTCACTATAACATTTCCTAAAGTGGATTTCAATAAAGTGCTTTCTGGAGAGTCATTTTATGGAACGTTGTCATGTAGCTTCAGGTGGACCATGAACACATGGGAGTTACAAGGTACAATGGTGCCTATAGTCATTTCATTTGCTTAACTAATCATGTCTCATATTTATTCAAAATTTAAGAGTTTGTTCCTTACATGGTCCCTACTCATAGAATCCAGAAATGAACTAGTTGGAATATGTTTTTAGAAACACAAAGTGGATGTAACACTGGTTCTTACATTCACAAAGATATTCTTAATCGTTTTAAGACAATATAATTTAGACTGTTGAGATGGCCCAGTGGAGAGCGTCACTTGCTGACAACCTGAGTTTGATCCCCACAGTCCATACGGTGGAAGGGGAGAAACAGCTTGCAAATGCTGTCCTCTGACCTCCACACATGCTGCGGTGCGCATGCCCAGCCCAAAGAAACATAAGAAGAAAATGTAAAGATGTTAGACAACATAAAAATCTTAGCAAGCATTTTTTAGAGAGAAGAGCTGCTTAGTGTTTACAAATCTTATTGGAACATCTATCTGCTCTTCCATCTGTGAAGGGGACAAACTGTCTCACTGCATTGCTGCTTGGTCGTTGTGAACCTGGCACACATGCAGTCCCCTGGGAAGAGGGACCCTCCGTTGAGGAATTGTCTACATCAAATTGGCCTATAGGCAAGTCTGGGGGTGTCTTTTCTTAATTAATGATTGCTGTGGAAGGGCCCAGCTCATGGTAGGCAGTGCCACCCCTGGGGAAGTGGTCCTGGGTTGAACAAGAAAGGCAAACTGAGCAAGCCGTGGGCAGCAAGCCAGTGATCAGTGTTCCCCATATCTCTGCTTAGGTTCCTGCTTGGCTTTCCTGAACGATGGGCTAGAAGCCATATGCCAAATCAACCTCTTCCTCTTCGACCTTTGTTTTGGTTGGTGCTGATTACAGTAACAGAGAAGCAAACTGGATCACTGGCATCACTATTAGTTTCAGACACAATGCTGACACCATACCTTGTTTGGATTTTTATTTAGATCAGTGTTTACACCTGGGCTAGCGCTAAGCATCTTCTGATGTATATGTCAGTATTTTGTCTATACAGCAGCCTGCTAAATCAGTTGGGGCTGTTTCCGTACACTCTGTGCTGTGGAATGATTTACTTACACAGCGGAAGAATTGTCTTACTGAATGGTTAAATGGATTCTCTCATAAAACTGTCAGAATCTGGAGCTGTTATCATGTATAAATATGTGCAATTAAAGGAACATTTGGTCTATTTCCTATACGAAGAATAGAAGAAGAGTTAAAAGTTGGGCATGTTGAGGAGGTCTCCTTAAGACAACAAAGCCCCTTGCCAATTATAAGAAATCATTGACTTCCTTTGTTCTCAGACTTGGGGTTGCCCTTCACAGCACGCACCCCCCCCCCCCCCCCCCCCCGCGCGCGCTGGAGCTACGTGAGCACGGCTTATTTGGGGGGAATGGATACTGGAATTGGTTGCACAAAATCGAGAATGCACTGAATGCCACTGGACTGTACACTTGGAAATGGTTAAAATGGAAACTCTCAGAATGTGAAGAGCAGCCAGAGTGAAACACGAACACATCCACAAAAGGTAATAAGAGGACCGGTGTTGGCCAGTGGCTGGGGAGGAGGGAGGGATGGAGAGCTGGAGCAAAGGGACTCTAAGGTGGTAAAGTGACGCTGTCATGGGGGATAGATGACATCCTACCTTTGGGAAAAACTCATAGAGCTATACAAACCGGAGTGAAGTCTGACTGACATGGTAGACTTTAGTGACAATAAGACATTAATACTGATTCATCCACTGCAACAATGCACCACACTAATGCAAGATGTGGGTAATGGGAACAGGGAAGGTGCGAGAAGATGCTCCCTGCACTCTTGGCTCTTTTTTCCCCCTGAAAACTTAAAACTGCTTGAAAGGAAAGTCTACTCGTTTTATAAAAATTCGGCCAGATGAAGAAATATGAGCAAAGAACATGTAAGAATTTGGGTAGACTTTAAGTTAGGAGCAGGGTAAGACGGAGGACAGTGGAAGAAGGAAAAATTCTAGGTAGAGATTTTTTTGTTTGTTTGTTTTGGTTTTTCAGACAAGGTTTCTCTGTGTAGCTTTGCACCTTTCCTGGAACTCACTCTGTAGACCAGGCTGGCCTCAAACTCACAGAGATCCGCCTGCCTCTGCCTCCTAAGTGCTGGGATTAAAGGCGTGCGCCACCACCGCCCGACTTATTTTTTTAAAAATAAAAATAATTCCTTGGCCAACATTTTCAGGGTTTTCTTTTTGTTTGCTCATCATGGCTTGAGTGCCTATAGTCTGTCACAGTGAGGGGTGAGTGGGCAGAAGAGTGGAATTGCTCACCCTACCCACACAAGCAAGGTGAGAAGTGGATTATCAACCCCCTCCCTTGCTCCTAGCAAGTGACCCACCTCCTCCAGCAACATCCTATCTGTAAAAGTTCTTTGGCCTCTCAAAACAGAACCACCAGCTGGAGACGGAGTAGTCAAACACATGAGCCTGCAGTACGCATTTCACACTCGGACCGGAACCCAATCTCCAGGCTCTTCCTTCCTCCGATGAGGACACTAGTTTCGTGCAGAGGGTTCCAGCGTCACGGAAGTCTAATACCCCAATGCCATCATTCTGGGGGGATGACTTCAACATTGGCTGCTGGGGGACACAGACTTCTGGTTCCTTGCAATTCTTTCACATAGAAGGTGTTGGAAAAATGTAGTGGGAACAGATTATGCATGATTATTTGTTTGTGGTAGGACAGAAGGTCTATTTTCTTTGGCCTTCTTCTATTTTGTTTTCAAAGGAAACTTTACTTTGATGTCCAAGAACACATGCCACCAAACAAAAGCAGCTCATGGAGCTGAATAATTACTTCCAAATGTGCGTTCTGTAGTGAGGTATGAAATGATCCCGGTGAATTCCAGGACAAAGCATTTACCAAACACAGCATCCTTTAAAGTAGATGAAGAGATGTTGGCATTTAAAGGCACTGTGGAGCGCTGCCTCTGGCCTTTGTGGGAATTGGGAACCAGCTGAGCTTAGCTTTCAATGCAGGCCGGGGGAGCTTCCTTCACACATGCAGAATGTAATTATCAAACGGCCAGGCCATCCATCACCCTGAGTTCATTCTAGGTCAAAGCATAGATCTTCTCTCCCACTAAAGGACGAGCAAAAGAGGCCACTGGGAATTAACAATTAAGAGAAGCATGAACCAAATCCTTGCTCCGACAGTCTCTCTGTTTCTCTTCTTTGCTTTTTCTTGATTCTATCATTTTTAAAAATTAAATTCAGTTCTGGGGTGATACTTTACCCTTCATTTATAAATGTAATAAATTTAAATAAAAGCTATAGAATAACTGGATGTGGCACAAAGCATCCATAATCCTAGTGCTTGGGAGGTTGAGGCATGCTGTGAGTTTAAGGCCAGTTTGAGTGACATTGTATTCAAATACAGCCTGGGAATTAGTGATAGCTTATCTAAAAAAAGCAGAAGTTAAAACAAATTCTACAGAGTTAGGGAAGTTGCCTAAAGAAAAAGAAGCAACTGGGGAATTTGTATGAAGAATAGTACGGAACAATGACCCCTCTAGGGGTCAGCATATTCCCTGTGGGCTGGCGATTTCTGGGCTGTGATTGGCATTGCCACAGAGGTTATAAATTTCCCTAGACACTAAACACATGAACTCAGCACAGAAAGTGACAGTCTAACTTATTAGTGGTCAAAGATAAAGATGTAAATCACCAGATGATATAACTGAGCTCTGTGGACCAAACTGATTCTAAACATTGCTGGGGACTCCGCCTTTTACATGCTATGTTAAAGAAGGAATTCTGTGTCAGAACTTGGCTCCCATGCTTTCTGGATGGGAATCAAAGGCATTTCCTAAGAGGATCATTCACATGTCATGGCAGATAGTGAAGACCTCGATGACAGCTGAGTTTCTCTCTGGCTAGAACACCAAAGACAGTGGAAGTCTGAGTTTATTCTTTAGTCAGCAGCTTGGATGTAGCTGTAAGTTTTCTCAGGTCCTGCCCGGCCCCACGGTCCTGTGTTCCTCCAGTCCTGCTCAGCCCCCATGGTCCCTCAGCTGCTTATAAAATAATCATTCAGAGTCTTAATATTAATTATCAATCGTATGGCCTATGGCTTGAGTTTCTTGCTAGCTTGCTCTATCATCTTAAATTAACCCATTTCTATTAACCAGTGTTTTGCCACATGGCTGTGACATTACCAATCTGCTGACATGTTGTTCCCTGGGCAGCGGGCTGGCATCTCTCCTGTCTCTGCCTTACTTCTTCCTGCCTCTCTCTTAGATTTCCTGCCTAGCTATAACCTGACTTGCCATAGGCCAGAGCAGCTTCTTTATTAACCCATCATAGCAACACCCATTCACAGCAGACAGAAAGACCATCCCACAGCACTTGTGTATGGTTCTGTGTGGAACTTGATTTCTAGACATGAAAAGTCTGACCCCAGAAGAACTGGAGATCACAGCACCCCCTTTCTGGAAGTGGGTCTTATACAAAGGATCAGGAGACACTCACGGGCTCCTGTGTGTTGCAGAAGCTGGGTCCACTCATCTTTTTCTTTATTCAGCTAACCTGGCTCTTTTCCCCTGCTCTGGAGCTATATCCACGGTTCTATGATCCCTTCTCTCCACATCCTCCATACTCTAAGCTGTGAAGAGAATGCTTGTCCAGAGGCCTTCCTAAGAACATTCTCCTCTGCTTCAGAGTCTTAAGACGTGTCTCATTTTCCCCTCGATGGTGTCTGTTCAGTCACTGTGATTTAGTCTTGAGCATGCCCATTTTATCTTGAACCATGACAGGTCACAGTTAGAGGATCATTCTTCAGGAAGCTATCCTCTCTGCTTAACTGGCTTATTACTAAGAAATCCTCACTAAGCTCCATCTGGTGGTTGAGTGCTCAAAGGTGGATGCACAGATGAAAGAGATATATCCTCCCCTCAGGGGGAGCTTAGGGCCTAACTGAGGGCATGAGAAAGTAAACCAAGTCATCAATAAAGAGATGAAGGTGTCCACAAGGAGCCAAGCTTCTAGAGAGTGGGGGAGCCAGTGATGAATCACTGGAAAGAGATGAGACAGAATGACATTTTGACATTTGGGTGTTTTGTCAGGACCTCCCAGGGGTCCAGTTCAAGACACCTCATTTGAATTTTATTTGTGAATGTCTTGGGGCTAGTTAGAAACTAGTCATCTTGTAATGAATATAATATGCATAGCGATTAGTGCACACAACCTAAATTATAGTTGGATGAAGTTATGTACTATCTAACTCCCACTGAGGACAAGCAATTGACCAAATGCCCTTCTAAATTGTACTGGAGTACTCTATAGAAAGACAGTCTATGGGACACCCCCTGACCTTCACATATGAGAGTAAAGGAGGGAGAGAGGGAGGGAGGGAGAGAGAGGGAGAGAATGAGATTGAGAGATAGATAGATAGATAGATAGATAGATAGATAGGGACTCCACTTCCTCTTTTCACAATGGTATCCAAGCCATCATGGTTTCCAGTAATGGCTTATCTTAAGTTCATTTTTGTGGCTTATTGTCTGTGAACTTTGACCTGTACTAATGAATATAATGAGCAACTTGTGTTACTGTAGCTTAACTGCTTTGCTGGAGGCAGAGAAGTCCATAGCTACCGTAGCTGAGCTCATGTCTCTTCCCAAGAGTGGAGTCTGACCCCATAGGCTACATATTAAGGGCCTATCACTTTCAGGCTAGTTTCACACATGTCTCTGTGAGCGGTCTGCACAACAGTCAATGTTACTCAGCACTCAAGATCACCTGACTTTTCCAGACTTTCTTCCTGCCTGATACAAAATGACAGTTTATGGTAATCTGGCTTTACATGTCCCTGAACACGATGGCATTGAGTGTCACCCCATGTTCATCGGGGTTCTGGGGATGCTCATCTCTCTACAGAAGAGAACTCAGAGAGGTCAGTTACCTTGTCAGCGGTCATGTGAACACCACATGGTATCCTGGGCTTCAGTCTCAGGTCTGCTTGAACATCAAATATGTCTGCTCTCTCTACCACAGGATCCTTCTTCCTGGGGTTCCAGCCTTAAAGGGAACTAAACATACTGGGAATCCCTGACTCAGTCATGCACTTCGTTGAGAGGATTCATTTGGGATATTTCTTTATTCTAAAACTGGAGTCTTTTTTGAACAACTGCAGTTGCCCCTCACAGTTACTTAGCGTTTTCAAGCCTCATTCTTGCCTGTCCTGGAACTCGCTTTGGAGACCAGGCTGGCCTCGAACTCACAGAGATCCACCTGCCTCTGCCTCTCCAGTGCTGGGACTAAAGGCGTGCGCCACCACCGCCCGGCTCAAGTCTCATTCTTTTAACAAAAAAATAGGCATATTCAATTTTCCCACTTTGTTTTCGGGGTTCTAAATGCAAATCCTGGATTGTTCACTCACTTTAGAAATCAGACGTATTCTGAGAGATAATAGCATGTTTCCAGAAACCAACCAAACCCACTCCCAAAGTCTTAATATTTATCAACACTGAAATGTTGAAAGCAGAGTGAGCCGTGGGCTCCTGTGGGCTGTGCCCTAGGTTCTGTGATGGGATTTGACAGTCCCCAGGAGGAGCTGAGTGCCCCATTGAAACTACACCTTCTGTATTGGGCTTGTGCGCCGTATTTATTTTGTAGGAAACAGTTGCTAAAAGTCAATTTGTAAGACGCTTCCCTAGGTCACTCAGCCTCCTGGGGCACTTTCCATCCTCTCTGCCTCCTCTATGACTCTTCTTCGTTTTTACACATAATGCTTCATTGCTACAGCTTCTCATGAACTCTCTACCTGGGAGCATAGGGGAACTTTATTACAGACTCACCCTGAGGAGACACACACAGAGCAGGTGTTTCAGCGGTTCTCAATGAAGACTCCGCAGCACTGAGCAGCCAAGAAGGTAGCAGGCTCTGTGCTGTGGCAAGGGCCGATCTGGCTTCTCCTGTCACCCGTGTCTGGCTTCCATCTCTGTCCACGGATCAATAGAGAAGAGGGAAGGAGTTGGCCAGGGCACACTTCATGGGGAGCCATTTAACCCATCTCTGCCACGGATGTCCTAAATTATGCACTCTCTGTGAGGGCTCAGAGACCTAACAGTGCACATTTTGTGGATTGGATTTTGTGTGTGTTTCATTTATTCCAAGCAGCAGAGCGCCAGGTCCTGGAAATAAAAATTGATTTCACTTTAGCGTCACAGATTCACATCAGACAAAGGCTTTCTAGACATGGAAATCGATCCTGTTGCCGAATCCACCAGCTCCTCCTCCCTAGCTGCAAGTTAGGAACAGAAATTCAGCCAGCACCTTAGCAGAGAGTATTCAGGGCCAAGGACAATCAACACACCTTGAATTTCAGTAAACAAGGAGTCTAGATAGGTATCTCCTCTTTATTGAACCAGTCAACAGAAACAGTTTCTCTCTGGGACTTAGGCAGTCCCATCCCATTAAAGGTGACAGGCAACCCCAGCAGAGGTTCAGCTGGAGGACACTGCAGTCCAAGGTGTGTGTGTGTGTGTGTGTGTGTGTGTGTGTGTGTGTGTGTGTGTGCATGCGCGCGCACACCCGCTCGCTTGTACCAGAAGGGCAAAGAAGGGGTCATTTGCATAGAGTTGCCTTTTCAGTTGCAGAGGGGTAGGAGATTACTAGGAGTTGTGTTGCAACAAGGGAAGAGGATGGGATGCAAATTAAAGAAGCATTACTACAAAGCAGTTACAGATGCAGCAGCTTCAAAGAGAAAAGGACCATGGGAGGGAGGGAGGGATCCTAAGAGGGGAAGGAGGGCAATAAAAGATGTGTGATTTGAAAGCAGAAAGGGCGAAACTAGGGGGCCAGAGGGGACCAGCAAGAGAGTGACAGGAGAAGCCAGGAAGGTTGAGAGGGAAGAGAAGGAACAAAGTACATTGATACATATGTACAAAATAGACTTCCTGTTTAAGGGGCTAAAGTTGCAAAGTAGTTGAAGAAACAGGGTGGACCCTGCAGGAGTGACTGCTGGGTGGGAAGGAGAACCCAGAGTCTGAACCCAGAAGAGGTGGGTCAACCCAGGAGAGGGAGGAGAGCCCGGCACACTTTCCCATAGACTCAAGCAGGGCTGCACAACGGAAATGGAGCCATGGTGAAGCTGATTGAACGGAGGAGCTCCCAAGTCTGTTCTAGGGAGGGTGTGATCATGGAGTTCTAGTAAAATGGCAGGGAAGTTTCCTTCCCCTTCCTGAGGGCTCTTGGGTGGGGGTGGGGGTGAGGGAATGGCTGCTAGGAAGAAAGGTGTGTCTTGGAGCAGAAGTACATGTCAGGAAGGGCTGTGAGCCTAACCACAGTCTTTCTAGTTCTAGAAAGGCCCAGGAAGGCGGCTTTTGTTATTTTTTAAATGGTATAACTTAGTGGTAAAAAGAAGGCTCTTGTATGATGTCATTTATGCAAATTTTGAAATGGCCAAATTATAGAAATGGAGGAAATACAACCAGGAGTTAAGGAAGAGGCAGGGAGAGAGGAAAGTAGTTGTGATGGAGTTTTCCTGGATCAATATTAATATTCTGCCTGTAGTATTGTATCAGTTTCTCCAGACTTTACTGAAACTGAGGGAAGAACACAGAGAGCGCTGTGGGATGTCCTTCTGTACACTGTGCACATGTGCTGCTAACATTGGTTAATAAAGAAGCTGCTACGGCCAATGGCCAGGAAGAGTAGAGCCAGGTGGGGAATCCAAGCCAAGAGGGGAGAAGAAGGCGGAGTCAGAGCAGATGCTGGGAGCTGCAGACCTGGGAAGCAAGATGTAATGGGACACATGTAAAGCCACAGAACATGTGGCGATACATAAATGAAAAGAAATGGGTTAAGTTGTAAGAGCTAGTTAATAATGAGCCTGAACCATAGACCAAGCAGTTTGTAATTAATATTAAGCCTCTGAATGATTATCTTATTAAAAAAAATGGCTACTGCATGGGGAAGGACCGGGTGGGACTGAAAAACTTCCCCTACAGAAGAACTAGATGACACTTGCCACCAAGGCTGATGACTTGAACCAATTCCTGCAAGTTGTTACATGAATGTCATGGTGCACACATACAAACACACATATACATACACACATACACACACATACATATACACACATACATACACATACCATACACACATATACATACACACATACACTCACATATATATACACATACATATACACACATACACACATACATATACACACATACACATACATACACATATATATATACACATACATATACATACATACACACATACATATACACACATACACATACATACACACATACACACACATACATACATGCATACACACACATATATACACACACATACATATACACACATACTCACACATACATTATAATTTTTTTTTTCAAAAAAGAAAGAAATATGTATTAGTCAGAACTCACCAAAGAAATGGGGGTGGGGGAGAGTTTATTTTCTTCAGGGAATTAGTTCAAGCAACTCCCTGAAGGCTGAGGATCCCACGATCTGCATGGTAAGTTTGCAAGCCTTTGTAGATCTGGTCACACAAGTTCTAGCTGAAGGCTGCAGCCCCTAGACCCCTGAAGCGGATGGCTGGTTCGAGGCCACAGACAAGAAAAAGCCAAGGTTTCAGTTTCAAGTCACACAGGCAGGAGAAGTGTCTGGTCAGCGGGTGTTCAGTCTGGGTCTTCAGCTGGTGGAATGAGACCCACTCTTAGGACCCCCCTGCCCAAACACCTTCACCCAAAGTGATGCGTAGGCCCTGTGGGCAGGACAAATTGACACATAAAATTGTCATTTATCCTTGCTCGTCATGAACATCTGTGCCTTTCTTCTGTTTTTAAGGATAGGCTTGTGAAACAGCTCAGCCTGTCTCCAAACTCACGGCAGTCTCCCATCTCAGCCTCAGCCTGAGTGTTATGATTAAAATCATGGGCCACCAGACCAGAAAGGCTCCCCGTGCTTTTAAAACAATGCATTTCTATTTATTTTTTAAACACCTGTGGTGACTGGGGTGGGGGTGGAGGGACAGTGAATTTGGAAATGTAGGGTCCTAGCTCATGCTGTGTCTCATGGGACTACTCCTGGGTTCCCGACTGGGGCCTCAGTGACAGAAACCACAGTCTTTAAGGAAATCATGTGGAGAAGCCAATCACAAAGCACAAGCTGGGGCAGGTGCATCCTGACTGACAGAATTTGCCTCCAGGAAATGGACACTGAGCTGCTGACAGAACAGCTTTTCATGTAAAACAAACATTACTCACAGTTGTGCTCTTGACCTTGACTGCACTCTGGGAACCTCTGGGAACTTGGAGAAAACACAGATACCTGGTGTCTACCCAGAAATTATGAACTGATGAGTTTAGATATGTCTTGGACTCTGGGATTTAAAGTAAAATATATCTTGATACATCTCCTCCATTTTTTACATGCATGTTGTTGTCTTTTGCTCCTCTCTGCCCTGCCCCTGTTACTCTTCCTGCTTCCTTTCCTGCTGATCTTTTCTTCCCCCACAATTAATACCCCCTCTATTTTCGTCCCGTCCCATGCCATGCCACTCTGTTCCACTCCATAGCATTACCATACCATGTCAACCATGTTACACACACACACACACACACACACACACACACACACACACACACACCCCAAAACAAAACAAAAAAGCCTGGATTCCACCTAAGACAAACCATGTGAGATCTGCTTTTCTCCCTCACCATTTCTCTCTCTCTCTCTCTCTCTCTCTCTCTCTCTCTCTCTCTCTCTCTCTCCTCCTCCTCCTCCTCCTCCTCCCTTTAGACTCATGCAAAACCCATCACAGACAAGATGCATAATAGCTCCCGCACCCCAAAGACTTCCTTGGAGCTGACCTTGGAGTCATCGGAGTTCGTGCCTGAGGCATGAGGACTGCTGCCTTCTTAACTAAATGAGAAGGGACATTGGAGACCAACACAAGGGCGTTGCAACAGGAGATCCCGAGGCACCCAATGTAGAAAGAGAATGATAAATCATCTTTTGGAAAAGCATGTGTTGCAAATCGTTGAAAAGCCATTCCGGATAGAAGATACCCTAAAATGGGATTGTTCTAAGAGCTTAAAAACAAGGAACAAGACTTTCTTGGCAAAACACAACATCCGATGACACACGAGAGCCTCCTTCTAATGGCCATACTTGAGGCTTTGTGCTAAGGGAGGAAATAAGACACCATTCACTTCGTGCAATGAGGGAAATGATTATTGCCAGATGTCCCCAGGCAGGAAGAGGACTGCAGGCAGGGGAGAAGCCTCTTGTGTTGTGAGGTCATTGCTGAACTCGGACTATCTCAATGGTGAGGTGCAGAGTAAGGCACCATCAACACGGAGCCAGTCCACCATGAGAGAACCTCAGAAAGCCCCATGACAAACATTGAGGGTCTTTACAGAATTCCTCAGTGTCAAGGAATTTGGGAAGATTTCTCTGGAAAGTGATAGCCTTATCCTCTTTTGTCAGCTGCTTTTGAAGGCAGGATTGCCATCCTGTGCTCATATGTTCTCTCTTCATCTTCTTAGTGGACTTCCCTCTTTCTGTCCTGCCCCTTCCACCAAGAAGAGCACTGAAACTCATAGGCATAACTGTGTGTGCTGCAGGTTCCAGAATGCACCCAGTCCACACGGCTACGCAATGAGCTGTGGGGATGGAGGACAGAGGGCCCAGAATGCATCCACATCTACAAGGCCATGGATGCAGATGTGGGGATAGAGGACAGAGGACCCAGAATGCATCCACATCTACAAGGCCATGGATGCAGATGTGGGGATGGAGGACAGAGGACCCAGAATGCATCCACCATGGATAGGCCATGAATGCAGGTGTGGAGATGGAGGCCCCAGAATGCATCCATGTCCACGGGGCCATGGACAGAGTTGTGGAGGTGGAGGTCTAGAATGCATCCACATCCACAGGGCCACGAAAGGAGCTGTGGAGATGAACATCACAGTGGGTGCTTTTTGATAGAAGCAGGAGCTTTCACAGGTAATGGCACGGGGCCAGAAATGAGAAAGCCAAGCTCCAGTACTTAACTGTCTCTTTCCACTTTGTTGGCTGCATCTGGGAATTTAGGGATGCTACAGTTCCAGGCTCACTTAAAAATAACCTGACTGAAGACCTGGGGCCACAGAAGTGTCCTTCCTGCCCTGGGGATGCAAGTTTATGAATGGGAGTAGAGACTGTCCCACTGAAAATTTGGGAGTAATATTTTGGTTTCTAGGACTCTGGAATGGTCCTGACTTTCTTTCCTGAGACTCTGCATTTGGGGTCAAAGTGAGTTGCTTCACTAAGAAATCAAATTTCTTTCTTTTGTCCTTCCTTCCTTCCTTCCTTCCTTCATTCATTCCTTCTTTCCTCCCTCCCTCCTTCCTCCCTCCCTCCCTTCCTTTTTTTCCCTGTGTCTCTTCTGAACAGAAGCTCAGGCTCCATGATTTTTAATTTATTTACTTTACTTTCTAGTTTTCATCATAGAAAAGCACTGGACACTGGCTTGACAATCAGAATCTGGAATCAACTGGATTGGCTTTGCAGGGGCCAGGCCCATGCTCCAGCCAAGCCAGAGACCTTCTCCCAGAGACCTCCGTTATTCAGCTCCCAACTATCCCAGCACAGAACTGGCCAGTTGCTGGCTCAGTTTGGCAGCCTGCCCTTGGTGTTGCTCATGTTCTCTGAGGTCTGATCCTACACATATGAAGAAGCAGGAGCTGTTGTAGCCATGCATGACCATGGGTAGCAGTGGCTGAGGACTGAGAAAAGACCAGAGCAGGAGGGAATAGATCCAGTGTTCTGGACAGGATTTGGAATGTATTAGTGCAGTCTCTCTCTCTCTCTCTCTCTCTCTCTCTCTCTCTCTCTCTCTCTCTCTCTCTCACACACACACACACACACACACACACACACACACACACACGCAGATGCATGTGCATCCATGTTTATTCATTTGTGTGGAGCCCAGAGGCTACCCTCAGGCATTATTCCTTCCGAGTTTGCTGAGTTCCTTGTCTGGATGACCAGCTAGCCCCAGGATCTTTCCTTCTCTCCTTCCCTAGAGCTGGGATTACAAACATGCACTGCCACGCTTGTTTCTTCATTTGTTTGCTTTTTGTTTTGGTTTTTCCCTGGTGAGGTGCTATGGATTGAACTCAGGTCCTCATATTTGATCATGTCCAGTTAATGAGTGCATTCCTGAGCCTGCTCAGTTTATGGTCATGGAGCACGTGTTGAAGACATGAAAGTGATGGACTGGATAACTCTGGGCATGCTCAGTCTGCACCCATGAGGTTTGAGTTGAAGACAAAAGGAAGGAAACTTCTTTGAAGGTGCGATGACATGGATTTGGCCCTGGAGTCGCTTTCCTTCCTCAGTGGCTAGTGAAACCTCCTCCTTAGTGACCATCTCAGACTAACAGTTCCTTATTTTGTAGTTTGTTCAATATTTTCACCTAAGGACTAGGTTAGCATTGTTTTTTCTTTTTTTAACTTTCTTTTTATTTATTCTTTGTGTCTTTCACATCATGCATCTCTATCCCACACATCTCCCAGCCCTTTCCCCTTGCAACCCCACCAAATAAAATAAAATTCAAGAGAAAATAAAGGGAAAAAAAAATCTCATCACGGAAGCTGCAGTGTGACACAGTGAGTCACACAGTAAACCCTTTGTCCATATATCTTTATGTTCAGGTGTTCATTGCAAAGAGTCCTTGGTCTGGATCGAGGCCTCTCATTTCTGTGACGCTATTGATGCTGGGTCCTCACTGGGACTCCTCTTGGATATCCTGTTGTTGTCCTGCGTCATGGAGATCCTGCAGTTTTGGGTCTGCAGGTCTGGCCCCTTCACCTGCTGCCCCAGTTCCTTGATGAGGTGAATATTGGGGTGGGCTAACTCATAGCCCTGGTTCTGGGCTTGGGTGATAGCTGGGATGGTCAGCCTGCCAGCTTTCCCTCATCACCTCCACCACAGTGAGCTCTCCAGCATTGCCCTGGCTAGTTCACCTCTTGCATCAATGAGCAAGGGGCAGGACCAGTTCTCCTGCTTTCACACCCTCAGGGCTGACTCACCCACACCAACACCTTCAGGCCAGCTCTACTGTGTTGCCCAGGTGAGGTGTAGAGGCTACTTTCCTGAGCGCTGCAGCTGGTGCAGGGCAGGGGGCAGCTCTCCCATGCTTAGGACCTCAGAGCCAGCTCTTCCACTTGCCTCAGGCATAGAGGGGAAGGGGAGGGCATCTCCTCCCACCCCAAGCATGCCACTCTCACACTCACATTCTCCGGGTGACTCACCTGTGCTTCCTCCCCACAGAGTCAGCTCCATTGTGCTGCCCAGACAGGGTGTAGGGCCTGTTGTTTTCCGAGTGTTGCAGCTGGTAAAGGAGAGAGTCATCTCCTTTGGCAGCTGGAGGTGGTAGGGGTAAGCGGGGAGAGGACTAGGTTATAATTCTTTAAAAAAAAAAAAAGTTTTTTTAAAAAATATATGAGGGTGTATGTGCATACATGCTTACAAATGTGTGTGTGTGCAGTGCCCACAGAGGCCAGAAGAGAACATCAGGACTCTTCCCCACAAAGCTGGAGTTATAGGTAGTCTGCCTGATGTGGGTGCTAAGGATGGAACTTAGGTTCTCTGGGTGAGCAGCAAGTGCTCTTAACAACTGAGTCATCTCTCCAACCTGGTAATTCTTTTTGTTGTTATGTGTGCTGGAGCTAAATTGCTTTAGAGAAGGATTCATATCATGCTTTAAACAAATTCTTCTTTACGGTGACTGTTGTATTGTACTACCCAGTAACTGAGTCAATTCCCTTCTTATTTTGGGGAAGACTCCTTTAGATGAGTGTTGGCAGAAGACAAGACCTCACTAAAGGAAGAGAAAGATTCAGGACTCAGTCTCCTTGTCTTCAAGCCTGGCAGGTAGCTGCAGTTCACAACCTAAGCTTAGTCATGCCGGAACACCGAATTTACAGAGTGAGCCAGCACACTGCTCAGGGCAATGGGTGTTCAGATCTAGACATGGTGTCCTCATTTGATGGCCGTGGTGTCAGCTGTGTCCCTTTCCAGGTCTGCCGACAGACCCTTTACTCGCTTGCCAGTTCTCTGAGCTTGCAGATGGACTCTTAATACATTTCAAGTTAGCAAGGTGTGGCTACGGTTGCTTCAAGTAAAAAATAAAATAAAACAAAAACTCCATCAGCTGCATTTCACTTTGTCTAGCACATGCTGAGCTCAATTAAGACACATCGACTGTCCTTGGACCTGCAGTAAATGATCAGCTCACTGCTCCGATCTTGAGCAAGCGGCCAGACTACATCGTCTCAACCAGGACACAGCAATCACATCAACAGTGAAGACCAAACCAACCACTCGAGGTTTCTGTACATTTGACGTGTTGTTCTTCTGAGGTTGATAACAAGCCTGTACCTGTTCAGGTGTATGCTGTGTATGAGTTTCAGTGCTGGGCTCCTCATTATGAGAGAACTAGGTGATGGGAGATCAGGAGGTTGCTGGGTCTTTATTTTTAGAAGTTTTCATTGCTTGTCTATCTAAAGATCATATTTGGAGGGCTGGGGGTGACCTGGAGCTTTGGGCTGTCCAAGATCAAGTGTAGGATTTGATTTATACCCTCTGTAAGCTAAGAAGTTGGTCTGTGACTATTTCAATGGAATCTAGTGTTCAATGTTTTGTGGCATGCATGTCTCATGGAATTTGGCAGAAAGACGTAGGAATCCTGAGTTAGAGACTGTCCTGAACAGCTTGGCTGTCAGCTCCACACAGCCTCAAGTCATCTGAAAGGGGAGCCTCAGCTGAGAAGTTGTTCAGATAAAATTGGCATGTCTGTGAGAGATTATACTGATTGTCAATTGAAATAGGAGAGTCCAGCCTACCATGGGCAGTGCCAACCCTAGGCAGGTGGGCCTGAAGTATATGAGAAAGTTGGCTGAGTGTCAGAGCCTACAAGCCAGCCAGAGAGCAGCATCCTCTATGGCTCCTGCTGTCCTTCTCAGCTGTGAGGTGAGCTCCTTGGTTGAGTGTAACAGTGTATGGAACAGCAAGCCGGGTTGCCTTCAGTTCCTGCTTCGAGTTCCTGGCCTGATGTCCCCCAGTGGGGGTGGGGTGGGCACAGCACATAACCTGGAGTTCTAAGCTGAGCGAACTCTTTCCTCTTCTCTGTTGCTTTTGGTCAGATTTATTGATTGACTGACTGATTGATTGATTGATTTAAGAATCACCACCACTGAAATGAAATTAGATCAGAAGTAAAGGATTCTATGACACTTGGTACATACTTTAATGACGAATTTGTTTATCTGGAATCAGAAGGCTGCTGTGCATTTTGTAAGTTAATTTACTAAATCTGGAACATCCCTGCACTGTATCCTGCAGGAGCTTTAACATATTTGTGTTAGTTTTCAGTCAGGGCCTTGTGTGACGTCATCTTGAGGAGATTTCAACTGCCTGTAGAAGCAAACCCCTGGGCACATGTGAGTGCAAGTTTTTAGACTTGGTTGAGATGGGAAGACCTACCCCAAATTCGGGTGTCACCATGCCATGGACTGGAGTCTTGGAGTGAGTCAAAAATAGGAAAACTGTTCCTCAAATAGAAGGTACAAGATATTTATTCTTCATCCAGATATCATCAAGGAAGCCTTTTTGGAGAAGCTGAGATTTAATTACTATCACAAAAGATGAGCCAGAGAGAAAATATTGTAAAGGGAAAATATGGAGAGAAGCTTGCCATGCTGTGGTGGCAGGGCGTTGGATATTCTAGCAGGGATAGTCTAGCACATTGACTCATGTGTGGGAAGGAAGTAAGGCCTGGAGCTTAAACTGTGGCTGAGGTCAGATTGTGAGGGACACATAAAAAACAGGGCTAAAGAGCCTGCAAAGATTCTCAGAGGCTGTGTGTCAGATGTGGGGCACGCCCAGCTTCTGCAGGTGTTTCCAAGTCTCATCAAGATGACTTCTCACAAGACTCCGACTAAATACCAGTTCGAACATGGTGAAGCTCCCGGAGAATGCAGTGCAGGAATTTTCCAGAGGTAGCAAATGGGGAGCTGCTTTCCAAATACTGGGGAAAACTTAATTAGGTGTGTATTAGGGTTTGCCTGTCAAGTGTCACCCATATTGAACAGTTGACCCCCAACTGGTGATACTGCTTGGGGAGGGAATGGGATCTCACTGGCAGAGGTGTCACTGGAGGAGGTGCTTTTGGGGTACAGCCTGTCCCCACTTTCAGTCTTGCCTCTATTTCCCGACCCCCCAAGACATAAGGAGCCCCTCACCCTTCTCACAGTGTGGTGGACTGAAGCGGTGACCAGGGTCCATTCTCTGCCATCAGGTTGCTTTTCCCTTCTATTTTATCACAGGGAAGAGAAGGATAAGTCAACAGGGAGTAGAGAGGGCTCATGGGTACTCCCCCTCAGAGATATGTCCATTCAGCGCTTCAGAATATGACCATATTTGGAAGACAAGCCTTTGTGATGGTGAAGATCCTGAGTGGGGTTTATCCTAAATTAGAATGGGCCCTGAGCCCTTGTAGGAAAAATGAAATAAGACACAAACAGAAATGGAGACTGGTACGATGCAGCCGCAAGCCAAGGAATGCAGCAGGGATTGCTGTCAGGAGGCAGAATAGAGCAGGGGACACAGAAGGGACTTCCCCTCGGGGCCCCTCCCCCGGCCGTCATGAAATGTCGACAGCTCAGTCTCACTTTGGTGGTATTCAGGCTATCATGGCTGCTTTGAGTTTGCAAGGCAGCTCTGCTCACACCTTGATCTCTGACATCAGGTCTTCAAAACCATCACAGCCCACATGTCCATTGATTCAGGCTGTCAAATGTGTGGGATTTTCTCATAGAAAGAAGTCTTAGGAAGCTAACGAAGCTAACGTATTGGGACATGTAGGCAGATTATTTAGGGCAGTGAGTCTAGATGTGGGCAGCTAGTTCATTGTGGGATGTTTTGACTGTCCAAGTTATTTTCCCCCTCCCATTAGTTCCCTGAATTCTAAGTGTTCTATTTTATCTAGCAGGGAGTGTATCATTTCCCTGTGTTGATTGCTCATAAGCTCCATCTACATCAGGGGTTGTCAACCTGTGGTCCGAGACCCCTTTGTGGGTCAAGTGACCCTTTCACAGGGGTCACCTAAGACCATTGAAAACACATTTATTTACATGATTCGTAACAGTAGCAAAATCACAGTTAGGAAGCAGAAATGAAATAATTTTATAGTTGCCAGTCACCACAGCATGAGGAACTGTACTAAAGGGTCGCAGTGTGAGGAAGGTTGTGAACCACAGGTCTACATGATCTAGATGCTGCTATTGTTTCAACACCCCACCAAAACTTACCTTGAAGTTTAATTCCCATTGTGAGATATCAGTGAGACATCTATATCATCTACTCCTTCCCATGCTCAAGGAAAATGACAAGAGAGAGGGTGGAGGAACCAAAATGTAAGAGTGAGGGGCTAGGAGGAGTGTGTGCTGCCTTCTAGCCAAGGCATGGCCATTTCGCTCACAAGCTCACAGCACCTGTGGTTATCTGCACAAGACCCAGCACCATCGAGTCGCAGGTGGGGAGGGGCTCATGAGGCCCCACCCCTAGCTAAGGAAGGGACCACCTTCTGGGGAGAGGTGTTTTTCCCTCAAGGCTGTAGCCACTGGTGAGTTGCTCATGCTCAAGGAAAGAACACCCACCCATGGACTTGCAAATGATCCTAATTAAACTCTCTGAGTCATAAAACAGACATAAAAACAGGGAAAGGGAGCAGGTATTGGGACAAAGAAAGGTTTGGGGTGGGGGAAGTGGGACAGTGAATGTGGTCCATGTACACTATTTACCTGTATATTCTATGTACCTATATGAAATTCTCAAAGAATAAATAAAAGATTATTTAAGAAAAGAAGTGAGACCTTTAGAGGTAATTAGCTCATGAGACAGAGCCCTTATTAATAAGTTAGCCCCTTCCTAGATGGATGGATTAATGAGTTAATGCGTTGTCTGGAGAGTACATCTGTTATAAAAGCCAGTTTGATTCTGTCACTTGTTTTTATCCCTCTTAGCACCTGATCCCTTATGTCACCAGCAAAAAAGCTACCACCAGGGGCAGCCTCTTGACCTGGGATTTCCCAACCTGTTGCACTATGAGTTGAATAAACCTTAATTCTTCATAAATCACCCAGTCTCTGGTATCTGGATATAGCGACAGAAAATGGACTATGATGAACATTACTGGTTGAAGAAAAAAAAAATTAAATTCATCAGGATTTTAGGCACCATGAATTTTAAGTCCCAGTGGGAAAGTTTAAACAAAATATTTAAAACTTGTTTTTAAGCAAGTTTAAAAAACAAATAACCTGACCTTTGTAAATTTTTGAATCTAATCAAATTCAGTGAGGCTACTTCCTTCTTGAATGAGTCCTTAAGGACCTGCCCTACACACTGGATATTTTCATGTGACCTGACCTCTTTATCATTTTGGAAGAATTGACTAGGCTCCTGATGAGTTGGGAAGGATACTTTGTGGAATGGGACAGGGAATCTGACCCTACAATTGACAGTGATCCAGGCCAATGATGATGTTGATGACATCCACAATAAAGGAATTTTGAAGGCCTGGGGATTTTAAAGTCATAAGTATCACTTTATTTTATCCCCAATGACTGTGTGAAGTATATTGTCACCCATGTATCCATAGTACAGAGAGAAACACCTAAGCTTTGGGAGATTAAGAAACTGTGTGGGGTCCTACAGTTGGTAAAGGGACTCCCAGAATAGGAATCCAAGTTGGACTCTCTATCCTTAGCTAAATATTGATGCTACTTCATCCTGTCTCCCTACCATGGACAACCAGGTAGCCAGAATTGTGGAGTGTAATGTCAGAAGTCCACCCCCAGTTTGGGGGAGCTTGATTGCACACAAGCCCATGCAGTGTGGTCATAACTGCATCCAGAGTACATCAACAAAGGCTTGCTCTAACACCTTCATTGTACAAAGGAAAAGATGGGCCAGTGCAGGGAGTGTAAGAGCTTTCATTTCTGTTTCAAGAGCAAAGAGTTTTCTAGGAAAAAAGAGCATTTCAAAGGTTGAGGCTAACGGCTCCAGGGAAGACAGGGAGAGCTTGGTTTGTGGGGAGAGGTCCATAGGTACTGTAGTACCTGATTGACAACGAGGAGCTGAAGTAATGAGGCTTGTTTGATGTACTCAGTGTCTGTTTGTGTGAGCCCTGGCCAGGCGTGGCTGAAGAGCATTAAGTCACTTAGGAAGAATGAGTCCGACATTTACAAGAAGAACAGAAAAACACAACGCCAAGGTGGGCGGGGAAATTGTGAGGGTTTTTTGGGTATTATTACACCCCACTCAACTTATTTACACAATCAATAGATATTTTTGAGCTCTTGCTATGGACTAGGCGTTGTATTACATGAGAAGTCAAACAGAATTCCTAACAGACACAATTCCCACTGGACCAAATGAAGCTCACGTTTTATCTAGACATATTAGCTAAATTCAGCCAGCCCTCAAAATCCACGGGTCCTGCACATGTGGTTCTGACCAACTGTGGATCAGATATATTTGGAGAAGGGCTGGGGAGATGGCTCAGTAGGTAAATGCTTGCTGCTCAAGCATCGGGACCTGAATTCAGATCCCCAGTACCTATGTAAAAGCCGGAGGCTGTGGTACGTGTCTGCAACCTCAGTGCTGGTAGGTCAGAGACAGGTAAATCTCAGGGGCTTGATAGCAAGTCAACATAGCCAAAGTGGTGAACTCCAGGTTCAGTGGGGGACCCTGTCTAAACAAATAAAGTAGAGAGTGCTAGGAGAAGACACCCAGCATGTACTACTGGTCTCTACAGGCACACATATTGGTGAGCACACTACACACACACACACACACACACACACACACACAAAAAAAAAATAAATAAATAAATAAATAAATAAATGGGGAAACATCAGTACTGGTATTATCGGTATTATCATTTGCTGGGCTTTAAACAATAGGGCATAACTGTGGTGGTATTGTGTTCCCCAAAATATTGTGCACCCTAATAAATTTATCTTGGGTCAGAGAACAGACAGCCACTAGATACAGAGGCTAGAAAATGTGGCACTCACGCCTTTAATCCTAGCATTCCAGAGACAGAAATCCCTCTGGATCTCTGTGAGTTCAAGGCCACACTGGAAACAGCCAGGTATGGTGACACATGCCTTTAATCCCCAGGGAGTGATAGCAGAAAGCAGAAAGGTATATAACTCGTGAGAACCAGAAACTATAGGCATTTGGCTGGTTAAGCTTTCAGGCTTTGGAGCAGCACAGTTCAGCTGAGACCCATTCTGGATGAGGACTCAGAGGCTTCCAGTCTGAGGAAACAGGATCAGCTGAGGAACTGACGAGGTGAGGAAGCTGTGGCTTGTTCTGCTTCTCTGATCTTCAAGCATTCACCCCAATAACTGGCCTCAGGTTTGATTTTATTAATAAGACCATTTAAGATTCCTGCTACACATAACAATGATTTATGTTACACTGCATCATACTTGGTGTTGTAAGTAATGCAAAGATGACTTCATGTATGTGAGAAGATGAGCATAACTAATACATAAATACTATGCTATTTTAGGGAACAGACTTGTACACCCATGGGTTTTGGTATATCCAGGGTGAGAGAGTCATGGAGTCAATACCTCATAGACACAGAGATATATTTACAGATCACGTCTTTCCTTACAATATTGTAAGTGCTATGGGGAAGCTGTAGGAGATGCTATCAGAATGCCTATATAGAAGAGTTGACCTGGTCATGGCATCTGGGAGGGTCTGGTGATGTTTCAGATAAGACCTAAGGATGAGTATAGAGAGGTTGGAGAGATGGAGGAACTTTCCTGGCAGGTAAGAGGCTCAGTTCAAGAAGCAGAGGCAGAGGTTGGAGAGGGCAGAGAGAGTCCAGCCAGGGGCTTGGTGAGGATGGGATCATATGCAGAGAACACAGAGAAGTCACTACAGAGTTTTAAGCAGTGAGGAACATGATGGTCTCTACATAAGATCAGGGAGCATTTGGGGCCAGTCCTCATTTGTAAGGCTTGTTTGTCACTTGCTTAGTTTTGTCCTTTTTGTTTAAATGGCTTAGAGACCCAGAAGGGACATCTGTGGACAAAATAGAATGTGGTTTCTAGATGCTGACCAGGCTTTTTGTCTTGAAGCACAGTTGACATCCATGCTGCTGAATGTAGGTGATACCTACCCAGGGATCCACAACCTGTGACCCAGAGTTCCTCTAGTCCCCACCAACAAGTCACTGAATTCTTTGGTGTTTGGCAACTTCACATCAGAAGAGAGTAGATACTTGAGGTAGAAGATGTTCTTAAGGAAAGATCAGCTACCATTGGAGAGGAGCCATCAACTTGAGGGCCTAAGCAGTGTCAGTCAGACAAATGGCTTATCTGTATGCATTCTTCCCAGAGAAGCAGACAGAGTTGGTTCCAAATAGAAGAGAAATCCAATTCAAGGCCCCACTGGACATGGCTCAACTCAAGAGCCCTGTAGCATTTATCACTGTCTCTTTATTCCCTTTTAATTTCATTCCTTAACCCATCTGACAGATGGTGCTCCAGAAGTATAGGTTTAAGGGATACGATGGTTTATCTTGAATGTCAACTTGATTGAATTGAGAGATGCCTTAGGAGATTTGTGAAGCACACTCCTGGGTGTGCCTGGGAGGGCTTTCTAAAAGTGTTATATCATAAAGGAGCTCACATAACTTACATTTAATTCACTGATGGCTAAAATGTCTGAGCAGACTATTGGTAGGTGGTAAACTGTGCAAAGTAGTTGGAGGAAAAGTGTGACTGGGTGTGTGTGCATCTTTAAAGGGTGGATCTTGGTCCTCACTCCATCTGCTATTTCTTTCTGCTTGGTTGCTATGAAGCAAGCAGCCTCTGCCACATGCTCTGATCACCATGATATTCTACCTCACCCCAGGCTGGAAGCAACAGATCCAGCTGATTGTAGACCAAAGCTATGAGCCAAAATAGGTGTCTATTCTTTAACTTACATTCTCAGGTAATTGTCACGATGGTGAAGAGTCTCACACATGTGGGCATGGCTGTGATAGGGAAACCAAAAGCCACCCACAGATGCTTCCTGTTTCCACCATGTTCATGGAGGTAGAGGACAAGGGTCAGGAGTGGCTTCCCTCTTTTCACTGTGCTTCTGAGATAGAACTCAGGTCATCTGCTGATGGGGCAAGTGCCATGACCCACAGAGCTACTTCTCCAGCCTTGCCGAATGCTTCTTAGGATTGGCACACAGAGTTTGTGTCATTAAAATATATTCTAGAGGTGACTTTGAGGTACCAGTGACACAGGGGTCAAGAGGAAGATAAAGATTGAAATTGGGGTTTTAATGGCTTTTCATATTTGGAAGAGATAAAGTAAGGCATGCTCACAAATAGCCCACAGATTTGGAGGAACAAATCTTAAGTGGTTTTGACTTTTTTAAAAAGTGTCTCCTTATGAGAGAAGTATTAATTTCCCTAGCTGATAGATAGGACAGTGGTTCTCAACCTGTGGGTCACAACCCCTTTGGAGCTTGCATATCAGATACCCTGAATATCAGATATTTACATTACAATTCATAACAGTAGAAAATTACTGTTAGGAAGTAGCAATGAGATAATCTCATAGTTGGGGGTCACAACATGAGGACCTGTATTAAAGGGCTGCAGAACCACTGATGTAGGGAGCAAGTGAAGTTTGGAAGGAATATGTATTGTTTGACATGAGCTGGCCATGTCAAAGACCAAGGCTTCAGATCCATGAGAAATAGGCAAAGCCTTTCCTTCAGGTCAGGCTTAGAAAGGCAAAAACCATCCTTTGGTCCAAGTGTGAGTGTTTACAAATGACTGACCAGTGTGCCCGAAAACTAGCGAGTGCAGCGTCCTCCTCAGGATGTGTACAGTCTAAGACAGCTCTCCCACAGAGACTTCTAATCCCTCCTAGCAGGACTAGCTATCCCCTCCCCCACCTCGCATAGTAAATGCTCTAAGGTTCCAGGCTGTTACCCTGCGGCTACCACTCCATCAAGGTGCACACAAGCCACCTTACCCCAGCTGTTCTGCATGTGTGCCTGTCCTTTCTTTATTCTCTGTCACCCCTAGTCAGAATTCTAGAACCAAACCATGAATGGAAGATCTCCTAACTCTTCCCATTCCCCACCCCAACCCAACATTGGTACAGATTAATCCTTTTCCTCCCAACTCATCCTCACCCCTGACTTAATTCCTTCCTGCCTTCTTAAAATCTATTCTTTATTGGGGAATATCGCCAGTGAATTTTAACTCACAGCAGCATCTTGCTTGGCTTTGCTGACAACCTTGGAAGAGGCAGCCAGAAATTATTTCCCTCCATTTCCTCTCCACCTTCTGTCTACCTCCTTCCCAGAGAAACACTTCAGGGTGCTGAGCATAGGGCATGTATAGTCTGGAATGCCCCTTAGTCAGGACACTCCAGCCAGGTAAAAGAGTGTGCAATTGTTTTGGAAGCTGTTGAAGATACCACATCTCCTCCTTAAATTGCCTTTGTTTGCAAAACTCTGAGGCTGGAGGCAGTGTGGAAGTTTGGAAAAATATGGCTTGTGGGTAGCTAGAGCTAGTAGGGTCTTAGTGTATAACAGCTTGGCTCTGGAGAAAGCAGGCTTCAGACCCAGGCATCTGGATTGTCCTTTGTAGGGTGGGACAGTGCCACATCAAGGGATTTAGAGACATTGGGACCCATGTATTAGTTAGTTTTATATTGCTGGGATAAAACACCATAACCCAGGCAACTTATACAAAGGAAGGTTTATTTTAGGGTTATGGTTCCAGAAGGCTAAGAGTCCATCACCACTATTGTAGGAGGCATGGAGGTCCTTGTGCTCACTGATAAACTCTGGGCACCTGGAATGTTAAACACAGGGTTGTTCCTTCAAAGGAAGGGCTGTATAACCTGTTACCAAC
Organism: Onychomys torridus; assembly: GCF_903995425.1. Lineage (NCBI taxonomy): Eukaryota > Metazoa > Chordata > Mammalia > Rodentia > Cricetidae > Onychomys > Onychomys torridus. Next base: position 55,314,468 of record NC_050451.1, on the reverse strand, counting down.
CCAGAAGCCTAGGAGCTGATTGCTTAATAGCCTGGTGTCCTTTGTGCTATTTGTGTGATCAAGACCACACAGACCAGGTCTTCCCCAGACCCTTATCATGAGCTTGACTGTAGAATCTATTTTTATGGAGGGTGTCACTTGTATTGGACAAAGAGTTTTGATGTAGTCACATCAGATCCTTATTTAGCCTACTTTGTTCCTCAAAGAGATTATGTATGCTTTATTGTGCACAAGGGATTGAGTTAATTATCACCAGGAAAGTTTTCAACAAATTGTGCTGTGCTTAAATATGCCTAAAATAAATTTAGAGCCAGAATCCCGGAGTTTGAGCCAACACTGGCTACATAGTCGTGTTGAACCGATGTACCTTCTTGCCACCTATGGATCCTTACTCTGCTGGCCATGGTGGCTGTGGGGGGCCTGGCAGCAAATGGGTATGTCGACAGGGACAGCAGAGAGCTTACATCCAACCACAGCAGGGAGAGGGTGGGGGGAGAGACACACACACACAGAGAAAGGGGGACAGAGATAGAGACAGACAGACAGAGACAAAGAGACAGACTTGAGAATAGCACATGGGTTTTGAAACATCAAAGCCTGTCCTCAATTACATACTTCCTTTAACAAGGTCATAACTCCTAACTCCAAGCCTCACCAGACAGCACCACCAACTGGGAACCAAGTGCTGAAATGCCTGAAAATGGGCATGCCATTCAAACCACCATGAGGTATGACTTGTATTAGGCTGTCTGGAGTATAGTTTTGTAGACCTCATTTTCCCCATGAGACTAGAGCCCAGCATTGTTGGAAAGGTGAGTTTAAGACACGAAATTTGGGGACAGAACAGGGAGGCTTAGTGGATAGAGTGTCTGCTATGCAAGCATGAGGACCTGAGTTCAGATCCTCAGCCTCCATGTAAAAGCTGGCATGGTGAAGCAACCCAGGACAAGGGGGTAGAGACAGGCAGATCCTAGAAGCTTGCTAGTCACTCACCCAGTCTAGCTCAGATGATGAGTTCCAGGATCAGTGAGGGTCTCTGTCTTGAAAAACAAAGCAGAAAAATAGTGGAGGAAGACACAGCCACCTCCAGCCTCTTCATGTACACGGATCAGGAACATCCTTACACACATAATGTACCTATCTCCTTAAAAATAACTCATGAAATTTTATGTGACAAGGAACATTCTATTTGGAATGCACTGAATTCGTTTATCTGTGGAGTGTAGATGGATGAGTCAACTGAGTATAATCAGAAATGGGAAATAAATGAAGCTTCCTCATTTGGTATTTATAGTGACATTAAGATAAATTTAGTTTAAGGATCTCTGTGAGTGATGGAAATGGCATCTACAAGAGTTCTAAAGATTGAACACCTACCTTAATCACTCTGTGTGAATTTACAGAAGCTGGGACAAGTAAGTTGTTGGATGAAATTGCTGGAATAATCCGATGTTTACCAAAAAAAGAAACAGGGCTTTAACCTTACAACATTTGCTAAGCTAAACTCTAGATTTAAAGGAAGAAAGGGTGGATAGAGTGACTCCTCCCACTCAGAGGCACACATGTCCAGCCCAAGTTGAGCATCAGCTACTTGTCTTGTGTTTTCTGTATTAGTTACCTGTCTGATGCTGTGATAAAATTCCTTGACAAAAGCAACTTGATGGAGGAGGGGCTTATTTTGGCTCACAGTTCAAAGATCCAATCCATCATGGTGGGAAAGTAATGATAGAGGGAGCTTGAGGTTGGCTGGTTACATTGTGTTCATAGTCAAAAGCAAAGAGCCATGAAAGGTGACTCAGGGAGTGTTTTCCTTCAAAAAACTAAGTAACAACAACAACAATAATAATAGTTATTATTATTATGTAGAGAGTGCATGCATGTTTGCAGTGGTATGCACGTGGAAGTCAGAGGACAGCTTTTAGGAGTCTGTAGATGAACAGTCTTATTAAATAAGAAACACAGAGTCAAATGCCTAGTTAAAAGCCTAAGAGGTCATAGCAGTAACTAAGAGCTAAAAATCCTTTCTTACCCTTCACTGCCACTGCTGAACTTCTCCTCAGAAAGAGACCTACTTTCTGTGTGTTTGTCCTTTTATTGATTTTCTGTTCTGCCTTCTCATTGGTTGTAAACCCAACCACATGACCTCCTTGTCACTGCCTGTCTATACAGACCTCCAGGTCTTCTATGGTTGGTATTGAGATTAAAGGCGTGTGTCTCCATGCTGGCTGTATCCTTGAACACACAGAGATCCACCTAGCTCTGCCTCCCAAGTGCTGGGATTAAAGGCGTGTGCCACCACCACCTAGCTTCTGCTATGGCTTGCTATTAGCTCTGACCACCAGGCAACTTTATTTATTAACATACAAATGAAATCACATTTCAGTACAAATAAAATATCACCATAGGAGTCATTTCCCAACTTCCACTTTTTGAGGCAGGATCTCTCTTGTTTCTGCTAAGGTGCTGTGTACTCCAGGCTAGCTAGTCCCAAAGCTTCCAAATGATTCTCCTGGCCTTGCCTCCCATGTTGCCACAAGAGTGCTGCAGTTACAGATGAATACCTGAATTGAGAATTGGACTTATATCAATTAACAAGTCCTTATTAACTTAATGCAGGTTATAGGGCATGCCCAGAAGATAACCTAATCTAATAAAATCTTTCACAGGTATGCCTAGAGGCTTGTTTCCTAGGTGAATCCCGACCTGTCAAGCTGCCAATCAGTATTAGCCATCATAATGACAGTCTGTCTTCAATAAACAAGTGTCCTTTAACGACCTATGTAGTGCCACATTTTGGCTTTTATTTGCTGGAGATTTTCCTTGTCACAGTGTCGTCATCCTTCCCCCTCCCCTCCCTACTGAGACCCACACATGCTGAGTATGCTTCTCAGGATGAGATGTCCTGACTGTGGTGGGTTTGATGTGAATGAATCAGCAACACATACTGAATAAACAGTATTTAAACAGAAATGCTTGAGGCAATGTTATTGCTATCACTTGAAAGTATATTCAGAGCCCACACTCAGACTCTCTGGGCACCAACTCCAAGCTTTGTCCATAGGCTAATTATTAGCCCTTCCTGGCTAATGGCTTAACTGGAATGACTGGGGGAGGGGCCAGAGCAGGTTCTGGAAGCAACGCTGGAGGCCCTTGGGACAGAAACTTGTGGTCTATGGTAACTGCAACCTGGTCTCCAGGATTGAGGGATAGTTCTCTGATCTTATGGATTTCTTCCCATAAACTTTTGGTTTTGAGGCTTATGGAAATAAAGGAGTGGATGGGTCTCTTGATCCAGCGAGGATTTTCCTAGATAAACTTTAAAAAAAAAAAAATGTATGTGTGCATGCTCGTGTGTGTGTGTGTGTGTGTGTGTGTGTGTGTGTGTGTGTGTGTGTGTGTAGGCCAGAGGACAACTTTGGGTACCATCCTCATAAACGTACATCTCCTTTGAGGCAGGGTCTCTCACTGGCCTGGAACTCACTGATTCAGATGGACTGGCCAGCTAAGGAAGCCCAGGAATCCTCCTGTCTCTGCCTCCCCAGTGCAGGGATGACAAGCGTGTACCACCACCGCTGGCATTTTTACATAACTGTTGGGGACCAGACACAGTTTCTCATGCTTGTAAGGCCAGCTCTGTACCCACTGAGTCATGTCCCCCACAAGCTTCATGCCAAGCCAACCATGAAGCATAGCTTGTCCAGCAGGGTAATTTTCTCCCCTTAAGAACTGAATGTTTTCTCAGACCATTTCAGTACAGAGATGTGCACAGCAAACTTGCCCGAGACTCGAGGCTCTCACTCATTTGCCTTGCTGTGGCCTAGTATCCTCTCCTCAGCCTCACAGCTGTACACTGTGAAGAGATGAGGACCTGTGTTCTAAGCACAGGTGGGAGTGTGTCTCACACCTCCATGCTCCTGACATCTACAGAATACCGAGCCTGGTAAGAAGAATCCCTCTCTTCTTACATTAAATATTTATCATAACATGACGGGAGCACCTGACCCTTTGTGTGGGGAATAACTGAGGATTAAATGGGCATTCCAACTATCAGTCAGCTGTGGCAAGCCGGGGTATTAGCTCAGTTTGCTGTTTGAAGAGAGTCTTACTGAGCTGAGTTCTGAGAAGAGATTTTTTTTTCCCCCCTGGAAGCAATATTTACTATCTTGGGGTTTCAACACTGAGTCTCCAAAGAGTCTGAAGTCTTGAGGTCGCTGCAAAAGCCTGGACAATGGGAGGTGTCTCCTTGGATTTCTCATCAGATAGTGAGGAAGTCAGATGGAATCAGCCCACTCCTGGGACCACAGAATTAATTTGGAGGCTACTTAATATAGCTGAGTGTAGGAGAGCACTTTCCTGAAGATGCTTGCTTTGGGAACGGGGGACCAGCATAGTGATGGCAGCCACGTATCCGGGGATGCCCCAGCTCTAAATATTATGTCTTGTTCTAAAGCCATGCACCCCCATTCCAAATATTGTCAGGCATGAGGAATGACAGACAGTTCTTCAGAGAGAAATCACATTAAAGATTTTACTAAGAACTTCGTTATATGTAATAGAGAATCTGAAGGGTTGTGGGGCCTTGTTAATAGCTCAGCAAGTTTTTTCCCCCCTCTTTTCTAAGAAGTTAGGCTACATGACAGGGAGAGGAGAGCTATGACTCTGGCAAATGACAGCACTTGCTGGGAACACACCTCAGTATCTCCATCTGTGAAAGGGACACAGTCTAGACTTTAGAAGCTGGCTGAGAAGAGATTAGACAGAGGTTAGTCTGGGTCTGAAATATCCTCCCAAGCCACCTAGGTCAAAGGCCATCCTCAGGCCACAATCCTAAAGGAAGAGGTGGGAACTGTAAGAGGTGAGGAGGGCCGAGTGAGGTGTCTCAGTGGGTAGACACCTGCATCCAAGTCTGGTGACCGGAGTTTGATCTTGAGACTCACAAGATAGAAAGACAGAACTGACTCACACACATTTCTCTCTGACCTCTACCCAGTCTGGTGGCTTATACATGCTCCTGTAAACACACAAAGTAAGTCAGTAAAAACATAATAAAAACATTTAAAGAGAGACGGGACTAGCTGGAGGAAATGAGTTCATTGGGGATGAGCTTCTGAATAGGAATGAAGGACTTCAGTCCCTGGTTTCCCTCTGATTTCTGGTTTCCAGACAGTGAGCTGCCTCTCTAATGCCTCCACTATGATGTATGCACTGTGACAAGCCCAAAGCAACTCTGACAAATGACCAGACCCAGCAACCATGAGCTCAAATAAATCTTCCTTTTTTCTTGTTGATCGCCTCAGGTCTTTCACCACAGTAACAGACAGCTGACTCACAGACAGTTCCAGTCAAGGGCCCGCTTCAGGAAGCTGGTTACAGCCACTTCACAAATGTCCCACTTGCCGACCCCGCCAGCCCTTGCCTTGTCATTGGCCGCCCCCTCCATCCCCTCCATCCTGGCTTTGGATTCCTCACTGAGCTATCATTGGTTCTGTGGGCCACGCTGGATTTCTATTGGCTCCTTCTGCTGTTCTGAATTATCCTGTGTGCCTATGCTGGAGGGAGTGACCCTCCCTAGTCTATATCTTTTCTTCCATCCATCTCATTTAGGAAGAGTTTGATCTGATTGGTGAGTCTGGAAAAACAACAAATTGGTAGACTCAGCTCCAAGATTCCAGTCCTCCTCCTCGGGAGCAGCAGCCCCTTCCCCTAGTAGCTCTCAGCTCTGTTACTGTTCAGACAACCCCCTGACCTCTCCCCCTTCATGTTCCCCAGATCCACGCTGTTTATAGGGGAGGTCCTCACAAAGCTCATTTGCCTACAGATGTAAGCTGCATTCTTCCATTTGAGTCTCTATTGAAATAAGTCCAATTTTCAGAAGCTGTGGTTAAAAAGTTGGTTTCCTGAGGTGTTGACAAAGTGGATCAGTGGGTAGAGTGCTTGCTTCACAACCACAAGGATCCCCTGGATCCACATAAAAGCTGAGTAAGGGACTGCGTGTTTGTCTCTTTGCAGGAAGATAGAAATGGGTCCATCCTGGGACCATGCTGGTCAGCCAGTGTAGCCAAAACAGAGTTCTAGGTTCAGGGAGAGACCCTGTCACAAAAAATAAGTTAGGGCAGTGGTTGAGGAGGACATGTGGACATTAATTTCTGGCTTTCCATACATGCTCATGTGGACCTGCACACACATACACACATACTCAAAATACACACATGCACACACATGCACCTATGTGTACATGCACATCAACACACACAAGGTCTCTGAAATCAAAATGACTGGATTCAGATTCCACTTTGGCCACATGTGTCAATTTTCTAAACTCCCAGTCCTTGATGAACTCCAGTTTCTCTTCCTGAAAGAAAAACAAACAAACAAACAAATAAAAACCCAGAACCTGCATCAAAATTCTATTGAAAGCATTAGATGAATTAACATATTGAAAGCATTTCAAAGAACACCTGCTCCCAAGCTGCAAATAGAGGGCAACTAACTCTGCTTACCATTTACTCAGCCAGTGCCAAGGGAAGGTGGGATGTTGGAGCCTGGACCTGTCACAACTCATTTCTGGGCTCTGTTCCTTCTCTGGCCACGTTGTCCGTGGAACTCCTTGGACTGTTCTACCTGCCTTGGGTATACTTCCCACAAACTCTTTCTCAATGTGCATGCATTACTTGGCAAGTTTTAAAGAGCTTTTGTTAATGTGTACATGTTTGCATGTGCACATAAGTGCAGGTGCTTGAGGAGGCCAGAAGAGGGCGCCATCTGGAGTTAAGGTAGTTGTGAGCCACCCAATATGGGTGATAGGAGTTGAACCCTGGTCTTAGGTAAGGGCAGAAAGTGTTCTTAACCATGGAGTCATTGCAAAATATAATACTTTCTTTGCTAGGGAAGAAGGAACAAAATGAGACCTGCGGTCACCTTCTTTGTTGTAAGCTATTACCCATCATGCCCTGAGGCTGAGAGCAGTCCTTCTGTTACCTTCACATCGTCCTAAACTTCAGGTTGCTCTCGATTTCAGTCTGCCAGGAAGAGTTCTTGCAGATGCTGGCCCTGTGTGGTAAACAGCTTTGGTTCTTGTCTCTCCTTTTGACTGTAGTAAGTAGGCTTCCATAAAGCCAAGCCCTTCAGCGACTATGCTCCAACATCAGTAGTCAGGCAGTCCCTGCCTAGTTTGGGGAACCCTGTGTGATTGATGGCTGTGGGCAAGGAGCCTATAGGAAAGCAAGATGGCTGCCACTCCATTGAGTTCTGCTCAATCTCAAGCCAATGAGAGACACTGTCTCACAACAACAAGGAGGAATGGGGCCCAAGGAATGACACTTTAAACTAACTTCTGGTTTACACACACACACACACACACACACACACACACACACACACACACACGAAAAAAAGGAAAATGTAAGAAGGAAAAAAGAAAGTATAAAGGAAAAAAAAAGAGAAAAATCTGTAAAAAGCATTGACCTAATTTTTCCCAGTGACTATTCCGAACAGCTTTTTATAGTGGTCTGACCTCTGTGACTTGCATCTGGCTAACAGGATGACAAAGTCATCTGGCCAATGCATTGGCAATAGTCACTTGAGGACCTGAACAGCAGGGGTCCCAGAAGCTTTCCCTGAGCCTAGAAGGCTCATACTTCTCATTTGAGAAAGGAATTTTGTAGTCACGGCTAGTATTATCTATGGTCACAAGCAAATAAAGGACTTTCAGGGGGAGGTACCATACATAAATTGACTCCAAAGGCAATCTCAGAAGTTTCAGAAATATTTTGGGCAGTGACAACACTGTTGAAACAAGTTTATGGCCCTTCAAAATGCTAGAAACTCTAAAATAAGCTCTCACAGTCATTTTGTGACTCCCGATACTAAACCGCTGTTTTCCAAAGGGCAGGAGACTGGACTTGGCATTAACTCTGTGGTGTGTTTGTTAAGGCAGAAACACAAGATCTAAGATAACCAAGAACCTCCATTTGCTCAGTTGCTGGTCTATAAAATGCACCGAGGGCAACCAATCAGAAGATCCAGCTCACTCTGCTTTTTAAGGCGATTAAAAAGAGCTGCATATTTGAATGTGCGTAGACCCTTTCTGGAAGATGTCAAGCATGCAATCATCATGGTCACATCTTTCCCGCATTACATTTTTCTTAATGCATGTTGAGATGACATCTGGTATACAGGGAATGCTCAGTGGAAACATGTTGTATGAATCAGTTAATAAGCAGTGGTAATTGCCTCTTGGGAGCAGGGCTGAAGGCCACTGGAATGGGGCCTTCTCAGTTTAAACCTTCATACAGTGTTTATATGGATGCCTCTTCTCTTCCTGTATCTATACCTTTGTGTACAGAGAGGAAGGACCTTAGGGCCCCGACTTTTCTGAAACCCTCAGACCTTCCAGTGTTCTCATCCCTATACCAAGGAGGAAGATACAATCTAGATGGTTGTCTTTGAGCCTCATAGTCTTAGTGTAAGAAAGCCGCCCTACCTTGTTAATGTTCCCTCTCTGTCACTCTATGGTCAGGGGCTGGCTTGTATAGTAGGTGTGGCTAAAACTTAGCAGTGTTTCTGCCTGTTTTGTTTGTGGAGTTGGATGAATGAGAACATTGGGGTGTTCTTTTGTCTTAGTCTGGGCTGTTATATAAAAAAAGCCATAAACTGGTGGCTTCTACTCAACAGGAATTTGTGGAGGCCAAGGTGCCCAGAAGCACAGTGTCAGAGGTCTGTTCTCTGGTTTGTAGATGCTCTTCTGGATGTAATTTCGTAAGGTAGAAGGGGATGAGGTAATTTTCTGAGGTCATTTTTGGGGGGTAGTATTGCCATTTTGTTATTTATTATAGTTATTAAGATACACTAATTGTATTAGCTATTTTACATGTTGCTGGTACAAAGTACCCAATGCATGCAACATATGAAAGGGGAGGTTTATTCCGTCTCACAGCTCAAGAGCATAGTCCCTCACTGTTGAGGACATGGGGGCAGGGGCAGGAGGCAGCTGGTCACATCCACAGTCAGGGAGTGGAGAGAGATGAACCCTAGCCCATGGAATGGTACCACCCACATGTAGAACTCCCCATCTCAATTAACCCAACCAGTATTGACATAGACATGCCCAGAAGTTTGTGTTTATGGTGATTCTGGATCTTATCAAGTTGAAAATCAAGTTAATAAACTTCACTGGGACATTTCCACACACACACACACACACACACACACACACACACACACACACACACACACGCACACACACCATGCTTTGATTGTGTTTACATATCCTTCTATGCCCTCCCAACATCTTCTCTCTTTGGTCTTCCCTAGTTACCTTTCCTTTCCCTAATATGTGGTATTTGGGGAGACCACCAGTCCTGTAAGAGACGGTTCTTCCCTCCTTACCTAATTACTTTCCAAAGGCCTCATCCTCAAGTACATTCACAATGGAAATTGGATTTCCATGTGGGGATTTTGGAAGGATCTCAAGATCAAGCCTCCAGCATTCTTCAGCCCTAGGCATGTTAGATTCAAACAAGCCAGGTGTGGAGAGCCTGAAGGAGTCAGAAGGGCTCAATAAGGACACCCAGGATGTGGGACCTCTCTGGGGACTACTACAAACTGAATGCCACTTCCTTGACTCGTGTCTTTCTGCATGTGATTCTTGCAGAAGGGAGCTGCACGGTGGCGGCGTGTGGTAGTGTGCAGACCCCAGTACTCACCTCAACCTCAACGTGATTAGCTTTCCATGTACATAAATTCTGTTTTAAATAAGGAGTGCATGGATCAGAACAGAATGACAGCGAGGAGTGAGGACACAGAGTGTTTTTTTTTCCCATCTACACAACACTAATTCTTTTGCTGGAAATTCTGCTAGAAGCAATTTACATTTATAAACAGGACTGATGATAATTGGTCAGCAGAATGATTTAGTGTTCAGTCTCTGTCTGGGAAAGCTGGTTCATAGAATCATTAAATACCTTGGCTAACATCAAAATGGAAAGGGGCAGAATTATCACTCAACCTTTTGAGTCTGAACGAGACTAACAAATTCAGTGTAGGTGGAAGTAAGAAGCCAGTGCTATGTAGTACCTAAAACATGCACCCCACAAGAGGCATTTCTTAGGAATCGAATGTAGAAAAAGACTTGCCATTCTTTACATTTTTATTAGCGAGTGTTTAGTGTATGTGGTGCTGGGCTTCATAAAGAATTCTTTCAAGTACAATATGTATTTTGACCATATTTACCTCCATATCCTTTTTCCCCTTTCTCCCTGTCTGGACAGTTTCTTCTCCACACCCCAGCCTCTCTGCTTTCATGTCATGCACATGTAAATGGGTTTATGTATCTCTATAAAATCTGGGATCTACAAATGAGAGAAAACGTGTGATATTTTTTTTCCTGAGTCCCGCTTATATTGCCTAATACAATGATCTCGAGTTAAACCTACTCCCTGGCAAACAACACAATTCCTTTCTTCATGGTTGAATCAACTTCGTCCTATATGTATGGACATACGTGTATCTCTGGTGTTTCCTGTATCCATTCATTGTTGACGGATACCTCGGCCGACTCATGGCTTGGCTGTTGGGAAGAGTGATGCAGGGAGCAAGGGGCCTCAAGTATCTCTGTGAAAGGATAACTAAGCATCCTTCAGGTACATACCCAGAGGTGGCGAGGCACAGCCAAATGGTAGTTCTGCCTTTAGCTTTTTGAAGAACCTGCATGTTGGCTATCGCGGCTTGCCTAACTCACACTGCCGTTAGCAGTATCTAAGGGTCCCTCTTTCCCCACATCTGTACCAGCACCTGCCTTTATGCTTTTCTTGACCGAGGATGGAACCTCAGTGTAGCTTTGAATTTCCATAATTACTGAGGATGTTGAAATTTTTTTTTCATATTTTTTTAAAAAAAGATTTATTTATTTTATATGTATGGATATTTTGCCTGTGTGCATGTCTGTGCATCTCACGTGCGTAGTATCCACAGAAGCCAAAGGAGGAAGTTGGATCCCTTGGAACTGGAGTTACAGACAGTTGTGAGCTGCCATGTAGGTGCTGGGAACTGAACTCAGGTCCTCTAGAAGACCAAACAGGGCTGTTAAGTGCTGAACCATCTCTCCAGCACCCACCACACCAAGCTTCTTGACAATTTGTAGTTCATCTTTTGAGGTCTGTGCACTGGCTTGTCTGTTGGTTAGCTGCTTTGTTTCTCTTGGTGTTTAGCACTTTAAGTTCTTGAGATGCTAGACATTAATGCTGTGCTGAGTATATTGCTAATTAGGATGCGCTCCCATCCTGCACTCTGTCTCTTTGCTTAAGAACTGTTCCCCTGCTGGGAAGGTTTTAGTTTCAAGCAACCCCATTTGTCAAGCATTGGCATTAATTCTTGAGCTACTGGAATCCTATTGAGACAGCACTTCCCTACATCTATGTGTTGAAATGTTTCCTTCTGACGGTTCCAGAGGTCCAGGTCTTAGTTAAGGACTTTGATACATTTGGAATCTGTTTTGTCTGGGTTAAGAGATAGTGATCTAGTTTGTTTCTCTACATGTGGACAGCCAGTTGCCCAAGAACAACCAGTTGAAGAGGCTGTCTTTTACTGAATGTATGTTTTGGCATCTTTCTAAAAGGTCAGGCGCCTGTACTTGGTTGGTTTAGTGCTGGGTCTTCTGTTTTGCTGATTTATGTGTCTGTTTTTGACCAACACCATGCTGCATCTGTGAACGTGGTTCTGAAAGTATACCCTGAAAGTGGGTCTGGTTTTGTTTTCTTCTCAGGAGTACATTTTCACTCCAGGTGTTAGTATTCGCGACACCCTAGCAGCTTCCAGACTCTCACAGCGCACGCGCTATCAGCATTCGGGCAAAATGCTTAGTCACTCCAGGGCCTTCCGTCCTACATAATCCGTGTGCAGCATGGCCACATAATCAATGTGCATGACATGGCTACATAAGCCCCTATACAGATGCTCGAGGTGATTCTTAAAAGCAGACTCTACCCATTCCCTGCCCTGGTGCACACATTTCCCTCTCCATCAGGCCTGTCCACTTGCCTTCCTCTATCCTCCTAATAAACTCTTAAAATTGGTTTTTGTTGTATCTCGTGGTCTGTTCTCATTCACGCCCGATAAATAACACTAGGGTCTTTTGTGTTTTTATATGGGTTTTAGGATATATGTGTGTGTGTGTGTGTGTGTGTGTGTGTGTGTGTGTGTGTGTGACATATATGATATATTGTCATTAGCATTTTGATGGGGGTTACACAATTGGTACATTGCTTTTGGTAATGTAGTTATTTTCACTATATTAATTCTGACTATCCTTGAGTGTGGGAAGCCTTTTTAAATGACTTCTTCAATTTCTCTAGTATTTTAAATTTTCTATTATAGAGGTCTTTCACTTCATTAGTAAGGCTTTCCCTAGATATTTTATTTTCTGTATATTATTATGAGTGGAATTATTTGCAGTTAGCATATAGCAAAGCTGCTGGTTTCTGTATGCTGATTTTATATCCTGATATTTTATAGACAGTGTTTACCATGTCCAAGAGTTTTCTGGTGGGATCTTTAGGCCTCCTATGTAAGTATTTGGCTTCTTTAGTGCCTGTTTGTGGTCCTTTTACTTTTTTCTCTTATCTTATTTCTATAACCAAGACTTCAAACCTTGTATATATGAGAGTAGAGAGGATGGACACCCTGCTCTTGCCCTGACTTTAGTAGAGATGTTTTGTGGTTTCCCACTTAGTATACTGTTGGTTGTAGGTTTGGCATAAAAAGCTTTTATTTTGTTGAGGTATATCCCTTCCATTCATTTTTTTTTTTGTTTATCCATTATTCAGTTCTAGTCCTGTGGGGCTTTTTATCACAAAAGGATATTAGACTTCACTGAAGGCCTTTCTGCATCTGTTGAGGTGATCATGTGATTTCTGCCCCTGCATCTGCTAGTCTCATGTACTGATTTGTACAAGTTGATCCATCCCTGCACTCCCGGACTAAAGCTCACTTGGTCATCATGAGCAATCTTTTAGAGGGCATGGGGCTCAAGTGTAACTCTGGGGTTCTGAGATTCTGTCATTGTGGAAACTAGTAGAAACTAGTCTCTATTGGAAAGTTCTCCTTGGACTGAATTGCCCACACTCTTTTCGGACCACTGGCTGCTCTAATCTTACCTTGGCTTTGGGCCACTCAATACAATCGGCCTAGAACACATTTAATATCTCCATGTCTGACTTCTATTACTTCCTTCTCTGGTTACTTCCCTCTAGGCCCAATGACCCAGTCATATGGCCTGTGTCTTGAATGCAGCCATCCTGTGTCCATTCTCCCAACAACAGCTTTCCTATCTCAAATACCCACTCCATTTATTACTAGCCGTATTAACAGCATGTCACAACTGAGTAATGAGGGCATTATGTATTTAGATAAAGAGGTTTAAAATATTTTATTAGGGAACACTCATCAATATTGAACAAAGCTTAAATACATGACATCAATATGTATAAGGGCCATATAAATTTTCATCATTGGAACAGTCACAGTATGAAAGAAATAAAATAAATTTATTTTTAATGGTGGGCATGATCATAAAGTCCATATTTTAATAATTTATTCATTTGCTTAGTATTATGTACATTTATTTTCTTGAGAAACAAAAAGAACACAAAACCAACAAAAATTATTTACCATGTCACATCATAAACAAATGAACTGTAAAAATGGTGTGTAAAAAAATTCATGAACACTTAAATAGCACATTCCAAGGGTATGGAGTCCATTTAAATGGAATTAAATGCTTCAAAGCCTTTGTAGATGTCTGGGTGTTGCTTATATGCATCAATACACAACAGTGCTCACAATTCAAGTACAACAATGCACACATATGAATATATTATTTTCACATGGGAGAGAATTCCTCCTTAGAGAGCATAGAACACATACCAGGCTCAGCATGATTCATACTAACTGCAGGGAATGTGATCATCAACTCCACTGACCAAAGGCCAAACCTGGAGCCGGTGGGCATAGTTGTCAAGCACTGGGCACTTAGGAACTGTGCCTTCTGGGAATTTTACATCTCACAATCGTCAAAGTTATAGGAGAGTAATGGCATCTACAACCAACCAGGCAGCCCACATCAGCATCTCTGGCAGCCTGGAAATGATGGGTTTGCATTTTCAGCAGCTCGAAGGAAGAGACAGGCAGAAAGCTGTAGCAGGCCAGCAAATGTCAGGGTTCTTGTCTGAGTAGCAGCAGCCCCATTTACTAAGATACACTTTTCCAGTGCCCTAGTAAGTCAAGTCGGTAAGTGCTGGCAGATTGTAAAAGTGGAGTTCCGGTCCTTTGCCTTTTCTGCTCCTTTCTCCACCTCCTGGGCTGTGTTTAGTTTCTAATAATCACCAAACACCGTTGGCTGAATATGTGTCCCGGCAGAACCAGCTACTGCCTCTTTGGCATGGAAGGCAGCCTTTGTGGTATTGGAGTGATGCCTTTCACTGAGGACTTTGTGCAGGACAAAACTCCTTCATCCCAAACATACTGTGTAGCATTTTCTTGGTGCAACAGTTTCTCTGCTCTTAGTAGCACTGAATTGCCTTCCCTACAGTTCCCTTGCTAAGTCTTCTCAAGCCTTTGGTTGCTCTTTAAAATCAAACACCTCATGTTTGAGAAAATGTATGATGAGAAAGAAATTAGATTTTTCTCTTCTGTTTAGGCATCTCATTGTGATATAGAAAGCTTTGAGAACAAATGCAGGCTGCTGAATAACCCACGCTTTTCAATTTTCAGCCAGGCCAAACTGGTGGCCCTACCAGGAAAGAACCCTACACTCACCATGTCCTGGTTTGTCCAGTGAATTTTCCATTGTCTTAAAAAAAAAAAAGGAGTGGGTAGGAAGACAGGTGTGGTTCGCCTGCAGGCCTGGGGGAGTGGGGTTTGCTGAGTCAAGGGGCCGGCATGGTTAATGAAGCTGTTCCTCCTTGTGTCTGGCAAACTGAAGGAGGGGCAACCCTAGCCCACAGGACCCCAGGAGCTTTGCATGGGTGTACCCCTTCCTTTCTTCCAGCAACCTCCTTTGTTCCCCACTGTCCCTTTCTCTCAGGATCCAGAAAGAGGTTAGAATTTTTGAGAAGCCTGATTTTGTGGTTAGTGGGAGCTTCCTTTCAAGTTCCTGTGCAGGATCCTGGTGTGTGTCTCCCCTTCATAGACCCTAAAGACTGTGTCTCTGCGGCTGTTATTCTCCATCCCTCCCCTAGGTCCCAGACAGTCCATACTACATACTAGATCAATGACAGGGCCCACAGCTGCGTGCAGTGGCAGCTTCCTCAGGAAGAAGGTGGGATCTGGTTTGTATGCTGGCTTTCCCTCTGCCTCTGTGGATATGCTGGAGTTTAAGGGACTAGAGGAATATTGGTGGTAGGGTTTAACCGGTTTTCGTGTGTCGTGCAGGGGATCAGCTCTAGAGCCATGTTCATGCTGGGCAAGTGATCTACCGCTAAGCCACACCTCCAGCCTTGGTGCTTAATTTGTAAGAGTCCAGTGGGGGAAACTGCCTAAGCTTGCTTTATAGACATTGAAGTGCTTTTGTTCAGTGTTGACAGCTGTGATATGTTACATTTGTGTCCCTGTCAGATGAAGCTTAGTCAAGGGACAAATCCACATGCAGGACTCAGGGTCTCCTAAAGTGATCCCAAAAGGACAGAGGATGATTTGGGGAGAAGGGACAGCAGTCACAAGTGTGGATGTGGCTTCCTGTAATAAGTGTATGTTTCGATAAAAAGCAGGGTAAGTGGACCTTTAGGGAACCGTATTGTAATTTTTAAAAATGAGCATTGCTTGTTTGTTTTACATTTATTTGTTTGGTGTGTATTCCATAGCACACATGTGGAGGGCAGAGGACAGCTTTCAGGAGTTGGTTCCTTCCTACCACCACGTGGATCCCAGGGACTGAACCCAAATCATCAGGCTCGGTGGCAGAATATGTCCTCACATTCTGCTTTTAGAATACTAGGCACCAATGCAACAAAACCCTATATTTTCATAGAGTAGTAATTTTTACTTCAAACCCCAAGTACACATATTTTAGAGAGTCAGACCCTGGCAGAGAGAGTTCCTAGACCTGGGACACATGTCCTCTGTCAATGGGACAGCCCCATGTTGCCCTCATACCCTCTGAGGGCTAATGCTCCGCCTTCCTTCTTCTAGCACTCAGAGAACCAGTCATTTGGACCAAAGCTCTTCCCTGGGCTCCTGCCATAGCCTGACAGCTGCTCCCTAAAATCCAGAACTGAAATAGCCATGGACTGTGTTTATCTGAAGCATAGCTGGGCCAAGAACCTAAGCTCAGAAACTGACTTTTCCCCTCTGCTTAGAGCACTTTTGAGATTTTGAGTCATGAGGGACTGTTGGCAGGAGATGGTGGCCAACCTCTGCCAGAGACAGCCTCTGAATGTGCTTATGTTTCCATCCAATCATGCCCAGCTGAACTTGGGGTGTGGACCTTCCCATCAAGTCACCTGTCCAGAGGATCCCAGAGGTCCTTTCCCATGATAATATCTGAGGACAATAGGTTGTGACCTGCAGCTCATGTGACAGGCACTCAATTCCACTCCAACTCAAACTGCCCCTGTTAGTGATTGGGAATGGCTGATCACCCTCTAAACATTTACTTCAGACAGTCGCCAGGTACTGCTCAGCCCTGTACCCTTAGACAAATTTAAACCGGAGCTGTGTGTCGAATCCCATCTCTTGTACTGCAGTCAGAATGACTTTCCGTTCTCGTGGCATCAGTTTTATAAACGCGGAAGTACCTCGTGTGTAGTGACTTCCACAGGGCAGCTGAGATAATATAAAACACTTCCCAGCACCATGTTGGTAGAGGGAAAAGTGCAAAGCACCATCCTTGCCTGGACAGTCCTGAGCCCCGAAGAAATCCTCAAAGCCTCTCAGGGAGCTTAACTTAAAAAATATTAAAGTGGAATTTCCAGGTAAAGGTATCTCTAATCCAAAGAAAATAGCACAGTGGAGAGGGTGCAGATAACCGAAAGCCCACATCTGAGTTCCAGAATGGCAGCCTCCAACATGGCACAGCTTGTTTCTGATTTCCTTTATAATTATACAGAAATGAGGGTCACCCGGGGAATGCTAGTGAATTCTGCAGGTAAGCCTGAGGCAGGATAAAGGATAAAGGAAAACTCTCTCAATTGTTGTATGTAGAGTGTTTGGGGCTTGCAGATGGCTTAAAGGTCCTTTAGAATACTCGTCCCATCATGTAGAGAACAGCTGGGAGTGGGGAGGAAGTTAGGGAGTATGTGGGCATGTAGTGGAGCCCACTATGATTGAACTGGTTTTTATCACCTCATGAGGTGTCTTTCTGAACTCACATTATACCTGTTTCCCCTTTCACATTCGAAGACATGGGGCCAGAGGGGTCAAAGGGCTTGCACAGAGCCACTCTGAGATGGGGGTGCACTGAAGCACAGGACTGTGATGGCTCTGTCTTCGGCTCTTTTCATGCCAATCTCAACATCCCTCCAGCTTCCCTCTGGTGATTTGGTCTGGGTGGAGCCGAGCAGACAGTTCAGCAAGCTGAGTATGGTTCACGTCTACACTAGAACGTTTCAGAAGCGGCAGAAGGGTTCAAGTCTAAGGCTCCTAGTCCCCAAACTCCCTGTGGATCTTCCCCTCTCTCTACTTTGATGCCCAAATCTTTGTGCCCCCTCTCTGTATGAAAATATTTCATCTACAATGTGATTATAAAATCATGTCCCCATTGATTTCAAACTGTGTTAAAGGGCTTACAATGGAGCAACTGTTCTAAAAACACAGTTGTGCACAAAAATATTTGATGTGTGTGTGTGTGTGTGTGTGTGTGTGTGTGTGTGTGTGTGTGTGTATAGGCAAGAGGGCAATCTCAGGAATTGTCCCTCAGGAGCTGACCACCTTGTCTTTTAGTACAGTCTCTCACTTTGACCTGGACCTCACTGAGTTGACTAGGCTGGCCAGCCATCAAGCTCCAGGGGTGCACCTGTGTGCTCCCCAGTGCTGTGATCACAAGGGAGCACTACCATGTTTCCCTTCCTTCCTTCCTTCCTTCCTTCCTTCCTTCCTTCCTTCCTTCCTTCCTTCCTTCCTTCCTTCTAGTTAAGCTCTCTCCATATACATAAAAATCCACTTTTTATGACTTAAGACTTGCTTCTGCAACATCCATCAGAGTCCCAGGAAGGGGTAAAATAATCTTAGTGTCTGCAGTCTTGGGGTAACTGGAAGGGTGCTTTTTGTTTGTAACTTATTAGGGCCATAGAATAAAAACTTGCTTTCCTTCACATCTGATGAAGAAAGCATGCATTGTGATTTGGGCATTCGAAGCTGAGACAGGATGGGCTGTAGCGGACTGCCTGCTCTCACTCAAAGTTAGGGATGAAGCTCGCAATACTCAGCAAAGGAAGGCAGGAGCCAGGCTGGCTGCCGAAAATGGAGGTGAGAGCAAGCAAGGGACTTTACCTTTTTGTTCAATTAGTCTCCAGTAAGTGTCTTACTCTTAAAGAAACAAAAACAAGGTTGCGGAAAACTGGCAAATTGTTATGTAAGTGTTGGAGTACCTGCAAGCTTTTCTCTTACAAGTACCTGCTGGTGACTTTTTCCCAGCCTCCTCACTTGTCAGCTTGAATTCGAGTACCTCTTTTGTAGACGAACGCTTCTCACTGACCTGCCATCCTCACTGTCCTCTATGCCTCTGCTCTTTACAACTGCTGTCTCTTCTGGTATGACACAGGGGCTGGAAAGGGGAGGCACTATAGGGCAAGGAGACACTAGCCTTTGCTCAGATTTTGATCAGTGAGGAGACAAAGGACAGACACTTTTAGTGGACCCATCGTCAAGACCGAGCCACACACATTCAGACCTGTTTTGAAGTGGCGTTCGGCTCTGAACGCTTCTGTAGGCTTTGATTTCTCAAGAGACTGTCTTCTTCTTCATTTCTGGATTAGACTAATGCTAAGTAGGCCACAATGCTCTAGCCAAGGCTACTGCACTGTGATGGTGATTGCTGGACCAGAGACATTTTTCACCTGACAGGCTCTAGGGTAGGGGCCTGGGCAGGAAACCAGAGCAGCATGCTTCACTGTGAGGAAAGCATGGTGGAAGATACCATACCGTGGAGCAGCTGAGGCTTCCAAATGAGGATGGATTCTCTTTATTTCTTGGCAGGAATCCGGGCAGAGGAGCAGACATTGCTCTGCTTGTCACCACAGTGACACTGTGGGTGGAGTAAATCTGTGTACTCTGAGGGCTGGGGTGGGTTATGAAGTAGAACTTCATAAGAGAAGTGATCTAGACAGGGTGAGCTACTCAATGGCCCTGTAGAGGGGAAAGCACATCACTCTGGTCCTGAGAGGCTCTGGTGGTAATGAAAGGAAGGCATCCTCAGAGGTCTTAATTGAGATCCGTTCACCAGGAGTGACCATCGTGGCCTTCGGTCAGGTTATTTCAGTAGATGGGACCTCATCATAGCGTTCCCAAGAGGCCCCAGTGACCCAGTTCTCAGGACCAAGGTTGCCATTGGTCTTTATTTTTATTTTTTGTTTTTTCAAGACAGGGTTTCTCTGTGTAGCTTTGGTGCCTGTCCTGGATCTCACTCTGTAGACCAGGCTGGCCTCGAACTCACAGAGATCCGCCTGGCTCTGCCCCCTGAGTGCTGGGATTAAGCCATTGGTCTTTAATTCTACCTTCTTTTGCCTCACTCCAACTCTGTAGTCAAGGGTCTATCCCACTCAGTGCTGGGGCTCTGCTTTCCTGGGTGCTAATGTTTCTAGGGGACAGCAAATGCCCACCTGACCCAAGACATATGCTAGCTTGGGAGTCTCTGCAGTTGGTGCGTAATTAAAGTTACTCAATTTCTAGAAACTCCAGGTCTCCAACTCTTACTCTAGGCTTTCAAGTTCTTGTTGGTTTGACCTCTCAGCTATCCCTTCTCCTCCTCCTTGCCCGGCTGGGGGTTGAGAGGCTTTCTTCCCTCAGGGATAGAATGTTGCTGTGTGTGTGTGTGTGTGTGTGTGTGTGTGTGTGTGTGTGTGTGTACTGAGTCTGTCCCTGTCCTTCAGAACTTCCATCTGGTTGAGAAGTCAGAACCTCTATAAGGTCAGTGTATATGATTCACCTTTCAAAATGCTTTAAGTGCTAAGGTTTTTTTTTTTTTTTCTTTTTCTTTTTGTGGAGCTGAGGATTGAACCCAGGGCCTTGCGCTTGCTAGGCAAGCGCTCTACCACTGAGCTAAATCCCCAATCCAAGTGCTAAGGTTTTAAGAAGCATCCAGGAGATCCAAGCAAGTTCATCATTTGTTGCTGAATATACATTTTACAGACAATTGGCATAAAAACTTGGGGGAGGAATACACAGAAATGACTGAATTTGAACTTCCTGTTTAGGTAAAGGATTATGGATTTTTTTTTCTCATATGGGAAGAAAGGAGAGAGCATATGGGATCATATGAGTGGAATTGAATGCCTCCTAAATTCCCATTTCAATTGATTTCATGTTTTCTCACAATGTGACTGTGTTTGGAAGTAGTCTTTAAAGGTAATTAAGGTGCAGTGAGATCATGGGGACAGATCATCTGATGTGACCAGTGTTCTTCTAAGAAGTAGAAGACCACGCAGAAATTCAGGGGGAAGTCAACATCGGCTGAAGACAAGACAGCCAGCTAACACCTTGATGTGGGATTTCTAGCATCCAGGACTGTAAGGACACCAGTGAATGTCATTGAAACCACACAAGCCTGCATTATTGGGCAGAAATGGGCCTGAGAAATGAACATGGGGCTACAAAAACTGGAATACTTGTGTGGGAGAAGACTCTTCAGGGCAGATGTTTCAAGGTCAGGGTACATGAGAAGGGGAATCCTACGTTCCAGAAGCACACAGGATAGCGCGTGTGGGGGAGGAACAAGGGCCAGAGCCTTGGAAGAAACAGCATCCCTGTGGACGGCCCTGCTGAGGATATGCCTCCTGATTATTAGTCATTGCTCACTGTGAAGGGGGAACTGAGTTGACTTGATGGCTTCATCAAGACCTTGAAGGCCCCAGGGAACTCCTAAGAGGGAAAGTTCACAAGAAAGAGAGAACAAAAACAAGAGACAAAAGGTGATGATGGAGAATAAAAGTTGACTTCCAACGCATGGGAAAGATGCCCAATATATGAGAGGTTGATTAGAAGTACTCCAGAAACCATTCCAAGCCACAGCTCCTCTGAAATTCGGCTGCACAGTGTGCTTGTACCCTTCACATGGGATGGATGGCCAAGAACAGAAAGGCAGAAATCCAAGGTGAGGGTCAAGGTCCTGAAGCACCAGGGCCCTGAGGATACTCTCCCCTTGCTGGCCTCATTTCCTGGCCCAGGCTCATGGCCAGAGTTACTGTGATTGCTTTGGGGACTTGTCCTTTATCCCGCAGACAGGGGCCTAATGAAATACTTTTCATTGTCTGCAAAGCTGGCAGGAATGCAGGGTTGGTATATGGGGGTAGGGTGGAATCAGCAAAGGGGCCAAAGGTGTAGACACAACTAGAGGTGGAAGAAAGGATGTGGAAGGGAAGCTGGCATTCAGCACCCACCCGTGCCTTCCTTTCCACTCTCAGATTAGCAGGGGGGCTTTCACTGGATCGTGCCAATAGTTCCGGGTCTTTCCAAACTGTGTCTGCCTCCACTGTCCTACCCATAGCCTGGTCACTCAGTCTCCTTTCTCAGTACTCAGATGCTGCACTGAGTCATGTGATCTGAGCCTTATTTGCACCTGGAAGCCCCCTGCTCCTCACTGACCCTTGAGGGCTAGAGAGGAAAGGAAGGGGGTTCTCCACTGAAGCGCTAGCTCAAGGAAACACGGTTTTGCACCCCTCAGGGAGTGCTGAGTAAATGTTCTTATGGTGGAGCCATTTCTATCCCATTAGTGAGCTCAATTTAATGGGAGGAGGAGTAAGAAAGAAAGGAGGCACAGGAGGAGGGAGGCGTGAGAGAAAATTCTGTTCCCATTTATCTTCTGGAAGATGCTCTCTGTATCCTGTCACTTTTCCTAATGAGTTCCATGTTGGTTCCAAATGTCCTCACACAGGGCACTGTGGTCAGAAAGCCTCTTCAAGAAGCCCCAAAGCTTTCTGGGAATCTCTGCTTTGATGAGTTCTGAGGACCTGGGAGAAATTTCAGGACAGCCTTGGGCAAGTGGCTGCTCTGAGCTGGACAGATGCCATAGAGGAAATTGTCTTCTAAGCCTGGAAGACCCCTGGAGTCACTGTGGCTTCTGCTGACCTGCCTGCTCATAGGATACAATGTGGGGAGTGGCATGTACCTCCCTCTGCTCCTACCGCCTGCCTGGAGATGATGAAGACGTGACTTACCGCTTTGTGCAACAACTCATGCAGTCTGTGAACGTCGACTTCGTCCAGGGGAGATACATCAGTGACCTATTTTTTTTTTTTATAAGCATGCTGATCACCTACAGCCACAGTTCAGTAGTATTGGCTCTATACCACAATCTAGTGGTGGTATGGAACATGGATGGAAAATTGTGGCCCATGGGCTAAACCTGGTCCACACCTGTCTTTTGGGCTACAAATGGATCCACAGTTTTGAAGCTCTGCCCATAGCCTCCCACCAAAGAGCCCAAACAGAGAACTTACAGTAAATCATGGCTGAAATGTTAACTATCTAGCCATTTACAGAAAAAGTTTGCCAACTCCTGGTATACATTAAACAGATATTTATTTATTTTCAGTTCCTCTAGGAACACCTCCCCATTTATAACAATGCCTCTTGGAAAAACACATAATTGACTTCTGGACACCTCAACTCAGAACCCTGCTGGCTCGTACACTGGGGACTGTCTCTACCTTTCTTTGGTTTCATGCCAGGCTGGTGCAGTGAAGAGAGACCATCTGGGATTTCTGATCAAAGTGTGTCCAATGACCCACAGGTTCCCTTTGGGACCTTTGTGTTCCTGAGGACCTTAGGGTAACAGTCACAGCTGGCTTTGCCTTACATGTCACCCTATTGAGCAGCAGCCTTCTGTCCCTGGCTAACTCCCTGGGTCTGCAGCAGCTTGTCTGTGGAGAAAGAACAGAACGACACATGCCTGTCTGTTAGCCAAGGGCACAAGAGCGGGTGACCGTGCGCTGCAATTCTTCCCAGTTGTTGGCCAGGACAGGAGGGCAGAAGTGTGAACAGAGCTGGAATTACGAGCTGGAACTAAAGAAGTGGACTATGAAAGTCAGAGAGTCAAAATACATGGCGGACACTGGGGAACACGGAAGCATCGTGGATGAAGTTGGATACGAGGGTATTCAAAGAAGTCCTTAACTCATGACTTCTATTTCTTCACATGCCAAATGTAGATAAAAAGCTCCTTCCTTTTCCTTATCCCACACAAGGATGACCTGAGAAAGGTTTGGTAAGTTTGTGGTGAGTATATGTATACGGAAACACCAAATTCATGTTGGAATTTCTGTCTTAGCTGCTTCTCTATGACATTCAAATACACTTATTTTATTCAGCCTATTTCATAGACCAGAATATTCATCGTATTTTTTTCTCTGAGTGCAGTGCTAAGTTGTGCTAAGATTTTTTCCCCCACCTAATTAAGTCCATATTTTCGTGGCTCAACAATCATCAACCCTAGCTTATAATGAGACTGCACCAAGTGTGCTATAGGGACAGTGTGGCAATAACTCCCAAGCCACATGGAAGAAAAGGTCATTATTTTGCCTTCCTGAATAAGCCACCAGTTTTGGGACAGTTTCTTTCTTGTTAGTTGAGGCAAAGCATGACTAACCCTCCCAGCTGTGAGCTGAGGCTTTGGTCAATCTCCTCCCTCAATGCTCCCTGCCACCCCTACAGCCTTTGTAGGTTCAGCAGTGGCTGTTAGAAACATGACATTCTCCTGCAGAGAGCAGGGAAGGCTCTTTTTCTGCTCACTCGTATGCCATAGGGACTGGGAAACATGAATGAGATCCTGTCAATGAATGGCACCTTTGGCCAGGGGCCGGCTTCACATGCTGAAATCCTAACTCGCTTCCTGGGTAAGCCCCCACAACAGTCATGTCCACTCATTCATCTTGCAGGGAACTTGGAGGGCCAGAGGCTACTGTTGCCATGGCTTTTGGAAGACGTGGCCTCAGCCCAGCTCCTCAGCATAGTTTGGAGGCCCAGGGCGGGTGCAGTGATCCAACTGGGCTCTTTCGGAACTGTGCATATACAGGTGGTTTCACGGTTAAAAGTCCTGGTAGTGTGAAAAAAGAGACCAGAGTGACCAGTGAGCATCTCTGATGCCTGTACATCTGCTCCCTCTGTCTTCCCCTGGTTTTCATGTGCCTTTCATCTGCCTGCCTTCCACCTGTTTGCTTTTCCTTTTGCTGATGAGCCACTCTTTTCCCTTAATTAAGTCAGCAAGCATCCATCAGAGAGGCAGCATCCTATTTTGGCAAGAGGATGGGGACAGAGATATCCCCAGAAGCAATTAGGAATATTTGTTAGTGGTGATTAAGGAATTGTGATTAACATATGAATAATTACCTGCTCAAGAAAATGGTTCCTAAAATAGTTTCACTCCTAGGCTTTCACCCCCAAACACACTGGGCTGAAAGGGCTTCATGATGGTTCATATAGAAAAGGAGGCAAGCTAGGATGCACAGCTGCCTGCCAATGGCCTGTCTTCCAAAACAGACTGCCATGGTCTCTGTCTACCTGGAGACCAGCATTCTGAGTGGCACCCAGGAAAATCATGTGCCCAGTATGGGCTCTGCAATTCCTGGTGGGATGCCTCTAGCCTCTTCCTTTTTTGCTAACTTGTAAAATAAAGGTTGGAATTGAGGGGAGCAAGAACAAGTGTTTTATCTGTTGGTATATATTTTTGAAGAGGCATACCTCCTAAGTGTTCACAATTGGCCATTCATGACTTCCACACACCACCCAGTATGTGTCCCACCTATCACTGGGCTTTTTCATTCTTGACCAAGTCTTCCAGGTTCCGCTATATGCTTATCTTGTCCTGGTTTAGTACAACCTATCCTCTATGCAAGGCTTTAGTCATATCTGGGAGCACTATGTCCTGGAGAGGGGAATGCTCTCTAATAGTTGGAATTGTAGACACAAGGTTTGGTGGTATGTTTGCTAAGATTAATATGTAGAAAAACCCCAAGGGAATAAGTTACATTAAAGTTTAGGTGAGAAATGGCCTCCTGAGAATATTCAGTTCAAACTCCCCTGTCCCAGTGTGTGAAACAGGGTACCGCACAGAACAGAATACGTAGGGGAAACTCAGTTTTGAGCCACAGTTCCTTCTAGCCCAAGGGCAAGTGCTTAGCCTTTCTCAGCCACCAGAGTTTCATTTTAGAAATGGTAAGGGGAGAGGTTCTAGAGGATCACAGCCACTGACCCATGACGTGCAATAGAGCTAACAGAAGTGCCATAAGAAAGTGCCTATAACTCAGCTGTTAATGTCTATCTTAAATGGACCAATCCAAGTCAGTGATGAGAGTCAGGAGCCTCAGCGCCTTGCAAAGTGTGTCGCATGCAGAGTGATGCCATGCAGAAGCAGTCTTGGATGAGACTGTGACAAGGGGAAGCGCTTTTCTTGCAGTGGTATAGCCTGGAACTCTTTTCTTTTTTTTTTCTGAGACAGACTCTCAAGTAGTCTAGGCTTGCTTAAACCTACTAAGTATTCAAGGTTGACCTTGGACTCTTGGTCCTCCTGTTTGCACCTCCTGAATGCTGAGTTTACAGCCGTGAGGCACCACTCTCGGGGTTAGGTGCTGTGTATGTCAGACAAGCACTCCACCCAGTGAGCTACAGTATCTCTGATGCCCTGGAGAAATTTCTGAGTAATGAGATCCAAGGTCCCTCTTCATACACAGGGTCTGAATCTCACACTAGTCTCAAAGTCACCTACTGTAATGCCCCATTGATTTTGTGTCATAGAGACCATCCCAAAGTGATTTTTTTTTTTTTTTTTTTTTTTTTTTAGAACACAGAAGAGAGGACATTTTAACTGGGGTTACTCTGGGTAAATTCCTCAAACTCCAAATAGAAGCAGTAAACACATGAATATAAATATGACAATCATTTGTTTGGCGGCAACCATTTTAGATAGTTTTTGGCACACTTAAAGGTACAGACTTTTTTTTCTTTCTTTTTTTTTTTTTGGGCGGGTGATTAAAAAGCAATTCCACGTTTACATTGTTGACCCCGCTTTTGACACCATGTTTTGGTGGCATTATCAATTCCTTATAAATTAGCTGTGTTTCTAGTCAGTGCCCTGCTATGGGAATGGAAAAAAAAAACAAAACTATTAGATACTTGCCTCCTTAGAGGGAGGGATGCCTGCGAAGTGTGCAGACAGGTGATTTTTGGGCAACTCTGCATGATTACGATTGTCACGGTTTTTATGAGGATCCGAAGGTTTTCAAGTTGATTTTTTTTTCCTGATTAGAACTGTCACCAATGGTACCTTTATAGTGTGCCTGAGTTTTCCCACTTTTAACATTTGCACTTATTCACCAAGGGATTTAAAGATTGTGGGTTACGTGGGATGGCACCCTGCTGAAGAAAAGCTATGATCCTTCTTCCTGTTCTTCTATGGAGGCATGACAAGAACAAGGGCGGGTTTTAGAATTCAAATCTGGAATGAAGTTAATTGGAACAAAGAAGTTTATATAGAGGAGATGCAGGCTTGCATTCTGAAGTTCTCCCTAGTTGCTTTGACACCCACATCTGGAAGAGCTGTTAGGAGTTATACAGAGAGCCCAAGAGAGCCTAAAATCCCAGCCAACTTCTCAGCGGCAGAAGCCAAGTTCAGAACACAAGGCCAAGTAACTACCTTGCTGGCCAGCAAGTAGACACGGCTCAGGAAGAGGCGGAGGAAGCAGGTCAGATTCAAAGTCCCAAGACAACCAATCACAAGACCCATAGCCGCATGCATACATTTTCTTCATTGCAATGTGGATAAAGATTTGCCTTTAGAAAGACTTAAGGGCAGAGTTCAATTTGATGTAAGGGAGGAAAGGAAAGATGTGAGGCCAGGAGCCTCTCTGTGAAGGTTTCCCAGTAGCTTCTACCTGCTCTGAAGCTCGTAGGGGAAGAAGTTATGAAAGATGGTTGTGATTCTTAAGAGGGTTGCTGCCACAAACATTAAACCGTATTTTATAATTCTTAAGGTGGAATGGCAGGCATGTTTTAATTTTTATGTGTGATTACCATAGTCACCATTCATAATATTGTGAATTATTAAGGATGCAAGGATTTGGTATACATAAAGAAAAAAAAATAGCACATTTCCCAAGGTTTTGCCAAAACTAGGAATCAATTTGGGCAGTTGTTTTGCAATCAATTAAAATGTTTGAGGGTAAGCATCAGTATGTTGGGAAGCTCAGGAAGGGTGTACCCACAACTCATTCTACATGCCACAGGTGAACCCCATTCACTACATAGCAATGAAGGGAGTGGGAGGTAATGGAAGCCAGTATTCCGCCATTCCTGGATTTCCATGATGGAGTTCTGGAAAAGGAAGTGGTTTGTCACACCAGAGAGGCTGCGTGACAACAGGGCATTAGCCTGGTGTTAGTACCCATCCCATCTCAGCTTCTTGCTCTTTAAGAAGGTAAAAGTAGAGAGCCTTCCTTCACCAGGTCATGCAACTGCTGCCCCAGGCATGCCTTCTCTTGAGGAAAGCATGCTGTCTCTGCTTAGTTCTGCTCCTAGATCCAAGGCTAGAGAATGCACCCCACTTTCAAATAGGGATAAGGAACCCATCAAAAAGCAACCTCTGGGAAGCCGTCTGTCCAGGTTCACCAAGCTGTGAATCTGGGGGCGTTTCCAAACTTGCCCTAAGAGCATGTTGGCCACTACCTTACACTCTTTCCTCTCTGGGTCCCTGCTCCATAAATGTCAAATGTAGTTGCCAGTAGGTTCAGCCTGAAAATAAAATTCTCTCCCTTCCATCAAGAAATAGCTCCAAACTTAGAGTGTGTGCTCAAAATATTCACAATGAAATCATCATCCTGTATTTATAGTCTTTTGGATTGTGTATGAAATTTTCTTTCCCATGGTATTTCTTGTTGAAAGGGTCAGTTGTGGAAAGCAGGAGCAGAGAATGACTGAGGGTTTGAGCTGAAGGGAAATGGCCCTTGCATCAATCAGAACCTGTTAGTTACCAGACATCCTGCCCCTTACCCTGTGCCCTACCCACTTGTCCTGTGAGCTGGTACCCTCCCTCTCCCCTTTCCCAGATGGGGACCTTCTTGAATGGTCCTGGCTTGTCCTTCAAGAACTCACTGGCCTTCTGAGTGGCAATCAGCAGTACCTAGTGTTACCCCTCTTCCTGTGACCTTTCCCATCCTCTAGACTTCCTCCCCATTTTCACCGAGGGAGATGGTGTGGATCTTAATGGTCGGAACTTGGTGATTTTCTTCAAGGCTGGGGGTCGAGGACCCCACACAGCAGCAGACCTGCAAAAAGCTTTTACTCCTCACCCGGGCTGTGGTACAGGCAGATTGGTCCTTCGGCATTGTAATCCTGGCCGATCCATGGGGCGTGGAAGAGAAAAACTTCCATTCACAGACTCCATCTGTCTTGGAGATTTTATAGAAAGTCTCTCCTGAGCCCACGGGGATACGCACCATGTCTCTGTGCTGCCCTTCCAGGGCCTGGCTGGGCGGGTGCAGGGTGTAGCCCAGGGCGTGCTTAGAGGATTGCCTTCTGCGCAGACACTGGATTCTCAGCACATTCTGAAAGGCTTTCTTGAACTCCTGGCTGGAGCATGGGTATATGATGGGATTGATGCAGCTGTTTAGGTACCCAAGCCAAAATACGATTTTGAAAACAGTTTCCGAGGGCTTGAAGTCTGGAAAGAAGGAGCCTGAAAAAGAACACAAAGGGTTACACACATGATCGGCCAGTCAAGAGGCCAATCAGCTGGAACTACAAACCAACACGCATCTTTCTATATCTGTAAAGAGTTTCAAAAGCTTCCAGATGCATGCAAGTGTCTCACATTTGCTGGTAACCCCTTTGTTATGACTTCAAAGACTATTTCAGATAGATAGGCTTGTACCAGCTCCCTCTCTCAGTAGTAGAGAATCATCTTTTGGCCTCCTCAAGCCTTAGAGAGTGCAGCAACCCATTTTTGGTAAAGTCTAGACACACGGTTTTGCCTGAGTTATAAAATAAGACAGGGGAACAGTCAAACCCACATCCACATTAAAATTTGATTATCCCAGCTGGGCAGTGGTGGCACACGCCTTTAATCCCAGCACTTGGAGGCAGAGGCAGGAGGTTCTCTGTGAGTTTGAGGCCAGCCTGGGCTACAGAGTGAGATCCAGGACAGGCAGAGCTGTTACACAGAGAAAAGAAAAATGTGATAACCCAATCATATCCTCTGTGAGCTGAAGGTTCTAGACTGCCCAGCCCAGCACCCCTTATTTTTCCTCCCTAGACATTTACTAGCTCCTTGAAAAGGCATCATATGATTTTATGTACCCCCAAAGGTCTCTCTTACTCCTTTCAGAGCGTTTGTAGGAAGAGCTTCATGGTCTTCCCCTAACTCTTGAGCTGCTCTCCTTTCTTTCCCACTACCTGTAATGGTTTTATGTCCACTCATGTGAGTGGCTTTGGGAAGTCTTATGACACCTGTGGGCTTCCATTTTTGAACAAAGTGGGAGGTTGAGTGAAAGTTTTCCTCATGGTCCCACACGACCTTTTTCCTTTCTTTCAGCCTATGGTCTTTAGTATTATTATTTTAATTTATTGTTTGAGAAGTTCACACATGCATGTAATGTGTTTGGATCAGATCCACCCACACATCCTCCCCTCTGATTTCTCCGTTGTCCTCACCTCCCCCCCCACCCCCAACTTCATGTACTTTTCCTCTACCTCACTGAGCCCACTCAGTTCTGAATGTGCTGTGGAGCAGGGGCAGCCCATCTGGGGATGCACTCCTGAAGAAAACCGATACTCTGCCTCCTCTAGCAGCCATCAGGTGCTGAAGGACCCTCAGCTGAGAGTGGGGTTTCATGAGCTACCTTCTCTACCCATTCTGGGAAATCTATGCTCTTGATTTTCTTTGTTTCTCTTTGTCTCTGAGCTGCCGACCCATCAGAATACATGGCATGCATGCTGGATGCTCTTACAGATTGCTCCAGCCAACAGTATCTTGAGCTCAGTCAGAGACAAAACTCACATGCCACACAAGTCAAAACAGACAGAATGGTGTAGCGGATGATGGGAACATTTATCGCCAAAGCACTAATTTTGTCAAGTTGAACATGTCTCAAAAAAATCACAGATACACACGGAGTGACAGGTGTTTACTTTGGAAAACCATACAGCTGAGGAAGTTTCATTCTTCAGGTTCCAAGTCTTCAGTCTGTCTAATTGTTAAAACAAAATTTAGAGTCACCAGTTATCTTGAGTCAGGCAGTGTACTTAACTTTTTGCATAGAATTTAACTATTATTAGTAATGTGAGTTACATGACTTCTGGGCTGGGGAGATGGCTCAGTTGGTAAAATATTTGCCTCACAGGCATGGGGACCTGACTTTGGTGCCTAGAACTCACATTTAAAAATACAGCTATGGTGGCACATGCTCATCCCAGCACTGAGGAGGTGGAGACAGGTGGATCCTTGAGGCTTTCTGGTCAAGCAGCCTAGCCTACTTAGTGATTTCTAGGCCAGTGAGAGAACTTGCTTCCCCCTTCTCCACACACAAAGTGGATAGTGCCTTAGAATCAAGACCCAAATTCCCTTCTGACTTTCACACTCATGCCCATACACATGCAAGCATATGCACATGTATATGCATCTACACACATGCATATAAACACGTGCCCACATACATACTTAATATCAATATTTCTATTTTGCCAAAAAAGAAACTGCCATTTAATGAGGTTGAGTAACTCAGCGAAGGACATTCAGGTAGTCTTTGGCAGGGCTAAGACTTGACATTAGGAAGTTTAATTTCGTGGGCTCTCCGAATCTCCTAGACTAACGTGTTTCTTGGAAGAGAACGGCATACATGAAGAGTGAGATGAATAGGCAGGGAAGGCTGAATTAGAATCCAGCTTTTCAGATTGTGTCTGGGAGCAGAGAAGGTGGTCTATGTTAAGAGGATGCCTGGCTTTGTGCAAATACGTTCACTTCTAGGGAAAAATTCACTTTGCATTCCGATGTCTATCCACTGTTCAATATTTCTCTCTCATGGAGACAGCAATGTGATCAAGGCAACCCATTTTACAAACCTCTACCTTTTCCTGGCTTAATGACTGAGGGCGAGCAGAGATGAGCTGGGCATAGAGACTTCGCTACAAACAAATCAGCTAGACATGGCGAAGAATTTTCCTTATTTGAATAATTCTTAGCTAACAGCAGCAACAGCGCAGCCCATATGCCCTTGGAACATGAAGCTATTAAAGTGATTTGAGAGCCCTGGTTCCCTCCAGGATGCTATTTCTGTTTAGAGTCCAGGTTTGCATTCCTAATTCTTACTCTTCTCTCTCACTCCTCAGTTTCTGAGCCTCTGTTTTCTCCCCGACCCCACTTCCTTAACCTTGGGTCCAGATGACCCATGGCTAAGTTCCTGTGCTCCCTTCCTGGGGTCTCCATGCTGTGTCCACACTGTCAGCAGGAGGTGCAGTTCTTGTGTCTACACCCTGCTACTCAACACATCCCACTGGTTTTTCCTGCAGCTGAGATATAAGACAAGAAAAGGATTTAGTTTAAAAAAAAATCAACATATTAAGATTTGGACGTAAGATTGTCTCCAGCCTCAATTCTTTATGAACATTATCTTTTTAATCCAAGAACATCTCTGGACATTGGCTGTTCAAACGGTGAATGGGAGATACTTCCAGGCCAAAGACCTTTCCATAAACAGCACCATTTGGTTTATTCCATTAAGTGTGGGACCGTACTGGGATGTGTCTAAGCCTAGTACTTACTTGCTCACTCTCAATCTGCTGATTTCCCTGGAGGCCAGTGGCTGGATCTCCTTCCTTACACGGAGCATTGTTCTTGCATGTGACTCTCTCAGAGTAGATGCTGATGGGCTGTGCTCAGGGGGTGGATACAGAATAGTACTTCTACTAGCAACTTCCCAGTGTGTGAGAAAGATGGTAAAGGGATGCGTTCTCCTTTGACTATTAGCCACTCCTCAGCTTTCTTTCCTCGCTTCAGTTTCCTGTCTTAGGAAGAGTGCCTGGAGTGGACTTGGAAAAATTACTACCACCCAGTTCTCAACAATGTTCCTTATCCCACCATCTCCTTCCTTGCCTAGACCTGACCACACAGACCCAGTCTTCTTTGAACTCCCCAAACTTCTCTCCCCAAACTCAGTTTCTTCTCAGATCCTTTCCTCCCAGTTCCTGGTGATGCTTTTGAGAGTGTGAGCACAGTTGGAGAATGCTGTCCCTGGTCTTCCATCAGTCAGGAGCACCAGGGTGGAACCAGTCATGCTAAGGTTGTGTGACTGGCGATTCATATTGATTGTCACCTTGACAGGATCTAGAATCACCCTGGAGGCAAATTGCTGGTCATGTCTGTGACAGATTTTCTAAATTAAGTTAACTGAGGTGGGAAGACCTACTTTGAATGTGGGTGGCACCATTCCGTGGGGTGGGGTCTTGGGCTGGATGCAAAGGGAGCTGAGCACCAATGTTCATCCTTCTCTGGGGATGAACAGCTGCCTCACATTCTGCCACCACGACTTACCCACCACGATAGACCATATCCCCTTCAGCCATGAACTATAATAAGCCCTTTTTCCTTTAAATTGCTCTTGTCGGGGTTTTATCACAGCAGCAGAGAAGTAACTAATACAAGATGGTTTCAATGATCCAGACAGTAGGATATGGACTCCACTCCACCAGGACCTTGTTTTTGCTCACGCACACAGCTCTAGAATCCAGTACAATGACCTGGAAGGCCAACTGCCATTCCTATGAAGTGGTTGACCTGGTTGATGATGGCTGTAGCTGACTGGATGGCTGAGTGTCCTTGTTTTCTCTATGCTTGTGGCGGCTACCCTGTGGCATGGAGTTCTGTCCTAATCACTATAGCACCTTACTTCTCTCCTTGAGCCTGCCTCTCTTCCTATTGTCTTTACTTTTTGTGCACTTTCTAGACCTTTGTTGTTTTCTGTGTCGGCATTTCTCTCCAGTTTGTCTCCTGTTCTGTATCATTTGTTATCAAATACCCCAGCATTTCTTGTCATGCTTCTCAGGAAGAGTAAGTCTTCTGAAACCCTCCTGTGAGAAAGTCCTGTTCCTTTGGCTGGCATTGCTGTGTTTCATGCCCCACTGACCTCTGTCCAGACTTTTATTCCAGGAATCTAACAGCAATCACCTTAGTTGCTGAAACATGTTGCCCTGTAGGTCAGGTCACCTTTTACACGTGAATTCGCCTAATTTAATTCCTTTTAAAAAAAAAAAAAAAGATTTATTTATTTACTTTATGTATACATATACTCTATCTGCATGTACACATTTATACCAGAAGAAGGCATCAAGTCCCATGAGAGATGGTTGTGAGCCACCATGTGGGTACTGGGAATTGAACTCAGGACCTCTGGAAGAGCAGCCTGTACTCTTAAAATGCTGAGCCATCTTTCCAGCTCCCTAATTTAATTCTTGGGCTTTAGAAAAATTTCAATTCTTTGGAGCTTCCTCTTTAAAAATTATTGTTTTATTTATTTATTTATTTATTTATTTACTTACTTATTTATTTATTCATTTATTCATTTATTCTGTGTGTGTGTGTATGTGTGTGAAACCATGCCACAACATGCTTGTGAAAGTCAGAGGAAGAACTTTATATGGAAGATTCTTTCTTTCTGCTTCATTGAGGCAGGATTTATTATTATTATTATTATTATTATTATTATTATTATTATTATTAATTTTGCCCCTGTTCTGTGTATTTCAAGCCAACTAGCCTGTGAATTTTGGATTTTGGCCAGTTTGTCTCAGCCTTGCATCTCCCTGTAGGAAGGATTATGATGTGTACTCCTGCATCTGGCGAAGGGTGGGATCCTGGGACCAAACTTGTTTGTTGGGGTTTTATAGTGGGTGCTTTTGCCTGCTGAGCCTCCTCTCTGGCTCAGGACCATTGAGTTTCCATCCACTATTAGTTGCTGCTGGCTTTTGGACTCCTTTCCAACCAAAACACTGTGACCACCTTAAACCAGATGGCTAGAGACATGGAGAGCAGGTGCTCACGGCCACATGCCAACACCAACAATCTTCTCACCTTTACAGAGTCTGAATCCTCACTTCCATTGCAGAAGCTTCTAGATATCAAGGACAAACTGACACTAGTGAAATAAACTGAAGCCTCCCAGCTTTTCCCCTGAGGTCCTAACCATCAGGAGCATCTGACTTCTCATTTTTGATCTAGGGCTCCACTGGTGCGTTGGTAAGGAGGCACTAAAAAGCTGGGCTGTTACTGATATGCTTCAGGTATGAGGAGACAGAACCATTTTCCCTCAGTGCTCTCGAGAGAAGATCAACCAGTGTTGATTCCCTTACCCACATTGGCTCCCACAGCACTTCCATTTACCCCCAAACTCAGTGAGAGCAGAAGTGGAGTGCCTCAGTTCTAACCCGACAGAGGTCCTCAGAGGGCTTGCTTTTCTAGCTCAGCTGCTTCTTTCTGAATCAGGACAACTGAGTATGGAAGCAGAAAGCTGCTAGCCTCCCAGCATGCATGCTTCACGTTATCTATCCAAAAGCTTGAGATCCTGGGGACAACTTTAAGAGACTCTAAGTTGTGATGAGTCCCAGGTAACTGCAGCCATAGAAGTTCTAGGCTTCAAAGATTGCCAGGACTCTAGAGACAGTGGCCTCCCTCTGCCCAGTAGAGATCAAGACAGTTAAGCTGAATAGCCCAGGGATTTCTACAAAATGCATGACTCTTCTGTGATCGGGTCAAGACTAGACCCAGATATTACTTCACTTTCCCCAATGTTCATGTGTCTTTTTAGCAGTCCAAAGATGGCATGGGCACTGTTAGTAGCAATGCAGGCAGCTTCCATTGTATGGCACGTATAATAAGAAAGTGCGAACTGTATAATTGATACCTACATTGTTTAAAAAGTTAGAATGTACTGTACAGAAAGCTTTCAGAACATTCTTATTAGCATATTTTGAAAATTAGAGTTTAAATGACTCTAGATGTAATAAAAACCTGACTCTAAAGGAGAATCTGATGTTATGTGACCATGGGAGAAAATTACTCTTAATTGTTGATTATTCTCTAACTAGTGGTCTCAGTAGTAGGCCTGGTACATAGCCAATGAACAGAGAAGAGAAACAATTGGCCCATTTGCCATGCCAAGGTGCTCCAGTGCCAAGTAACATTCAGGCCAAACAAGTTGGCATCTTAATACCAGGGAGAAAATTGCCTCATCCAATCAAACCCCAGAGAAATGCTGTAGGTATGACAGCGTAAGAAGATACTCAAATTTCTTAGTCTCCTGGGGTCTACCAGATGGCTCCTCTTCTGACTGTGTCATCATGACCTGACTGATCATCTCCTGGGGTTCATCCAGGTCACAGTTGGATAGTTCTCAGTTACCAGAAATCTTTAGAGTATTCACATGGAGTGGTGGCCAGGAATCACTAGGAATGCTGCCTGGGTTAGCCCATACAGGAACCCTAGGCTCACAACTCAAGACCCATGGACAGATTCCCTGTGAACCATAATTCAAGTCTTTGAATATACAATTTACATTTTCCCTAGGAAGAGGCTTCAGTTTTTATTAGCATCTTATAGTGGTCTGTGGTGATAGTGAACATGGTTAAGCCTGGGAAGCTAGTTAGGACAAACTGGGCCTTTGCCTGGTGCATCTCCTCCAACCTGTGTCCCATGACAGAGCCCAGTTTATAAGCAGGGCCAGCAGATGTGACTGGAGGGCGTTTCTGGAAGGATCTCTCCTATTCCTTTTTTCTGTTTAACTATAACTGGAAACTGCATGGTTCTCATTGTATGCTTGAGTGTAGACAAGTGGGTCCTTTCTTGAGAGAGTCAGAACATTGGAACTTTTCTGGCCTTGCTGTAGAAGGTGAAAAAGGGTGGCGGCATGGGAAGGCATGGTGAGTAAGAGGAGTGTGTAGGAGTGGAAGGGCAGGCTTGGGTCCCCCGGGGGCCTGACCAGGGTGGGATGGGATGGCTATCTGTTCCCCTAGAGGGAGGTCCACCATCACTCCCAGATTAGGAAAGACAAGAAATCAGCAAATGGTAGATGAAGAACACTTTGTGGCTTTCTCTGGTTATCCAAACAGAGCTCTGCAGATCCAGGGATTTCCCCCCAAACACATCCAAGTTGTCCAAACCAGAGCTCTTCAAAACAGCTGTCTCCCTAGCCAACAATGCCCAGAGCATTCCTTCTCTCCTTCAAAAAGTGAAGCACACGCCAGATGACATGGGTCACACACTGACTTTTTGTTGTCAATAAGACCAGGTCCAAGATCATTAAATAACATCCTGTCACTAAAGATCCTTCATCAAGACCCTGCACTCTCTATACGAGTTTCTCTTCCATTACTTTATTTGCTTAACAAATACTTCTCTGGGTCCAGCAGTGCAGTGGAGGACTACAGAGGGGGTGGTCAGAAGCAGGTATATAGGTCCTGCCTGGATTCAGAGTCTGTACACATGCCCAGTCAATTCCTGTCAAATGACCCGTGAGTTTCCAATGCAAAGGCTTTCTTCTTTTACTGACTCTTAGTTGATCCACTGAGATCACTACAGCCTCAGAGACATGGCTTTGGGTCTTCTCTCCATTCTCCTCTTCTTCTCAATGACCTGCCTCATACAGATACTTACACATAAATCTATTCAAATTCCTTTGGTTTGTTTTCAAGTCTCTGGTCAATGTCCCACTCATCTACAAGCTCCATTTACACCTGCAGTCTAACCTGCTTATCACTGTTTACAATAGTTCACAGAAGTTAGTTTTTTCTCTGGCATCCACTTCTGTTTTCCACAGTTTATCTATCTATCTATCTATCTATCTATCTATCTATCTATCTATCCATCT
Organism: Onychomys torridus; assembly: GCF_903995425.1. NCBI lineage: Eukaryota > Metazoa > Chordata > Mammalia > Rodentia > Cricetidae > Onychomys > Onychomys torridus. The sequence goes on along the minus strand of NC_050451.1, from coordinate 55,277,422 downwards.
ATCACTATCTCTATCTCTATCTATCTATCATCTATCTATTTGTTGTCCCTAAACCAGAGGACAGAACATTTCAGTTTTGGCTTTGTTGTTGTATCCTCAACACTGGCGACAGGCTTTGAAATATGTAAGCTCCTGCCAATATTGTGGAATAGTGTCCTTTACCTCTATGACTCTAGACTTTTTGAAAATATGTGTTACTTGTGACCCTTTATCTCTGTCTTGGTGAAGGGCACAGTGCTCAATGAATGTTTATGGAGTCCATGGATGGCCTCTGTTGATGGAAGAAAATGGCATTTTGAATAAAATTCCTGCTTCATCAACTCACAACTATAAATACACGGGAAGAGAAAGAGAGAGAGAGAGAGAGAGAGAGAGAGAGAGAGAGAGAGAGAGAGAGAGAGAATGAGATCTTAACTCAATTCCAAAACTGTGTCTTCCTGATCCTCAAGATGCTCATACTTACATGAAAATAAGAGCATTCTCCAAGCATTTTTATATGGTTAAGTTTCAGGCACTTCATAAAATTATTACTTCCAGTACTTATAAAAACATTTAGTAGGGCCTTGAAGGAAAAGCTAAAGCCTGTAATTCAGCTGCGATAGCCATCATCTCCACCCATATATTTGTGGACGTGAGTCCAGAGCCAAACACCATCAATCCAAAGCGGTGACATAAATAACCAAAATCGGTCCCCCTAGAAGGAAGTGTGGGACCTTTTCAGGACTGTGTTCCTTTGCATTGAGCTGAAAAGCCCAATGAAGCCCCAGTCCTAGTTCGTGCCAGCAAGGTCATGGTGTGAGCCAGCTGATGTTGGGGTATTGAAAAGTGAACAGGGGAGCTCACAAAAAGGCTTTGGTTCTGCATGCTGCCGAATGCTTTCTGGAAATTTTCCCTACTTGGAAACTATGTATCATGTACTTTTGATGTTTACTGGGTCACCCGTAGGCCAGGCCACTGATTCTAGAGCCACCCTCCAGTAGCATAAAAGAATCTGGATAACTACTTGTTTTCCATTGCTGGCTCCTACATACCAACCTCCTCCTCCTGCCCACAACAGCCCAGGATGAGCCAGGGATGGGGTTGTCTGTGGCTCCCTGCTTCTTCTCTCCAGCCATTGAGAGAACCAGCCATGGCTCAGGTTATACTGACTACCATAGTCCCTGATCTCTTCCGGATATAGGTATTTTAACTGTCAGAGAAGATACAGCCAAGAGTTTTAATAGTTTATTTAAAAATTGCAGGGTATATTTTGGAATCTATAGTATGGCTTCTAAGTACAACAAGACTAGGCAGTTTTACTATAAGGGATTGGAGCAATGAAGTTTTTTAAATAACAACAGTATATTAATGACAGGCATCACTGACTGTAAATGAGAGTTGGTTATATATAGGTCTGTCTTTCATGGTAAATTTTGCAACATTTAGGTACTTCCACTTTGCTTGAAGGAACTATTTTTTACTCTTCAAACTTAATAAAGTTTTCTGTGGTCTTTCCTAGGAACTGGGGTACTTCCAGGGAGAAGACTAAGCTTGGACAACTCATTGATTTCTGCACCTTGAATTTCTTCTTTGACCCATGACTCTCAACATCCTCTTCCCTAGACTCCATCCAAATCCCTAGCTCCTGTCTCCAGTGTACAAACATCAGACCTTCCTCCTGATGCTCACAAACTGTTTCATCCTTAATAAACCAAATCTAGGGCTGGAGAGATGGCTCAGAGGTTAAGAGCACTGACTGCTCTTCCAGAGATCCTGAGTTCAATTCCCAGCAACCACATGGTGGCTCACAACCATCTGTAATGAGATCTGGTGCCCTCTTCTGGCCTGCAGGGATACATGCTGTATACATAATAAATAAATAAATCTTTAAAAATAATAATAAAAAAATAAACCAAATCTAACTCATCATCTCTCATGGAACCTACTCTTCCTTCTTGTAGCCAATGGCAACCTTTCCCCTCAGTTGCTCAAGCCAGAATCCTGTTGGTACCTTCAACTACTCACTCTCCTAACTCCTCCATGACAGCTAAGCAATGGGTCCTGACCGCAGAACATTCAATGTCCTGTCACTGTCCATCTTTCCTAAGGCCATCATCTCCTTTTCTAGGACCTTGTGTCAGCCCTTCAACTTCTTCCTGTTGGTTTTACCCCTTCTGTGATGGCTATTCTTGACTGTCAACTTGACTACATCTGGATTAACTAAAACTCCAAAATGGAGGGGTACACCTAGGAGGGATTTTCATTTAATTTGGAGTTGGAAGATCCACTTCTAATCTGAATATTTGAGGTAGAAAGACACACCTTTACTCTGGATCTTGAGGTGGGAAAACCAACCTCTAACCTGGGCCATGCTTTCCATAAGGATATGGAAGAAGGAAGCTTTTGCTCTTTGCCTGCTTGCCATTTCCTCATTAGCAACTCTATTCCTTCACTGGCATTAGAACCCACTACTTCAGGATTCTGACATATACTGAAGACCAGCTGAGACACCCAGTGATTCTTGGGCCTTCTGTTCAAAGATAGCCATTGTTGGATTAGCTGGACCACAACCTGTAAGTCATCCTAATAAACCATACACACACACACACACACACACACACACACACACACACACACATCATATAAGTTCTGTTACTCTAAAGAACCTTGACTTATATACCTTCCAACCTATTTTTCACATTATAGCCAGAGAAATTCAGAGAAAGAGAGAAAAAAAAAGCAAGCCTGATTATATCCTTCCCTTGATTAATTATACTCAGTGACTCTTCTCCAATGAAGTGCAAATTCTAGGAGACTGAACATCCACTTCGTTTGGTAGCAAGTTAGTTACATTTTTTTCTAGTGCCCACCCAAGTCTCTTGAAAGTATCAAAGAATTCAATGTGCAGAATTTGAATATAAGTGTGCTTGTTAAGTCAGTAGTGTGATATAGTCTTTCACTTATTATGATTGATATAAGGCTAGAATGCATGGTATATACAGTGGCTGATGTGTTTACTTCTAGACTAAAATTTATTTTCTGGGCATCGACACCTGCACTAAAAGTTTTCTTAAGACCAAAGGATAGAAATCATGCAGAATATGTAGCAGCTCCAGTTGAGTTCTGACAATGGCTCAGAAAGTCTGGTAAAGCAGCAAAGATGAATCTAAAGCAGGAACCACAGCATTCAAGGCTGTTTGAAAGATCTAATCTTGGAGCCAGAGAGACGGCTCAATGGTTAAGCGCCCTTGCTGCTTTGGCAGAGGATCCAACGCCCTCTGTTCCCTTCACCCACATCAGGCAGCTCACAAGCATATGTACCTGCAGTTCCAAGGGATCCAGTGCCCACTTCAGGCCTCCATGTGCACCTGCATACATGTGGTATACATACAGACAAGCAGGCACACACATACACATAAACAGAAATAAGTAAATATTTAAGAAGAAAGAGCCAATCCTGGGCTCAGGGTGTCATTTTTCTGTTATCAATGGCAGCCATGTTTGTCACAGAAAGTTGTTCTCCAATGTTATGAGTTCTGCCTGACATATCACCTGATATGTATTCCTGTAGCATGAATCTTAGAGAGTCTTATTAATAAAAACAAACCTGGAGCCAGGTATTGGGGTCAATGCTGGAAGACCAGAGAAGCAGAACAAGCTACAGCTTCCTCACCTTGCAATTCATCAGCTGATCCTGTTTCCTCAGACTGGAAGCCTCTGTGTCCTTATCCAAATGGATCTCAGCTGAACTGCTTCTCCAAAGCCTGAAAGCTTAACCAGGCCAAAAGTTTCTAGTTCCTGGTTTTCACGCCTTATATACCTTTCTGCTTTCTGCCATCACTTCCTTGGATTAAAGGCATGAGTTACCATGCCTGGCTGTTTCCAGTGTGGCTTTAAACTGACAGAGACCCAGATGGATCTCTGCCTCCCAAATGATAGCATTAAAGGCATGTGTGCCACCATTTTCTGGCCTCTATATCTAGTGGCTCTTCTGTTCTCCAACCCCAGATAAGTTTATTAGGGTGCACAATAATTTGGGGAACACAATTTTCACCACATATTCCCACCAGCAAATTGCTTGAAACCACATGACTGAAATTCTACTCATTGTAGAGCATGTTACTGGGGGAAAATAAAGGGAAGACCTGAAGAAGGGAGGGAGGCACCAGGGAAAGCTGGATCCTGGAGGGCAGTGATGGTGGGTGATACTAACACATTGTATAAATGCATGACATTTTCAAAGAAAAAATAAAAAATTTACAATATAAATTAACAATCCACAAAGGTGTACCCTCTGTTGATTGTTCTACAATTCTACACATCCAAGAAGGCCACAAAGTTGGGTGGGTAAGGAAGAGGGTGGATCTGAGAAGAGTTAAGGAGAGGGTGGTAAATATCATCAAAACAGGTTTTATGAAACTCTCAAAGAACTAATAAAAACAAATTAATGAAATAAAAATACTCTTTATGAAGTCTTTTAACCCTGAAGCCTTAGAACTTTTTGAGAAGCAAACAGTACCGAGGGAAAGCTAGTTGGTTGTTTTGAATGTTTTGATTTCTTTTTAATATTGTAACAAAGGAATTGTCCACTGGAATACTTTTAAATGTACGTATAAAAGAATATGGGTATCTTGTTTTCTATCACAAGTTACTTAGCTTGACTTACTTGCTTTTGGGAGAGGGTATAGTGGAAATGTTTTAAGGACTTTATAGATTTTCTTCACAGATGCACATCTTTGTCTAAATAACATTGACATTACTACTGATCACTGTAAACCCTTAAGGCAGGAAGAGTAAAGGGGACTGGGCTACAATTAGGTACAGATATGACCATCCAGGAAAGTAAGGCCCAGGTGAGATGCTTTAATTTTCAGATTCCTAGCTCATAATGCTTCCTGTTAATTAATACACTAAAACTTTCATTTGCAATGGGGGAAACTTCCTCTAATTATTTGAGATCTCCCAGAAAACCTACTTGAGAAAACATGGGCACTTTTGAGATGACTGTTTATAGCGGCATTTAGCTTTCAAGGGTGTGGCCTGGTCCTTATTGTTTGAACTCACAACTTTGTATATATTTCCACTTAGATGTCTCCTAGGATGTCTAATTCCAAAGTGGCACACATGACTCTGCTTGTTTTCCAGGGCTTCCAATTTATAAGTGATGGATAGCAACTGCTCATTTGTCACAAAAAGTAGGACATAGTGATGGCTGATCTTGGTCTTCAGTTTGGTTAGCTTTAGAAGCACCTGGGAGATGGGTAAGTCACATCTTCACTTATGCCTTGTGAGGACATTCTAGAGATTAGTTAAAAGGGGAAGACCTGCCTTAAATGTGCGTGGAATGGCTATAGGCTGGGGGTCTGGATGGAGTAGGAGAAGAGAAAGGAGAAGGCTAGTTAGCCCTCCTTCTTGGATGCTGTTAGTGAACACTCTACCCATCTCTTCCTGGCATGATGGACTAACACCCCTCAAAATATGAGCCAAAGCAAACCTTCCTTTGTTGAAATTGTTTATCTCAGGCGTTTGTCACAGTGAATGAAAAGCTCCACAGAATCAATTCTGACATCTTCTTCTGGTCATTCCCAGTAGAAAACAGGCCTGACACCACCCAAGTGCTCCATGCCTATCCATTATCTAAGCCAAGTCATAACACTTGTGACCTACAAAGAGCCTTCTCATACGACTTCTGTGTGTTTTGCCACTGTTCCCTTTCCCAAGGATCATCTTAAAAATTATAATTCCAACTTGGTAACATTTCTGCTAATCTGCCTTAAACATCTTTGGGGACTCTGAGATGAAATCTAGAATCCTTAACATGATCCACCAGGATATATGATCTTGTGTTGTTCCTCTTTTCTTTCCCAGGTTGCTCTGATCTTACTCCAGCAACTCTGATTCATGGAATGCTTATTTTCCTTAGGACCTTCGGTCATGATCTTACATGGAGTATTCTGTGCATCTCTGTGGTGATATATTGTGTCCTCCAAAATATTGTATGCCCTAATAAAGCTTATCTGAGGAAAAAGCCAGCCACTATATTAAACATAGAAGTCAGGCAATGGTAGCACATACCTTTAATCCTAGCATTCCAGAGGCAGAGATCCATCTGGCTCTCTGTGAGTTCAAGGCCACACTAGGAACAGAGCCAGTTGTGGTGGCACACACCTTTAATCCCAGAACTTGAGATCTCATGTCTTGCTTGGGAAGGACACACGCCTTTAATTCCAGGAAGTGATGGTAGGAAGCAGAAAGGTATATAAGGCTTGAGGACCAGGAACTGGAGGCTTTTAAACTTTTAGGCATTTAAGCAATTCAAATAAGATCCATTCAGGTGAGGACTCAGAGGCTTTCAATCTGAGGAAAGAGGATCAGCCGAGGAGTTGTGGCTTGTTCTGTCTCTCTGATTTTTCAGAATTTACCCCAATGTCTGGCTCTGTTTTTTTTTTTTTTTAATTAATAAGACAGTTTAGCAATTCATATTACATATCTCCATCCCCTTTGTAATGTAAGCTCCCATTTGCTGCTGAGATCTTAGCTTCATTTCCACTTTCCTCTGGAAAGGACCTCTGTTCCCCCTGTACCCAGTCACATGACTCAGACTCCAGCCTAGGGGGAGTTGTCTTGTTAAGCATTGTAAAAACAGCCTGGGCTCTTTTATTACAGCATTTAGCATATTTGCTGTTCTCTGAAAACGTATGTGATGATTTCTTCAATGTCTTCCTCTCTCTACATAAATTTAAGAAAGAAATTGTACTTGGTACAGTATAGATGTTTAATAAATGTTTATTCATGAATAAAACATGTGTTGAGGTGTGTGTGTGTGTGTGTGTGTGTGTGTGTGTGTGTGTGTGTGTGTAGGAGTTCTTAGCATATTGGTTTGTGGTGTTGTCTACTGACAATAACTCTAACAGCAGTGCAATTCATCAGGTATGTTCATACAACTGTGCTGGGTGCTTACTCTGTGTTACTGAGTTGTCTCAGCTTAACTGTAGAAGCTGCATACAGTTTATTCCCATTTTATAGGTGAGGAAAATGAGACAGAGCTATTTTGTAATTTTCCAGAGAACAAATAACTATTGAGTTTTGGTCTACACCACCTGGCTTCAGCCCTGCTCTCTAGCCCTCACACTTGCTGAGGTCTGCATGACTGCAGACCACTCTCTCTCCATGCTGTGTGCTACTGAATGCCTGTTGATGAACCTTTATCAGCAAAAATCAGGTTTCGACTTAGAGAGCAAAAGCAAAGCAGGTTGAATCAGTGATTTAGATACTTCTAGAAACTTCTCATCTAGAAATGTATGGTGGCTTTCCTTTGAGAATGAGTTTGCCTGTATCCTGGCACCAAAACCATCTGAAAAGGGGTTATTGTAGCTGTGCTTAAAAATGGTTGTGTTTGATTTGCAAATGTCAAATATGTACAATCTGTTAACCTAATTCATAATTGGTGTGCCCCCCCTGTACCTATTTTTATGCAAGGGATACTTACATACTTACATTAGTGTGTGTATATGTAGACATGCACATGGTAAACCAAAGCCAATTGAGATGCTATAGTCTAGAAACACAGATGTGATGGACCCTCCCCCAGAACTATCTTTCCCTTCCCTTCCTTTGGTCCTTCCACAACTTGGCTGCCTCTCCCCATCCCCTTTGCCAAGAATTTGAAATTCTAAAGAAAAGTTTTACCTAAGGGGGCTAAGGTGTTCATAGTTAAATCTTTATTTTTACCCAGAATATCTTTTGGAAATCGTCTTCCTGAGCTCTGGCTCTGTGACTTGACAGACAGTTAAACTGTTTTCCAAAATGAAGTAGAGGAACTGCCACACCTCCTTTCAGGGGGTAGGTGGGTTGAGTCCATTGTACAAAAGATTATACACATCCTGAATGAGGATGATCCTGAGTGCCTTGACTGCCATGTTACAACCTGCTTCTTGTCCTTTTGTGCCTCTGAGCTCTTGGGGTGGAGCCCTCTGTCTTCTCAATAGGCAAACACCATTCCTTCCTCTCAACACTCATCCCCAGAGCACTGGCCTCTGTGTGACACCCCAACTTAAATTCTGGTTACAAGAGCACATCATAAACAACTGGGATTGTATTTCTAGCACATGCTTTTGTGACAGCCTTTCTTTATTTAAAAACCACCAACATTCTTCTATTTTATTTTTGTTTCAGAAAACAATTTTTCATGACATAATGTTTCATCATATGAGTCAAATGAAATTTATTTACCCACTTTGCTAATTTGAATGTTTTGCTTCTTTCTAAGTTCTGTACATTATAAATAACCAAAAAGTAAATATATATTGTGGCTGCATTTGGAGGAGCATTTTTTGGTGTATTTTCTCAAGATACATTCTTAGAAAAGGATTTATGAATCATGTGATATATGTTTTTCTAAGTGTTTGAATCCATATTTAAAATTTTTCTTTGAACAGAGCATACCTATATACATTTGTACTGGAATGAAAAATAGTTGGAGTCGCCTGGCGGTGGTGGGTGCAAGCCTTTAATCCCAGCACTCAGGAGGCAGAGCCAGGTGCATCTCTGTGAGTTCGAGGCCAGCCTGGTCTACAGAGTGAGATCCAGGACAGGCAACAAAACCATACAGAGAAACCTTGTCTCGAAAAACCAAAATAATAATAATAATAATAATACTCCACTAATAATTTTTCAATTGAAAAATAAAAGTTGCAATGATATGGGCCAGGCAAGTTTGCTCAGTGGGTAAAGGTATTTGCCACTAAGCCTGATAACTTGAGTTCAATCCCAGGATCCACATGTTGAAGGAGAGAACTGACCTTTAAAGATGCAGCCAGGGAAGACACAAGAGAGAGCCACACTGGCATTAGACCTAGCAGCCTTGAAGAGACCCAAATGTTAAAACATTGAAGTCTGTGATTAGAAAGCAGGAAATCATTGAGCTGAATCAGGAAATTTAGGTTGATTCATTGTCGTGACCCCCAGATCAAAGAGTTCCTGAGAAGTCTGCCCAAACATAAGGGGGAAAGTGCAGCCACTTACCAACAGTGAGAAAAGACACCTTTTCAAAAGGTTAGAGGATAAGGGCAACTTTGGGAGAAAACTGGAACTAATCTTAAGATTCGGGGTAATTTTGTAGATATTTGTACAGTTTTATTCAAGGAGATTAAAAAAACGTTTAAATAATGGAAATGACCAGAATTTTACCCCAGCAAGTGCTGGGTCCAAACTGTTTATTAGTACTGATGCTATACAAATATTTTCAAAGACCTTAAATGTCCAAAGTTTCCCTGATCACTTTTTATTTTTAAAATTTTTAAACTTTGTTATTAAAAATGTTGCAAAAACAAAGCAACAACAGCAGCAACATCAACAGACAACAGTCAACAGTCCATGTGGAAATTCAGCAGACTCATAGATGATACAACTCATTGGACTCCTATAGCGTTAGAACAGTTATTTGCAATGGACGCTGTGGAGTGTCACATTGGGTTTCACACTCTCACTGTTGAATGTATCCTTTATACACTAATCTACCATCGCAAAGTAGAAGTCTATGCTGGAGTTAGAACTAAAAACAGTTAACTTTATGTCTTCTTTTATACTTCATGTTTATTTCTTGCATTCAGTCTTTGTTTATCCCCTAATATTTAGCCTTTCTTGGTCTTTTCCCCACATATTATACTGTACCTATATGCACATTACTAGCTCAGTTCTGCATATGAAAGATATATGCAGGATATTTTTCTTTCTTTTCTTTTCTTTTTCTCTTTTTTTTTTTTTTTTGATTTTTTGAGACAGGGTATCTCTGTGTAGCTTTGGTGCCTATCCTGGAACTCACTCTGTAGACCAGGCTTGCCTCAAACTCACAGAGATCCTCTTGGCTCTGCCTCCTGCATGCTGGGATTAAAGGCGTGTGCCACTATCACCCAGCTAATATTTTTCTTTCTAAGATTGTGTGATATCACTTAATATTTTACATTCTAAGTCCATCCATTTTCCCACAAATTTTGTGATTACATTTTTCTTTAGAGCTGAATATTCATTCATATGTGTATACACACACACACACACACACACACACACACACACACACACAATTTTATTGTCCATTCATCTATTGATGGACAACTAGGTTGATTCCAATTCTTTGTTATAGTGAATAAAGCAAATGAAAAGTGATAACTTTTAAAACAGCAGAATTCTGATGCCCGAAGTCAGAAACATTTCCAAATCAAAGCAAAGGAAATGAGAAATATCAACTATCTTTAAAACCACCAAAAGACAAACATCCTCAAACAGCATCATGCAGAAGACGAGGTTATGCAATATAACATTATATAATGTTTAATTATGTAATAAACTTAAATTCATGAATATATTTGTCTGTTTACTGAAAAACAACAAGACAAAGTAGGGCAGAACCTGGCAAATGTTTTTGTGTGAAGGGCCAGATAGTGACTATTTCTGGTTTTGTAAACCCTAGATCTGACTGCTTAGCTCTGCCATTGCATGTGGAAACAATTGTAGAGATGCAAATGAACACGTGAGCCAATAAAACTCTATCTGTAGAAACCAAAATCCAAACTTCAGACAGGCTGTCATGACATACATTCTTTTGACCCCCCCCCCAGTCATTTAAAAATGCAAAAATCATTCTTTTTTTCCCCTGGTTTTTTTTTTTTTTTTTTTCCCTCCGAGACAGGGCTTCTCTGTGTAGCTTTGGTGCCTGTCCTGGATCTTGCTCTGTAGGCCAGGCTGGCCTCGAACTCACAGAGATCTGCCTGGCACTGCCTCCTGATTGCTGGGATTAAAGGTGTGCACCACCTCTTCCGGGCACAAAAATCATTCTTAACTCATGGGTCATGCAAAAAGGGGAGGTAGACTGGTCCAGAACTGACCTGGAGACCAGTTAACTAACAATTCAGCAGGAATTCTCTCTTACAGTAAAGGGGGATTCTTCTGTCTCCATTGTTACAAACAGAAAACAGATCTTTTAAATGATAGCCAATTAATAATATTCTAGAAGATTAAATCAATGTAGTGAGAGAAGACAACGGGAAACAAAGAAAAAATGTTCTTTCTGAACTATATACTGATGATTTGTCACCTGGAAATATGGTGTATTTGAATTTAACAATGTTGTGTGTGTTTGTGTGCGCACATGTGCATGCAGGGGCAGGTGTGCCAAGGCAAGTATTTGGGGACCAGAGGACAACTCTTGTGTATCAGTTCTCTTATGACACCTTATAGGATCCAGGATTGAACTCAGGTCATCAAGGCAGCATGCAAGTGCCTCTATCTACTGAGCCATCTTGCTGCCCCTAGCCCCGATGATATATTTTATATTTAAAAAAAAACCCTCATTTCCTAAATTTGGCTTCTAAAAGTACCTAGAAACAATTCAGTGTAGTTGCAATGAACATGTCATCAGATGGCACTCCACCTTCTGAGAGGAACCAACCCACTTTAAGGAAACAGCTGGTCTGTGTAGAACACCTGAGCCCAGACTGGCCACAGGGAGGGCAGCCATGAGAGATGGCACGAGCATGTCATGAGGCCTTAAAACTCACCCATAAAGTCGCCATTGGCTAGACGTGAGACAGTGGGAGAATCAGTAAGGATTGACAGAGGATGAGTAATGGTGACAGGATTAGTGACGTGTTTAATTCCATAAGTTCCTAATGATTGTGAGGGAAAAGAAATGCTCACTGATTGTCTCTGAAGGACATCCATTAACCACCTGATTACCGAGAGGTCAGATAAATAAGTAAAGGTTCAGCATTAATCTTGCTTTGTGTGTAGTGTCTACAACTCAAATTGCCAATGAGCAATGTCGCTTCTTAGAGGTTCTTCCTGCTAAGAAATAAAGACAGAATCCAGAGCTAGAATTTTACCACTTTTGGTAATCATTATTAATACCTTTTGAATATAAAAATTTAAAGATTTTATATTCTATCTATCTATCTATCTATCTATCTATCTATCTATCATCTATCTATATCTATGTGTGTGTGAGATGTGCTCAGGTACCTATGGAGACCTAAAGAAGGAGTCAGTCCCTGGAGGTTTTGAGCATCCAGATGTGGGTGCTGGGAACTAAACTTGTGCCCCCTGGAAGAGTAACAGGTGCACTTAACCTCTGAGCTGCTTCTCCAGGTCTGTTTGTTTGTTTGTTTGCTTTTGAATTTGGAAAACAGGTTTTTTTTCCACACAAATATATTTGTTACCTTCTCACATATAGGCTTATTATTATTGCTGTTATTATTGCTGTTGGGTTTGTTTTTGTTATTTTCAATGATTTGCAGCTAAAATTTTTCTCAGTTTTAATTTCCAGTATGGTACATACTGGAAGATACAATCTACAAAGACAAAAACCTCCTTGAGGTCCTGTGTGATCCTAGGCATGCAGCTGGGGCCCAGTAATATCTGAAAACTATTGTCCATTTGTTGAGAAGAATTCCAGAGAAATTTCAAAAGAAAAGAAGTCAAGACATAAATAAATATACAAGTCTATTGGCGATCCTTAAGCACTCCCTGGGTCTGGGGTCCTGATGCTGAAGCAGGAGAGATAGAGACCTCTGTAAGTTATCAAGCACATTTGACTCAAAATAATCAGATGGCTGCTGTTTGCACCAACAGACAGATGAGCCTTAAATAACTTTTTAAAATTAAAATTTCTAGCGGGCTTCCTCATGGCTGTTTCATGCATGCATATTATTATACTTTGCTCGTATTCACCCCCAGTAGCCTCTGGTGTCTGCCTTCCTCTCTCGTTGAACCTCGTCATCCCTCTTAACAGTGGACATTCTTCTAACAACACCAAGTGTCCAGCCAGCTGGATGAGTCAATTTTATTTTTCAAATTGTTTGTAGTTCTGTATTTAGTGTGTGTGAGTGTGTGTGCACGCGCGTGTGCGTGTGTGTGAGAGTGTGAGTGTGTGTGCATGTGTGTATGTGTGTGTGCATGTGTGTGTGTGTGTGTGTGTGTGTGTGTGTGTGTGTGTGTGTGTGTGTGTGTGAGTGTGTTTGCTGGTGTGGGTGTCACAGCTCAAGTGTGGAGCTCAAAGAACAACTAGTGAAAACTGGTTCTACCCATCTAACCTATCAGTCTCAGGGATCAAACTCTGGTCTTCAGGTTTAGTGGCAAGCCCCTTTTCCTACAGAGCCACCTCCCAGGGTCAGTTTGGGAGAATGTTTGAACTTCTCCCATTTGGAAAAAGCAGTTTTCTTCACTGAGGTGAAGAGAAGAGAGGTGTGAGAAGAGCACAGTGTGCCAAGGGTTGAGAATGCAATCAGCAGATTCGTGTGTGCATTTCTCTGCTCACGGAAGTCAGGGGGAGTGGCGGCTCCTCCCTGCCTCCTGCTCCCTCTCATTTACCTTTTATTCTTAGGATGTTTTTCATCTCCAAACTGTTTTCCCAGGCAGAGATAATAATTCTGTTATCTTGACATGCCATTTAATGTATGTGCTGTGAAAGCAGGCTTGTTTGAGTCTCTGAAACCTAATGAAAAATAGAGCTGTGATGCTACCTGGAGAAAATACAATTTATATGATCATTAAAGTTCACAGAAAGGATATTTGGGAGATTATGTGGGTTACCATTCTTCCGATGGGGGAGGGAGACACTTTGAAAGAGCTTTCTAAAACATACCCACATCAATCCCATGTCAAAACTGCACCCTCTGTCTGTGCTCCCAGAGGTACTTTGAACTCCTTATTTTGTGTGTATCAGCACACACCAGTTTGATAATCCCCTTTCTGCTCCCCCCACATCCAGAGAGAGCTTCCCAAGAGACATTGTGACTATTGCTTTCCAACTCCTGCACAGAGCTCTCTATGTACAAATTTCAATAATAGAGTTCAAATTTAATTAGCTGAAAGTTTCTATGAGTCATATGTGTGATGTAGGAAGCAATTCAGAAGTTCAGTGCTGAGCCCCAGCCATGGTACAGTCATGGGTGGTGACATACCTTTCTGATGTTAAAAACAATGGATAGGATTGGACACCACACAAACTTGCCCTTGTTTTCAGCTTTTAGGGTTTTGAGCTCCAGAGGAGAAAATGCACAACTGGAAATGAGCTCCAAGTGCTCTCCTCTCTCTCTCTCTCTCTCTCTCTCTCTCTCTCTCTCTCTGTCATTTGGCATCTGTCACACCGGAAGGGAGGAGTTTGAGTGGAAGAAGCAGAGATTGTTATTCAGGGATGCATAGATGGATGAAACGCACAAGGCAAGGGTTGGGGAGGAGAAGACCATGCACGGTGCACCAGCAATCTGAAGATGAGTCCTCCCGAACTGGGCTAAGCATGGGGCTGTGCAAGCAAGAGGGAATAACTGCAAGGGAACCAAGGAATCTGTTGAGACTGGACCTTCAGCTTTGCCAACGCTCTGAGGCTCCTAAGAGATACTTTGCTGGGGTCTCAGCTAAGTCTAGACTACGGGATGAAGTTACTACTCTGCCCTGTTTCCCTTTTAGCATGTCCACATGTGTGTAATCTCTTGAATCACTCCTTAAGACATGGACAGTAATTGAATATTTTGGATGATTTTCTAATAAATCCAATAATGTACATGAGCACATTCTTTGAATAGGCAGCTCTTCAAAAACCTACTCAAGAAGATTAAAAACAACCCTCAATTGATCAATTTAGATGGACATGCAAATGAAATAGGATTGCCAATAAAAAAGGACAATGTTGGCAGAGTTGTACAAACTTTGTGACTTATGAAGATGATGTAGTCATCAAAGCTGTATTGTATTAATGAGAGGATAGGGGAACAGATGGACAGAAGAGATCAGACTTAAGGAGCGGACTGCACAGATGCAGTCAAATTAGGTTTTCAACAAAGGTATAAAAGCAATTCAGTGGCGGAAGAAAAGTGTTTTCAATGCATGGGAAAGAGAAACTGGGTATCATTGTAAAAAGATGACCATTTATTTGTTCTTTATATTGTATAACAAACATTAACTTGATATGGATTTGTAAACTTAAAGAATTAGGCTACACAACTTTCTTCATTGTAAAGATTTTATATATATGGGTGTTTGCCAGAATTTGTGTATGTGTACCATGTGCAAGTCTGATGCCCTCAGAGCCAGTAAGAAGTCTTAGATTCCCTATAACTAGAGTCATCGGTGGTTGTGAACTGCCAACCAGACATTGGGAACAGAACTTGAGTCCCTGTCAAGAGCAGCAAGGGCTCACAACTGCTGTGCTGTCTCTCCAGGCCCCTGACTACAAAGCTGTTTACAAGTAGATAGAGAAATCTCTTTGTGGTCTTAGATTAGTAGAATTTTTCACAGGACATAAAAACCAATAACCACTGAACTATATCAACCAGCTTGATAAAAGAGCATTAAAGATGAACAGATAAAACAAAACATGGGAGAGATGGCAGGCGCTGTCATCATCTTATAGGAATTTGTGTCTAGAAGGCATGCACGGGGGTGACTACTCAACAATCAAAGTGCTGCTGCAGAGAACAGAAAAGCAACATGAATGGACCCACAGAAGGGAAGACACACAACCGGTTTACAGGTTAAAACAGACTTGGCATCATCTGTTCATCAGCTTTCTGCTCCTCTAACAGAATATCTGAGATACTATCTAATCAACTTTAAAAGAAGATAGGTGCACCTTGGCTCACAGTTTGGGAGGTTTTGGTTTGTGGAATGCTTTGGATAAGAGTGTTCCCCACAGGCTTAGGTGCACAACCAACTCGGTCCTGTTGGCGGTGCTGTTCGGGAAGGTTTAGGGGGGCTGGCCTTGTTGGAGGAAGTCTGTCACTGGAAGCGGGCTTTGAGAGTTGAGAGAATCCAGCTACCTCTAGTTTGTTGTCTCGGCTTCATGCTGCAATTTAAGATGTGAGCCCTCAGCTTCCTGCTCTTGCCACAGTGCTCCCTGCCACGAGGGACCCTTAATCCTCTGGAACTATAAACCCAAACAAACTCTTCCTTAAATTGCCTTGGGGATGCTATTTTATCCCACCAACAGAGAAGTAGCTAACCAGTATGTGACAAACTGGCCTTTGGTAGCAAAACACATCCACAAGGGAGTGTGTGGTGGAGGACGATTGTTTACCTCACAGCAGATGCTAGACACAGGGAAAGAGGACGAGGCCAGCATCCCACAAATCCCTTTAAGAGCACAACCTCCCATGACCTAAAACCTCTCACTAGGCCTATAGCACCCCAAGCTGGGAACCAAGCCTTTAATACACCCCCACCCAGGGAACCCCTTCAGTTCCACACAATCATGGCATCTTAATCATCGGGGACATGGAAATTACAATCCCAGTATGATACTACTAACATTGCCTTCACTTTGCAAGAGAATAAAGTATGTGATTTCCTAAAAAGTTAAACACACACCACATGCCTCTCATCCGATCCAGAGGTTTCTCTCCTCGATAGTTAAGGGAAATAAAGATACATAGTTACACAAAGGCTCCTACTTGCATATACAAACATTATTTGAAAAGCACCAAATTGGAAACACACATACATGCTCACTGAAAATTATTCTCTATACACACATACACATTTCCAGAATAAAGAAAGAACAAGTGACATGCCTCACATGGATGCATCTCAATATCACTGTGGTGAGTGAATGAAAAAGAAAAAGTCATTTACTGTATGGCTCCTCTTGTGTCCAAATCTAGAAGCAGAAAGCTGATGAGGTGATAGATTATGGCACAGCAGCATCTGCCTGGCGACTGAAATCCACATTGCCATGGGTTGCATGGGCATCTGGTTTTGTTTGGAATCACCTTGCCACAAATCGATGTTTAATCAATAAATGACCATATAAAGTAGAAATCTCTACACTGAAAATCTGGGTCTAGCTCCAGAACGACACAGACCACCTCTGTGTGTTTACTTGGAACAGAAGATGGCTATGGTAGAGTCCAAATGAAACGAGTTATGAAAATAATTGCAATGATAAGGGCTGATGGAAATTTAATTTATTCTTATTGTCTGACATTAACAGCTGAGAGAAGCTACAAAATTGGAATTTCATAGCTCATCAGTGTGCACAGCTTTGACTTTGAAGACACACACACACACACACACACACACACACACACTCATGTTCCACAGATTCTGATTCTAACATCTGAAGCAAGGTCTAGATTTTTCTTCTAGTACCATTGGTGATTCTGATGAGCATTGCAGCATAGGAATCGAATCCCAACAGACCAGGTAGATGAATATTCTTCTTGTTTTTGTTTTTTTGTTTTTGTTTTTTGAGACAGGGTTTTTCTGTGTAGCTTTGTGCCTTTCCTAGAACTCACTTGGTAGCCCAGGCTGGTCTCGAACTCACAGAGATCTGCCTGGCTCTGCCTCCCGAGTGCTGGGATTAAAGGCATGCACCACCACTGCCCGGCTTGAATATTCTTTGTGGTCACTGACAAGATCGCAGGCATGTCTACACCAGTTTGTCCCCTCATTCTCTCTTCCTTGTTTTCCCTAGTCAGTCTCAATATACCTATGTCACCTTGGCATAGTAGCTAATTATGCTGGTTGGCTTTGTCAACTTATTATAACCTAGAATCATTTAGGAAGGGAGTCTCAGTGAGGGATCGTCTACATTGGGTTAGCCTGTGAACATGCCTTGGAGGATTGTCTTAATGAACTGAATTGGTGTAGGAGGGAAGACCAAGTCCACTGTGAGTGACACCATTCCCTGGGCAGGAGTCCTGAACTAGGTAAGAGTGGAGAGTTCCAGCTGTGCACAGGTAGGCAAGCAAGTTAGCATGAATGCATTCATCTCTTTCCGCCCTTGACTGTGGATGTGATGCGACCAGTTGTTCGAAGTTCCTTACAACTATTGGCTTTAACACAGAATTGTGAGCTGAAACAAACTCCTTCCTAAGTTGCTTTTGGTCAGGATATTTTTATCACAGCAAAGGAACACTAGTGGTTCTTTATTTGATTCTCCAGGGTATCACAGGTATAACTTAACGTGAATAATGTGGACTGGCTAGAATTTACAAGGCACAGCCTATACCCCAATTAGAGCAGATCAGCTGTGTACCAGACTACCATGTTGTTGCCATGGCTCGAAGTGAAACAGAACCTAGTAGTGACTGTGTGGCCACTCTGTGCCCCAGAACTTTTAAATGTGTTCCTATATTATCTCATTTAACTTTTCCAAATAAGGATACTAATAGATTAGGACTTCAGAGTAGAAACAGGAATGTGAGGCCAAATTACCTGCCCCAAACTCTGTGGGCAGGGGTGGGTTTGAACCCTGGTATCTGACAGCCTCTTCTTCTATGCTCTGTTCTTACAACAAAGTGTTAAGTCCATCTCTGGTTTTCCTCCTTTGAAGGATGAAAGACGATCCTTTCCATGGCCTCTTTCCTCTCCATCCCTGCGCTCTCCTCCCTCCAAGCAATACCCAGGCCGTGGGGGATTACCACTTCCCTACTTCTAATTCATTTAGCCTCCTGTCTTTGAACCAGTCTCTCCCTCTACAGCCTTCCTGACTCGAGGCTAGCTAAGCTTTCACACCTAAGTTGACCCGTTTTTGCTCGTCCTTGTAGGATAATGAACACTAAGAGCATAGGTAACCCTTCATTCAGTTCATAGTGCCTCTAGGCGGGGGAAAAAGCACAGCTCAAGCTTTCTGTGACTTCTGGCCAAGTTTTAATGGAATGTAAGTACAATGCCAGAGCCTAACAGGAATGAAAATGCTCCAGTGTTCAGGGCCCTGTTTAGGCAGTGAATCACTGCTAAGAGGGTCGTCACACAGTGGGGGATAGATGTCAGGCCTCCATGTACGGAGATGAAACAGCCTACAGTCTAGTGCAGGGCCTCCAACACAGTGGATGGCTCCCCTACTCTCTTCAGTTGCCTCTGAGTTCACGCATTACAATAGATGCAGTCACCTCCAAGAATGAATAAGGGATGGGGTTGTGAGGAATGGAACAGTGACTATGGCCTGGGCAAAAGTGGTAGAGAGAAAACCTTAGGAAAGAAGAATTGGCTTTGAATCTTCAAGGATGACAAGTTATTTTCTAAATCCAGCTTAGGAGAATTAATTAAGAAATGGGACAGGCTACGGCCACAACTTACCAGAGTGGGTGCAGGTGGGAGCTATCTATGGACATATATGAAAACTATGGGAAGAGGCAGAGCTTGGTCATGTCATGGGCCATATGACTCTTTTTATTTATTTTATTTTATGCATATGAGTGTTCTCTCTCTCTCTCTCTCTCTCTCTCTCTCTCTCTCTCTCTCTCTGTGTGTGTGTGTGTGTGTGTGTGTGTGTGTACCATGTGCATGGAGAATCTGAAGACCTGAGCTTGATCTCAGAACTCATGCATAAAGAGTCATATATGATGGCAAATGCTTGTAATCCTGGCATGAGAGAGGTGGAGACAGACAGATCCTTGGGTCTTGCCAGCCACCCAGCTAGCTTAAGTGGTGAGTCCTAGGCCAATGAGCATCCCTGTTCCAAAATGGAAGGTGGATAGCCCTTGAGGAATGGCAGCTGAGGCTGTCCTCTGGTCTCCACACACAACTGCACCCCCTCCCCCCCATACACAAGAAAAATATGTGTGCTACCTGAATGAGCTTTTAAAAAAATCCAGAAGCCTTTCGATCATCAAGATTCTTTTGCAAGGAAAGAGCCTTGCAATCCTCTCGGAGCAAGTCATTATTTCTCTTTATAAGGCTCACTAAGCTAATCTTACTCCTTAAGCAGGGAGCCTGGTGGGGCACACCTGTAATTCCAGTGACTCAGGAGAACAAGGAAGAACCTTAGTTCAAGGCCTGCTTGGATAATTTGAAAAAGATAAAAAGGAAGAATAGAATAGAACCTTGATGAGCCAAAGACTTCTGGAATTTTCTTCCTCTTCTTTCTCCCTACAATGAGGATGATCGTGCCTATATTCACAGGCCTTATTTGGACAGTTGTGTACCAGAGAGGTACAAGAATAAAGGAAGGTGACTAAGGCCATGGATACGGAGATACGGATTGAAGAAATCAACCAATGCCCATGACCGGCGCCTGGAGGCTCAGAAGAGTGGGCTTGCTCTGCCCCTTTGCTTCCCTCTGGGTTGATGAGAGGGAATGTTTTCCTAAAGTAAATGTCATCTGCCAGGGAAGTTGTTTTAGAAGACTGTGTTGCCCATCAACCCTAACCTTTTAAGGGAGGGAACTGGGGCTTGCTCAGCTCTGGGACTTCTGTTATGTCTTGGGCAGGTGGGATTTGGGTAAAGGAAGAGTCCTGTGGGTGGGGAATGGCAGGAAGGATGCCTGCTTTGGTAGAACAATAGTATGACCCAAAGTGAGAACGTGTGCCGAAGGTTCGAGAGAAGACAGAATAAGGACTGTGGGGGACTGACCAGATGGATGTGCCTGAAGGGCCAAGGAACATCCATCTTTACCCCTCACCTATAAGTTCTGACTCCACCTCTTCCTTTTCAAGATCTTATAGGATGGACAGTTTTCTCTGCTGTCTCCTGTTCCTCTCTGGAAACACATGTTCTCAAGTCTCTCCCAACAAACACATGGCTGTGCATTTCACATTGCCTTATTTTCCTAAGTTCATACCCTGAGGACTTAACACTTCCTTGGTTAAAAATTAGAACAATGTACACAGTGCACAATGAGCTGTTCTAGCCTTGACCCCATCTCTCCTGTTCTCCTCCAGGCCTGCAGGTTGTCATTGTTATTAGTTTCTCCTTTATTCTTCTACTGTTTTATTATATGGAAATATAAGAAAATATGTTTATATATTCCTACTTCTGACATTGTCTATCAAAAAGGTACCATGCAACATGCTTCTACACATGTTTAAAAAATTAATATAGCCTGGCCCTCTCATTTCTGATCATGCATAAAGATCTTCAGTCTTATAAGCCATTGTCTGTATTCACGTGTGTGTGTGTGTGTGCGTGCGTGCGTGCGTGCGTGCGTGCGTGCGTGCGTGCGTGTGTGTGTGTGTGTGTGTGTGTGTGTGTGTGTGTTTATTCAACCCATTCCTATTGTTGAGTAGCTAGGTTGCTTATTTTTCATGTTATATACACTGTGGAAATAGCAACTAACCATGAAGAGCTTGTCATTGTGGTTCTTTACATACTTGTTTTCTTTGTTTCCATGGTAACTTGGCTATTCTCAGAACTCTGCAGTTCACATCTATGGCAGTGATGAAGCTCTCTTGCTCATGTTTGTCTCTTAGCCGGCTTCTGGATGCCCGTCTAATGTTGTAGTGGTGGTATCTCACATACACCCCAACTGCCTCTAAACTCACGTTGATTATGCCTTTCATATTTCTCTGCCATTGTCTTCTCTGAATAAAAAAGCTGCATAGCATGCCACACTCGCTGCTCTCAGTGAGCTGAGAAACCTAGGTTGTGGTTGTCTATGCCAAACAGAGCAGTAAACTTGGTTTTGTTTCTTGCAGAAGGCTTTTCTTTTCATTCTTGTTCATTAATACCATTGAACTCCTTGGTCTCACTATATATTCCTGTCTGGTTTGTAGCTCACTGTGTAGACTGGGCTGGCTTATAGATTTCCAACAATCCCCCTGCCTCTACATCTGAGTGCTGCGATTACAGGGTCTACTACCATGCCTGGCTACACCTAGTTATTCATAAAACAATGAATAATTAACCAATAATGAAGTTGCTGAGAAAGAAACCAGGAAGACAGTCCCAACCTCAAGCATCTTACAAAGACAAAAATGTACTTAGGCATAAGCTTAGCCAAGGCTGTGAGAAACATATACATCAGTGAGGAGAGCAGAAGGTGAAAGGGTAGCTCATGTCCACGGTCAGCAGGATCAATACTGCTAAAATGAAAATGTCGCTGAAAACAGTCTGTGAACTCAATGCGGTCCCCATCAAAATACAATTACATTCCTCACAGAGCTAGAAAAATAACCTTAACATTCTCTAATAACCAAAACGAAGGTGACGAGAACCAAGAGCTAACCGAACCATCACCACACAACACAACGCAAGCACCTCGTGGAGAACAGCTTACTTAGTACTTGAAACTTGGTACTCAAAACTTTGTGCTGGAAACTTAGTCCACAGAGGCAGACATGCACAGGAGGGCTATGGAGGTGAGCGCCCAGAAGCAACACAACACAAACACAAACATGTCCCCTGACTGATTCTCAGCAGGGTGCCAAACACATTCCTGGGAGAAAAGACAGTGTCTTACAAGTGGCTCAAAGAAAACAGTGTATCTGTGTGGAAACGAGACCAGTTTCTCCCCATGCGCAGAAATCAATTCAGAATGGAGCCAAGGGCTTAGGGTAGGCATTGAAATTCCTGGAGGACATAGGGACACAAACGTCAAGACAGGGGATGTAGGTACAACTTTCTAAAAAGGACTCCAGTAGTTCAGAAGCTACATCCAAAACTGACAAGGGGGATTTCGTGAAATTAGAAAACTTTTTATAGCAAAGGAAACAACCAAGTGAAGAGACAAGGCTACAGAATCAGAAAAATATCTTTACTAGCTGCATATTCCACAAGATTAATACCTAGAACATACAGAGGAATAAAAAAAAAATATCCCTGAGCGCCAAGACATTAAGTCAGTTATTCACTAAATAGGTAAATAAACTGAGCAGATAGATCCCCAAAGAAAACACACAAATGGCACGAAACAAAAAACAACATCCTGAGCCAGGCATGGCGCACGCTTTTAATTCCAGCACTCAGGAGGCAGAGGCAGGTAGATCTCTGCATTCTTGGACTGCCAGGGCAATGTAGAGAAACCATGTCTTGAAAAACCAAACCAAACCAAACCAAACAGAACAAACAAAACCACCACCACTACCACCAAAAACCCCAACACCCTTAGCCATGACGAAAATGCATATAAAAACCACGTTGAGATGTTGTCTCAAGGTGATCAGAACAGCCGTCACCCGAAAATACAAAACAGCAAATGTTGTTGGGGACTTGGGGGGAAATGAATCCTGCACCCATGGTAGGAATGTGAATTAGTCCAGCCACCGTGGAAATCAGTATAGATGTCCTTCAAAGAACTAAAAACAGAATTACTGTATGATCAAGCTTAATTGTTGTTGAATGTATATGTAAAGGAAACTGAAGTCAGCACAGGGTGCAGGTGTCTGCTCACTGTGCTTACTGAGGCATTATCACAGCAGGATACAGAATCAGCCTGGGTGCTGTCAATGATGAATGGGTAGAGAAAATGGATACACACATACGTACATAATACACACAGTTATAATTATTATAGGAAGATGTGATGGGTATACATAGTGGAGTACAGTTACAAAAGAGTGCTGTTTTCAGGTCAGTGCTGGAACTAGGGGTCACTGTGGCACCTGAACTAAGCCAAATATAAGCAGACAGATATGACATGTTTTCTCTCCATGTGGAGCTCAGGACAGAAGTTGATGGGGAAGGAGAAGGGGCACTAGCTGAGAGGAGGGCAGGAGGAGAGGTGTGTGAGGATAAGGAGGGTAAATGTTTACAAAGTGTGCCATATGGTGCCTAAAAATGTCACGAGGAAACTTTGCATTCTGTACAATTAATACGCAGTGGCCATAAAAAGTCAGGAGGCATCCTCAGAAGTCACCATGCCATGAGAAATGTCCTAATGTGAGGGAATAAAACACACACACACACACACACACACACACACACACACACACACACACACACATCCATCGGTCTAAAAACAATAACAACAGTAAGAAATAACACTTGATTTTTTTTAACCTCCCTCTACATCACTACTACAATTATGTAAAAGGCTAGGGAAGAAAACTCCCACCCTCTTAGGGGGCATCATGCCCATCATTGGGAATGCAGTTCTTGCTGGCAGTGAAGGAAGCCGCACTGTTGTTTGTCATGAGAGTCCAAGGCTTGTCCATGATAATGCTGAGCTCTGCCAGCCAGGGATTTTGCCCCATTCACCACTGTCTCCTTGGAATCTGCCATGATGCAGAACAATACCTGTACCTGCCCAGCACACATTTGCTGACCTTGCCTCTGCAGAGCGTCCACATGCACTTCTAGTCTCATTGCCTGCCACACCCCACACTGAATTTTACATCACAGCCCATTTGAACTACTACCAAAGATGTCTCCTGGCTCCCATGGCTTGGATGATGCTGTTTTCTCTGCCTAGAAGACTTCTCTTCTTGATTCTAATCTAATGTGTATCAGTTCCCTACACCTGGCATTTCTGAAAGGATTACCTAGCTATCATAAAATCACCAAAGCCCCAAAGAAAACACCTTTCTCAGTACAGGAATCAGAACCAGGATTCCGCCTGGAATCAGCAGGGAGCTACCATTCTGTTTCCCAACAAGCCTGCCACCTTGCCCTTGGAGGCTGAAAGATAAGTACTTTATAGCCATATTGGGGAATAGGGAGGCAGTGGGACAATCATAGTAACAGTGTATAAAATCGGACAGTCTTACATACCTTTGTCAAGCATATAGTGCATGTGCAGTCAATTAAATGAAAGTATATTAACTTATTTTTATACTAAAAATATGCTAGATGCAGAATGTTATCTTCTGTTGAAGGGAGGAAAGTGGGAAGGAGGAAAGGAGGGAGGGAGGGAGGATGTGACAGTTTGAATGTAATCGGCCTCCATAACCTCATAGGGAGTGGCACTATTAGGAGGTGTGGCTTTGTTGGAGTGGGAATGGCCTTGTTGGAGGAAGTGTGTTACTGTGGCTTTGAGGTTTCATATATGCCCAAGCCATGCCCAGTGCCTCAGACCACTTCCTGTTGCCTGCCTATCAAGATGTAGGACACTCAGCTACTTCTCCAGCACCATGTACGCCTGCATGGCACCATGTTGTAAAATTATGATAGTGGATGGAACCTCTGAAGTATAAGGGAGCCATCATTAAATTTTTTCCTTTGTAACAGTTGCCACGGTAATGGTGTCTCTTCTTAGCAGTAGAAACCCTAAGACAAAGGGGGAAACAGAGAGGGCCTGGAGAGGACTGAAAATGAATTATGGCTACTGATTTAGTCTCAATACATGCAGACTAATGCTACCTAACCCACAGGACGATAGCAAAGTGATAGTCCTAGACATGACTTATATCTCCAGTCTACTTGTTTGATTTTGGCAAAAGTCCTCAATGAAGTTGGGTCTTACATTTCATAGATGGTTAATGGAAATTCTCTTAGTTTGCCTCTCAGTCTTCAGAACCGAGCCCCTGACTTTTGTCACAGCTGTGCAAGTTTGGTTCTGAGAGAGGGAACTTCTGACAGAAGCTGGCTGTCCTGTTACTTCCTGCTTTTCCCTGAACAGAGTCCCGCTGGCTTGTACAAGTCTTTTCTTAGGGCCAACTATTAATACTTAAATGTGTTCGGAGGTCATATCAATAACACCAGGATCTTGACCAGTTGTGGTCGCCACCATGCGACTTTTATTAATTCAGACAAACTTCGCTTCAGACTAATTTCATGCTGCATGTCTGAATTCCCACCGAGTCAATCATGAGTGCAGGATTTTTGTTTTCTTTGCTCCATCTGAAGACTTGGTGACAGGCAACAAGCCTGATGCAGCTGCTCTGCTTCACTGGGGAGAAAGGCTGCACATGTTTCCTGCATGGAGCCATCTGCTGGAATCTTCCAGCCTTGGGCAAAGGGACAAAATAGTGGGGCGTGCTTTCAAGAAGCTCCATTAAAGGCAACTGATTATGCCCCATTACTCTCATAATGTTCTGAAACACTCAAATAAGAAGGGACACTTTGGGACAGCTAGATGGCTCAGAGGGTAAAGGTGCTTGCGGCCAAGCCTCATGGCCTGTGTTGTTCTCTGGGACTTGATTGTTGGAGGGAGAGATCCAACTCCCACAGGTTGCCTTTTGATCTCCATTTGTATATTATGGCATGCCTCCTCTCTTCCCTATAAATAAGGAAACTGTAAAAAAAAAATAAAAAAAAAAGGAAGGTCTTCATAATGTACCCATCTTACAGTGCTTTGGTGATGGTGTTCTGGCACGATCTAGTTTATAGCATGTCCTGTGATTTTGCTCGTAGGAAATCAACTACCCACACATCAAATGGTACAGAGACTCTAGAGAAGCAATTTTCAACTTGTGGGCCATGACCCCGTTGGGGTTGAATGACCCATTCACAGGGGGTCGCCTAAGACTATCAGAAAACACAATTATTTACACTATGGTTTCTAACAGTAGCAAAGTACAGTTAACACGAAAAATAATGTTACGGTCGGGGTTCAGCCCAACATGAAGAACTGTATTGAAGTGTCACAGCATTGGGAAGGTTGAGAACCGCGACTCTAGAGGACACCAGAAGTTGTGTTGTGAGGTCCATCCTCCTGTGGTAGCATGTCCACGGATATGTAATGACATATGCTCTCATGACTTTGTTCTTGAATGGCAGGCTTTGCAACTAATTTTTAACAAGCATGTGTCATATTCAAGTAAGATGAAGAAAATTGCTTTGATTTCAGTGGCCATCAGGTAATTCATTGGAAAACCCATAACATCCCCCACACGCACAAAGAAAAATCTGGATTTGCTTGGTGTGGCATTTTAATTTTTCATCCTTTCTCAGCAACATATTCAGCTGGTGTTCAGACTTAATTAATACACAATCATGCACTGAAAAAAAAAATGTTTTGAATCCACACAGGACATTCTACAGCCCTGAGTTGATTGACAAACTGGCTGTGTTCACCATTATTTTAGTGGGCTCTTAGAGAAGTAGTGACATGGAAGGCTGGATCCTGCCTAGGTGAGCTTACCCTCTGTCTGTGCAAATTATTCCTGGCATGAGTCTCCCCTCCTGGCATGAGTCTCCCCTCATTTATGGCCACTAAATATCCATTCACTCAGAGCCCACTCCTAAAATGTTTCTCAGCTCTTTGGTGAGAGTGATTGATGTTTGGAAATCAACCTGGAGTTCCTTAAAAAGTTAGGAGTCGAGCTAGAAATATGATCTAGCTGTACCACAGCTAGGCATCTCCCCAAAGGACTCTTCATCCTACCACAGAGATGCTTGCTCATGTGTGCTCATTGCTGTTTCATTGGCAAGAGCTAGGAAATGCAAACAGCCTACAAGTTCACCAGCTGCTGAACAGATAATGGACAGGTGGTGCATACACAGAATGAAATTTTGCTCAACTAGAAAGAAACAAATGAGATTATGAGTTTTGTAGGTAATAGATGGAACTGGAAAAAAGACACTAAGTGAAGTAACCTGGGTCAGGAAAGACAAACACCATCCACTCTCTCTTGTGTGTGGATGGCAGCTTCCATTCTTACCGTTTGTGGTATAACATGGAGCATCTCATTTGGGGATGGAGAAAGATTCTAGGGCACAGACCTGAAAGGGTTATGTGGTGATCCTTGGGTACCACAGATGTGTTTTGTTTGGCCAGCATAAACCTTTTATGAGTTTAATGTATTACCTGTCAATGTTTTTCCTTTGGCTTTTGGGACAAGCTTTCTCTATGTAGCCCCAGCTGTCCTGGAACTCACTCTGTAGACCAGGCTGGCCTTGAACTCACAGAGATCCACCTGTCTTTGCCTCCTGAGTGCTGGGGTTAAATGAATGCACCACTATGTCCTGCACTTGTCAAATTTTAGGGTTAGACTATTTCACATAAAATACGAGATAGGCTTATCCTAACGAGAAGAGAGTGTTGAACGGTTCTTAATTCATTTTTTTATTGCAGTACTTTTAGTGGGTGTGATTAGATGAAAGCTAAGCGGACGGTGAGTTTCATTTTTCAGATTCTAAGATGAGTTGGAATCCGAACTTTACCGCCAGGCAGCCTCATTCCTTGGCATAAACTCTTCAGCTCTCAGACCGTTCTGGTATTTTAGACTGGCACAGACTCTTCCTTTTCGTTGGTCAAGATCATTTAGATATGTGGGCCAAAATGTCAAAATTTTCCATTAAACAATTCTCACCAAGCCATACTGGACTAAATCACATGGGAGAAAACAAGGGAATGGAAATCTTCCACTGACACCTGAAGATCATATTTTAGACTTCCAGGTTTGGAAAGAAAAAAGTCTAGAAGCTCACAAACTCTCCTGTGGCAGAGCATTTAATTGATAGATGAATTTTGACAGGCTCCCTTTGGAACACACGGTTAAGTTGGAAAGACCGACAAATAATTGTTCAAGGACCAAGAGATAAGAAAGAGTAAGAAACAGATGAAACACTGGCCCCAAGCTAGCCTGTGGAGGACTTGGTAGTGTTGATGAAGAAGAGACTGTTGACTAATTAATAAGTCCCTTCCCCTCCCCTCCCCTCCCCTTCCTTCCCCTCCCCTCCTCTCCCTACTTCTATTTTTGAGACAGGATCTTGTTATCTAGGCTAGTCTAGAACTTGCAATCCTCTTTCCTCAGCCTCCCAAGTATTGTAGGAGTGCATCACCATAACAGGCAGGACACTTAACTTCCATGGAGCCAAACTGGGATGAGAGATAATGATTTATGTAACATTAGGAAATGGGACCAGTGATCCCTGAATAAGATCCCGTCCTGTGGGGCGGGGGGAATCTTCCCCACAAGAAGGCCAACCAACTGACTGAAGGACCCTCGTCTGCCTCACATCATGCAAGACTGTGCTGTGTGGGGGCCTGAACGATAACAAAACTACATCGAAGTTTACAGAGTACAGCCCAAGCAGCCATGGGAAATCCACCGCCTTATGTACTTCTCACAGGAAAGAAGAAAGCTGAAAATTAACAGGCAGAGCACTTGTTTCTGCTCCCTATAAAATGGAGGCCAAGGCAAGCAGTGGAGCGCTAAGGCCTCTGAGAGGTCCAGCCTCAGGGCTGGGTTAGCTGAAGCAGAGGCAAATGGGTCAGGAAGACAGAGAAACAAGGAAAGGTGATGCGTTCAGACACCTGTTGCTTACTCGGTATATGCGAGCTCTGGTTGGCCAGCCTTGGATCACTCGGTTACTGCTCTGGAGCTACAGAAAGGCTAAGCAGAGAACAATGCTCAACCTGGTCCAAGTAGCACTCTGCCCAGCAGGCCCCGGGGAGAGGTGCATTTGCACCTGGTGGAAGAGCCTTCAGCCGCAAACCCTGTCACTTTTATTTGGAAAAACAATGGAAACCAGGGATGGGGGAATCTCTTCTTTACGGGAGAGGCATTCTTGATGGCTCAGACTTACAGGATGGGGGATCAGTGAAAAAATAAGTCTAAGGGCAGAGGCCTAATCAGAACACCAGGGAACACCCGGTCCTGCTCCCCCTGCACTGTCTCACAAACACAGAGTAGCAAGTAACTGTGGTTTTCTTAATCTGTCTCGTGCTGACAAAACATAATACTTAAGACAAATTTACTAAGAACACGAACTTTTAGAAAATTGTCCTGGGCTTCGAAGTCCAAGATCAAAGGGCCATTACTGCTAAAGGCTTTCTTCATTCAAGGTCATCCTATGGTAAGGAGAGAGGGCCAGAGACAGGGCTCAGCCTCAAGTGCTTTGATAACAACATCAATACATTCAAAAGGATGGACCGACCCCTCAGGATCCAATCACCTCCCACCAGCTCTCACATCTCCGCACTGTTGCATTACTTGCTTTGTGGGGAGACATTAAACTCTGGGTTACAGCTAGGGGCAGGGAAAGAATGAGAAGAGAGGACCTGGGTGTGGTTTGTTCACAAAGGGAAGACCCAAGCTGAAGACTCAAGCATACACTTAGTAAGCTCAGTGATGACTCCGGGGTTAAAATTATTGCCATGCAAGTGTGAGGACCAGAGTTAGGATTCCAGGAAACCTTGGATAATCTGGCTGGGCATGGCAGCAGCCTGTGATTCCAGCCTTGGAAAGCAGAGATAGGAGGGGATTCTCAAAACAAGCTAGCTAGCTAGACTGGCCATATCAGTGAGACCCTGCCTCAATGAATAGGGTGCCACAGCTGCTGGGCGGTGGTGGCACACACCTTTAATCCCAGCACTCTGGAGGCAGAGGCAGGCAGATCTCTGAGTTTGAGGTCAGCCTTGTCTACAAAGTGAGTTCCAGGGCAGCCAGAACTGTTACACAGAGAAACACTATCTCGAAAAACAAAAACAAAAAAAAAAAAAAAAGGTGCCAAAGCAAATGAGGATGATTCCTGACAGCAACAATGAGCCTCCAGAAATGTGTACATACCAACATACTCATTTACATACGTGCATATTCATACATATACAACCTCTGCTCTTACCTCAAGAAAAAACCAACAAAACGTGTTGCGTTTAGTGTCCACTAGGAGAATGGAAGGCAAGCTACAGACTGGGAGAAACAGATTTGCAAATATCATGTCAAGTAAATGACTTGTATTCAGAATACACAGAAGCCTCAAAACTCAACAGTAAGGAACAACTCAATAAACATAGGTGCAAAGGATTTTAACTCACAGTTCACCAATAAATGACAATAGCAAATACATAGATAGCCTGCTCCATCAGTGGTCTTTAGGAAAATGGAGATTAAAACAATGAGATACCATTATGCATGCATTGGAATAGTTAAAAACAAGACAAAACTAGTTATCTTCCTCAATATGGTTTGAATATGAACGTTCAGGTGTTGTAGGCTCAGTCTCCAGCTGGTTGATGCTAATTTGGGAGGTTCTGGAAACTTTATCGAGATGGGGCCTAGCTGGAGGAAGTGGGTCACTACAGGCATGTCCTTGGGGACTAGTAACTAGTAACTAGTCCTGTTCTCTCTGTGCAGCTCTCTGCTTTCTGGCTGTGGCGTGAACAGCTTGTGCCACGTGGGAAGCCATGATGTGCTGCCGCGCCAAGAGCCCAGTGTCAGTGGAGCTAAGGACTGAAGTCTTTGAGACAGAGAAAACACAAATCCCCTGTCTTCTTGTGAAGTGCATCAGACATCTTATCACAATGTGAGGCGCTGGACTAACACATCCCTTCCAACAAAAAACTTCCTGACAATCCTATCTGAATTGCTCAGAATAACACAAGGCATTACTATCATGCTGGAAAGCAGTTTGACAGTCCCAGGATGTTAATCTCCAGTATTGAAAACAACACAACAATTCACTTGTGGGTGTTCACACAAATGAGCTGAGTATTCATTCCAAGACTCATATGTGAATGCCTACAGCAGTTTGATCAGATCAAAGGCTGAGGATACTACCAGTGGCCTCTAGCTGGGAAATAGAAAATGTGGCCTATCCACACAACAGAATGGGCCTCAGTTTGAGTAGGAAGAGTCGTCCACACAGCGCTGAGGGATCTAAAATGTGGGTGCTGAAGGAAGCCAGTTGTGGATGCCTTCATGACTGTATTCCTATGGCATTCTTAGAAAGAGAATTGCAGGGACAGGAAAGTCAGGCATTGCGGGGCGGGGTGGGGTGGGGGTAGGGGTAGGGGTGGGGGTAGGGGTGGGGGTAGGGGGTGGGGGAGAAAGCAAGAAGTGGAGAGGGAGGGAGGGAGAGAGAGAGAGAGAGAGAGAGAGAGAGAGAGAGAGAGAGAGAGAGAGAGAGAGGCAAGTGCACTGTAGATGTCTGAAAAGGAGTGTGGGGAAAGTCTTGTGGGTGACAGAACATTTCTATTTTTTAATTGTGGTGGCAGTTACATGACCATATACATTTGTCAAAAAACACAGTAGAACTCCTAGAACTTAGTACATTTCATTGACTATAAATTACACCTCCATACAATGCCTAGTGGGGATTTTCTGTATGAAATCCTTAACCATTATCAATCTCTTTTAAACATGGTGAGCTCTAGTTAGCATTTCTGTATGCATCCTCTCATTTAAGTTTTTGTGATTGTCTTGGGAAATGGGTGTGATTATTGTTTCAGTGAGAGAGGTTGGAAGAGAGCTTTCGTTCACTCATTTGTTTCCTTCTGTTTCCTCGGGTTGTTTAAAAAGCCTTGCGATGGAATCAGGAAGGGGTGGGACATAGGGTAAGCATTTCCCCTTTTCACCTCATCTTCATAGAATGACCTGTTTGAACAACACCTGCTGAGGAGTTTTGTGAGCGCTCAGAAGCCCAGTAAGGTGGTTCCATGTCTCTGTTTCCCCTGCATCAAAGATGATGGGTGTCTAGATGCACCTCAGGAGTGAGGGTGGTTTCATTTCACCTAGGTTACCTTAAGGGTAATGAAGAGCCAAGAGAGACCCCTTCAGGCCAAAGAGATGAACACACATCTCCCCCACACCTCTAGGCCACTGCACAAGAGACCCATTTCTCACTTTACCATGAACACAGAAGGGATCTGCACAGTTGAAGAAACAGTCTGGTGGCAGAGGGAGAGAGGAAAAGGCGGGGGGTGGGGGGACCCACAGCAACTGGAGGGTTGACCCTACCTCACTTTCTACTGAGTCCCCTGGGAGGGTCACAACAAGGCCTACCCACAACCCACACATGCCGAATCCCACAGCACCTTCGACCAGTCCATCCTCACCCTGGGACTCAGAGCTTCTTTCCCATGTAGTTGGTACCCATCTGTGCAGTCCTCTAGCCAGGTGGGGCCTATAAAAAAGGCACCCAAACTGAAGGGCACCAGAGCCTGGCTGTAAAGGGAAAGTCTGTTTACTGAGCACCTCAGAGGTCCCCAAAGGATCAATCAAAAATGATGAGGAAACACATCTAATCAAGAGTTTTGAAAGCTGCTCGTTACATAGGGGGCAGATGACATCAGGCCACTAGCAGCTTGTTCAGTGGATACATTGAAAGACAGGGAAGAGTGGACACAAAACCCTAGGAGGAAGGAAGGGAAGAAGGAAGGAGGAAGAAGGAAGAAGGAAGAAGGAAGAAAGGAAGAAAGGAAGAAAGGAAACACCCTGCCAAGCGGGAACTCTATGCCTCACTACGTTGTCCTTCAGAGTCGACAAACAGAAACATTTTCAAGTGAGCAGAAGCTGTGAGTTTGTCCCACCACGCCTGCTTCACAAGAAACATGAGGGAGCCCTTCAAGTTGAAATGATAGGACATTAACTGATAACAGGAAAAAATACAATGAATTGTAAAACGCCCAAAGACAAGTGAATGTTGAAACTCAGAATGCTCTAACATTATGAAGACAGTACACAAATGCCCTTCCCTCTAGTGCAGAAGCAAGGGATACATGTTTGAAAATGACAATAGCCATCTTCACTTAGGAGCTATATGACTTAAAAAGGAAAAGCTGAATGTGGTGGCGAATGCCTTACCATTCCAGTGCTGGAAGGCTGAGCTCCAGGCAGCCTCAGGCACATGGTGAGGCTCAACAACCAATTCTTTGATGTATATTTGAGTTAATTTTTACTGTTCTGTTTTTACATTTTTATTTATTTGTTTTCTCTCTGTGTGTATGTGTGTACATTTTTATGTATTTGTTTTCCCTCTCTCTCTCTCTCTCTCTCTCTCTCTCTCTCTCTCTCTCTCTGTGTGTGTGTATGTGTATGGGCATGCCACAGCACGCATGTGGAAGTCAGAAGACAGCTTGTAGCAGTTGGTTCTCCCCTCCCCTCCACCATGTAGGGCCTGGGTATTGAACACAGGGCATCAGGCTTGGGTGGCAGGAACCTTTACCTGCTTGAGCCATCTCTTACGGTGTTTTGAGATCAGGTCCCATGTAGCTGAAGCTGGATTTGAACTTGATATGTAGCTGAGGATGTCTCTGAACTCCTGATCTTCCTGCTTCAACCTTTCAAGTGTTGGGATGACAGGCACCCATCACCATTCCCAGCACTTTTCTATTTCCTATTATTTTGTTAAGGACTCTTGGGTTATATTCACAATAGACTCTTAGATTGGTGTTTGTTTTTAATGGTCTCTGGTTTGAGTATCAGGGCAATATAAGCTTCACGAGGAATTGTGAGGGATTCTACCTTCTAATTCCTGGAAGAAAATGCCTACAATTGTTCTTGACTCTTTTTTTGATTGAATTCTTCAGTGAAGTCATCTGACACTGGCTATTTCTTTCCTGGCAGTTTTAAAATGATGAACTCAAGTTCCCAAATAGTTAATGGCGGGGCTGCCTAGTTCATCTATTTGTGGGAGTTACGGTATTTCCAAAACACCATTCTATTTTATCTAAGACAGTCCTCAAGCTGCCATAGGCTGAGTTGCTGGCATTAGTTCAGTACCTTTTGATATTTGCAGAGCCTGAGGGAACATCCTGCCTCACTTCTGATATTTGAAGTGTATGTCTTCATTCTTAGCTCCTTCCTCAGACTCATTGAATGTTTGTCTGTTTTATCAATCATTTCAAAGATTTAGTCTTTTCTGTCACTGGTTTTTCTCTTTTCGGTTTCAGTGATTTCTGCTTACTTTCTTCCTTCTCTCCTTTTAGATTTAGTTTTCATTTGCTCTTCTCCTCCTCCTTTCTTTTTCAAAATTATTTGTTTTTGTTTTGTGTGTATGAATGTTTGCCCCCTGAGTATGTGTACCATGTGTGTGTAATGCCCATCGGTGTCAGAAGAGGGCACCAGAGCCCTCTTCTGGACTGGAACAAGCGACAGACATCCCCATGATTAACTCAGGAGAAATCCGGAGGAGACAGGAAAGAATCAGCCAGTTGGAGGACAGAGCACCAGCAATGATCCACCTGAGACAGAGGAAGCAATGGATTTCTCTGTAGGAGCAGAACCTAGCTTCAGAGACCAACACAACCACGGATGAAAGGCCTAACACTGTGTCACTAGAGCCTTGGAATGAGAAGAGCAATAAAACTAAGCCAAGAAACATGCATAGAAAAAAATGGCTGAAATGTCCCCAAATTTAGCAAAAGAACTAACCATACAGATTCAAGAAATGCCTGGAGCCATGGCTCGATGGTCAAAGCATGTGTTGTGTGAAGGCTTGGATTTGGAGTCAGAGATGGCCATGAGCTTCACGTGGGTGTTGGGAACTGGATGAGCCATTTCTCTGGCCCCCTATGCTAACGTTTTCTAAGAAGATAGTCTTATTGTATCTATGGAGGACTTGTTCTAGAACCCGAACCCGAACCCATTGGTTACCAGGATATTAAAGTCAGCAAATGCTGAAACTCCTTATATAAAAAGGTACCATGTTTGCCTATAACCTATGCATACTCTTTCATAGCATTTCTAGGGGATTTATAATACATGATGCAAATGCTGTTATACCAGGGCTTGAGCAATAGCTTAGCTGTTAATAGCACTTGCTACTTTTGCAGAGGACCTGGGTTCAATTCCTAGAACCCACATGACAGCTCACAACCATCTGTAACTCCAGTTTTTGGGCCTTCAATGCCCTCTTCTGGCCTTTGAGACACTGGACATTCATGTGGTGCACATACATACATGGAGGCAAACACTCACATAAAATAAAAATAGATCTTAAAAAATAGAAGTGGTTATGCCATATTGTTTAAAGAATAACCATGGGCTAGAGAGATGACTTAGTGGTTAAGAATTTGCACTACTCTGACAGAGAATTTGAGTTCAATTCCCAGCATCTATGTTGGACAACTTACAACCACTTGTAATTCTAGCTCCAGGGGATTGGATGCCTCTGGTCTATTGGGACACCTGAGTTCTCTGTCTCTGTCTCTGTCTCTGTCTCTCTCTCTCACACACACACAATTAAAAATAAAACAAATCTTAAAAAAATAATCATAAGCCAGGTGGTGGTGGTGTACACCTGTAATCCCAGCGCTCGGGAGGCAGAGGCAGGTGGATCTCTGTGAGTTCGAGGCCAGCCTGGTCTACAGAGCTAGTCCAGGACAGGCTCCAAAGCTACAGAGAAACCCTGTCTCAAAAAACCAAAAAAAAAAAAAAAAAAAACCATAAGAAAAATAGTAAGGCTATAACTCTATACGTGTTCTATAAGATGCAAACCCAAAACCCCGGTCTAAACTACTCAGTACACATTAGCAGCAATCCCCCTGATAGATGGGGACCTAGGCTCCTCAAGTGTCTCCAGTAAGGTCATGGTACATATGGTGAAGGGCATGTTTTTTTCAGCTGATGGGGGATCAAAATCCCAGCTCCCTAGACCAGGATCAGGTGCCTCATCCAAGCCTGGCAAGGGTGGAAGTCTCAGCTACATACTTAGCCTCTGTTGACACAGGTGGGGATGGGGCTATGTTTTTTTCCTTAGCTGTTTCTTTGAAGTAGAGGAATTGTTGTATAAAATGTGTCATAGTCTATCTGCTCCTATCAAGGATGTGCAGCTGAAGAAAGCAGCCTTGGCTCACAGTATTTTTTGTTGAACCTGAGTTTCTGCATTGCTGGCATTTTTTAAAATTTAAGTTTATTATTATTATTATTATTATTATTATTATTATTATTATTATTATTATTTAGCTCCAATGAGGTGATTGATGCATAAGGAATAAAGAAATCACAGGGGATCTGTCACCAGATCACTTCTCAGATCTCAAGGTCTGTAGCCAGTCACCTCTGTCCAACTCTCAGAATCTTCTCATGTCTACAGTGTAAACAGTGCCTAGAGTTTTCTGTTGTGCTTTTAGTGAGAAGAGCAGATAAAAGACCTTGTGCTCCCACCTCCCAGAAGCAGAATTTGCCCAAAGCATTCAGTAAGCATCCTCATGGCTGTTTCTCCATCCTGAGAACAGTGTGATATGATTCTTTAAAAAGGGGACTCAGGAGCCCAACTCGCCAATATCCACCATACTTCTGCTGTGTGCTCTTTGCTCCATAGCCCAGAATCTTATCTGTAAGGCTGTATTTGCTTAGTGGATCATTTTGCTAAGTTGTGTGAGCGCTAAACATGATTACACATATGTGCTTCTTGTTGCATGTGGCTACTGGGAGTTGAAATGTGGCTAGTGTGTGAAGAAGTGAAGCTTTCTATTTACTCAATTTTGGAGTCATTTGAAATTAAATTGCCATATGTGACTAAGTGGCTCTTTAATTTGGCAGACAGGCTCACATTTCTATAAAATAAGACTCCAATAATCTTTACAGGGTGATGCAAAGCATAAGCAAAGATGAGAATGTGCTTTGTAAACATTGCCATGTACAAACTAAAGTGATTTTTACAGTCCATATAATAGCTCAAGGATGTTTGAGTACAGGACGACCTCATCCCCAACTGTAAAATGAAATTCTTTGTTACAAGCATGGATAGAAAAGCAAGAAGTGAACAAAACAAGGGAAGGTGGTGGAGGCAAACAATGTGGCTGGTCTCTCTATCAAAATGTGCCTTTGCCTGTGATGCACACTCAGGAGGCCACATTCTGTAGTGCTCATCACCCGCTGAGTTTTGCCTTATTGGTAGCATGGGTGATGGGGGTGGGGCTGGATACTGGCAGTGAGCTCTACTCACTGCAGGGAACTGATTTTTGAGGCAAGTGACCAATGATTCCCCTGGTGAGCCCTGTCTCTAGAACCTCTAGAGGAGCCATGGGAAGTTGGAGTTTTATGGTGAAGAGCTCACAAATCCTCTACAAAGGGTGTGATTTTCATGAAGAGAAAGGAACCTTTACTATGTTCTTGAAAATTGGAACAAATGGGCTAACAGAGTTCTCCAGGCACAAGGCTACCATTATCTATGCAGCACCAGGAAATTCACCCCTACTTTCTGTTCAATAGAAGTTTGGGATCAGAAGGCCTAGGAGTCCTGGGACTGTAAGTCCATCATTTACACCTGACGATTGTAGGATTTTGTGACTTTGAGAGATCAGTCCCTTCTATTGCAATGATAAACACCGTAACCAAAATCAACTTGTGGAGAAAAGATTGATTTTATTGTATAGCTTGGAGTCCACTGTGAAGGGGAGTCAGAGCAGGAACTCTAGGCAGAAACTGAAGCAGAAGCCACGGAAGGATGGCTTCTTACTGCTCTGCTTTCCCTTGGCTTGCTTAGATGGATTCTTATACAGCTCAGGACCACCTACTCAGGGTTGGCACTGCCCACAGTGGTCTTGGCCCTCCTACATCATTAATTAAGAGCTTGCACAATGGACTGGCTGTGGGCCAATCTGATGGAGGCACTTTCTCAACTGAAGTCTCCTCTTTCAAGGTGGCTTGTATCAAAAGTTGACAAAGGAAATCTAACCAAGACATGATAGCTGCAGATCCTGGTAGCTGGAAAGGTAACATGGCGCGAGAGGGGTGTGTGTGTGTGTGTGTGTGTGTGTGTGTGTGTGTGTGTGTGTATGATATCCCTATTGGATATCTCAACAACAACAACAACAAAAAGTTGTCAAAGAAACAGAGACAAAAAATTCACATCTCATTGCCATGTTGCTCTGAGCTCATTTAGCAGTAAGTATCGCCAAGCTCTAGAAGCCCCCTTGATGCCTCTCTCTCTTCTTCCTAGTCCTTCCCCTCTCCACCCTCTGGTCCTGCAACCCCAGCTCTGGTTTAGATGTGAGAGGAAAGGGAAGAAGAAGAACAGTATAAAAGAGAGAGGGGGGGCAAGGAAGAGGAAAGTCAGAGAAGCTGCTTAATAGCTTCAGCTCAGAAAGGAAAGCACTCAGACACTCAGCAGAGCCAGTGTCTGCATGTTACTGTGAACAGAGCAAGCAAGGATGGAGGGACAGAGTGGCAGGTTCCAGGAAACCCAGGTGTATATAACAGGTCAAACAATGATAGATGGGGGCACCGAGGAATCAAAGCCGAGGAGATCTCTGATCCTACTCCTGTTGCTTCCCAGCTAGGAAACCTTGACCGAGGCAGCCTTTCAGGACTCGATTTGCTCATCAGTGTGAAGGAGGGCATGATGCCAACATTGAAGGGTGTGGGCTAAGTGAGATGCATAATGCAGTCGTCTGAGGTAAGAACGTGATAGGAGAGAAAGCTTATTAGTTTGCATGAGAACTTAGTCCATTTCAAGCAATTCTTCTGACATTATAACACGCTGTCTCTCCTCTCGCCTCCCACACCCCCTCCCATGCCAACTGCTCCCTAAAGCCCTCTAATTAGCTAAATAAAGAGTGCAGACAGGACCTATGTTAAAAAATGATTTCTGAGCCCAGTGAAGTCCCCAGGGAAGCAAGAAAACCACATGGCCAATTACCGTGGCATCATTTCATTTCCTCAGAGTGACTAATACCCAGAGACAGTCACTTAAACACTAATCACAGGAGAACAGGTAGAAATTATGTTAAATGAGCCCATCTTTATTCCTGAAAGAAAAAAATCAGTGATGCTCTCTGATCTGTGAGCACGCTTACTCCTTAATCATGGGCAAAGAGAAGAGGGTGGCTTCCATTTCTGGTCAGATGCTGGATCTTGGTTGCACAAGGAGTTTTTCTCAAGAATAGATTTCAACATCTACAGTGTAGAACCCAATCACCATTGTAACTGAAGCAGCACCACGCTGTCTGCTTTTGGTTTTTCTGAACTCAAGAACTGTATAAAACAATGGTGACTACATGTTGCAAGGAAGCCATGGGAACCCACTCATCTCGCCCTCACTTGGCTGTAATTTCAAGGTCTTGGTCCATGCATCTGTGTTGAGAGAGAGGTAAAAGAGTGCCATTTTCTGGGGATTTGTGTGTGTGTGTTCATGTGTCTGCACACACCTGTGAATACAAGTGCACAAGTACCTGGATACATGTGTGTAGGTGCAATTGGAAGCCAGAGGTCAACCTCAGATGTCATGCCTCATTTACTGTCCAACCTGCTTTTAGGGACAAGTCCCTCTGTCACTGGGACCTTGAACTCACTGGTTGGCAATGCTGGCTGGCCAGTGAGCCTCAGGAATTCTCCTGTCTCTGCCTTCCTGGTGCTGAATTACAAGTAGACACACCATACCTGGCTTTTTACATATGTCCTGGGAACCATCTCAGGAGTCAAGCACATTACTCACTGGGCTATTTCTGCAGGCCCTTTATGGGTTGTTTTGAAATGGGGGAATTATTTCCTAATGGTGTCTATAGGTCATCAATCCATTGCCTATTTTCTTCTTTCTAGCTCCCTGCAGTTTTCTCCTTATTCCTGCTCATTTGCATCATATCTTCAATGTCCATCAGAGACCACAGGCCAAAAGCTTGGCTGCTACTGGGAGATAATGGAAAGTTTAGAAGGTGGGGCCTAACTGAAATAGGAGATTTTTGGAGTCATGCCCTTGAATGGTATATTGGAGCTGTGGTCCCTTTTTCTCCTCATTGCTTCTTGGAAGACACGAGGCGAACAGTTTCTCCGACCACATGATCCATGTCACTCATGATGCATTGCTTGACTACAGCCCCCAAAGGCAACAGGGACATGTGGTCAGTGGACTGGCATCTCTGAAACTGAAGGATAAAATAGACTTTTTCTCACTTTTAAGTCCACAATGGACAGGTAACTGTAGCTTTCTCCCATAAACTACCAAGAGTTTGGGTTGTTTTAAGATATGGGAAGGGTTGGTAGATGGGCTTCATTTCTTCTGTTCAGAAGTGGTCATGGACATTCATTCCGTGTTGGTTATCCTAGGGTCTCTTGTTCCCCAAAGCCATATTGACCTGTCAAGCATTCTTGTCAAATACCTCCTAATTCCTCCTGCTTTTATTCCCTCAGGCTCCTGTCACTGCTTTATAATAGATCCGAAATTAGCTCATAACATCATCTGAATTGTATCCATCATGCGTGTCAGTCCTGATTGATGATCTTAAGAGAAGGGATCAACCTTTGGTGGTCATAACTTGTGTTTTTGCTATAATCAAATAGCTAACAAAGTCACCTTGAGGATGGAAGGATTCATCCTGGCTCACAGTTCAAGTACACAGTCCATCATGGTGGGGAATGCAGGACTGGAGGAGCTTAGACATCTGGTTACATTGTATCTGCAGACAGCTGGCAGCTGGTTGCATTGTATCTGCAGACATTTGACAGCTGGTTACATTATATCTGCAGACAGATGACAGCTGGTTACATTGTATCTGCAGAAGCAGGAGACAGATCAATGCTCACCCCTCTACTTTTTATGTAGCCTGGGACCCCAGTCCACCGGGTTAGTATTGCGCACTTCCCATCTCATTTAACCTAATCTAGAAAATCTCTCCCAGATATGCCCAGAGATTTGTTTCCAAGGTGATTCTAGATCCTGTGGAGTTGACAAGCACTAAGAATCATACCTTCCACCTTCCAGTGTTCTGCAAAGGGTGTGTTTGCACGGTACTGGGCAACGTGGAGTTGCCTATGG
Organism: Onychomys torridus; assembly: GCF_903995425.1. Classification (NCBI taxonomy): domain Eukaryota; kingdom Metazoa; phylum Chordata; class Mammalia; order Rodentia; family Cricetidae; genus Onychomys; species Onychomys torridus. Next base: position 55,236,433 of record NC_050451.1, on the reverse strand, counting down.
AATGGCTACTTACAGAATAAGCCAGTCTCTAAGTGTGCTCACTTTGTTTGCATGAGGAAGCAAACTCCATTTCTTGAATTCCTCCAGTGTTCCAGATACTGAGCTGGGCTCTGGCCCTGCCAGAATCACATTCTGCTCTGTGAGCACTTCCCTCCTCTTCCTGTGGTTGAGGCCAACACCCCCACAAGTTGACCTCATTCTCCTTGTGGAGACAGTGACCATGGGCAGGGCTCCAGCCAAGCTACCACTTTCTGCCTGTCATGGCTCAGAGCTGACTGAATTTCTTTCTGTGGCTCTCCTCAGAATATGAAACTCTTAACATTCTCATTTTGTCAAGAAAAAGGCATAAGGAATGCAAAAGCAATTTCTAACTGGTAGTTGGGCCTTTGTGTTTGACAGGTACATGTGCTGTAGGAGGGATCCAGACTCTTCCTATTTGTGGCTATACCACCACCTAAATGGCTTTGACTGATCAGTGTCGAGGAGACCACAGGAAGATGGCATGTGGCTTTGCGACTGTTCCAGCTCCAGCTACTTTTGCTTTCATGGGACCCTTTTGCCATGCAGAATACCAATAATAATATTTTATAGCTCTTCTTGGTACAAAGATGACTTTATTGCGCATCAGTACATCTTATTTGACAGAAGGTTTATTTTTATTCTGATTTTTAAGGAAATCGAGCATTTCTCCGAGGCCTTCAAAATGTGGTAGAGAGCTGGAGCAACAGCGCAGTGGGTCGGAGGGCTTGCCCTGCAAGTGAGAAGACCCGGATTTGTATCTCACCACCTATGTCAGAAGCCAGGTATGGCCACATAGTCACCTATAACCCCCAAACTCTGAGGGATGGAGACAGGAGGATTGCTGGAGCTTACTGGCTGCCAGCTCAGCTCTAAGCTCAGTGAAAGACTCTGTCTCAAGTGAACAGGACAGAGAGTGATATAGAAGGACATGTGATCACATCTCCTGGCTGTTGTGTGCATATGAATACACACACACACACACACACACACACACACAGAGAGAGACAGACAGAGAGACAGAGACAGAGAGACAGAGAGAGACAGAGAGAGAGAGACAGAGACAGAGACAGAGAGATGAGACAGAGAGAGTGCATTGTAGACATACGCTTATGAAATTTATGCCCATTATCATCCCTGACCTCACTTAGCTCTACATCCTTAGCATCATCTCATGTTGCCTTCATGGCCATCACCTCCCACAGATGGACAGGACAGTAAGGACTGGGTCTCTTACTTGCTTTCCAGCACACTGTATTGGGCTTTGTCTAGAGCCAGGGCACTGTGTTATGACATGGCCATGCATGGTTGAACAAGTTTGTGACTCAGTGTCTTCATCTATAAAATGGAATACAAAAATGTAATTCTTTCATGGGAGCATTAACTGTGACCACTGTACCCCTGTGATTCAGCACAGTGGCAGCTTGTAATTATGGAATACTTAGCCTTTGTAAGAACTGCTACAGGGCAACAGACACCAGGCTATAATTTTTGCATCTCACTGTAACCAACAGTTTTGGATAGAGTGTTGAGTGTTGAGGTTTTGTAGAAATGTTTTGGGGTAACACAGGCATGGATTGAGGTCTCAGCTCTGTCACCCACCAGCAAGGTGTTGTGAAGGCCTCATTTTGTTACTGTCTTGGTTCATTCAGGCATCTATAAAAGAATAGCTCATATTATGTGGTGTATAAACAATGGAGATTCATCCTTCATGGGAAGTTCAAGATCAAGGAGTGGCAGATTCAATGTCTAAGGAGAGTCAATTTCCTGATTCATAGGTGCCTTCTTGTAGCTGTGTCTCCACAGGTGGAGGAATTAAGCAGATCTGTGAGGCCCCTTCATAATGACAGTGGTCTTAACCATCGGGGCTATATATGTTCTTATGACCTCATCACCTCCTAAAGTTCTCGGTCCGTGCTACCACCACACTGGTGATAAGGTTTCCTCATATGAAGTTCAAATAGTCAGACCATAGCATTGAGACCCCATGTTCATCTGTGAAACTGTGTGATACTAACATGGTACTTCACACAAAGATCAAAACCCTGTCCCAGATAACCCAGTCACTCCCTCCTCTCTCTCCTATTAAGGAATATTGGTATCTAATCAAATTCTTCTGACTTATTTGTGGCACTTAATCCCCAGGAGCTCACTAGGGACCAGATTTGGAGCTAAGCCCAGGTATGCCAGCTTTCTTCCCTTGTTCCCATCTCTGTTAAATAAAAGCAGTCTTCCTGGAAGAGGTCACATCCATGTCCCTTGTCAGGCACTAACACTTTAACCCATATGTGTTTCTCATTTCCCAGACTAGCTGGGGACTTGTGGAGAATTTGAGGATGTAGGCTGGGACAGGTCGGGGAGTTGAGTATCTAGGCTGGGAGTAGGCATAGGTGTGAGGATACAAGCTAGGGACAGATACGAGTGTGGTAATATAGGCTGGGGATGTGAAGGGATATGAAGATGTAGGCTTGATACAAAAGAATCTGGGACTGACTTGTTTTGCTTTGTTTTTTCAAGTGACACTGGCATTTCCACAATATGAAAAAATCCGCTTGTTTTGAGAGCGCCTCATGCCCTGAAGAGCCCTTCTCAATGAAGCCATGGCTTGCTATCCCAGCCCTTTCACATCCTTGTGCTTCCTGATCTGATATTTAGTTGAGCTGAACAATAAAAACAACTTAACAAAGCAATGTCTATGGCCACTTGTCAGGGGCATGTGATCGTCAGACAGGGTACTCTGGGTAGGAGCCCAGTACCTGGCTCAAATTCTGCCTTTCTCAGATGCCAACTCACACTGTCTTTGGATTTCCGTGCCGCTTCCTTTACAGTGTCTACCTTAGGAGGCTGCATTCTCAAGGGAGTGCTTGACAACTATCCTATGTCTGAGATATATGTAACTTTGCCATGGTGGCAGGTCTCAGTGCTGCGGAGGCACACTAGATCATGACTCCTGGCATCTCAGAGACCTGTCCCCTGAGTTGGGATTGGACCATTATCCACAGTGACCAATACAGTAGAGGCAGCCCACTTGTCTTATCCATTGTTAGCATCAGAGTCTGGATAAATCCTGCTCCACACAAGGTGGTTTGGATAGGGAGTCGATGAAACTATGACCATAGCCAAAGCAAATTCAAGTGTGTATCAGTATTATCTATCCCACAGAACTGCCCCCAGCTCACTGATAGTCTTTCCAAAGATCAAGAAATAGAGATATATGTATCCCTTAAACAAGACAGCAAAGCACCTGGGATGTGATACAGTGAGAAAGTTTCTTTGTATAGACGCACAAAGACCTGAGCTTGGATCCCCAGAACCCACTTAAGAGCTGGATGTAGTGGCCTGTGTGTAACTCCAGGGCTGGGCACAGGTGAGAGTGGGGAGGGGCTGGGGATAGGAGCACCACCAATTCCCTGGCCAGTCAACCCACCTAGCCGAATCAGTGAGCACTGGATTCAGTCAGAGACTATGTTTCAAAAAATGTGGTTGAGAGCTATACAGAAAGGTATTCAATGTGTGGGCCTCTGGCCCCCACATGCACACACACACACACACACACACACACACACACACACGTACACACACAAAAAAAATGAATACCAGCATCTGTGCACAATATTGCAAGTTTCCATTCATGTCTTATCTTTAACAGTATGTTAGTGTTATAATATAATATATGGTATATATACAAATTTGCATGTAACTATATAAATATTATATAATAAAATATAACAGCATGTAATTCTAATGAAATATTCCTTGGCACAAATGGAAAAAGGATGAGAATCAGCAACAAGTGTCCAGCCAGCAACACAATAAGATGCTCAATAAGACATCAAAGAGATGCAGCTAGACATCTCACAGTCCTGAACACAAGGTGCCCTTCTCACACTTGGGTTCATTACAAAGATGAGCAGAGAGCTAGTGATGGGATTCAGAGCAGCCTAAAAGAAAAGGAAGACCTGAAGGAAGGTGAAGATATGTTAAGCTTGTTCCTTTGGGGACTCATGGCTCCTTATTTGTAAATGCTGAATGTGTGTGTGTGTGTCTGTGTGTGTGTTTCTGTGTTAGAAATTGATTGGGGTGGTTTAGGGTGAGGGAATGTCATATGCTGGAGCAGTGTGTGAGTGTGGCCATTACCTTGAGTCTCTAACATACTCAAGTGTGTGGCGTGCTGGAGATCCACTGAGAACCCACTCAGGCAGGAAGAGTTGGGCTTTTAGGTGAAAGAACAGGGACTGTGTTTATCACAGTGTCAGAGTTGTCACCTCCTGCCCTGAGTGTCCCCTGCCAACTACTACCAGTCTGTTTCTGAAAGGCTGGGTAGACACTGGACAACACTAGAAAAAGGCCTGGTGGGCACAGTCCTCTCATACCTGCCATGAACCTGAGGGTAGACCTGGGGGTCCTTGTTTCAAAGGAAAGGAAGAACATGTCTGTGAATGGCAGTGTCCCCTAAGCTAATCCTAACGACTGGCTTGAAACGGTATTTCCTGCCATCTCTAGAACTCCAAATGAAGTTCCTGCCACTACCTTGTGTCAGGGTACCACACATTTGGACCCCCGAGAAGTGACCGTAAAAGAAGAGACTGTGGGAGCTGGGAGAGATGGATCAGTTGAAAAAGTGGTTGCCGTGAAAGCATGGAGACCCAAGTTTGAAACTTAGAACCCACATTAAAAACAAACAAAAACTAAAACCAAAAACCAAGTATGGTGGTGTGTGATCTGAGCACAGGGGAGGCAGAAATATGGTGGATGGCTGACACTTACTAGCCAGCTCACCTAGCTTCAGTTTTAGTAAGAGGCTGCCTCAAAAAAACCAAACCAAACCAAAACAAAACAAAAACCAGGGAATGGTGCCAAGGTTGTTCACTAGCCTCCGTACATATGTGCACATACACACATGTAGTCACACGTGCACACACACATGCAGATATACACACATCAGCACACATGCACACATTCATCCTCACAGATGATATCCTGGAGTCAGATGATATTCCTTTAATACAGAAAAGACAGATCTGGCTGGACAGACAGCACAGTTGGACCTTCTCATCAGTTGTGGTTGCAACAAGAATCTAGGGATATGATGGATGGTTTATTTAAGGGATTAACGAAGAAATGAGCCATTCTGTCCATAGTCATTTCGGATGACAATACCCAGATGCATTTCCTGCCCTAACCAACCCTCCAAATCACAGAGCCAGTTCTACCCTTGAATGTTCTGGAAGCTCCTTTGCCACCTACTGGAGTTGGCCCTCATTACCACAGCAGGCTCTGAGAGGAGATCAGGGTGGGTGGGGGTCTCTCTCTCTCTCTCTCTCTGTTGTTTGTCTACCATCTACACAAGACTGAATAACAGGATGAAAACACAAGATGTGGCTGCATGTCAGTGCCTTTGTTCGCCCTGACTTGTGATCATTCACAGGTTCTGTAGTTTCTCACGGTTAAAGAAGTATACGTTTGAGAGATGAATCTGGGGTGCAGATGGTGGGAGAGGGGGTTTGAGGAGCCCCAGATTGTGGAGTTATAACCTAATCACATTTTCTTGGCAGCAGCATAGAGAGCCCCTGCGGATCTGTCAAGCTCACATGGACCTTACAAAGATTAAGATAACAGCATGCCTAACGCAGCTAATGAGGGGGATCTAAAAGAACTGGGGAGAATAGATGGAGTTATGAAATGCTTGTTGTGGATAATGACTCTGCCACAAATCAGCCTATAGGGTCAGCTCCATTTCGCACACAGATGTGGGGGGGAGAAGATGCCAACCATACAAAGGCAGGAACACAGTGATGATGCTGTGCCAGATGTGCTGGCACCGAGCCCCACTTGCTTGGGAGCCAGCCTTGACAACACCACTGACGATGACCAGTTTATGGTATGTTTAGAGGGGCCCAGGTGATTGCTCAGCAGGCAAAAGTACTTACCATGAAGGCAGGTGTGAGGACCTGAGTTTGAACTCATATAAAAGCCCAGCTGTGGTCCTGTACATTTGTAACTCCAGCACTGGGGTGTGTGTGCATGTCACAGGAAAATCACCAGGGTGGATGGGGGATGTCAGAGGAGGATCACCAAGACTTGCTGGCCACCAGCCCAGCTTCAGGTTCAGTGACAGATAGTGTCTTAAGGGAATAAGACAGAGAGTTATAGAGCAGGACACTTGACATCTTCCTCTGGCCTCTACACACACACACACACACACACACACACACACACACACACACATGTGTAGTGGGTAGCCATCCCAGCATTGGCCTGGAAGTTCCAACACCCATTGAGGCTTCAGTAATGATCACGCCCACAAGGCGGGGCAGAGGAAGGAGCGGAAGACCGAGGAGCAGGAGGAGGTGGCTCTCTTGGTTCCGGGACGCGGGACGCTAGAGGTGGACCGAGCAGAGTTCTCCAGAGAACGCCGCCGGACTACCCTATACCTTTGCCAGACTCTCACCTACCCCTTCATTTGTAAGCTACCCCACAAAATAAACCTCCCTTTTAACTACGTGGAGTGGCCTTAATAATTTCACCAATGCACATGGTTAGGAGGTCATGAAAATTCTTAGACATTGGAGGAGGTGTTGGGCTGCAATAGTCCAAGTGGTCTCTCTCTCTCTCTCTCTCTCTCTCTCTCTCTCTCTCTCTCTCTCTCTCTCTCTCTCTCTCTCTCTCTTTGGTTTTTCGAGACAGGGTTTCTCTGTGTAGCTTTGCACCTTTTCTGGATCTCACTCTGTAGACCAGGCTGGCCTCGAACTCACAGAGATCCACCTGGCTCTGCCTCCCGAGTGCTGGGATTAAAGGCATGCGCCACCACTGCCCGGCTCCAAGTGGTTTTTCTAAATCCTGATTGTCCGCCTCCTGGGCTGGGCAGAGGAGCAGCATCAGAGTCCTTTTCCTGTGCTATCCTCCCCCAGGGAAGAACATACTCACAGGGAACTAAGGACCCTTTGGGTGTTTCTGCATGCATCTTTCTGCCTATCCTTGCTCCACCTTCAGCTTCTGCCCTCCAGTGCCCCCCACCCCTTTCTGGGGGTAGTCAGCAGTATTAGCAACCATGTACTGTAGCAGCAGCCCATGTTTTTTTTTTTTGTTTTTGTTTTGTTTTGTCTTTGGTTTTTTTTTTTTTTTTTTTTGTTTTGTTTTGTTTTGTTTTGTTTTGTTTTGTCTTGGATAGCCCATACTCCAGGCTGGCTCACCTTAGTTTGCAGGCTGGGGAGGGGGAGGGAAGGACACCCTGCTGGTCTCTCACTTGCTTAGAGGAAGAGCCACCAAGAGCCTAGGCTCTTCCCTTCCTTGGAGACCGCCAGCCTTCCCTTTCTCCTGCCAAATTCCTCCTCCTATCAACATGAGAGCAATGAGAGACGATGCAGCTGGGAACACAGCGGCCTGACTTGCCCATCGGTTTGCAGGTGGGATGCTTACAGGGCCAAGAAACAGCAGGCTGCTCTCCTTCATGGCTAGAGGAACATGCTCCAGCTTCCTGAGAAAGGGAACTGGTGACGTCTTTGTTTTACAACTGTAAGCGTGCCAGCCCCTTCATCTGGCACTCTCCAGTTAGAAGTTTCTATCATAATAGTGAAAGTACCTATGCCCACTGAGGCACTGCTAGTGGAGTCTAGTGTTGTTCGAACCACAGATGGTCTTTTAATAAAAAAAATCCAGAGCCAGATATCAGGATGAAAGCTGAAAGATCAGAGAAGCAGAACAGCCAGCCACTGGTTCTTACCTCTATGAAATCCTCAGCCTAGAGAGTGAGTTTCTGTTTCCTCACGACTTATATACCTTTCTCTGCCCTGCTGTATTACTTCCTGGCATTAAAGACTGGTGTGCTTCCCAAGCAAAGGCATAAGATTTTAAGTGCTGGGATTAAAGGTGTCTACCACCACAGTAGGCTCTATTCCTAGTATGGCCTTGAACTCACAGAGATGCAGACAGATCTTTGTCTCTCTACTGATAGGATTAAAGGTGTGTGCCACCACTGCCTGACCTCTGTGTCTAATCTAGTGGCTGGTTCTGTCCTCTGATCCTCAGGCAAATTTATTAGGGTACACAATATATCACCACAGTCTGGAGCAAGGTAGGTGGTTACAGAGGAAGCAAGGTTCTCAAGACACTATGGATAGCTTTCATTGAAAATGTGAAGAGAAAAAAAAAAGCAGGTACAGATTGGATTGTACATGGAAAAAGACATGGGGAGAAATAAAAGGTGTGGTGGAGCTGGAGAGACTGTTCAGTTGGTAGAGCAGTTGCTTTGCAAGTTCAAGGACCTGGGTTTGGTCCCCAGACCCCATGTAAGAAAAGCCAGATGTGGTGGCATGAGCTTGGGAACCCAGCCCCAGGGAGGGAGAGAAACGCAAAGCCTTGTGCTCACTGGCAAGGTAGCCTAGCCTACTTGGCAAGTCCCAGCCTAGTGGCAGGCACTGTCTTTAAAAAGACCAGGATGGATGGCATTTGAAGAAAGACAACAGAGGGTGACTTCTGGCCTTCATATGCTCGTACACACACACACACACACACACACACACACACACACACGCATACACCCGTGTACACACACACACACACACACACACACACACACACACCCCTATGGGAATATACACAAATGTACACAGAATGATGTCAAACAGACTGTGTAGGCTAAGGGAAGAGGCTGAGTTGGAAATGTACCTCCAGTCAACTTATTGGACCTGTCCCCAGTGTTATACCTGAGGGAACAAGGTGAGTCGAACGCAGGAGAAAGAAGAGCTGGGTTACAACAAAGCCAGGACCAAGGCCTTAGCCCATGTCTGTAGAGTGGGCAGTTTGGGCTAGTCTTACATCAACTTGACACAAGATAGAGTCATTTGAAAGGAGGGAACCTCAATTGAGAAAATGCCTCCATAAGGTCTGGCTGTAAGGCATTTTCTTAATTAGTGATTTATGGGAGAGGGCCTAGCCCATGGTGGGTGGTACCATCCCTGGGCTGGTGGTCCTGGGTTCTATAAGAAAGAGGCTGAGCAAGCCATGATGAGCAAGGTAGTAAGCAGCACCCCTTCACGGCCTCTGCATCAGTCACTGTTTCCCTCCAGGTACTGGTCCTGCTTGAGCTCCTGCACTGTTTTTGATAATGAAGTGTACATAGATCCGTGAGTGAAATAAACCCTTCCCTCCCCAGGTTGCTTTTGGTCACGGTGTTTCATCACAGCAATAGTAACTACAAGAAAGCAAGCATCCTTCCAGACATGGATGTTCAAGAGGGACATGGATTAACCATTGGGATTTCTGCCCCAAGAGAGGAGGTAGCTCGAATCTGCAGAGGGCAGCCATCAGGGCAGACATTCAGCTATCTGCTGTCAATCATCCACATACACTGGAGTGGATGTGAATAGGCTGGTGGCTCATCACAGCACTTGGGGCATGCGTACAGGTTGTGTAGATCTGTGAAGCGATAGGCATGTGTGTGCAACTCTAAGAAAAAGCAAGCAGAAGAAAGCGCTTTAATCTCCATTCATAAAATATATCAATGCCAATCACTCTAAGGCTGACAGGACTCCTTCTCAATGGGAGAGAAACAAGCACCTGGCTGGTTCTGTCTCAGGACCAAAGGTTCTCTCTGACCTTGTCACAACGGCAGCATGTGCTTGGGCTCCTGCCTGAGTGCAAACCAGTTCCTGAGAACTCACTGCTTTCTATTTCTGAATGGGATGAAAATAGGACCAAGGGATAAATTTTATCTCCCTTTGACTTGTCTGCAGTACCTTGAATATGGATTCATGCTGGCCCCAAGGATAAATCACAGAGTAAAGGCCCTAAGCAGACACCCCACTGTCTGCCTTAGGCAGAGAATGACTCAGAGTACTGAAAAAATGAAGGTACTTTCTCAGCCTCTGCCCTAAACAAGCAGCCCCGTGTGAGTCAGGCTCTCCTCCTGAGACTAATTAAGATGCTATAAAAATGGAAGGACCTCATCACTAGACACTTTCTCCCCCAACTGTATCACCAGAGCAAGTAGAAATGATGCATTCAACCTGTTAGTTCCTCCCAAGGTTGCTGTTCAGTGTGGGATTCTGCTTTTATTAGCAAGTGTTGGAGGGAGGATGAAGGTGAAGAGGAGGTTCTCCCACAACCTCAAAGTAACCTGTTGCTTCTGACATGGGAGGAACAGTTCAGAAGATTGTCATATTCTAACTGAGTATTTTCATCTATTTGGTGCTGGTGATAGTGTTGTCACCTTGATAGAATCTATTATCACCCAGGAGATAAGCTTCAGGGCATGCCTGGAAAAGATTATTTTGATTGCCTTAATAGGTGGGAAGACCCACCCACTGTGGGTGGTGTCATTCCCTGGGCAGGATATCCTGGGCCACATAAAATAGAGAAAGCAAGCTGAGCGCTAAGGAACATTCATTGCTCCACGCAGTTTCTTGGCTGTGGATGTAACATGACCATCGAGCTTCAAGCTCTGCTGCCTTGATTTCTCTACCGTGATGGGCTATACCTTGAACCATGAGTCAGAATACGTCCATTCTTCCTTAAATTACTTCTGTCAGGGGATTTTAATCACAGTAACAGGGAAAGAAACTAAAACTGGGCTGTTCTGGAAATAACAGCCAGTGCAGCCAGCCAGGAGAAAGTCCAATTATGAGTACTGGAAAGAGGAGGCAGCTGGTCAGTTAGGATGGTGTTTATATGCTTGGATAAACCATGGGGATTAGTTGGAAGTAATTAGCAGTATAGTAGGAAAGCAGGAACATAATCTGGCTAAACAATAAATGCCTAAAACCCTGTGGCTTTATTTAGTAATGACACAAGCAGAATTTGGCACAATGGAAGACAAGATTCCATTCACGTTAGTAGCAAAACTATGAAATACCTAGGGATGCACTTAGCAAAGAGGTACAGCGTGAGCAACAAGGGAAACTGCACAAATGGACCGACTTACAGGAAACTGCTACTTCAAAAGGACATGCTTACGCTGTGACTGTATCAGTTTTATCCATTTGAATATATTAGTGAACAGAATCCCAAACTGTGGAATGCCAGACAAAAGCCTTCTTAATTTCACCTGGAGGGATCAATGTGGGTGAAAAGACAAAATGAGATGGAGCAGGGGATGAATGTTGCCTGGTTAGATTTTAAATTGTATTTTAAAGTTGCATACAGGCCAGCAAGATGGTGTACCTGGTGAGAGTGTCAGCTGTGAAGCCTGACAGCATGTGTTTGACCCCAGAGCAGCCATAAAGGTGAAAGGAGACAGTAAGATCCACAAAGTGTTTGTCTGACCTCCATATATGCACCATAGAACTCACAGTGTACACACACACACACACACACACACACACACACAAATAAAATATATGAAAATAAAGTTGTGTATATTTATAAACACTTGTAATAAAATACAGATCAGGCTTTCTGTCGATTACCCAGCCAACATTTCTGGACACAGAAATCAGCAGTCTCTCCTCAGGCAAGTGTGGGTTCTTGGAGATATCATTTTGCACAGGGGCTTCTTCTTTCCCCAGTCTACCAGCCCAAGAGAGCCCCTGTCCCTGAGCTCTCCAGGCATTATCTTAGACAAAGCAGTTCAGGCCTACAATCTGGACCTGTGTCTACTGATGACACTGAGAGAGCCTGTAGCTCAGTGCACATCCTGTGGCTGGTCTCCATGACAACAAACATCTGGCAGAGAAGTGGCCCATCCAGCTGGAACGCTGGCTGCTTCCCACTTCCTGTGGGCCTCATACCTCATGGGTGAAAGGTATAGGCCTCAGTTTTAATTTTTAATGTGCCTGCCAGACTTTTGAGGCCTCACATGGTGGCAATGGCCACACCCTTTGTCTGGAGAGTCAGCATTTTCAAATCCATCAGGTCCTCATTGTAAACTTAAGAGAAACAAGAAAAGCAGCTGCTGGTTTTATTATGTTCAGCAGCAGACAGAAGGTTGGTCTCATTGTTGCTGTTGATGTCTCCAACACTTAGCTTTCTTAGGTGGCCCTCACTGACTGCTGTGTAACTCATCAGAGAAAGCCTGGCTTCCTTTGGAGTGGGCAAACCTTCGTGTCTCATGATCTATGCAACACTGTCTTATAAATCCATAATGTTTCATTGTCTGTGGTATACAAATCACTTCTCTTTCAGAAGTCCCCAATAACCCATCTCTGAGCTCCACGAGGAACTTGTTACACACTCCATTTTGTGGGTGCTTAGAGAAACACTCCACAGCATACCCTGAGTGGGTAGTGTCTAAGCAAGAATGTGTTCCATAGTGTTCTCCTTCATGATCCTGGGTTCTTCCTACTCCTCAATAGAGTCAAGTATGTGGCAAAGGACTGGGGCCTCTAGTCTACAGGCCAGTGAGCAGATCTGGCTGCTGTGCTGGACATGTGGTCATAAATGCCAAAGCCCCTTTCCTGGGGCCAATGCTGAGGCTCCCATGTGGTGTCTGTGTAAGAGGAAGTGGCAAACGACCTGTCAGTCAGAAAGCAGGTGTATTTCAGAAACAATAAATATATCACATTGTTGCTAAGTCACTAAAGACTTATTAAATGCTAAGAGCACAGATGTATGGTGGTGCCTGCCTGCAATCCTATGGCTTGAGAGGCTGAGGCAGGAGGATCAAGAGTTTGAGGGCAGCCTGGGCTTTAGTAAGACCCTTTCTCAATAAACACAAAATGCGAGGAGGGATGGTCAGTATCATAACTGTAAACAAAGCAATTTTTGCAAATTTAGTATCTGCCTGCATAAACAGGTATGAGAGCAAGCCAGTAGCTCTCATATGCCAAGTTGTAAACCACAAACAGATTTCAGAACTTTCGAGCAAAACCCAGGTGGTTATTCAGAGGTGGTGCTCCCCCTGTGTTGTGCAGAGGTGCTCCTTAGTGTTGTGCAGGTTGCTCCCCCGTGTTGTGCAGGTGTGCTCCCCTGTGTTGTGCAGGTGTGCTCCCCCGTGTTGTGCAGGTGTGCTCCCCTGTGTTGTGCAGCTGTGCTCCCATGTGTTGTTCAGGTGTGCTCCCATGTGTTGTGCAGGTGTGTTTCCCCTGTGTTGTACAGGTGTGCTCCCATGTGTTGTTCAGGTGTGCTCCCATGTGTTGTGCAGGTGTGCTCCCCTGTGTTGTGCAGGTGTGGTCCCATGTGTTGTGCAGGTGTTCTCCCCTGTGTTGTGCAGGTGTGGTCCCCTGTGTTGTGCAGGTGTGGTCCCCTGTGTTGTGCAGGTGTGCTCCCCTGTGTTGTGCAGATGTGCTCCCCTGTGTTGTGCAGGTGTGCCCCCCTGTGTTCAGTACCAGGGGCTGTGTGGGTGGTGAGTCAAGGTTAGTATTAAAGTCACACTGGGCTGTGCACAGCTAAATGAGGCTCCAAAGGGCAGAGGAGAGAACAGAGGCCCATAGGAGACCAGGAGAGCCACGCAGCTGGGAAAGGTGCTTACTCTAGACTCTAGAGGTCCTGGGTAGAATCCCAGCCCAGCCACTTCCTAACTCATGATCGTGTGTCTGCTGTGCCCAAGAATTATTATTAGTAAACAATGAGAAAAGGAGCTTGACTGACACAGAGTCACCAGTTGACCTTGGGAATTCTAATAAAACTAACCCTCGTCGACTTCGTCTTTTTCTGCTTACACCCCTTCAGCCCCATCTGAAGAGACTGTCAAGTTCCTATGATTTTCATCCCATGTAGGATGAAACAGTTTCAGGAGGAGAACAGATTTTTACATTAAAAAACATTCACACACCAAGAGAGACAAGGAGAAGTGAGAAGATTAATACGGAAGTCTCTAATAGGCATGGGAACAGGGCAACTGAAGGTCCTGGAGATGTGCTACAGCCATGCCAGCTTGAATGGGAGAGGCTGCTTGGTAGAGGCTGTTCAGATGTCTGTGACTGGACACGTGACTCAGAATGGTCCCAGCTTCAGTAGCTCCTCCCACCCTGTGTGTGTTTGTGTGTGCACACGCGCACACACACGAGCTTGCTCAGAGAACAACCTCAGGTGTTATTCCTCAGTATTGTCCTTTTTTTGGGGGAGGGACAGTAGCTTTTTCCCTGGCCTGGAACTTGCCAAGTAGTCTGGCTGGAAAGCCCCAAGGATGTTTCTGTCTCTGTCTCCTCAGGGATGGGATTTTTAACATGACTTCTGAGGATGGAACTGAAGTCCTCACAACTGTAAGGCATACATTTGCTAACTGAGCCATCTACCCGGTGACCTTTAGCGATCTTGATGTCTGTCTTTCTGTATTACTTTAGTCTTTATCGAAGTACTGCAGAAGACAAGGAAATCAGATTCAACTTGTTGTAAGCAGGACACACAATCAGGACAATCAGAATTTTTTCCCCCTGGCTTGAGTTGTTCCAGTTGGCTGTCTATACCAATCACAAGACTCCTGCCTCTCTCCAAGCTGTGTAAAGTTAAGCCAAGTAATTGAGTACAAACCAGGCAGGCAGTTAATCATACAGATGTTTCACACTATGTCCCTTCCCCACCTCCCAACATTAAAAAAAAAAGCTGCTAGGATACATGTTTTTTAAGTTTATAGACCGTACTTAAGCACCTTGGATAACCGAATCGCTTTTCCCACGTGTATTTACATATTTAACAACATGTGACCCAAATCCAGGACTTGTCTGAATCTCCATTTTAAGAAGCCAGCTTGGACCTAGTGAAAGATCAAATCACTAAGGCCACCTTTGGAGTCTAGGTGACAGGCAGAAAACCCAAGCTTCTTGTATTAAACAAACTACAGCTGACCAGGTGCTCTCCAATGAAATACAAGGAGACTTTTGTTCTCTTTAATTTAATTCAATAAATATTTATTCAGCACGTACTACCGATGTCTAGTACGTCTTGAGAATTCAAATATGATTAAGACAGATGCAGGTTAGGCCCATAGAATCAGTTCTGGGGCTTAAGTACTGATCCCTAAGCAAGCCCAGCTGTCCTGCTGATGGGGAACAGAGGCCTATCTGGAGACAAGGGAGCTTTCCAAGGTATAGGGCAAGGGAGAGTTTCGGCAGTTTAGATGCTGGAACTCATTGGACTTTCCTGGATTCTATTACTACAAAGTAAGCAAGCAAACAAAAGCAATGGCAGATAAAATCCAAGCCCAAGGTCCTCCTCCATAGCCCTGGGGTTCAGGGAACCTCCCATCCCTTCTCTGGATTCACACCTCCACACAACACAGGGCCACCTCCTCTCAGAAATAAGCTGCCTATCTGTCCTCCAACTGATCCTCTCAGATTTGGAAGTAGAGTAAAATTCATTATGACTCTGATTGTGTTCTTGGCTGGGTAAGTTAGATATTGAACTCCAACTAGTAAAGACTAAGTTTTCACATGGAAGATCTGCTGTTAAGGGACAGAGAGAGTCTGGTTGCTTACGAATGTGGGGATCTAAAGTATGTGATATAGGGTTGGGGTGGTGGCCCGGTCCACACAGTACCTGACATTTAAGTACAAGGACCTGAGTTTGAGCCTCGGAATCTATGTTTTCAACAAAGCCAGGCATGTGGGTAAGCGTTTCTAATCTCGGCACTAGAGAGGCAGAGTCAGGCAGACCTCAAGGACTCAATGGCCAGCCAGTTATACCTACTTAATGAGCTTCAGGCGGGAGCAAAACCTTTTCTCCAAGCCTAAGGTGAACAGCACGGGAGGAGCAACACCCCAGACTGACTTCTGGCTTCCATAGTTCCCTCCCCCTATAGCCACACTTGTACCTCCCACCCAACACACAAAACAGACTTGGGGGTCAGAGAGATGGCTCATTTGACAAAGTGTTTACCATGCAAGCAGTAACACCTGAATCTGGACTCCCAGTACCCTCATAGACAGCTGGGTGTGGTGGCATGTGCCTGTTACCTCAGTGCTGGGGAGGCAAAGATAGGGGGGCTGGTTTGCAAGCTAGTGTAGCCGTATCAGTGAGCTCCAGGCCCAGTGAGGGACCCTGTCTCAAAACATAAGGTAGAGAGTGATTAAAAAAGACACCCAACGTCAACCTCTTGTCTCCAGAAGCATGTTCATCCACACACACACACACACACACACACACACAGACACATGGACAGGAGTGCATGCATGCATGCATGCACGCGCGCACACACACACACACACACACACACACACACACACACAGAGAGAGAGAGAGAGAGAGAGAGAGAGATTCAAATGCCTGCTGATTGTCTCAGCAGGTAGTAGGTTGTGAGCCTAGAGTGATACTCTGATCTCCTTTGACTATACCTGTGTGACCATCAGAGCCCTGTGCTGAGCTTGGTCATTGGCCAACTGTGAAGGCAGAGGTTTTTGGAGTCTGGCATTCACTAGGGTTTCAGTGTGTTTCTTAAAGCTATTCTGAACCCTAGTCCAGGCTGGGGTAGCTCTCCAGAAGAGGTGCACTGGCATTCACTTTAAGACATAGAACTGATGTGGTGAAAGGGGCATGTATTTTTCTCTATCCTTCCCAGAGACTGGAAATTCGAAGAAAGGAGGGCCTGGGGAAGGAGAGAAGGGCATGGAGTCAGGGAGAACACACACAAATTGATTTCATGACTCCTCTGTGACTGGAGGGTCAGGCAAGTTAAGTTAGCCAAGGTCAAGAGAGAGAAAGGCCCTTGGCACTACCTCCTGCCGTATGTTCTCCATATGAGACACGTTGGCATGGAGCTGCTCACTGACCTTTGACCTCACTTCCATCTGTGAGCCTGGGTGAATCACAGGAAGGCAATACGCAGTTTCTCAAGTTGGAGTTTGGCTCACCCTGTCAAATCTCCATCTTGACCCTTGTGAAACACTATTACCCAAGAACTCTCAGAGAGAGTCAACATTATTAGTAAACTAAGGGCCTGTGGCTATAATTTCCTTCTACGGGACACAACCGGACTATAGAGATGCTCATAGTGGGATGCAGGCAGTGGGCTGACTTTGAGAGGACGATGATCTGGGTGGCACTGAGAACTTGGCCCACACAGTAGCAGGACGTGGGAAGGCAGTGACTGGGTGGGAGATGGTACCGCACCCTGGATTTTTCTTTCTGGTATTTGTCCCAGAAGATCCACTGGATATGGGCACCTGACCTTTGACACATATCCAGTTCTTGCCAACGGCTTCTACACAAACATCGTTATTTATATAAGCTGAGATAAAGGCAGTTACAATGAAAATCGCAGACTTGGGTTTGGAGAGTGTAAGCGAGATTTATGATGACCATGAGATGGCTTATAACAATGCACTTCTTGGGGCATTTCTTTTTTATTCTAAACATTGGCTTCCCTCCTTCCTTCCTCCCTTCCTTCCTCCCCTCCTCCTTTCCTCCCTCCCTCCCTCCCTTCCTTCCTTCCTTCCTTCCTTCCTTCCTTCCTTCCTTCCTTCTTTCCTCCCTCCCTCCCTCCCTCCCTCCCTCCCTCCCTCCCTCCTTCCCTCCCTTCCTTCCTTTCTTTTAATATGTTGTCCTGTGGAATTTGGCAAAAGAAAAATTTTAAATCAGATTAGAAATATCACCTTCCCAGTTACATAGCTGAGACAGGAGGTTTTGATTTATTCAGACTATATTTGTTTGAAGACAAATTTAACTCTAAACGGAGAAACTGCTCAAAGGTCAAACTCGGCCTTAGTTCCTTTAGAGGAGTTGCTAAAGCACTTTTGTCCCCTGTGGAGGCCGTGCTGACACTGGGAGGTGTTATTTCCCACACCCATTTTTCCACCTCTCAGTAACAAGACAGAATTACGGCTCAAAGGAGCAAACGAATCCTTATGTGGGCATGGGCACAGCTGTGGACATGCCACTTGCCATAGCAGGAGAAGACTGGCCTCTCTAGCATTCGTGTCTGGAGGGCACAGGGGACATTAAGGGCATGAGATTTGGCACCAGGGAGATCCAGACTCCAGCTCTTGCTCTGCCACACGCTGGTCGTGTGACCCTGGCTGAGTTACTTCATCTCACTGTGCCACACTTTTCTTTTTCAAACCGAGAACCCAAATCACTGCTCTACATGGTTCCAACGGTTGCAGGAGTGAACAGATATAAAGGATTGCATATCAGACTGCAGTTTGCTAAGGTCTAAGAGCAAGCCAATCCAAAAGAAGAATCCAGAGGAGACGGAAATGAAAGTGGTCGGACGCACTGAGACGTTCCTGTCTTTCAGTCCACTTGCGGCTCCTTTCACCCGAGACCCCAAACTCTACCCCCACCTCCTTCCCTTTCTCATCCATCCACATGTGAAGGCAGTCACTCCTGTGGATACTGCCCTGGCAATACTGACTGACTGTGTCACCTTGGCACTATGTAAGAGACAAACCTCTGTGTGCATCTACGAGGAAGTTTCTAGATTGGGATAGCTGAGGTGAGAAGACCCCCACTGAAGGTATGGGGGGGCACCATTCCAAGGGATGGGGTTCTGGGATGAATGGAAAGGAGAGAACAAATATGAATATTCATCTCTCTGCTTCCTGACAGCAGGTACAATGTCAGCCCATGCCTCATGTCCGTGCCACCACGGTTTCCTGACTATGATGGACTGTAACCTCCAACTGTGAACCACAGGAAACCCCTTGCTTCCTTAAGTCACTGTCTTAGTGGGTTTCAGTTACTGTGGTAAAACACCGTGACCCAAAGCAATCTGGGGAAGCAAGGGTTGCTTCAGCTTGTGACTATTAGGCTACAGGCCATCACTGAGGAGAGTCAGGGCAGGAACTCAAGGTAGGAACATGGAGGCAGGGACAGAAGCAGAAGCCATAAAGGAACTCTGTTTACTGACTTGCCCCTCATTGTTCACTCAACCTGCTTCCTGATACAATGGAGGACCCTTGTAGGGGTGGCACGGTGCACAGTGAGCTAGGCCCTCCCACATCAAACATTAATCAAGACAATGCCCAACAGCCTTGCCTACAGGCCAATCTTTTGTTGTATTTGCTTTTTATTTTTTCAAGACAGGCTTTCTCTGTGTGGTCCTCACTGTCCTGGAACTAGCTCTCTGTAGACCAGGCTGGCCTCAACAAAGAGATCTGCTTGCCTCTGCCTCCCAAGTGCTGGGATTAAAGGCACACCACCAACACCGCCCGGCTACCTGCATCCCAATCTGGAGACATTTTCTCAGTTGAGAGACCCTTTCCAGCTCCTGAATGCTACACAGGCTGAGATGGGACTTGGCTGCCAGTGAGAATTCTTTCCCACTCTGCGTGGAGTCTGGTAGGTTACAGATGACCTCAGGTTACTGCCACAGTGCTCCTGTGGCTTTCTTTCCCTCTGTCTTTGTTGCTATGTTTGACAATTGTCCCTTTTTGTCTCTTATCAGGATTTTATACTATCCTAAATGTCTACTTCCCTCAAACCCCAGGTAGATTATGCTTGTTGTTCTGTTTATTCCTTCCGATTGCATCCAAAAATTCATCTCCCAGCCCTCCTTGAGAAATGCCCAGTGTCATATATTCATGATTTCCCCATTGGCATCAGGAACAGGGAAATGGGTTGCTAGCTCGCTCCTCCCCAAAGCACTGATATTGGTCCTCATCTCTAAAGCAGTCTTACCCAAAAGGACACTTGGACGAGATGGACTGTTCATCTCTATTCTGTCCAATATGGGCGCCAATAGCTCCATGTAGAGATGGAACACTTCCAGTGTGGAGACTCTCACTTTTAATTTTACCTAATTTAAATTTAATTAGTACGACCCTTGGGAAGGTTTTAGTCAGATACCATGTGTCTAGGGGCATCTTTTAGGGCAGTGCTTCTACAGAATAATATTGGTTGAATATTATCAAAACTCAAGGTCTGCTGGGGCCACCTGCTTGCCCATCATCTCTCTACCCATGCAGTGTTCCACACGGCCCTCCACCCTCGAATGCCTATGAATCCCACTCTGATTCTCCCATGTGTGTGTGACCTCTCACTCCCACCTACCAGCGTTGAAATGTTTCTACTCTCTTCCCTGCCTTTTGCATCTCCCTGTCATATCCCTGCCATTAAAATCTGAGAATCAGCATGAACTTCTCATCTCCACACATGCCTCTGAACTTACTCTAATTCTCTTTCTTTACCTTTCCTAGCTGTTTGCAGTGGTTTCTCATGTCTTCTAAGTTCAAGACTCAAATGTTTATCTGGTTTTCAGAAAGACATTAAGGATAATGCCCTACCCAATCCAATCATTGTTTATTCCATGATTCTTTCAATCTATATGACACTTCCCCTACACATGCACACACACACACACACACACACACACACACACACACACACACCACTGATTATCTCACTAGGTTACCCTCATGCATTTCTTATGCCTGCCCTTGGCATTTTGACCAGCATTTCCAATCCCACTTTTCAGGACCCCAATGAACTCCTTTTCTCCAAGGAGTATCTTGTGACTACCTAAGCTCTCCCTCCCTGCTACATCGTATCTCCGAGTTTCTGAACCATTCCTAATACACATGATTGTGTCCCGATGACTGTTGTTTCGTTTGCAGAACCCTTTTTCTCAAAGTAGGCCATGGGTCTTCTTCCAAGTACCTCACGAGACTCAGCTCAGGACTGAGGGTACAGTAAATACCCCCGTGCTTCCTAAGACCTCATGATTAATCAGCAAATTCAGGGTCAGCACTGGATATGAACAAACCAGAGAACCCAGTGGACATTAGACCACAGAGTTAATCATTTGCTCCCTGCTTCCCCGATCCCCTGCTCCTCATGGCTTTCTCTGGCTTGAGCTCCTTTGTTTCTCCCCTTCTTGCAGGGGACAAGAAGAGCTATTAATATCCGGGGTGGGGTGGAAAGTGTGGGGTTGTCTGTTTTCTCCTGAAGTGATGGCCACAGTTAATGCTGCATTTGCCAAAGAAAATTAACATGACAAGGAAGAAAACTCCGGCAGAGCATCTCCCGCGTAGTAGCTTGGTAGCATCAGCTAAATTATTTATCATCTATGAACCCCATTAATAGGAGCAGAAAATGTAATAAAAAATACCCTTAAACACCTACTGGCAAACTATAGAGTGAGTAAAATAAGCTGTGATCTTGGACTGGTTATGCCCGAGGCAGAGCATATGCACCTCGGGGATGGCCTGGGCATTGTGATCTGAAGGGATCATCCAGAAGGGCGAAGCTCCATCAAAGAGACTGTAAGCAAAACTGAAGGAGGAGAATTGTCGGGAATCACAGTGGATCCAGGAGTAACCCAGAAGCACGCCATGCCTTAGCCAGCAGAGCTCAGGTAGCCGTCAGTGTTAGCTGCACAAAGCAAATGTGACTATTAATCATCTTGGTGTATTTCTAAGTGGAGACTGGAAATCCTCAGACTTCTGAGCCCTGTGAGGTAACTACCTACAGTTCCTTTTCCCGAATCTTTGGAGTTCAATGTATTTTGGAATTTAGATTTTCATAAAGGTAAAGAGTTGAGTACTACATATTGTGTAATATTTCTAGTGAGGTATATGCCCAAACAAAATATGAACACTTGTGAAACATATTGTGTGAGTTTAAAAGCTACAAATAGGTTCATGGGTTCAGATTGCCAAGAGAGTTCTCAACAGGTCAGGCTATGGTCCCCATTATTATTTTAATTAAATTATTTATGAGGTACCTCTTGATAACTTATTATGTATAGACACTGAGTGATCCTATCAGGAAGCTTAGCATTTTCATATCTTGGAATGTTTAAAAATAATTTATCGGCACCACAACTTATTAATATTGAACTTTCTGTCTTGGTAGGTTTTGAAATTAGACATTCCAAAGAAAACACGATTCCATACCACACTACACAGTTTTCTATAAGAAGAAATAATTTTTTAAAGCTTCCATTTAGCATCCAGAGATATAAAAAATAGTGAGTAGAAATTTCAAAACTTACTACAAAGCTACAATAGTCAGAACAGTGTGCTGCTAATATAAAGAAATCATACCTATGGGATATGCAATGGACTCCACATAGTGGGGTGGGAGCCTGTGAGATGGCTCAGTCAGCAACGGAACTACTGCCAAACAAGTGTGAGGACCCGAGTTCTGATCTTAGGCACTGATGTTAACAATAAGAGAGAGAGAGAGAGAGAGAGAGAGAGAGAGAGAGAGAAAAGAAGAAGAAGAAGAAGAAGAAGAAGAAGAAGAAGAAGAAGAAGAAGAAGAAGAAGAAGAAGAAAAGAAGAAGAGAAGAAAAGAAAAGAAAAGAAAAAAAAAGAAAGAAAGAAAGAAACGAAAAGCAAGCAAGCTGGGAGCCGTGTCTCATGACTGTAACCAGTGCCAGTGGGGCAGAGGCGACTCAGCTGGCCTGCACAGAGTGATGAGCTGTAAGTCTACTGAGAATATGAGAAGATGGTGGACAGCAGTTGAGAACACAGTCACCCTCAGGCCTCCATATGGGCATATTAGTCATGTGTCCATGTGCCACAGCTGCTCAGTGGGAGAGAGAGCAGTCACTTCAGTCATGGCGCTGAAACAGCTGGATCTCTCCATGCTGAAGGAAAGGGTGGGACCGTACCTGACACCAAATGCAAGAGTCAATTCACAGCTAACTGTGAGAGCTAAAGCATGACATTCTTATAAGCAGATGTAGGAATAAATCTTTCTAATCTTGGATTAGGCAGTGGTTCCGATATTCAGCAACCCGACACAAACCACAAAAGAAAAAGAAGATAAACTACATCGCATAAAAATTCAAGACAGATGTGCATCCAAGGACATTATGAAGAAAATGGTATCTGCCTGAAATTCCAGCAGGAGGGATGCTGAGACAGAACAATCGGGAATTTGATGTCAGAACAGGTTTTATATATATATGCACTATTTATGAAAAGAGAAAGAAGGAACAGAGAGAAGAAGGGAGGAGGGAGGGCAAGAGCAACCTAAAAGATAAAAACATCTGTGAGCTCACAAAGCTGATAGAGACCTAGTGTCTGACACAAATAACTCCCAAGACTCGGCCACAAGTGGCGAACAAGAGTGGACGGGAGACTCAGGCAGGTGGCTATTGCTCCACAGCAGTAAACAAATGCACCATAAGCACACAAGAAGGCTGGGGACATCAGGAGTCATTAGGAAATGCAGCTGAGCAACTGAGGACGACGGCATACTCGATCCACGGCTGCAACGATTACAGGCAAGAAAAGAAGACGTGGTGGCTGCGGTGACGGAACTGGGACCCTCGTGCATGGGGTGGCTGCAGATACTGTGGGCCAGCTGCTGTGGGACACGGCTGGCCAGACCCTCTGCAAACCAAACATGGAAGCCTCAGGCGGTCCAGCAATTCCACTTCTGATCATGTATCCAAATGAATTGCAACAGGCATTCAAACCAAGACTGGTACAGGAGTATTCGTCTTGGCAAATACTCAAAACTAGCCCAAAGGTAGAAACCATTCAGCTGCCCATCAGTGGATGGAGAGGTAAGTAAAACGTAGTATATCTGCATGATGACATATTAGCCGGTCACCAACAAAGTGACTACATGCTGACAAGTGTCAACAACATGAATGACTTTCAGAAGAACAGGCTAAGGAAAGGTACACAGAAGGCCACACATTGTGGCCTTATGGATCTGGTACTAAGGACAGGCCAGTCATGCGGACGGAGAAGGATAGATGGCTGCCAGAGGCAAGAGAGAAATCATTGCTAATGGGTGATGGAGCCACAACACTCAGTATACTGTCCCAATGCTACTGAACTGACGCTTGAAAATGGTTAAAACAGCCAACTGTATGTCATGTGAATAACCACAGGTAAACATACACATACACACAGGACGGTGGAAAGACTTTTTAAGAACCTCCAGGAATCTGGGGATTTGAAAAATCATTATTTAAGATGTGGGAAGCACAGTAGGGCTACGGCGGCACATGCCAGGCATTCTAGGAGCACTTTGGAGATGGAGACAGGAAGGTCAGAAGTTTAGGGCCATTCTTCAATCCATAAGGAGGTTGAGGTCAGCACGATATACATGAAATACAGCTCAAAATTTTTCTGTTTCTAAGATTGTCTATGTAATTGGCCAGTGATAGTGAAATCACAAGAAAAGACAAGCCAACACCATCGTAGACCACAGGGATCCTTCCAAAACATTTCTCATAACGAGGGACAGATCTACATAGTCAGCTTGTGAATAGTAGGTTTCTAACTTGCAACTAGATGCCAGGCAATAAGCTGAATGTGAACAGCACATTTTAAAAAAAATTGAGTGTGCAAACTGTTCCCTTCTCAAACCCTTTTTGGGCAAAGGCTACTGCTCCACGGGCATTCCAGAATAAGGACAGCCTGTGAGCCCAGGTCAGCTTTGTCCTGTTCCTTCTGGAGAAGGCAGGCTGCTCTCCCTACAGCAGCCCTCTCTGGGCCCTTTATTGAGTCTGGAATTTGACACCCTTGGTGAAGATCAACCTGTGTTCTGATCCTCTGGCAGGGCTGCCATCAGGAAGCACCAGGGGTGGGGGTGGGGTGGCACTTAGTGCCCAGAACTCAGAGTTTCCAGTTTGCTGTCACCAGCAAGGCACTGATTGTATCCAGTTTATATCTTGAGTATAATGTACACAGAATTCTGAAACTCGGTTTGAAAGCTACCAGCCTAATGCAATGCCGCTCCCTCCTCCCCGCTTCCCCGGGATGAGTAGGCAGAGTACAGAAGATGAGCAGTGTCCTGTGAGTGAGTGAGAGCCTAGAGCTTGGGTTGGACAGAGAGGCCCTTTGCACTGCCCCAGGCCCGGCAGCCACACAGGGCTAGCAGGAAGTCACTGATTCTCAATTGTATCTCAGCTTTCTCACTTTCTGTCAGTGTTGCAGCTAATATCCTGAAGTCTACGAATTAAATTGACACCGTAAATGATAGACACACACCCCAATGGCACAGAAGCACCTGGTGCTCATGCTCCCCGCTGGTATGTTGAAGCTCCTGTCTTCAGTGTGGTGGGGTTTGGGCAGATGGGAAGTTATTGGAACTCAATGAGGTCGTGGGGTGGAGACGTATGAGGGGACTTATGTCCTTATAAGGAGAAGAGGGTTTAATTCTTTTGCCATGTGAAGACACAGGGAAGGTGACTGTCTGTGAGTCTGGAAACTGATCTTGCCTTCTCCTGAGCCTGAGCCTGAGCCCAGCCAGGAGTCATCACAGCCTCCAGGGCTTCGAGGAGTAAATGATGCTATTTAAGCCTCTAATCTGTGCTACTCTGTTATGGCAGCCCCAGGCTGACAAAGACAGCTTCCCATCAGGCTCCACAGAAGTACCCACAAGCAACTCAGGAGCAGTGGGAGTGTACCAGTCCTCAGAGCATTCGGCAAACTAGATAATGGATAAGGGTAAAAATGAGAGAAATGAATCGTTAACATACATCTATTGAACGCTAAATCTACGAAGCATACAAACTATTGATCATCTATTAATTCTAAAAGCCTCAATTATTTCCACAGCTAAAAAGTTTACATTTTCTGATTAGAATAGAGTTATTTAGAATTAATTTTAAGAAACTAGGCAAATAAAATACCAATTATTTTCAAATTAACCTCTACCAAAGGACTCCTTTGACATCTACACAGAACAAAAGAAAAACCAAAATTAGAAATATAGACCAAGCAGATGAGAAAAGTGGAGAGTACGACATTAGGGGAAGAAATGAGAATTTGCTTAGAGGAAAGTGAATAGCTTTGATTGTTTTCAATTTTAATAAGAGAGAACCAAAGCACACAAACATTGTGGTCAGGCCAAAATTGAAAAACAAAACTGTAACCAGGAAATGAAACTGGTAGAGACAAAATTAACTAATTGGAAAACAGGAAAATAATAAACCCTGAACCTGAAATTGTTGAAAGAAAAATTTAAAAAACTAATAAAATTGACAGTCTTCCAGTTTGTCACAGTGAACAGGAAAGGTGTCAGAGAAAGAGGCCACTGTTGTCTAATGAGGAAGACGATGAAGGTGTCCAAGAGAGGAGAAATTATAGAATGCCATGCATAAATCCAAACTGAAATGTTCAACGGCAAGTAGAAGGAAAATGGAAAATGAAATAAAAATTATCAAACCTGACAATCAGAATAGATCAGTATCCGTGGAAGGAATAGAAACGAGGCTCCAGGACTTACATCCATAAAAGGAGCCGAGCCCAAGTGTTTTATGGGGCAAAATTTTCAAAGCTTCAGGGCACACATAATTCTTACACTAGTTCAACTGTTCCTGATGGTCAGAAAAAAGATGAAAAGTGTCACAGTTTTCTTCATAAAGCTGTTTCCCAAAAGGGGTAAAGATGATTGACTGGGCGTGGAAGCCGAAATACAACTACAAGTAAGTATTATTGGGGTGGCTTCATAGTCAGTCAACACCTAATCCAAAGATGGAAGATAGGACAACGGGACAGGAGAAAATTATGTCAATGCCACCAAAAAAGACTGAAAAGCAAACCTGTGTTTGATGAAGCTGTAGATCCAGCTCTGATGAAACAGCATTCTAAAGTGGAAATAAATCAAAATGCACTTTCTAACAGGACCGAATAGTTCTATAAACTATGCAAAGGTCCTTCTTTATCTTGATGAGGTGTACTGACCCATAACCAACAGTCAGTGGTGTGTGTGTGTGTGTGTGTGTGTGTGTGTGTGTGTGTGTGTTTAAAATATCAAAGCAGAACCACCTAATGCCATGGTCACAAATGGATTTTGGAAGATGTGTGCCTGAAGCCTAGTGACGGCAACAGTTGTTGGGCCCAGAAGCACAGTAACACCAAGAGCCCAGAGGTTTCTGGGAAGAGTGGACACCCAAAAATGCATGGGATAATTTTGAAAAGGAATATTCACTCAGGGGTCTTAAGCCAGGAGGTCTTAAACTGATCAAAGTTCCTTACAAACACAGAGGGAGCTGTGAAGGAACATAGGAAAATTCAGCAATTCAGTTAGTGTGGCACCAACACCCAAGTACAGAGACTGAGGAATGGGAAAGAAGTAAAATAGATTCACGGTCCCTGTCACATGACAAACAGCAGTTTCAAAGTATGATCCGATCCGATAGATTATTCAGTACATCTACGGAGACAGATCTAAAACCATTTCAAAGTTAATACAGTTATGGGTCGTCTACCAAGATACAAACAAAAACTTCCAGATAGAATATACACCATGCTTTGGAAGAAATCGGCTATCTGACTCACACTGGGGAAGCGCCTCCAAGTATCCCTAGAGGACACATTCCATGAAAAAATGGATTAAAATATTTGACTGCATAGCTATTTTCTATGTCTACATGACCAAAAGAAAAAATAAACCCCATAAAAACACAAATAAAATGGTCGCCATGTATAAGGATTAGATAAATAAATATATCTCCAGTCTTCTCTTTAAACCCGCTTTTGCCCCTCAGCAGCCTATTAGCTATAGTTGTTCTATAGAAGCCAGGTGCCTCCTGGGAAGCTGGGGGGCAAGACTGAAAGCAGAGTCCCATTTATTTGCCAAGGAAGAGCCCTCAGCCTTGTCTGCTCTGGGGACTGTGAAGAGACGGAAGGAGATGGTGGAAAGGCAGCTAGTCATTTGTTCTGAGCTCCCTCCTCAACACAGCTCTAGGAGCCAATAAAATGACCTGAAGACAAAGGAGGGCAGGGAAGGTTCTCACACTCTCCATTCCCGGTGTGTGGGGGAGGCAGTCTAGCGCAGAGGGCCGTGGTGCAGCTGACCAGAGAGAGAGAGGGCAAGCCTGGGTCAGTACACACGTGCAAGGATCTCATAGACCTCTCTGTGCTGGGACCAGAATTGAAGTACCACTGAGAATTTGGCTTGGGAGTTACAGAGGTGGGCAAGGGGGCTCTTGGGATAGAGCAAGTGGACCCTAGCCAGGGCTAGTGGGATCACAGTCAGGCCTTGAGGGTCTATAATTGAAGGGAGGGTAGAGTGTGGCTGGCTCACCAGGTGAGGAGTAGTTTGTGGGTGATCAGCCTGAGGTTCCTCGGGTGTGAGAGTCAGAAACTAGATATCCAAGGGCCAACCACTGTGCTAACCAACCTCCCTTTGCAGGACACTAAAACACCACAAAGACAAGACACTAACAAGACACACTTAGGGTCATAGTCCGTATACTAAATATCTTGTAATGAGTTCCATAAAGGCTTGCTTCCAGGACTGGCAGTTTGGGGTGACACTGTGGACCTTCAGCGGATAGGGATTTATAGGAAGTCCTTATGTCACTGAGAGTGAGCTCCAAGGTGGATAGGGGATTCCTGTTCTCTCATCTTTGGTTGATTTTCTGGCTCACAAAGTTAGGTACTTGCTCTGCCATAGTCTCCCATCATGGTGCATTGTCTTTATCAGAAGCCCAAAGCAATGAGGCCACTGAACCTTGCACTGCAATCTGTTGAGCCATGAACCCAAAGAAACCAATCTCCTTGGGTAAGCCATCTTAGCAGTGGTTCTCAACCTCTGGGTCATGACCCCTTTGGGGCTGAATAACCCCTTCACAGGGGTCACCTAAGATCATCAGAAAAACACAGATATTTATATTACAATTCATAATAGTAGCAAAATCAAAGTTACAAAGTAGCAATGAAATAATTTTGTGGTTGGGGGTCAGCACAACATGCAGAACTATATTAAAGGATTGTAGCATTAAGAAGGTTGAACCACTGCCTTATAGTGATAAGAAGCTAACACAAGCCCTTATTTCCTGTCTCTGACAACCCTGGAGTTTTACAAGAATCTGGCATAGTCAGTATGTTCGAGGAGAGTTCTAGAAGGCCAAGTCCTCTGTTCTGAGGGCCCTCTGCTCCACGTGTGTATGTTGACATCTCAGCCTTCAATAGAATGGTGTTAGGAGGTAGGGGCTTTGGGATAGGATGAGGGAAAAAGCCCCCAAAACTCCCTTCTTCCATCATGACAGCGAGAACAGTGTATGAACCAGAACATACAAGCTCACTACAAACCCAATCTGCTGGAGCCTTGATTTGGACCTACCAGTTTCAGAGCTTCGGGAAATAAGTTTCTGTTCTTTAGAAGTGACCTAGTGTAGAATGTCAAAGTGGACCAAGGCACCAAGACAGGTGAAGGAGATGGGGTAAGTAGGATGATCTGATCTGAAGGAGCTAATTTGAGATGTTATTAAAAGTGTGAGCGGCTGTGTGTGTGAGTGTTTGTGGTGTGTGTGTGTGTGTGTGTGTGTGTGTGTGTGTGTGTGTGTGTGTGTGTTGCTGTGGGAATGAAAATAAAGCAGCCCTGACTCCTCAACCCATATGCGTTCTGCAGAAGGCAGGCAAGCCAGTAGTTATGAGTGATTACCATCTTCCATGGACGGAAGACAATAAAGAAACAGAAAAGTGCCCTCAAAACACAGACAAGCAATTTCACCAAAGGGAAAAAAATGTAAGTGACCAATACAAACGTGCAAAGAAATGTCCAAACAGCAGAGAAATCTGCCATTAAAAACAAAAGGCCACTATGTAAGTGTCAGACTGGCGAGCTAAATTGTTGGGTAGGAAGAAGAGAAATTCATTAGACAAAGAAAATGCCTCTGAAACATCCTCTTCCCCACCTAAAACTCTGAGGTGAGGCCATCGCTGTGTTCCTCACATGGTGCCTACAGAGTTCAGCTTCCTTGGGCTAAGACCTTGCCAGGCTAGGCAAGTGCTTTGGAAGAGTCAGCTATTGTTCAAAGCACTGCAGGAGTCCCGGCCAATAGCTCCCAAGCCAGCAATGCGTTCTTTTGAATCTGACTGTGCATCTTCAAGACGGATTGGTCCTGTGGAGGGAGCCCGAGTCAATTAAAGCCAACTGCGGGTATAGTATTTGTGATGATGAGATATGTTCTCTTGTAAATCAGAACGCAGGAGGCGCTGATCAAAGGGGCACCCAAGAGCCATGCAGAGGTTCCCGGAAAGAACACGTGATACAGATCACACCTGGCAGGCGGTAGCTCAGCCTGTCCGATGCAAAAGTCTCACAACTGGTCTATCCACAATCTTGCTTTCATCAAGTCTGTGAGATGTTGAAATGTGAGCTTGTCATCTTTGTGCCCTGGCTGTCATTGGATTAAAAACAACTTGTAAAATGGCTCTCAAACCTTGCCTGATCTGGTACCTCTCTTTGCAGCTTCATCTGATACCCACAGGAGCATCTGGAGAATCACTGTGAGCATCAGGCTAGCCCTGCCAAATTCTGTGTACATTCTGTTTTGTTTTGTTTTGTTTTTGATAAGGTATCGTGTAGCCCAGGCTGGCCCTTGAACCCACTACATAGTGGGCTTGAACTGCTGAACCTCCTGAACCTCCTGCCTCCACCTCTGAGTGCTGTGATTCCAGGTGTATTCCACATGCCTGGTTGATTAATTGATAGGGATGGAGTCTAGTGTGCTTCCTGAATGTTACAGAAACGCTCTACCAACAGAGTCACATATCTAGCTCTCTCACTCACTTTTAACCACTAATGACCAACCAGTTATGTAGATCTTGGCTTAAAGGTTAGGTCATTCTGTGAGAGAATTTCAATCTTTGATGCCTAGGACCATCCTAGTACACTGTATGGGTTTTTAAGGTACCATCTAGACCCACTTTCTAGCATTGTATACAGTTTGGGGTTGTTCGTGTGTGTCTGGAAATTGGAAACCTTCAGGAAGGACAAAAAAGGACCTTGAGTGTTATGCAAAGTATAGCTCATGAGAAGTTCTCATTGTAGTCAGAAGATAAAAGAGAGAGGCTATTTGACACATCCATGATGAGCACTTGGAAGGAAGACCACAATTCTCCTTCATCCCTATGTGGATTCACTCCTCCCATATCAAGACACTGACTGATCTGCTTCTCTTTGGACTAAGGTGGGTCTCCTCACTTGCTTTGATCCAGAAAGAGGAAGCAGTGATGCTGGGCCCGAGGTAGATGTAGCTTGTTCCACAGAGACCTGGTAATACTCTAGCGTGGAGACAAATGGTCCCACTACAAGAAAATCGATTTAGAGCATTGGAGGAATGGAGGCCACCATTGAAGGCCAGCCAGTTCTGATCACTATCCAAGCTGGGTTCTGACGTCCATCCACAGACTCACATGCATTTGCAGTGCATGCTGCCTGTGGCACTGCATTGGGGTGGTTTGTGATGAAATATTGGTCTTTTATCTTAAACCCTGATCATAATTAGATTGCCATCATACTACTATCTCCAAGACTTCAACCTTTTCTGTAATAACCAGGAGCCTGGTCTCATGTTACCAGGGAAGCAATGATTGACACCTGGGCACCTATTGAGGAACCAGTCATTATGTGACATGTAGAAGCCGTTGTATGCATCAGTGGTATATTTTATGCAACTTTGGTATATTTTCAGATGTCTGAAGCCTTTACTACATATTCAGCTGTCCTGATTTTCAGGGATTTGTCATCATTATACCCAGTGTTTCTCTAGCCACCTAAAATATAGTAGATAGTCTATGAAATAGTATTGAGTAAACACATCATTTTCTCTGCTCCCACTTAGTAAGCCTCTCGCCAGCTCTTCCTTCACCCCAGCATCCCAGCTTAGAACACATTTTCCCTCACTGCTGCTGTATATTTTCTGTCTTCCAGGGAGCACAATTCTCAAATGTTCTCTGCCCATGTAAGTCAAAATCCAACCCATTTATTGTCTCCTTTGATGCAGAAGCAACAATATGGATCCAACAGCAATGCCAGCCATTGCGTTGAAATAGGGTACTATATACAGAACTCAGGCATGTTTGATATGTTTGATAAATGGTGCCCACTCTTGCTTTCCAATGCTCTCTCCCTCTCATACCCCCAGGGATAACCACCATCCATGGCAACAGCCATAACCTTATGGCAACAGCCATATGTCAACACATCCATAATAATTTGTAGCTCGTACGAGTCCTAATAAGATCAGTGATTGTCATTTACTTGAGCTAGGCACTACATGGAAAGCTGGTTAGTATGGCATCTACTGTTTTATGAGAAAGGGAGCTAAGTCTCAGGCCTCGGGAAGTGGTAAGTGACGGACAAGGGGTTAAGTAACAAAGATGATGTTATGCAGCTGCTGGACCTTCCCTAGGGGACAGTCCCCAGCCTTCTTTCCTTTCCATAGTTGAAGGCTGACACCTTCCTAGCCTCTCCACTCATCTCTGCCATCAACACTCACTTTTTACAAGCTGTCTTTGCAACTTCAGAATGGCTGGTAGCAGCCTCCAGTGTGGCCTCCCTCAGCTGAATGACTTCTGAGTTTCAACAGAACAATTGATTCACAGAAAGGAAACAGGACAAGCAAGACTTGCGTTTGAAAGCAGTTTAGTTGGACACACTATTCAATCCAGCATACATCCCAGGCTCGGTGGGGAGAAGCTTGGGGGAAAGGGGCTTGGCCTAGCAATGTCAGAGTGACAAAGCCTCCTCCTGGTCCCCATGGGGACTATTGAAGGACGATGTCTCTCATAACTCAGGCTGCTCTCTAACTCACTGTAATTTGAGTGTAGTGTAGTGGAGGGTGACGTCGAACTCTTGGTCTTCTGGCCACCACCTGTCAAGTGCTGAGATCAGAGGTATGAGCTATTACACCTCAGTGGTCAGAAACCTTTGGTAACCAAAAGGATTGCCTCATTTGGTTTTCCTTAGACAGTACACATGTGGATGTTTCACTCTCAGCTTGCCACACCCCCTTCCTTGGGGACCCAGTTTTCTTTCTTTTCATTCTTGGATAGCCTAATACAGATTGATGGCCTCTTCTCTTGGGGTTTGGTAACATAATGGCATATTTATTTTTCTGTTCACATCTTGTGTGAAAAATGCACTCAAGGCTGCTAATGAAAACAAATAACATCTCACTGATGGCTCAACGGAAGTAGTGCTGTCTTAAGAACCTGCTCCATCAGCAGTGGTATTCTAGAAGCTTCTTCAGTGACTTCCAGATGACCACAACTGCTATATTTCTCACCACAAGGTCCTAATACTGCTTGAGCATGTCTCTTAGGCCCATGCTAATTACTCACTTTGTCTCTTTAACTAGCTTGCCAGGCCCTGGAAAGCAACGGCATGCTGTATGCATCTTTCCATTCTTTCTGCTTTGGTATTTTGGTTTTATCACCTGTCTGTATCTCCTGGGAGAAACATCTTCATATTCCTTTGGTGCTAGAAGGAAATTGCCAACCACATATTGGTGAGTTTAGGGGTCTCCCATCTCACCGAGCAGCCTTCTGACACACTGTTAACCATAGGTTTTCAATTTTCCTCTTGACTCTGTGTCCTTTTTATTTTATTTTTTACATCACAAGCCCCTCTGT
Source organism: Onychomys torridus (assembly GCF_903995425.1). NCBI lineage: Eukaryota > Metazoa > Chordata > Mammalia > Rodentia > Cricetidae > Onychomys > Onychomys torridus. The sequence goes on along the minus strand of NC_050451.1, from coordinate 55,203,266 downwards.
CACAACATCTTTACCCAAGCATTATCAACTCCTTGAGAGTGCACTTAAATAAGCCCAGGAGAAGACTCCATTAAGTCCCAGGCATCCACCTGCCCTTCAGGACGTCAGGACTTGAGTCATTATGCCCCATCTCTTTTAGAACCCATCACCACCACAATCCTGACGTCCCAGATATCCATCGTCTCTAACCCTCTCCACCATCTGCTCTGTGTGGGCTGTGATCTGACCCAGTCCATGTCTATCCACCACAGATGTGCCGTCTTTATCCTGCTCCCTAGGACTCCTCTCTATCCTCAGCCACACCCCTGTAGCCATCAGCCACTTAGCTTTGGGAGAGCACCATGCAGCCTTCCCTGCTCTGTTTCATATTCATGATCATAAATTCCAAATAGGCCCTTGGGACTTTTCTGCCTTGACTAAATTTTCATAATACACAGACTCTCGTTCCTAAGATATTTCGTGTCTTTTCAACAGACACATTCCTCATTCCTTCCCCTCCCTGCGTCTCAGCTCACTGGGGGATATTGAAGCATTCTGATGAGGCCTCTAGTGCTCTCCTTCACTCCTTCTTGCTATGGTGCTCACGTCCTTGACTTCTTTGTCATTTCCTTCTCTTGGACACTTCTCTCTACTCTTGTCTATGTCATTGCTGTCCTGCTCTATCCAACCTTTCCCATCAGAATACAAACACCATGACCTGTCTTCCGCTTCTGAGAATTGCCTCTGGATCTCTCCAGCAACACCCTTACCCAACTCCACTCTAGCAAACTCTTCCTAAGAGCTGTTTTTCCTCACCCCTCCCCCCACCCGATCTTCCGTTTTTCCTCGAAGATGCGAAGTTGGGCTTTTGTTCCCATCTCTTTACAGAAGTGGTCAGCCCCACCCGACCACTGTCAGTCAGTTGTGACTGCCTCATCACCAAGGCCACTGCTGGTGTCCAGCAGCTGTGTGTGACACACTGGACTATTCTTATTTCTGTTGTGATCTTTCGAGACAGGCTTTCTCTGTGTAACAGCCCTGGCTGTCCTGGAACTCACTCTGTAGACCAGGCTATTCTTGTTTTAAACAGTTATCTTCTGCCTTGGGATTCTACATTCTCCTAACTTTTCTCCTACCTCCTGAGCCACACTCCTCCTCTCTCCTGCCTGTTTTCTTTCCTGTCCGACACCTACAAGGCTCAGTTCTTCTGTCTTTTCTCTGAATGCTTCCTCTCTGGCAGATCTCCCCATGCCTCTTGATGTACACATGGATGTGTCCAATGTTTTACTCTTAGCCTGTGTCCCTTCAAAATTCCAAATTTGCACTGCTACCCACCTTGTAGACACTCAGATGTCTAATAGACATTTCCAGCATAGTGGGAAAGCAACACTATGATGTGCCACCTTCTCCAGCCCTTCCCAGCTCTCTCTCTCTCCCTCTCCTCTGTCTCTGTCTCTTTCTCTGTTTCTCTCTCTCTTTCTGTCTCTCCCCTACCCCCCATCAAATAGATCGCCATTTACCCAGTTATTTAGGTTCTGAACTTGGAAATCACACTTGATTTCTCCTCTTTCTCTTTCCCCTGTCCACATTTGTCAGCTCTGCCTTTGAGGGAAGCGCCTGCTCCCTCCCCACTGCCTCCACTTGCCCAGCACACCAGAGTCTAAGGTTTCACGACTTCTCTCCCAGGCCTTTCTGAAGCCTCCTAGCTGGTCTTCCTGTTTCTACTTTTGCTTACAATCAGCCATTTTCCACCCAGCTACCACAATAATCATTACAAAGTACAAAGATGAGCCACCCCATTGCTAAAAACCTGCCAACAGCTTCCAACCGCAAGTAGACAAGTACACGAATTTTACTTGACCAAAAAGACCTCACATGCCATGACCTCATCTGCCCTCAGCCTCTTTTCACCCTTGCCTCTTGCCCTTGCTTAAGCAGATGAAGCTTTTCTATCTCTGCATTTGCTGTTGCCTTTGCCAACACGCTCTTTCTTCTGGATTTTACAAGCTCAGTGGAGTCAATGCTCTGCTTGAATGTCTCTACACTGCATAGAACTTCCCAGACTGTTCCATCGTCCTTAGGCTCCCTGGCCTCTCACTCTGCTTGCTCTCTGATAGCTCTTATAAACTCTTAACCTTTAGAGCACATTTGCCGATTTCATGGGCAAAGGCTTTTCTGCCTTGTTCCCCACTAGTAGCTAAGACAAAGGGTGGGTGAGCATTTGTAGAGTGAGCAGGTCCAGCTATAATAGTGTACTCTCGGGGATGCAGAAAGAGGAGGAATGTGGGGAAAGAAGTAAGCAGAGAGGCCAAAGAGTGTCCTGTAAATTCAAAGCTCCAACATCCTTGCAGGAGAAGAGGTAGGAACAGTGATAGGCAGGCACAAAGAAGGTCATATGGCAAGTCAGCCTCTCCAGTAGCCTTGTTCTACAGAACCCCCCAACAGTACAAATCATCTGTGTCCCTACTGTCTCAAAAATGTAGCTCCTGGTCACAGCTGCTCATTGAGCACTTGAGAAGTAGCTAGTGGGATTGAGAGATGGAATTTGGGTACAATTTAATTTTAATCCACACTTACACAGTTACACATGGCTGGTGGCTATATCATTTGATAGAACTTGAAAAAATGTCTTTCTTCCACCTGTGGTGGCAGGATGATAGTTTTGTTGAAAAGTCTGATCAACATCTGGGGCACCGTTGTTGGCACTCAAAAACTCAACCTATTATTTTGATGCAATGTCTCCAAGTATGGTACTGTAATTGACACTGGCCTCATAGGAACTTTAGAGGGGTTGTATTATTGTTGTTAGTTGCTGTAATTTATGTTTGTTAGAGTTCGTGGTAACCAGCCCATGAGTCTGGGTTTTAGCTTACAAACTAAAAATAGCAAAGAAGTGCTTTGGGATTGCATCGAAGGCCCTTCAGAGACGGGACTGTTCTGAGTGGATCAGCTTGTTGATACTTGGAATGAGCTAATTAATTTTGATAGCAGCTAATTTTGCATCTGCAAAAATTGGATTTGCAACATTATTGTACTGTTTTCAAGCTGTCATCTATAGCTTCCGGGATGATTCTGGGTGAGAGTGATACCTGCTTTCAAACTCGCTGCTGAAAATGAAACAGTGTTTGCTTCCTGGGATTGACGTGCTGGATTCTTTACAGGTTTTAATTGGTTTGCACGTCAAAAACAAAAACAAAAACCATTTCTGTTGTCATCGGTGGCTTACCATATTCTCTTCCGTAATGAATTCAGAAAACAAAATGGTCAGACAGAGCCTAAGCAGACACTAGAACTAACACAATGGAACGGACCATCTAACCCAATCCTGCTGTCACACGTTTGCCCAGCAGTAAGCATGGTGGTTATTTACAAGCCAATAGGACTTTCTTCCCCACTCATAGTAGACCACAAGCAGTATTCAGCAGCCTGCTTTGGGGACACTAAAGAGAGTGAGTAGACTTAAAATAAACAGGCTTAAAAGCATTAGGAAAAGTTGACATTCTCGACAAAGAGACCAAGGAATCTGGATCAGCCAGGAGGAGCCTTCTTTGGTGCAGAGGACCAAGTGACCTGGGACCCAGTGCAAAGAGGACTGGAATAGAAAGCTGGGAAAACTCTAATCCCCGCCAGGGAGTCCTTCTGTGCACTTTGAAATGCAGACCCCTTCCTCTCACCCTAGGCGAAGTCTCCCGTGGAGACTCCCCTCCCCGTAAACCTTAAGCAGTGGGGTTGAGAACACTCACCAATGGGCATCACTAGGAAGAAAGGCAGCCAGCAGAGAACGAAGCAGCCCACCACGATGCCCAGAGTCTTGGCGGCTTTCTTCTCTCGGGAAAACTTGAGCAGCCTCACGGAGAAGTGAGTCTTATTCTTGGCACCGTTCACCCCACCGCCTCCTGCCGGGACATTTTTCCGGTGGATGCGGAGCGTCACTTGCTCTGAGTCCGACCTGTCGGTTTTAAGGCCGGACTTGAGGCCTCGGCTTTCTCTCTTGGCCACCACATAGACTCGGCAGTACATAACCAGGATGATGGCCAGTGGCACGTAGAAAGAGCCCAGCGCAGAGAACAGCACGTAGCCAGGTTCCTCATTAATCTGGCAGATGGTCTCATCCTCAGGTGCTGGCTGCCTCCAGCCAAACAAGGGTCCGATGGAGATGACCAGGGAAAGCGCCCAGACACAGAGCAGAGCCCTGACGCCCCTCCTCTGGGTGACAATGGTGGGGTAGCGCAGCGGGTAGCTCACACCAATGTATCGGTCGATGGAGATGATGCAGAGGCCCATGATGGACGCTGTGCAACATAGGACGTCCACCGCCGCCCAGATGTTGCAGAAGACCCTGCCAAAGGCCCAGTAGCCCAGGATCTCAAAGATGGCTGAGAAGGGGAGCACGGTGGAGGTGAGGAGAAGGTCTGCCACCGCAAGGTTGACGATGTAGTAGTGAGTCACTGAGTGCAGATGCCGATGGCAGGCCACTGAGAGGATCACTAAGATGTTCCCCAGCACTCCGAATATGATGAGTCCCCCCAAGATTACCCCGAGCAGAATGGCCTTAGAAATGTTCACCGGTGCTGGTGGGTGGGTGCAGTTGGAACCTTCGGAAACATTTTCAGCGAGAAGCACCATGGTCCCAGGGAGGGGGGCCAGGTCCGGCTCTGGACGGCCACCCTCTGGTGGGGGGCGGAGGTGGGAGTGAGGAAGCCAAATCAAAAAACCTCAGCTTGGGGGAATCCTGCCAGCTGAGTTGGGCTGGGGAAGGGAGAGAACACACCTGTTGGAAACCACCCTGGGCAGCTCTGGCAACCCTCAGAGGGCCACACTAAGTCACAGATCATTAACGGTGACATGGCCAGGAAAGCTCTGGACTGCTGAGTACACCTTCCCTACCCTAAGCATACAGCAGAGGTTCAAGGGGACACGCTGTGAATGCAATCCCAGAGATTACAGGAGCTCACTTTTCTGTGTGGTCTGATCCATCCTGTGCATTCATAGATAAATTAGAAATTCACAAGTATATTGCCAGTCTTTGCCGAAAGGGTAGCAGCTAAGTGTGGCTCAGCTGTCGAAGCTCAAAAGGAGGGACCCTGGGCATCTGGGCGCTGCATCTGGCCAGTAGTTACACTCAGCTTGGTCGCCCAATTATGGGCTCCTGCTAGTTCCAGCTTCTAGGCGTTCTGGCGAGGTTGTATGGGTCTGAAATATTTGCTGAGACCGAAGCGGCCCTAGAGCTTCGTTCATCTGAATCCAGCTGAAAATAAAAAGCGCAGAGAAAAAGGCGGACAGTGAGCCAGGGGCCCTAGACAGCCAGGCCCTGCTGAGCTCGCCCAGTAGTAACCAGACTCCTGCTGGGAGCCTGCTGCTCTGCAGTCCAGGAGTGGCTTTGTGAGGCCTTGACGCAGGCGATGAGTGGACACAGGAGGGGATCGCGTGCTCTGTTACTTTTCTCAGTTCTCCCCAGTGCTCCCCTCTGGGAGGCTGCCTTCGAGTGCTCCACCTCCCCGTGGCTGACCAAGTTCAATACCCAAACCAAAAATAAAGAAAAAAAAAAATCCCCACCTCAAATTATGACAACCAAACCCCAAGCTGCAGTAGCTGGAAGCTGGATTTCGAGAGCCAGGATGGAGAAAATAAAACCCCGAAACGCCCCCTCCCTGCACCACCCCCACCCCGGCTCCACAGCCTGGTCTGCAGCGGCGGGTTGTCGCACAGAGTCAAGCCGGTGGAATCTGGAGGATCCTCCGGGGCGCCTTTTGAACAGGTTGCACCACAGTCACCTGGAGAGGGCGGCCTGGGAGAGCGAACCTCAGAGAGCACGGAACCGCAGGGCCACGCGCACGCTCACTCCCGCGGAATTGGCGCTCGTGGGAGCAGAGCGCGCGAGTCTGTCTACCTGCCAAGCTCCCCGCGCGCGAGAGCCAGGTTCCCAGCAAAGCCGATCCCCAGGGCTAAACAGGGCCCTGATGGATTCAAGCAGGATCTCCAAGGGGCGCCCGCCCTATGGATTCCAGCCTCTAGCCACACCCGGGCTTCTGGGGAGCTGAGTAGGAGCGCATCACTCCTCGGACCAGGCTTTGCGAGTAATAGTCACTGCGGATTCCCTAAGGGTCTAAAAAAAAAATCAAACATGCGTGCCAGCAGTCGGGGATGTCTGGGACTTTCTGGGCCAGGGGTCATGATCTACCTAAATAACCCGATTTCTACTACTGCAAAAGGACCAGGAAACGTGAGACAGGAGTGCCGGGCTTGGGGACACGCACACTTCGTCTTTTGAGGTTGAGCCCCAAGGCAGGGATCTCAGGCGAAGGCTGCTGTGAAAATGCCAAGTTCAAGCCTTCACAGGCGATATCAAAAACACGCCACTGCGGAACCCGCTTTCTCCCATCTGGGGTCTATAACTGGGTTAAAATGACACTTGTTAACTAGAAGGTAACTTCTCACGGCAAATCAAGAAAACACAGAGCTCTGGGGTGCTGGTATTCAAATCGGGTCCCGAAGGGGAGACGCGGGGCTAAGTGGAGGTCCAGTGTCAACTGGAAGCCGGGCACACCTGCCTACCCCCACCCGGCCCTGCGGGATGCCTGAGCCGGGTACCGCAGCGCTACTCACCTGCTGCGCGGATGCGGAGGCCCCAGCGTGGCGAAGAGCGGACCTTCAGTCCTTGCAGCGCCGCCTGCTTCTCTGCAGGGAGGAGAGGGGACGGTCTCCAAAGACCAAGTCCTAGTCCTTAGCACCCGCTGACTCACCCACCACTGCCGAGCACCTTAAACTCCGGGCTCGCTTCTGCTTCTCCTAGATCTTTTAAAAATAAAGACTGGTAACAGAGAAAAGAAAAGACAAACATAACGAGCCAATAACTCCGCGATCACCGGTTTGATATTCAGTTCCTGGACACCAGAAAAGAGAAGCGAGGAACTTTGCGGCTCTGGTTGACGTAGTACAGGCAGTAGCCCAGAGAGTACCGTAATCTCCAGCTGTTACCGTATTCCTCTGCGGCAACCCGCACAATCTCGTAAAACTCGGAGTTGGTGGCTTCTTCCTTCCTGCCTGGAAGTGGATTCATCCCGCTCTTCTCTGTTTCTCTGTCCCTCTATGTCTCTCTCTTCCTCTTTCCCTTTCCTCTCCTCCCTCTCTTCACCCTGGATCCCTCTCCCTCCTTCCCTTCTCTGAGTTTCCACCTGTCAATGGGCTGATACACACATTGAAACCAAACCAACAAACACAGACATCCTTCCAAATTTTTACCGAATAGACCATATGTTTACAGAAATTCCCCAAAGGTTACTTTAAAAAGTTTAGTCGTGGCCCTGGGTTTGTTCAAGTCAGAAAGCGGTGTCAAAAGTGTAAGTGCATGGCATTGTTTGCAGATGTTTAAAAAGCACGCAAAGCAGAGAAGATTGCCTGGGTTTGATTGCAATAGTTTCAGGAAAATAAAGACTATTAAAAATATGATCCAACTTTCATTCGGTTAGACAGCGTTTTAAAAATTATATGTTCTCAAGGCAGTTTCTATGCAATGTAGTATCTTTAAATGTATCTGTTTCCAATTCTCAAAAGAAAATGTATCCTTGGAGGAGAATTTCTTCTCTTCCATTTTTTTTAAAATTTTTTTTGAGTGGAGGGCTCACATAGTCTTATTTATTTATCTATTCCTGTCAAATTCCATGGTCTGCTTAATTTAGGACTACTCAGAATATTAAGAGCAAACAAGAGTGCCCAGTATGGTGCCCATTTCTGAGATCATCTTCTTTCGTCGATATTGACTCAGACAGAACATAATTTTTTTGAAGTGCTTTCTAGAATCCCTTACGTCTGGTAATACAAAAGTAGCCTTAGGTGAACACTGCGTGTAGTAGGTAGAGTCTTTGCTTGCATGAATGTACAAAATCCTGGGTTGGACCACAAGAGCGCTGTACCTGTGTTCCCTCTCCTGAACAAAAATGTGTTAATACTACTCATTTTCCAAAAAAGATGTTTACAGACTTAAAAACAAATAGCAGTATGCCACAGTGTGGAGAGACACAGCCATGTGGTGAGATGAAGGGTCCTTTAACACTGAATACCTGGTACTTAGAGTTCTTTCTCCTCTCTACACAAAATCCCTCAACCCCATGCCTGGAAACATAATACCCACACCTACTATGTTTGATTCGATTTGACATTAGTGGCATTTAAAGAGTGTGTGTGCAAATGACTTGCTTCTTCACAAACTAACTCTTGGAGTCTGGAAGAAGCCTGGTGGACACGCAGACAAGAAATTTGGCTCTTTTAACACTAGCCCGTTAATGACTAGATTATATGCTTTCTGAGATTTCCAAACCCATTTGGAGGAGGCTCTGCAACCTCTAAGACTTTCACCCCTATCAGATAAATGTGTAAGAGTTCCTTGGGAATCTTGCCCCCTAGAGGGAGAGCCATTGTTCAGCTTTGTATCCTTTTACCCAGCATCTTGAACATTCATTCTCTTTAACATACGGTCCATGGTAGAGAAGGGAAGTGTTTTTGTCTGCAAGAAAACAAGCTCTGGAGGGAAAAATGAATGAAGGTCTTTGGAATTCCCAAATCTCTAACCCATAAAATGGGAACACATCCATCCCAACCACTAACTACCTGTTGCCCAAATCCAACATCCACTTTCTGCAACCAAGTAGGTTTCAGATTTCAAATGTCAGTCTTTACAAAGAAGACTCTCAACACAAGCCTTCTGGTTGCTAACCACCAATTAATTCACAAATGGGAAACTACTTACTCATAGTTGTTTTTTATCAGCTTATGTTTATTATACAAAATGATTGCTTTAAAATGTTTTTATTTGGGGCTGGAGGGATGGCTCAGAGGTTAAGAGCACTGACTGCTCTTCCAGAGGTCCTGAGTTCAATTCCCAGCAACCACATGGTGGCTCACAACCATCTGTAATGAGATCTGGCGCCCACTTCCGTATACATAATAAATAAATAAATCTTTTTAAAAATGTTTTTATTCAACTATGTCATGCACTTTGACCATATTCACCCCCCATTTTTCTCTCCCACTAGTTTGCTAAATCTTCACAAATAGTTCCCATTCTACTAAGTTCATGTCATATATAATATTTATGTATTTTATACTCATATATGTATAGATCAAATTGTACACATGAAAGAAAATATGCAATGTTTGCCTTTCTGAGTCTGGCTTATTTCACTTAGCACAATGGTTGCCAGTTCCATATCTTTCTTATAAATGACATAATGTTTGTTGTTCTTCATGGCTGACTCAAACTCCATTGTGTACATACTACACATTTTCTTTAGTCACTCTGTAATGCATGGCTGACACCACACATTCCTGATACAGGGTAAAAGGAAGGTGTAGTGAAGAGACAGCGGCCATGGAGACCTGAGGAGCAAGTCCCACCTTCTGGGAAGCTTTTCTGGGTCTTGGTTTTCTAATTTTTAAAGGGAACAGTGAAACCTAGCAGAGTCGATAGTGGGCTTGAATGAATTTAACTCTCTGAAGAATATTGCTGATGGCCCTGATTGGCTCTCACTACTAATCTTATGAATGAATTAATCTTGTGAATTCCTTTTTTCCCCTGTACATTTTGGGTTACTTTAAGTTGAAATATGCATCTAACCTAACATAGGCTATGGATGCTCAGCTTGAAAAGTCACTTGGGAAAATGGTGACATCTAAAGGATCCAACATGGCACCATTGGACCTGCTCTTCTTCTCTCCCTGTGTCTGCAGGGGCCATGCAACTTCATGTGAACCCCTCAGCCCAGGCATCCTGAGAGCCACCTGTTAGCAGTGGATCTTAACAAGTACAGATCTGTGATGTCTGTCCAGAGAGGATGGAGACAGATGAAATTCCTAAAGACCAGAGAGAGAAGACTGTCACTATTCAGAGTTCAGGTTCCAATAAGGCACAGGACTTTAGTCCCTTGGACCCTTTATAGCAAGGAGAAGTCTGTGGTATAGGGATTCAGAGCTGGGTTCTCTAACCTAGAAACCCAAGGAGATGCTCCTCTTGCTCCACTCTGAAGTATGTGTGACCAGGTGTGATGGAGGTCAGAAACGCCGTTGATGGTGAGGTTTTGGGAAAGCCTGTGGGATGCCACTTGACTGAAGGATTGCAGGATAAGCCAGATTCAGTTGATAGAAAGAAATGGGAAAAACAACTGGATAGAGCTGAGTCACAATGTGTGTGTGTGTGTGTGTCTGTGTCTGTGTCTGTGTCTGTGTGTCTGTGTCCTCAAGCATTCAGTAACATTGGAAGAATCGTTCTGATTGAGAAGGACTGGCCAATCAGCACATATCCGACACCATTGGCTGGTAGGATTGTGTTAGTGATTTGGGAGAAAGTAAGAGTTTGAGGTTTGGAGGAACAAAAAAAAAGACAATCTATGAACCTGCTTCTTAAAACACTGCACAACAGAATTAGGATCATTTTCTGGGATTTCTGATTTGAAGTGGCAGGGTAGATGGTTTAACGTTAGTATCCACCATAACGACCTGGCCTTATCTGTCAATTCTCTTAAGGCTTAGCAAGTTAAAGCGGGAGGAAAATGAAAAACATTGCTGAGAAGGCTGTGGATGAAGCAACAAATCACACTTCCCCAAACGAACATTATGTTCCAGTCCTCTGACAACCGGTGTAAAGCACACAGTGCACAGACTCTGTGGAAGGGGGCTTTGTGAGATCATAATTCTGACTTCGCCATAATTGCCCCAAACCACAGCCACATGGGAAAATAACCTGCTGCCAATGGTGTGAATCCAGCCTGCCATCTTCGCCTTGTAGAGCAGCACACTGGGGACATGGAGTCCAGACAGACCTTTGCCGCTCAGGCAACTTCACTCTTGTAGAGCACATCTGGCTTGATCCATGTCAATCAAGTGCTCTTGGTCCCTTGATCAAATAATATCTCAAGCCTGCTAAGACTGAGCATGTCTGAAACTCCACTAACTCCCCATGCTTCATTCCTCTCCATGTCCTGGCTGGATTTGGATCCTCCCTGCCTTCTCCATTTCCATCTTCCCTTTCCCAATCACAGGGATTTCCTCAGCAAGCTACTTCTCTGCTTAATCGCACTCTCTTCTCTGCTTCTGGGAGGAGTAAAATGAATGCATAAAATGAGTTTCTGTGAGATGTATTCATTCTTCTCATCACAGGCATTTAAAGAAACATGTTTATATATGTGTTTATATGGAGAAACTCTCCACATTAGCTATGCTCTAACCATCACAAAGTGTTGCATGTATGCCTAGGTCATCGAAGAACTGCATCTGCCTGTATTTCATGCACATGATGCAGGAGTTTATGAGATCCTCCTTCTGTGATGAGGAGCAGTGATCTCATGGAAGAGCTTACCCTTATCCTCTCTGAATTTCCCTTTCACATTTCAGAATTACTTTAGGAGTGAAATTAAGTCATGTGAGCCAGATGAGAAGTGACATTAATTTTAAAGGTTCTCTGAGAGACAGAAGAGATAGCTTGTCAGCTTGCCATGCAGGCATGCAGACCTGAGTTCAATTCCCAGAACCAGAAGAAACTGGGCATGGTGGCACACACTTGTCATCCCAACACTGAAGAGGAGAGACGGGAAGACCCCTAGAGATAGATAGCCAGCCTGGTGAAACCAGCGAGCTCCAGGCCAGTGAGGACCCCTTCTCAACAAATGAGGTGGACAGTGACTGAGGGACACGTGAGATTCATTGACCTCTGACCTCCACAAACATATGCACACACATTTATATAAGAACACACATAATTCTTTTTTTTTTTCTTCCCTAGACAGGGTTTCTCTGTGTAGCCCTGGCTGTCCTGGGACTCGTGATTAATATGCCAGGTTGGCCTCAAACTCAGAGATCTACCTACCTCTGCCCCCCAAGTGCTGGGATTAAAGGCATGCACCACCACTGCCTGGCTAAACACACATAATTCTCTAAAATCTTTTTGGAAGTCTTTCCAAAATGAAGACCTGGTAGAGCATTGGAACAGAGATGTTTCTTAGTTCCCTCTTGCTTCAGTTCAGTAAATATATGACATCATCTGAAGACTTGAAACAGCAGAGGCTTTATTCTTTTTATTGAAGGCTAAGCTTGCACTCTGGATCAATATCCAGACCTCTATCCAGTCTTGTTAATTTAACTGCCAACAATGCAGCCCTTCTAGAAGTCATGAGACATAAATTGGTAAGACGGTCTTGTTCCTCATATCAGCAAAAATCAAGGTACAATAAATTGTACTGCTTTAAAAAAGTTCTGAAATGGGCTTTATCATTATTGCACTCAATGGGAGCAATCAATGGCCCCAATGTGGGGAGGGGGACTCTAATATGCTTAAGAGAGGGGAAAAAGGAGAAAAGATAAGTTTAAAACTAGAAGCCACTGAAAACCCCCTGGAACTGTAAGCCCCAAAGGTACCCTTTCTTCTATAGCTGCCTTGGTCATTCACGTCTTGTCACAACAATTGAAGAGTAACTGAGGCAGGGGCTTACATAATCAGCTGAGGAAAAACAGGTAAGATGAGGTCTTGAAAACAGAGACTCCTAAGCTCTTTTCAGTCAATTCTTTTTTTTTTTTTTTTTTTTTTTGGAGCTGAGGATCGAACCCGGGCCTTGCGCTTGTTAGGCAAGCGCTCTACTATTGAGCTAAATCCCCAACCCATTCTTTTCAGTCAATTCTTAATGAAGTAAGTTAAATGCTATTTCATACTAACATGGTTGGGGTTCATCAGCCTTCTGGAGATGACTACACCAAATAAATAACATTTAAGTTAAAATGATGTATTCATCTTTTAAACCCAGCTTCAAGGTTAGATATCCATCTGTTCTCCCACAAAATTTGTTCCTTAGTTCCCATCTCCAAACATCCTGCAGCTAACAGTGGTCTATGGGGAGAATAGCAAGATGGATGGATAGTCAAATTATTGATTAGGATGAGTCAGCATGTGAGCTTCTAAAATGTCCAGAAATGACTGTTGTCCTTGGTTATAAACAAAGGTGGGTTAAGTCAGTTTCTTACTTCAGTGCAGATCCAGATGCTGAGGGAGTAGATTGGACCCAGAAGGGCTTCCCTGGAGAGGGTGGTGAAGGGCCTATCCTCTGTGCTTGGGATTTTGGATAATTGGGATTAGGGAAATGTTTTTAACAAGACACCAAAACCTCTGGGTTTATGAGGTGGTTGCTGCCGAGCCTGCAGACCTGAGTTTGACCCCTACAACTCACATGGAAGATGAGAATCAACTTCGAAAGTTGCCCTCTGACCTCCACACACAGGCTGTGGCATACACAGGGCACACACACAATAAATAAACATTAAAAACCCAGAACTTGTTAAAAAAAAAAGTCAGTGACTTGAGCCACATTAATATCCAACATGTCATTATAATAAAAGGAAGAAAGTGGCAGTGTTGAATCACAACTTTAATTGGGAGAGAAATGTTTAAAATATTTTAACAAACAAGATTATTTTTAGAATGTATATATTCTCTACTTTTCTGGACATTATTGTCCTGGGAGTCTGTCAAGGGTCCATCACTGAAGGCAGCAGACTGTTTCTCTTCTGGTTCTAGCATTTTCTCTTTGACCTGTATCTGCTCAGCTAGGATGCATGTATGGTTTGATAGTGGTCTCATCGAGCTTCTGGTTCTGTACATTTAGTTTCTCTTTCGTTTATTTCACTTTCCTGTGTTTATTATTCTTTATTACTTCTCCTTCTTATTTGTTTACTATTCTTTCAGATGTATATATAGTACCTTGACTATACCCCTCCAGCCCCCGTTACTTTTTCTATTTTCTGTCTTACCTTCTCTTTAAGGCCACTACTACACCAGTGCACACATGCTGCCTGGCAAGTTGGTACTGAAGTTCTGGTTATCAGACTGGGATGTGCATGTGCGTGTGTGTGTGTGTGTGTGTGTGTGTGTGTGTGTGCGCATGTGCTATTTTTCACTTTTAATGAGGAGAATGTTTGGGGACAATAGAACAGCTTAGAGAGTTCTCATGTCTTTGAGGCACACAGAAGACCCAGGGAGTAAAGGAACTAGAAGAATCAAATTTTAAAATGTCAAGTTGTTGTTGTTGTTGTTGTTGTTTTAAGCTGTGGATGCCAAATGCTACATATAAATAATGATAAAGCATATTAAAGATAAAAAGACAAAGTGTAGAATTGGAGATGGCTTCTAATACATATTTTATAAACAGTCTTACTTTGCCATCAGTACACCTTTAGAGGGTTGTAGGAAGAAGATAAAGTCAGTTTTTGTCAGTGGCAGTTCAGTGATATTTAATACTGTTTAATTCCTAAATGTTTTGGGCAGGGGAGCCTTGCAGTTAATGTTATTATCCATTTGCATGGAACTTATTTTTAATGAGGTATATTATGCTAATTATCAGCAAGATCTAAATTTTTCTCAAGCAATTAGTCTTCAGGCATTTTAGTTTTAGGAGGATGAAATCTTTGGCATTTATAATTGACTTCTCAAAATATTTGCTAGAAAAATATTTTTTTCTTTTGTGGTTTTTAATCCATTGAATGCAGAAAATCAAGAAACCACAACTCCCCCCCCCAAAAAAAAGTAGTTTCCCATATAAACAAAATAACAGCTTCTAAGAAAAGCTCAGAGCTTCCTAATAATTTATGATTCAAACCAATATTTCTTTAGGATTTTCCCACACTCTATCACTGGAACCAAATCCACACAAACTAATCCATGATGTCTTCTGAGAATTAATATCTTCTTGGAGTTCAGTGACATTCACAGTCCCCAAAGCGAGGCTTTACGTGCAGTTTAGAGTTGGTAAAGAATTTTCACATTCCTTCTCTAAGGCACTATGGATCATGGTTTTAAGACAATTCTAACTGGATAGAAGTTCACTGAGTGTATAGACTTCAGGCCTGGTTAATCTTGGTGTGTGATATTTCTATTTACTTGCATTTAAAAAATAATAGAGCACCTTAACTTTTTTTTTAAAGGCAAAGTAACTGGGACCTGGAGAGAGGCTCAGTGGTTAAGAGTGCTGGGTGTTCGTGCAGAGGACCAGGGTTCCGTTTTCACCACTCACATGGTAGTTCACAACCATCTGTAACTCCAGTTCTGAAGGACCCAGGGCCTTCTCCTGACCTCTAGGGCCCCACATGCAGGTACCACACATGCATACCTGTAGGCAAAACACTCAAATATGTAGAATAAAAATAAATTTAAAAATCTTTAAGACGAGGTAACCAAAGCTTAGAGAAATCAAATGCATTGAGGGCTGAATCACACACAGACTCAGAGACAGACAGGTTTTTGGAAACTAAACCACTAGCTCTTTTCAACATGAAAATGTCCAGAATGAAGTGAAATTCATGTGTCGCATGCATCATCAAATAGAAAGAATACTGCCATCTTGTAGCAGCTAATTAGACATTTCCCAGGAGTTAGCAAAACTGTATTTCAAGGGCAAAATATGACCCTCTACCTTATTCTTATTAATTATTTTTTAATGTTTGCATTTATTTATTTGTTCATTTATCTTGTGTATGTGTGCAGGTGTGTGTGCCACTGGGCATGTGTGGAGTCAGGAGTCAATTTGTCTGAAGTCATTTTTCTCCTTCTACCACGTCGTGTCTCAGGGATCAAACTCAAGCAGTCAGGTTGGGTAGCAAGCACTCTTAGAAGCACTGAGCCTTCTTGCCAGCCTGGTGAATTTTTCATATTTAAGTAAAGTGGCACGTTTCATCACAGTGTTTGGGACACATGTGACATTATATTCTATAGGAATGAACTCCCCTTCGCCACAGTGCTCTCCCACGCTTTCTACACCTCTTACCCCCAGCTCACTTTTTCCCTGCAGTAACCCTCCTTCTGCTTTCATTTCTTCTGTATTCCATTATCGTCTCCTCCCCAGGTTCAAAGCTCTCCCCCCCCCCGCTCTCAGGATCCCCTTTCTAGTGTCATGACCCCCACCCACACATATAAACAAACACATGTATACACACACATATCACACACACACACACACACACACACACACACACACACACACACATATATATATATATATAATTTAAACTTTATGTCTCACAATGGGAGAAAATGTGATAGTTCTCATTTTGAGTCTGCATTATTTCACTTAATATAATGATTCTCGTTGCACTTATTTTTCTGCAAATACCATGGTTTCATATTTCTTCCCAGCAGTTTAAAATCCACTGAGCCTAGACTACCACACTTTCTTTAGTTTTTTTAATTTTTGATTTTAATTTTGTTTTTATTTTTTGAGACAGGGTTTCTCCATGTAATTTTGGTGCCTGTCCTGGATCTCACTCTGTAGACCAGGCTGGACTTGAACTCACAGAGATCCACCTAGCTCTGCCTCCCAAGTGCTGGGATTAAAGGCATGCGCCACCAGGTTTACACTTTCTTATCTGTGTATTTGATGATGGCCATCTAGGTTGGTCCCCTCCCTGGCTATTGCTACTAGTACAGCAATGATTGTGAGTGTGCTGTAGAGTGTCATCCCGAAGTCACGTACAGTCTAATGGTTTATGATTCTCTAGTTAAGAATGTTTTATGTATTTTTAAAGTTCATAAAAAGAGTAAGCAACACTCACCCCACAAAGCACATGTAACTGAGATGTTCGAAAGCCATAATGACTAAAATAATTATGTTTTAGTTATTTTTTAGATTGGTTTTGCAGAACCCTGGTCTGTGGTGTTGTAGGTGCCAGGGAGAAGAGGAATAGGAAACCTGTTTGCTGGCAGATGTTCTTGTAGGTTGACATCTTTGCGGGAAGGATTGCCTGGAGTGTTTTCAATGCAACACTGCAGGTGATATGCGTAGGAAGACATATCTCATGGAAAATCTCTAGAAATCAATGTGCCATGCAGTTTTGGATTGAGATTACTGAACTTCAGTAGGAAAGGTCATTCGTTCTATGACTGGCTCCCCCTGGGTTCTGAAAAAGGCTCAGGCTGGCTGTGCATTTGCCCCCATGAGTCCTTTGGTTCTGTTTGTGAGGGAGCAATCATGGAACTACTATATATTTCAAGCTTGTCTAGCAGAATTCTGAGATGCCTGATACAGTTCCCTGCCTCAGGGTACCAGAGAGGACAGTTCTCAGTGGTGATTACAAAGGTTACCTCACTCACTGCAGTGTGAGAGACAATGTAGAAGAGACCAAAGATGATCCCACTCACTGTGGTGTGAGAGACGATGTAGAGGAGGCCAAAGGTTGCCTCATTCACTGTAGTGTGAGAGATGATGTACAAGAGACAATGATAACCTCACTCACCATGGTGGAAGAGATGATGTAGAGGAGACAGGGCTTGAGTAGACATCCTTTCACTCAACATATTCACTTGAGTTTATTGCTTCTATTATTTAACTATTTAATGTGAGAGAGACAAAGTTTGCTAAGGATGTCTTTTTCAACAGACTTTTATTTGATACCTGTTTTGAAAAGTATTGTGCCAAATATTAAGAATGTGAAGGTGAGAAAGACAACTGAGGGCATCAGAGACACATGTGTAATGACATTAATATATTGTAGTAATATTGAAGGGAAGTTTAAACATCGACATGATCATATTTCTCTTTTGTGAACAAAAGAGAATTTAATAAACAAAGGTAGCAATCAACTCTTCAGTCTCCAATTGAGTGTTGAACCAGAGATCTCACCACTGGTTAGAACCACCTCAGAAAGGCACCACCAGGTATCAAACCTATGTGCCATGTTGCAGAGGGCACAGGACCTTGTGTTTATGAGCAGGTGCTAGGGAATCCAGGAATGTTAAACAAGCAGAGTTGTCTCTTCAATGAGAGATGTAGGTCCAGGTTTCCACCCAAAAGGCTGGGAATGGATGTGGTTAATAGCCTGGTGAACTCTGCACTATCTATATGACTGAGACCATGACTGCCTCCCCATTCTCTTACAATCAGGCCTGGAGATGGTAAATAACTTGGTGACCTTTACACTATCGGTATGACTGAGAACACACCAGATCCTCCCGTAGGCCCTTAAGATGACACATGTAATCTATCTACAGAACCATCTTTATGGAAGAGGTGACACATGTACTTTGAAAAGAGTTTCAATGCAATTATGCCTTAAGCTGTATTGTGCATACAGGATTGTGTTACACAAGGAAACTTCTTTCTAAATTTTACTGTACTTAATATGCCTAGAATAAACTACCCGGTGTCAGACTAGAAGTTTGACCCAACACAGTCTACTGAATTGTGTTATACTGAACTTCCTCCTTGCCTCACTTGGATTGACACTGTGCTGGCCATGGTGTTTGCAGAGACCACCACACCATGTCTGCTTGGTGACAGTCTATACCAGCAGTTCTCAACCTGTGGGTCAAATGACCCTTTCACAAGGCTTGTCTAAGACCATTGGAAATATCAGATATTTACATTATAATTCATAACAGTAGCAAAATCACACTTATGAAGTAACAATGAAAATAGTTTTATGGTTGGTGGGTCACCACAACATGAGGAACTGTGTTAAAGGGTCACAGCATTAAGAAGGTTAAGACCCACTGGTCTATAATGTATAGCTGACAATCGGAGCAGGTTTGGTACAGGGAAGTCTCTGTTACAAGAGTTCATGTTGCTAAATGGCAGTTTCTTGGAACGGCTCTGACCTTGGTGTTTTGAGTCACATGCAAATGTGATCTTCATTGGCTGCCATCACTGACTGGCTCTGTTTCCCACCCACCAGTCTGCCCATTCACCTCACAGACATCCCAGCTTCTACATTGCACAAGAACAAAGTTAATTTCCCTGCCACTATTCTTGTAGTTCATCCTCTCCTGGGTCAGCAATTCCAAAAGGGAGATTTCACTGCAGTGAAATCAGGTCTCCTGGTTCTGTTCACAGAATTTCCTATCGAGGCATCGTTAGCCATTCTAGGCTTCAAGAGGAACTATGGGAATCAGCAGTGAGGGAAGGGTTGATGCCAGACCAAATTCAGATAGGATGATGTCAGTCATTCTCCTTTGAGACCCTTGCAAACTGGGGATTGTGCAAAGCACACGCTGGAGGCCTTCCTGTCCTGCATCACCCAAAAGACATGCATAGGCTGCTGCTCCCAGGTCACTGCATCCAGAGGGACCGGAAGATTCTCTTCTGCAGCAAGAGAGGTCACGTGGAGCAAAGTCAGCTGGAAGAATAAGAGGGTTCAATTGCAAAAGGGAAAAGCGAGACTTTTCAGAGTGTTTTTGTTTATTGGAAGAAATGCATGACTATGTAAGAAAGCCCATGCCACATCCATGTTAAGCCATAAGCAAGGTGTGCAGCAGGGAATACAGTGACAGCTGCTACAGATGGGACAGAATTTCAGTGGCAGGGGAATGAGGGTAGGGATGTACTCTTAATGATGATGAATTCAGAGGAGCCGAGTGAAGGATTTCCTGTCTTCAGGTTGCATTTGACTCAAGACCACTCATTCCAGCTCATTTTCAAGGTGCTTAAGTAAGGGATGGCTCAGCAGTGGAGAGCAGTTAGCTGCTCTTCCAGGGGGCCAGAGTTTAGTTCCCAGCATCCATGTTGAGTGGTTTACAATTGCCTGTAACTCCAGTGCCAAGAGATCTGATGCCCTCTTCTGGTTTCCATGTGCATGCGCACACACACACACACACACACACACACACACACACACACACACAAATCCCAAACCTTTATATCTCCAGAGCCAAGTACCAGACAGTGGAGTAAAGCAAGGGGGCAGGCAGATGCAGTTAGTGGGAGTCACCTCAGAAGCCAGCAGAGCAGGTGATGTGCTTTGTGGATGGAGTCTGTCTGGGGTGGTTGATGCTTTCCTGTGATACATCCTTATCTCTTTGTGTTGAATCTGGGGATAGGTACCACATGCAGCTAGAAAGTAGCAAGAACCTAACAGCAGGAGCTAATTCTCAGCTGAGGCAAGGAGACTAAAGTTTCTTAACAGACTATGAAACAGGCAGGTGAACGTGAGAGAGCAGAGTCCTTTTAGGCAAGTGAGGTTTTAAAGTTTTTCGCTCTCTTTTCACCCACCTCTCCACTTCTCAGCATGGGGCGTTTTGCTTTATCTTCCCACCCATTTCGCCTTCAGCGACTCTCCTCATAGAGGTGTGAAGGGGAGGTAAAAGCCAAAGAGGAGATGGTTTCACAGCACAGGTTGGAAAAGCTGAGGCAGTCCATAATCTCATATCATATGCTGCAGATTTGCAGCAATGAGACCAGAGAAGGGAGGCGACTCCGTGAGATGATAAATAGGTTCATTTCCCTGACTGTAGCAAGCATCTCACTACTCCACTGTGTGTCAGAACACAATGCTACACACTTCGAAGTATAAAACAAACTAGGGCTAGCACCCTGAAGTTCAATTGCAAACTAAAAATAAAAGGAAGTAGGGGGGGGCAGAATGAAGATTTAAATGTAAATATGTTAAATCTAGGGTAGCATCTAGGGTCTGAATTTTCTTTATCAGGGCCAATGAGATGCTGCCAAGCCCGACTCCCTGAGTTTCATCCCCCAACCCCAGACCCCACATGGTAGAAGGGGAGAAATCATGCCTGATGGCTGTTCTCTGACCTCCACACATGTGCTGGCCATTGCTCACACACCCTCAAATAAATAAACACAACATTTTTAAAATTTCTTCATCAGTGTCACCTGTGGGCCCATGTTTGGTTTTGTTTTACAATTTTGGACATTTCAGAATTCCCTAACCCATCTTAGCAGGGTCTTTTTGCTGAGGAAACAACACATTTAACCCCTGGAACCACCTTCCTGCTCACTGCTAATGCATTTTGAAGATGCCTACCCCTTCCCCCCAAGACAGAATCACTTCTTTAGAGAACTGCAAAGTTAGCTCATTTTGCGTATCTCATGGGAATAAAGCAATTATGGAGGAATTTTGCCTTACTAAAAATGACAAGGAACCCTCCCTGGACTCTGGCAGAACTTTGGTGATCCAAGATGGAAGCAGTCCAAGGTTTATACGGAAGAGGGGCTGAGCTAGCTGTCCCACCATAGAATTGCTGATAGGACAGTGCCTAAGATGGACATGGAGGTCGTGGTACTTCTGTCGCTGGACAGTGGCAGCAGGAACAACCCTCGTGAAGACGCCTGAGCCTACAGCAGGTGGCAGGAAAGAGGTACCGTTGATGGCTCTGCGGTGGCAGCCATGTTGGGTGAGTCTCAAGCCTGTAGTGGGCAGGACTGATTCTAAGAAGTAAAATGGAGCCACAGAGCTGAGAATGTAACTGTCAGGAGAGGAGGCCTTGCTTCTCCTTTGGGTTCTTCCATCCATCTATTATGTATTCTTGGAGAATGTTGCTATTACTGGAAGCGGCAATTTCTACATCTTTAAAGTGAAGGTACAGGGATATGTGTTCTTTGGGTGGTGGGGAAAGGGTTCAGGGGTAAAGCAGTTGCTTTGCAAGTGCAGGGACCTGAGTTTGGTTCTCAGCACCCATGCAAAAACTCCTAGGCACCATGATGTGTTTCATAGTCCCAGGACAAAAGATGAGGGAGCAGAGATGGGTGAGTTCTGAAGGCTTGTTGGTTGGTCAGCCTAGCCAAAAATGGTCTAAAAAGAAAAAGAGGAGGAGGAGGAGGAAGAGGAACAATTCAGGGAGTGGACATCCAGACATCAGCCTCCTGGCACACGCACACGCACACGCACACATGCATGCTGTTCTTTGAGTTCTCCTGGAGCTTTAAAAGTTTCTGATGTATTCTACCTTACCCTTGAAACCTAAAGAAAAGCAGATCAACTGCTATCATAATCATCCACAATCTGTCATCTTTATTCAGTAGTAATTTACATCTTGCTACATCTGCTTTATCTAACTTTTGACTAATTTAAAAAAATCACGCATGTCTTGACATTCACCTTGCTAAATGCTTCAAAGCACTCTTCTGAAAAGTGGTTACTTTTGCTGAAATAAACACAGCATCATTATCACAATGAATATGACAGCTAATTCTGTTATATTAGTTTATGCCCAGTCTGTAGTTGAATTTCCCTAGTTCTCCACAAAATATTTCTGACTTGTAGCTGGAAACAGTTGTTGATACCCACACATTGCATTTGGTTGTTGGTGCATTAAAATGTTCTTTTAACAACAACCAGTACTGGAGCTGGAGAGATGACTCAGTGGTTAAGAGCACCTGCTGTTCTTCCAGAGAACCTGGGTTCAGTTCCCAGCACCCACTTACAGTCATCTGTAACTCCAGCCCCCGGGGATTCAATGCCTTCTTCTGGCCTCTGAGGGCAGACGTATGTGCAATAGACAGACACACAAGCAGACAAAACACTTGTTCATATAAAATAAATGCTAAATAAAATAAAAGCAAGTTCTTTGGATTTGGATTTGAGAGATATCTGGGCTTTTAAAGTGATTGCTGTGCAAGCTTAAAGACCTGAGTTTAATTCTAGAACCCACATAAAAAGTCTGACTGTGGATTATTAGCTCATGCACGGACACAGACACATGCATATACATATCCTATTTGGCCAGTTCCAGACCAACCTGTCTCAAAAATACAAAGTGGATGATCCTTGAGAAACAAGTTCCAAGGTTGACCTCAGTCTTCCACGTGCATATACGTGTGCATATCACACATGCACCTATACACATATGCACACACATGCACACACACCCCCACACCCCTCTTTTTCACCTTTTTTTTTTAAATGAAAAAAAACCATTAACTTATTGAGGAAAATATAATTTTGGTGACACATAAGCAACCAGCCTGCATCCTCCTCCTCACCACAGGTACAGTGCTGGGCTGCATC
Source organism: Onychomys torridus (assembly GCF_903995425.1). Lineage (NCBI taxonomy): Eukaryota > Metazoa > Chordata > Mammalia > Rodentia > Cricetidae > Onychomys > Onychomys torridus. Next base: position 55,180,520 of record NC_050451.1, on the reverse strand, counting down.
TGACTGGTTTATAAACACCATGGGACTCAACGTGCTGTCTCCAGAAACCTTGCTCTAAGTAAGAAGCAAACAGAACAAAACTGACATCTTCGGCTCAGACAACTGTGACTCAAAGCGACGAGCTCCTGTTCCCAGTCTCTGGAGTCACAATTCGTCAGAGAGCCAGACGGGGGTGCAGAGGGTCACGGCTGGTAAATGCTCATGGAGACAGAAAGAAAATGTTTTCCTTGCAGAATGGGGAGACATTTAATGGGAACATTAAACCTGCAATATCATTTTAAGGAGTTTCTATTTTATTAAATACAAGCTTCTAGTTCCTTCAGTCCCAGGGGAATTCTTAAAAACATCTAGCTATGCTTTTTCCATTACAAAAGCTGTAACTTTTAATTCACTTCTTGAGGATAATTTAGAGAATGATTATGACTTTTTAAAATGTTATTGAAGGAAACGAGGTTTGGGGAGGGGGTCTTTATCTAAACACTGATCAAACCATTTGGAACGAGACTGCTCCTTCTGTAGATGTCTCTGCAGAGTGCCCTATGCCAATGCTCTTTTCAGTAGAGTGTGAAATGTCCATGTTCTGGCATTTGTTTCCATGTGAGCACTTGAATCTTTAATACTAGCTATTCATAAGCTGCTTAAATGTTGGTCCCTCGGGAGCTGGAGTTACAGGTAGTTGTGAGCTGGCTGATATGGCTCTTGTCTTCCCCAAGAGCTGCTAGCCAGTGCTCCTGGCCACTGAGCTGTCACTTTAGCCCCAGGGCTGGGATTTTTAACTAGCTTGAGAGTGTGATTCTTGTTCCCTTATCTTCATCAGAAGGCTTGTTGGTTTGGATGAGGTGTCTCTCATCTCAGGCATTCGAATACTGGGTCCCCAGGGGGTGGCCCTGCTTTGGTAGGTTTAGCAGGTGTGGCCACCTGGAAAAACTATGTCACTGGGGGCAGACTTTGAGATGCCAAGTACCACTCCTAGTTAGTAATTTCTATGTCCTGTCACTGCTATGACAAGACACTTGATCAAAACAAGGCGGGAACGATTTATCAGCGCTCACACTTTCAGAGGTTTCAATCCAAGAAAGCAACTCAGTTGCTTCCAGGAGATGTACATATATCACTACCGGAGGGTGTGGTAGAGAGGAGCTGCTCACCTTGTAGCACTGGAAAGACAGGAAAAAAAGAAATAGAAGATGCAGCCTTCAAAGGCACATCACTTAGAAACCACCTTCCCAGCTAGGCCACACTTTCCTCAGTTCCCCTACCTTCACACGGTCTATTCCGATTTTGAATCCAGAATGGATTAATCTCTTGATGAAGCCATGAACTGGTGGCATTATTGGGGGGGGGGGGCTAGAAACTTAGAGGTGGGACCAGACTAGAGGACAAGGAGCATGGGAGATGCCTGAGGAGGGTTTGCCTATCCGTGCCCCTTCCTGTCAGAACTTCTCTGCTTCCCAGTAGCCATGAGGTGAGCACTTGGCTCCACCAGGATGCTCTGCCATAATAAGGGAGCCAGTGGACCAGGGGCTGAAATGTTTCAAACCAGGAGCCAGAATAAATCCATTCCTTAAGTTGCTTTGTTAGTCACTGTCACAGCAAAGAAGACACCAACTGATACCACCACTGGAGTCAAAATTTGTGTTTACTAAAACTCCATGGGTCAGCATTGGCATCTTCCATCAGTGAGAGGCAATCTTCCATGCTATAGGGACCAGGACCACAAACATTTCATGATCACACTAACATTAAATCTCACATCCCAGGCACATTACAGAGGATTGCATAGTTACCTTTACAGCTCTTAGAGTGGGTCAGTGACACCAGCTTCTGTATCACCAAGCTGCAGTGGGAGGGAGAGGGTGCCCTTTGTGCTTTGGGAATCTCTCCTTGCCTTATGGTGAACTTCAGCATCTTGGGGTCCCATCCCTAACTCTTCATGGACTGCCGTGCCTTCCTGGGCTCTGTCTGGATTGACCTCGGTCAGATCCCTGTTAAACTCTCACTTCAGAGTCTCTCGTGCTCTGTGCATCTTTCTGGCACTCTTCCCATGTACCCCTAACAGTCTGAATAGGTGGGGTCCGTCATTCTTTTCAATGTTTATTTACTTTTATAATTGTTTGTGTATGTGTGCATATGCCCATGTGTGTTTGTATGTCAACATAGGATGTCTTCCTCTAATATTCTCCATTGTAGTTTTTGAAACAGGGTCTCTCGTTTAAACCGGAGATCAGTGACTCAGCTAGACTAGCTTGCCAGAGACCGCCAGAGATTCTGCTATCTCTGCTCCCTAGTGCTAAGCTCACAGGTGTGTGCTACAGTGCTTAGCTTTTTTTTTACATGAGTGTTGGGGGTTGAACTCGGGTTCTTGTGCTTGCGGTCCTCCCAGCTCATAGATATATCATTCTTAATTAAAGCCTGTAGTTACCATAGGAGGTAACTCTGGTGCTGTACACTCTATTTGTTTGAGTGACAGTGTAATGACAAGTATCCATATGACAGGGTACTAGAGGACTTTACCAGGCCTGAACATCTCTGAAGCTCCACCTACTAGTCTCTCTTTCTCTCCAGACCATGGCAACCACTGGTCTTTTGTCTCCACAGCTTTGTCCTTTACAGAATAGCGTATAGTGATGCTATACATTCCTATGTTAAATTCCAGTCCTGCACAGTGCATTGCATCTGGCATCCATTTAAAAATCGCTAGCCTCGTTCTCAGTGCTCATTGTCCCAGCTGCCTCAGCTTCTTTCTTCTTGAGTTGACTCACTCACCATTCTTTTATATTCTGTCTGAGGGTTTCTGTGCCCACCAGGTGCGCAATTTAACTCTTGCCCTAGATCAGCACAGGGAATTAGGTAGATAGTGATTAATATTTATCAGTGCTGTTCATCACTATCTAGTGAATGCTGACTTCTCTAATGGCGGGGCTGAAGGTAAGCCAGTGGTGTGATGATCTCAGATTGCAAGTCTCCAACTTGGTGTGTTATTTACCAATCTAGTCTGTTCCAGACATTACGCCAACTGAGAGGGCCAGTTGGACTCTTCAGTGGGTCCCCCAAGAGTCTCGTTTAAATACATTTTATGTCACATCCATCTCTAGCAATAATACTTAGCTACTTCTCGAAATGAAAACATTAAGCAGTCTAAGAGTGTTCTGGCCACTGTTCTGTTGCTGTGAAGAGACACCATGACCTCAGCGACTCTAAGGAAAGCATTTAATTGGGGGCTGGCTTACAGTTTCAGAGGTTTAGTCCATTATCCTCATGGTAGAAAGCATGGCAGCATGCAGGCAGACATGGTAGCTGAGAGTTCTACATCCAGATCTGAAGCATCAGGAAGAGCCAGCCACTGGGCCTGGCTTGAGCTTTTGAAAGCTCAAAATTTGCTCACAGTGACATACTTCAAGACCACATATCCTAATGCTTTCAAACAGAGCCACTCCCCTGGTAACTAAGCATTCAATCAGATGAACCTTGGAGGGGCATTTTTATTCAACCATCACAAAGCGTGTGCACTTCCTTTGAAGGGGAATGAAAGAACACCAGAAGTGGTGAGCTGGCCATGTTTCCCCTATGACAAAATTGTTCGGGTTTCTTTCTTGCTGAGTGCTGGCTTCCCTGCCAGGATACCTCCCATAGTTAGACGAAGATACCATGATGTGGTGCAGCCCTGGGGGTCCTCACCAGAACCAGTGCCACACTGACTGAATTTTCAGCCTACAAGAGAGTGAGTTACACACAACCTATCTTCTCTGTAAGTCTTCAACCTTAGGCACTTTATTACGGTAACAAAATGTGGAGCAAGGCAAGGAATTACCTGTAAGGAGGCCTGGGCAGTAAGTTCACTGGTTGAGCAGACAGGACAAAATACAACACAGGCAACAGTTATCCCTGAGAATTCTGTGAGGTGTTTATAAAACAAAGGGGCACAGTATGAAGTCTTTAATTCTGCATAGTAATGTAAAGATACAGCGATAAACAGCTTGTTCATACGCTGCTGCTGTATAAATTGAAACACAGAAAGTGATCTTATATACTGTACAGTCCATTATTTAAATTGTTTTTATTTCTCTTAAAAATGCCAGGGTTTTTGCAATACAGTAATATAAGAATGACATTGGTTATTAGTTTGTAAATATTTTTATGTAATGAATATTACTTCTCTAACTATTTAAATACCTATACCGATACTTCTAATGGGATCACCGTATGTATTTTCTTTTTGCTTTGATGATGTGATTTGTGTGAATAGATCTCCAAATATGAAGTCTGCTTTCTTGTCTTCAGATCCAGTTTTCTTGATAGTCATCTGTTATTCTTTAAGCAACCTAATCATATTTTCTGTAGTCTTTCTAGAGGTATCATTTTAAGGACTGGATACTAAAGTATGTTAGCTTCATAAAACACCTTGGGAAAGGTCATGGACTGAGGCATTCCTTTGTAATGCTCTGTAGTTGTTTATATCACACAAGAAAAAATTGTGCTGTAAAGTTTTGAAGACACATTTGTATGCCATTTTGTATGTGAATTTTGTAGTTTATAAATATGTGTATTTTATCATTTCAACAGTCTCTGGTGTAGTATTTATCCCTTTCTTAGCTTTTTAAGATTTATTTTTGTTTTTAATTTGTGTATGTGTTTGTGTACAGGTATGTGAACAATAGTACAGTGTCTGTGGAGGCCAGAAGAGGGTGTCAGATCTCCTGGAACTTGAGTAACAGGTGGTTGTGACTCACCCAGTGTGGGTGCTTAGAACTGAACTCTGGTCCTCTGCAAGATCATACAAGCTCTTAATCACCAAGTTACCTCTCCGGCCCATATGTTGTTCCTTGTTTTGATCCTGGAACATTATCCAGGAGTTTGAAGATACTTTGTATATATGATTCTTTCTATTTTTGCTACTGTTTAACTTTATTGCATTGGCAGGGGATCACCATTTGGACAATTTCTACTCTATTCTTTTTGAGTTTGTTACTGCGCACTAAAATGGTGCTGGAAAGTGTGCCAATAACTTTCATATGCTGAGAAAAGGTGATTTAGGGTTGAACGGCAGCATGTCACAGATAACGATTCAGTCATTCATATTCTGTAGATTTGTTATGGACCAGGGACACTCCGTATTTGAGGGCTGGCCAGTGTCATTTCCTTTCTGTCATTTTCTTTCATCTTTTCTGCAGATTTTGCTGTACATATTTTGGTACAAGTTTTTGGGTGCAGAGAAGTTAGTGATAATGACATTTTCATTTTAATCATAAATTTAGCAGTATAATATAATCTCTCCCTGAGCCTCTTGCTCCACCTCCTTAGTGCTGAAATACAGGCATGCCCACCATGCCCAGCTTTAGCCTTCTTTTTCATGTCTTAATTCATATGCTTGTTTCAATCGTTTCTTCTGGCTTCTAGATTATCTCTGGGTTTCTTGTCTGTATTCTATGAGATCACGTACAGCATCTCCTCAAGGTCAAGAACATACTGCACCTTTCTTTTCAAAGTCTTCTGTAGTTTGTGTCTTATGATCGATCACCTGCCCTGGTCTCATATCCACATGACTGCTTTAAACTGTTAGCAAAGATGATACAACTTCCTTAAAATTCCCCTGTTTTGGCTAACTGTATCAGAACATGGTCTCTTCTCCTCTTGATATAGAGCATGGTGGTTTTAATGGCTTTCTGCTTGTCCTCCAGAAGGAAGGTTTGCCAAGTATTAGCTTTTAGACTCATATTTTATGGCTAAAGTACTTTGAGACTAAATTAAACAGTCTGGAGAGATGGCTCAGTGGCTAACCATCACTGTGCATATACATACGCACACATGTGAATACACATATGTGGATGTGGCACTGGCTTTTCCTTCCTCTCAAACCAGAATATTCAGTGTGTGTACTCATGTCATCTGTACCTCTTGGAATCATATTGCTTTTGGATGTTTTCTGAGAGTCTTATGCAGCTCGCTCAGCAGCTAGCAGAGAACTGAACACAGACTTCCTTACATTTCCCATGGTCTAAGAAGTGCATTATAAGGCAGTTACGTTTTACTAACAGGAGAGGCATTGAATTCTAATACAATCTTCTCCATCTCCCTACCCCCCAAATCCAGGCTTTGAATATCAATTTTTTTTTGTGGGTAGGGAATCTTAGGGCAGCAGATAAGAGAAATTTTCTGTAATCCATTTAATAAAATAATTGGGTTAATATGCCTGAGTGTGCGGCATTGTGGATAAAGCTCACGCTTCACTGCTCCTGCATTGACTGGATTGCCCAGGGAAGCTGATAGATTCTGGTGAGAATAGCAGCCTGTCTCCCTGGCCACCCCTCCCCCACCATCATATTCTGCTTGTGCCTGAAGAACAAGACAACAATCCAGAGCGGTTTAAATCTCTTCTGAGATGTTTACAAGGCTTGGATGCTGGTAGCTGCTGTGAAAGTCAAGGCTAAGCCAGTGAATTACTTGAAGACATCATCTGTGAAGGCTGTGTCTGAGGATGTGAGCCCACTAACGATGGCTGGCCTCAGGAAGGACATTACTCTGAAATGACAGGCTGCCTTCTGGCTCTTTCTTTAAAGACAGAAGTAGTATGTTTATTTGTGTGGGAGTGCATTTGTTTGTGCAAGGCATGCCTATTGGGGTTAGAGGGCAGCTTGCAGGAGTTGGTACCCTCCTTCCACCATGTAGGTTCTAGGGGTTTGAACTCAGGTCATTAGGTTTAGCAGCAGGCTCTCTTACCCATGGAGCCATCTCACTGGCTCTGGTCTCTTCTTACAAAGGCTCTAATCCCACTGTTACATCAGGTCCTTTTAATTACCTCTTCACAGGCCCTGTGAGGGGTTAGGGCTCCAAATACCTGAATTTGAAGGACATTATTTGCCCTGCAGCAGCTAGACTGATGGGATGCGTCATATGTGGAGAAAGTGGGATTGAGATCCCAAGAATTCCTTTGCTTCTCTAGGCACGGTGAGCATTCCACAAGCCATCTCCTATTTTGAGTCTCCATACTGCCGTGTAAAGGACATACAACCTTCTCCCCTTCCACTCTGTCTAGGACAGTCAACCTGGCTGCCTTCCTTGACTTTTCTTCACAGCACAGATGACTCTCTGGGGTGCTGCGGTTTTTTTGTTTTTTTGTTTTTTTTTTTTATTGTCGTTGTTTGCTGTCCCTGCCTCTCATGGACCCCAGCTAAAGACCAAGCACCAATGGGAAAGGGGTAGCTCCCAAACCCACACTGTCACCTGGACTAAGAGAGTAGAAAAATTACAGGGTGAAAGAGGCTGAGCAAGTGTGGGGTTTCTGAAGGATGAGGGAGATCTCGTTTATCGTATAACAGAAGGGCCTTCTGGACACAGTGATTTCTGTGCACAAATGAGGAATGGCTCATCAAAAGCCATCACTGCAGGTGTGTGTGAGGGGGTGCACTGCTCTGGAGGCCAAAGTTCTAGGGTGCAGAGGTAGTAGCTTTCCTGATCCAACAGCTCTGTACTTGCAGGCGACACACTGGAGAAACACAGTGGCTTGGCCCACAATTACATAAAGGGAGGTGGAGAGGAGCTGGGAGGAGGTGAGGGAGGGGAAAACACCAGTAACCTATGTTGTATGAAAAAAACATTTAAAATTTTTTTTAAAGTTCCTATACCTCTAGAATAAGAGAGAATGTTTTCAAATAATAAATCTGATAGAAGACAGGTAAGCAAAATATGTAATTCAGTTCCTTAGGAAGAGAAGCAACCTGGCCTGGGACATGGTCATGCACACCAGTAATAAAAACACTTGAGGTGGCTAAACAGGCCACATAGCTAGACCTTGTCTCAAACAAACAAACAAACAAACAAACAGATAGACAGATAGACAGACTTCCTAATTAATGTATGAAGAGTTACCTAAATACAGAGATAAACAGATACCCAGAAACGACATGAAAAACAAAATGAAACAAAACAAAACATCCCTCAGCATCATTACCCATTCAGAAAATGTGGACCAAACCCAGAATGAGAAGCTTCCTACCTGCCAGAGTTGCTGGAAGCTCCAGTTTATCGTGAAGTTGGAATAGTCTTGTAGTGGAAGCCATTTGTGTCCAAAGCCTGCATCTGAGCGCCTGGTACACAAATCATTAACTGCTCACTCAAGACATAGCTATCTCTCGTGACAGCAGACTCCTGGCTCATCAGCTCACGCCCTTTCCCATACCTCCACAGCCTCCCAGTCAAGGCCAGCAGGAAGCTCAGCAGCGGTACTCACAGAGACCTCTCCATTATCCTGCCCTACCTGGCCCCCTGTTCAGTTTACTTACTGTGCAATGGACAGTCATTGTTGAGCACTGAGCTATCTGTGGTTTAAGGCACCACCCTTTTTCTTTTGTCACAGGTACATTTGATTCATTTATAATATATCCTGTGCGCATACAAATATAAATTTCAAGTTGATTTTTTTTTAATGGTGAGAGAATAAGCATGGGTGAGGAGGATGCAGAGAAATCAGAACCTTCATATGCTGGTGGTAGCCAGTTAAAAAAACAAAACAAAACACTAACAGCAATCTAAAGTTGGGGATGTGGTTTAGTTGGTAGAATGCTTGCTCAGCAGGCACAAAGCCCTGGGTTTGATCTCCACATTGCATGGAACCAGATGTGGTGGTGCACAACTGTAATCCCAGCACGTGGGAAATAGAGGCAGGACATCAGAAGTCTGAAGTCATCCTTGGCTATCCAGTGAGTTAGATGCCAGCCTGGGCTGCAGGAGACCCTGTCCCAAATAAAACACACTCCCATTACAGGAACAACCTAGTCACTGCTAAAGAAAGCACACACAGAGTTATTTACTCCACTAAAGACACTCCTAAAAATAGACACAGCAATGAGAGCAGGTGTCTACCTGGAAGCTGTGTAAGGATGTTCAAAAAAACATTGGCTATAATAGCAAAAAGAATGAACAAACCCCAAATGGCCATCAACTGATGGATTCACACAACAGGGTCCCTCCATAGACTACTACTCAGCTCTAAGAACGGAGTACTGAGCCGGGTGGTGGTGGCACATGCCTTTAATCCCAGCACTCAGGAGGCAGAGACAGGTGGATCTCTGTGAGTTCGAGGCCAGCCTGGGCTACCGAGTGAGTTCCAGGAAAGGCGCAAAGCTACACAGGGAAACCCTGTCTCAAAAAAACAAAAACAAACAAACAAACAAACAAAAAAGAACAGAATACTGATACGTGGATGGACTTTGGATGGAAAATTATGCTACACCAAAGAAGTAAGTTATATGAGACCCCTCATTAGACAAGACTGTTTGCATGAACTATGCAGAACAGATGTGTATAGTCAAGAGATGGATGTGTAGAGTCAGTCAAAGAGCTGACTAATGATGGTCCAGGGCTGGAGGATGTGAGCAAAGGGGGTTGATGAATGATAGCTAATGACTACTGGATGTGTGTGTGGGGGTAAAACAAACATGCTCTAAAATTGGGGTGATAGCTGCATGACTCTGAAAATACTATGAACACCAAGTTGGATGCTTTATGTGTGGACGGCACAGTGTATGTGTGACTAATAGTTCAACAAGTTACATTTTAAAAGGTCCTCAAGTGACTTTAATGTTCAGCTAGAATTGAAAATTTCTGCCTGGAACTGGAGAGATGACTCAGCAGCTAAATCTTGCAGAGGCCCTACAATCTGTTTGTTTATAGTGCCCATGTTGGATAACTCACAGACACCTATAATTCTAGCTCCAAGGGGATCCCATTGTCTCTGGCCTCTGTGGGCACCTGCAAGCACATGTAAATACACAATTGAAAATAATATAAATAAAATATTTTTTAGAGAAAAATTCTCTCTTTCTCTATGCTAAGCTGGCCCTGGTGGCATGGAGCCCAGGGTGGTAGAGTGCAGACTGAAACACGCTCTGTCCTTAGGCTGTAACCTTGAGAGACCAGATCGGTTTGGACATGAGATAGTCATAACTGAGGGTTATACAGATACGGTGGCTATGGTCGTCCCAGCCTCATGGCACTGTGACAGACTTGACAGGTTGCTGCACCAGCAGGAGAAGAAGGCTCCATCTTTCCAAGGCCATTTTCAATCCAGGGAAGACAAAGGATGAGGGATGCTGGCCCCTCACACACACTGGACACCCTTCCCTACAGACTCACCATGCCTTGTCCACTGGCTACTGTCCGAAGTGGCCTATCCTTCAAGGAAACATGGATGCCATTCACAGGCCGATCACAGGACTCAGGGATGAGGCTGTGAGAAGAACAGGAGACAGAGCACGGGCTAACCTGTGGGCTTTATTGAATTTAATGATGCTGACATGGTGTTAAATCAACAGGCAAAAGTCTATCTAGTGAGTAATGAGAAAATCAGTCACAGAATCTTAAATACGGATTAGTCTTCAAGGAGCAGTAAATCGGAGTTATATGTTTCTAATGATCAAACAGGGGTACAAAAAGGCCGGCTGACCATCCCCGCTCATCTCAGGCATTTCCAAAGCTGTGTAGGAGCCTCCTTCCACCTTGGGGCAATACCTGGAGCCCCTGTAGGGCTATGTGAAGCTGGAGTTGCCAGGAAAACAGCACCAAGAAGTTGGAAATGTGTGTTGTGCGTACAGTCTCCTCAGGTGTCCACAGGGGACTGATTCTAAGAGTCCCTGAGGGATAGAACCAGATGCTCATCTCTCGTATCTAATGGCACCTTAAAAATACGTCTCCTATGCCCATCATTCTGCCTACCCTAAATCATTTCTAGATTACTAATGCAATACAGATACAAGATTACATAAGTAACTGCTATGGTTTGGGGAATAAACAAATATTAATTCAATGGATAAAATAGTTGTGTTATTTAGGGAATGGTGACAAAAGAAGTCAGGAATTTGGGGGTACAGGTGCAGGTCTATCCCCAGAATCTTTAACTTGTGGTTGTTTAAAGCTGTGGATGGCAATGAGGGGCTGAACGAACATGACGGGTTATAAGGAACTGGCTCCTTTGGTCTTCAGGTCTGCCATAGGCAAGCTTGGAGACTGAGTGCTGCTTGGTGTTGCTTGTATGAGTTCAAAGCCCCAAAAACCAAGAGACTTGATCATGTGAGTTTAAGCTTGGGTCCAAAGGCAAGAGAAAAACAAGTATCCCTGAGAGTGTATGTGGGTGTGGGTGGTGTTTGTGATGTGTATGTCTGTGTATGTGGGTGTGTGTCAGTGTGTATAGTGTGTGTGAGTGTAGTATATGTGAGTATATGGTGTGTGAGTGCAGCATACGTGAGTGTGTGGTGTGAATAGTGTAAGTCTGTGATATATGTGGGAATGTGATGTGTATGTATGGAATGTGTGTGATGTGTATATGTGTGTACGACTGTGGTATATATATATGCATGCATGTGTGTATAGTGTGTGGTGAACATGCAAGCATGGGAATAAGAAGTTGCTTTCACATGTCTTCCTTGGTCTCTCTCCACCATATGTTTTTGAGACAAGCTTCACTGAAGCTGAAGCCTACTGTTTTGGTTAGACTGGCTAGCCAGTAGAGCCTGGGAATCACATGCCTCCTTCCTCTCAGTGTTGGGATGCAGGAATTGGCTTGGTTTTTCTGTAGGTTCTGGGGTTCTGAACTCCTGTCTTCATCCTCTTACAACAAACACTTGACCCCTGAGGCCCCATTTTCATCCATTGTTTAATTTAGATCTTCAACAGATGGGATAGGGCCCATGAGCATTGAGGAGGGCAACTTGTTTACCCAGCCTGCTGATTCAGTTATTAACTCCACCCAGTAACAGCCCCACAGACACACTCAGACCATTGACCAAAGGTCCGAGCACCCCATGGTTCTGACAAGTGAATTCATGAGATTACCAGGCACAACTCTGGGTTCTGATGGCATCTGGCCGTACACAGCAACACCAGTCACTTTACAGACTGTGGGTTTGGAGTCTCAACGTTGGCATCTCTGTACTCTCATGGCGGCATGTCTGAGCAAGGCTCTTGTATGGGGCAAAAACTGGGCAAAGGCTGGGAACACAGGAGGCCACTGTGGTACTGTAGAGAGAGGATCATTGCGGTCCAGAGCAGATGGAGGAGGCTTTGTGACCCAGAGAAGCTTTAAAATGATTGCACTTTTTCCAGGGTCAGGAGAGAGAGGTGACCCCGCTGAGGAGGCAGTGTGACCAGGTCTGGGCATTGTTGTGAAGGAACTGATGGAGCAGTGGGCAGGAAACAGCCGAAGCAAAGCAGAACATGCTGGGAATCAGAGAGAGCCACACAGATGAATGGGGCATCTGAGAAATTCTAAGGAAGAACTGAGGCTTCCTCCAAATAGTAGCAGGAAGCCACATGGCCAAGCCAGCGATTCCCCTGACACCTTCTAGAAAAAGCTGTCTGCTTTTCAACTCAATTCTTAGCCACGAATGGCTCCCACAGTTAGTCACCTACGCAATCATAATTAAATGTATCTCACTAAAATACCACAATGGGAATAAGGGCAGTAATAACAAAATTCTATTTTTATTCCAATCTTCATGTACTGAAAGAATTCAGAATAAACTCTGCAGGCTTTGTGTGAAGTTAAGAAACATATGCCATTTTTTTTTTTTTTTGGTGGAGCTGAGGATCGAACCCAGGGCCTTGTGCTTGCTAGGCAAGCACTCTACCACTGAGCTAAATCCCCAACCTCAAACATATGCTGTTTTTACATATGGAAAGCTGAGGCAGAGTATAGTGTATGTAGTAACAGTGTAGACTTTCTAAGCATGATGTAGTAACTATGATTTTTAAAACTCACCCTTAATAGTCTGCAACAATATTGCCATCAGTCCTGGAATATAATTGACTCTGGGGATATTTCATTTCCTTCTTATTTGTAGCCCAATATTACAGGATAATGCTCTCTTAATCGTTGAACAACTGTAACATGCTCCTGGTTTACATTTTACCAGTGTAGTTTTTCCCCAGCATCTGCTCAGAACGCAGAGCTGAAGAACTGCCATCTTCTCCTTCAGCACTGGGAGCCAAGCAGAGGAACAAAAATTACTTTACAGCCTGCAGTTCTCGGATCTTCCATGTGGAAGGAACAATCCTAGGTTGCAAGTTCCGAGAGTTCCTCCAACCAGTCCAGGGCCATCCCCAGCTATGCAAAAAACAACAAACAAACAAACAATGAAACAAAATGGAGAAGCTGTATCATTGGCACTGTGTTTATAATTTCTGTAGGGTGAGATGATTACTTGCTGGTATTTGAAGACAGATTTGAATGGGAATACCCACCTTACAAGGCTGATATCTGTATTTGCAAGAAGTTTCATCCAGGATGTTCATCATCCCCTGTAAATATCAGTATGGGCCCTTTTAAAGATATGAGGCAGGAGGGGAAGAATCTGAAAGACAGCAGTGTTCCAGAGAAGATAGTCTACTTGCTGGTACTCAGCTGCACACTGCAATTACCTAGATTTTTCAGACCCTCCCTTCCCCTCTCCTCTTGCCCCCTCCTTTCTTTCCCTTCCTCTCTATCTTCCTTTATTTCTTTTTAATTGACAGTTACTAATTATGTTTTTCATTGGCTACAGAGTGATATTTTGGTTTATGTGTGTTAAAAGATTCAGTTCAAGGGCCATACCACCCTGAGTGTGCCTGATCTTGTCTGATCCCAGAAGCTAAGCAGGGTCTGGCCTGGTTAGTTCTTGGATGGGAGGCCACCTGAGAACACCAGCTGCTGTAAGTATGGTGGGACACACCCTTAATCCCAGCCCTGGAGAGGCAGAGGCAGGTGGAGCTCTGAGTTCGAGGCTAACCTGGTCTACAGAGTGAGTTCCAGGACAGCTAGGGTTATGCAGGGAAAGCCTGTATCAGAAAAAAACTGAAAAGAAAAATTCAGTTCAGCTAATTAACTTATCAATTACCTCATAAAGGTAATAGCACTTTTTCGTTGGGACCACCATCCCACAAATAACAACATGAAGACTTCTTATTAATTATACAAGCTTGGCCTTAGCATTGGCTTGCCCCCAGCTAGCACTTATAACTTAAATGAGCCTGCTTCTATTAATCTACATTCTACCATGTGGCTTTTTTTAAACCTCTTTTCCGTTTCTGTATGTCCCACTTGTTCTGCATCTTCTCCACACCTAGACGACTCTTCCCAGTTTCTCGATCTCTACCCGGAAGTTCTGCCTATACCTCCTGCCCAGCTATTGACCGTTCAGCTTTTTATTGCACCAATCACAGCAATACATCTTCACACAGTGTACATCAACTTTTTTTTTTTTTTAAACAGGGAGACAGGGTTTCCTTGTGTAACAGCTCTGGCTGTTCTAGAACTCACTCTATAGATCAGAGTGTCTGGGAACTCACAGAGATCCATCTGCCTCTGGCTCCCAGGATTAAAGGCATGTGCCACTACTGCTCACAATTTACTTACTTTTGTGTTGAGGCTAAAAACCGACTTTTCCAGGGCTTGAGCAATGGCTCAGATGTTAAGAGCACTAGCTGCTCTTGTAGAGGACCAAATTTAGTTTTTATCACCTACACGGTAGTTCACAAGCACCTGTAACTCCAGTTGCAGGGAATCCAGCACCCTTTCCTGGCCTTAGCAGACACTAGGCATGTGGTGAATATGTGAACAGGAAAGCAAACACTCACTTACCTAAAATGAAAACAAACAAAAAGCAATTTAAAAATCTATTTTCACTGCGGGGCATTAGGTCGCTCTTGACCACACCTGTCACCTCCCAACATCCCCACTTGTCTGCTGCCTTTCCATGAGACAATCATTTTTGAGACTCCCTGGGGGCGGGGGGATCACAGAGTCTTCACCTTCCTGGGCTTGGCTCCTCTTACTCCTGAAGCCTTGGCCTTGGGTCCCAAGATCCTGTTTTAACTGTTGTGGAGTGCAGCCTTTCGCAAGGCCCCCAGGTGATGTTCATTTACACTCCAGGCTGAGACACTGAGGAGTCTTAAGTTCAACTTAAGCAGTCTTAAGTTCAAGTAGAACCTTAGCTGTGGGGTATTGGAGGCAGCACATGGTCAGTGTGAACCCTCTCTTTCTTGTGTGTGAAAAGCTGTAACCTGTCTTCTACAGGGCCATGGTGAGCATCAAATGGAATATTGCTGAAGAAAAGGGCTCCCTGTGGGTGAGGGCTTCCAGAGGGGTGGTGAGGGGCAGTTTCAATGGAGAGGTGTTTGATAAGGAAAGGACCCGCATGTCTGCAGTAAGAACAGAAGCAGAGGCAATGGGTACACTCTCTGCTGGGCATGAATGGGAGGACCCAGAGACTGAACCTGATGAGTGAGGTGTGCCGCAAGACTGCCATGTGGGGTGGGGAGGGGGACGCATAGAGCAGGAGGCAGGAGACTGTAGTAGTGTGAAATCAGACCCGTTGGAAAGTGAAAAAGGATGTCGCAAGTGTTCTGTGTCAGTTTCTTAGTGGTGGTCATGAGTGTATGAGGTCAGCTGGTCCTTGAATGGATACATCAGAACAGGCATGGGAATGTGGGTAGTCGGGTTCAAACAAGATGCTGATGTTGACTGGTTAGTGTCATGAAGGAGCTACAGTGTCAAAGGGTTTGCCTCCAGGAGATATTTAATGATCATTTGCTGGTGGTGGAGGGCACAGAATGATTCCTGATAGAGTTTGAGTGACGTATGTCTCCCGAGTGTCTGTGTGCTTAAAGGCTTGGCCCCTGGGGTGGTGCTATTGGGAGATGGTAGAATCTTTGGGAGGTGGGTGCTGAGGGCAGGTCCTTAGGTCAGGGAGGTTGTGTGTGGGTGCTGAGGGCAGGTCCTTAGGTCAGGGAGGTTGTGTGTGGGTGCTGAGGGCAGGTCCTTAGGTCAGGGAGGTTGTGTGTGGGTGCTGAGGGCAGGTACTCAGGTCAGGAAGGTTCTATGTGGGTGCTGAGGGCAGGTACTTAGGTTAGGAAGGTTCTGTGTGGGTGCTGAGGGCAGGTCCTTAAAGGGTCAGGGAGGTTGTGTGTGGGTGCTGGGAGCAGGTCTTTATGTTAGGGAGGTTGTGTGTGGGTGCTGGGGGCAGGTCTTTAGGTCAGGGAGGTTGTGTGTGGGTGCTGGGAGCAGGTCTTTATGTTAGGGAGGTTGTGTGTAGGTGCTGAGGGCAGGCCCTTAGGTCACGAATCTGCCACTAGGAAGAATTGTGGCACCCCTATCTGCTCTCACTTGCTCCTGTTACAGTTTACTGCCCTCAGCAGAGGCCAAAATCGATGATACCACATATTGTGGACTTGAATTTCCACCATGGACCCCAAATAGACCTCCTTTTATTTCGTAAGTGGTTGTACCAGGTATTTCTTTATAGTCTGGGAAGCTGACAGGCATACTCTCATAGAAACTCCTCTTTCCAGTGAAAACTTTCTCTTCCTTAAATCAGTACACAATGTTTTCTGTTTCTCTAGCAATAGCTAGAATTGGTGTGGAACCAACTGGATATGCTCAGAATGGCAGTGGTCTCCAAGGGGCTCGAAATCATTAACATGCATCAGAAGACAGGAGTAGCCAGCTCAGATTTCCATGTGGGCTCCTTACCTGCCGGTATTTGGTGGAATGGTGACTGTCTGGAAGAAATGTCACCAGAACCTGCACATATGACCTTCTTTAGAAAAACAGTGTTTGCAGATAGAATTACGGATCTTGAGATGAGATCATCCTTAAAGCCAATGACAGTGACCTTATAAAACAAAGTGTGGGAAGAACACACAGGGGAGAGTCATGTGAGGAGGGAGGGGAGGTTATGATTACACAGCTATAAACTGAGGGGCCACCAGAAGCTGGCAAAGGCAAAGAAGAAATCTTTGGAGCCTCTGAAAGGCGCATGGCTTCACTGATACCCTGACCTTGAGCTCCTGGCTTCCGTAATGGAAGGAAAATGAGTTTTAGTTGTTTTAAGCCACTAAGTTTATAGCAATTTGTTAGAGGCTCCATGTGGTACACTACTATAACTGTCAATGTAAATGGGCCCTGCTTCCAAGGAAATGAACAGAGTCCCCAATTAAATAAGAAAGTAATAAAAATAGTAAATCTTGCCTGGTCTCATCTAGGTGGGTCGAGTTACCTCATAGCGTACATTCTGCAGCTTATAAGACTACACACTAATCCTTATCTAGTCGGTTGACAGTGTCTGATGACATCAGAGCCATCAAACTCTGACACGACGCACCATATAGCAAGGAGCTGTTCTCCAGGAAGATGGTGACTCATCTCCTCAATGCTAAAAATGTAATAAAATTCTATCTGAGAATTTTGTCTTTTAGAAAAGGGAGGAAAAAAAACCCAATAACTTGAAATCCTCAAAAAGAGATCAGTGATGAAAGAAAAGGTATGTCTCAGCCTTTTAATTTTTTTTTTTTAGTGGAAAAAAATTTAGCGAATGCTTTTGTTCCTGCTTCCCTCTCATGGGTGGGAGGTGGGCCCCCCCTGTCACAGGACTGACTCTTACCACAGTCTCAAGGGGGAGCGGAAGTGGAGCAACACTGGACATGTCGCTGTTTCAGGTAGCAGATGCCAAGAGGGCAGCTGAAGTTGGATTGGACTAGAGCACTGCCTTCACCCACGCCAAAGAAAGATGTCTTTCCACTGTGCTACCTTCAGCATGAATATCTTACTGCATGACCCGGAGCCTGACAGCCCCTGGATAGTGTGAATGGCACCAGAGCAGGAGTCCCAGTTCATCTCCGCTTTCCTGCTCTGGCTTCCAGAATGTGGAGAGGGAACATAGCATAAGATCTGGAATCAAAGTGCCGGGTGTGCTGTACCTGTACATGTGTGTGTGTGTGTGTAGAAATACGTCTATTGTAGTTAGAGTTTTCCTGCCTGGCCCAGTCAGGACAAATCTCTCTTACCCGCCAGTCCCACAGTCACTCAGACCCAACCAAGAAAGCACACAAAAACTTATATTGTTTACAAACTGTATGGCCGTGGCAGGCTGCTTGTTATCTACCTTTTCTATCTTAAATTAACCCATTTCTGTTAGTCTATACTTTGCCACATGGCTTGTGGCTTACCAGTGTCTTTACATGTTGCTTTTCATGGCGGTGGCTGGTGGTGTCTCTCCCCAGCCTTCTACTTCCCACAATTCTCTCCTCTCTTGTTCCGCCTATACTTCCTGCCTGGCCACTGGCCAATCAGAACTTTATTTACACAGAGCAATATCCATAGCACTTCCCCTTTTCTTTTTTTTTTTTAAAGAAAGGTTTTAACTTTTACATAGTACAGTTACATATAACAAAACAATTATCAAGCAAGAATTACAGTTACAATATTAAAGAAGATATCCTATCTATCTTATATTTGTGAGTCTAAGGTTTTATATCTAACTTATTTTTTATCATAACTGAGGAAATTATAACCATCTAGT
The DNA here is from genome assembly GCF_903995425.1 of Onychomys torridus. Lineage (NCBI taxonomy): Eukaryota > Metazoa > Chordata > Mammalia > Rodentia > Cricetidae > Onychomys > Onychomys torridus. The sequence continues at coordinate 55,162,194 of NC_050451.1, read as the reverse complement.
CTTCAACCATATCAAAGACCTCAGAAGGATATAATATTACCTGAGAACCGGGAGAAGGATGCAAGCATTTTTCGGGAGTCTTGCAAGAGTAGACAGAGACAGCTGGCAGCCTGGACAGTCACCTAATATTTCTCAGTATCGTTGGTGCATTCAAATTGGCTACAGGCCTAGAGTATCTGACAGACCATTTTCAGAAGCAGGAATTCTGAAAGACCATCTTACCCTGTCTTGGCAAAGTATGGTGGTCGCTTTCATTGTGTCCCGCTTGTCCAGAAAGGACAGCATTTGTACTGTCAGCAGTTGAGGCAAGGGCAGTTCTTTGCCCAGTAGGCCATTTTGTACCAAGAAGACAAACTTCCAAATGGAAATGTCTTAGAAGCCCAACATTCTCTCGGGATCAAATTGGTGCTGTCAGGAGCAATTGTGTCTCACTGTCCAGAAAGTCTAAATTTTATAAACATTTTAAATGCCATATTCTGAAGGTCTTTGAAGTATTTGAAGATTACCTATCTATCTGAAATATCTCTGTGTATACCTAGAAGACTTAACTAACATGGCTATAAGTATGATTATCCTAGATGATTAATTATTAATCTATTTTTAATTATCCATTACAATTTTAAATGAGCTATACAAACATAATACCTTAAACAAGAGTAGAAATATACACACAGTATAACAAAATTAACTTTAAGTTTGTATCAATAGACTAAAATCTATACCAATGTAAAACATTTTAAACAAGTTGTTGCTCTTTAGAAGTAAGTTCCTTTATCTACCCTTTCATCCTATTATATCTATATCATATCCCCCTTTCTTCTTTAGAAAGAGATCTCATTTATAATCAACCTACTTTAAAGAAAAATATTGGTTTTTCTCTGTCCCACACCAGAGGGCTCTTCTGATTTGGGACACAAGAATCTCTTAACCTTTTCTTTTAGCAATATGTCTGGGTTTAGAGAAGGAGTGAGCCAATTCCATCTCCAAAGCCAGCTTGATAATTTTGGGAATGTGGGCGTAGATTCTCTTACTACTTCCTGCTGGAGGGGGGCGCTGTATCTTATGGGGATACAAAGAAAATTTTAGGATTATGGAGTAATCCATTAGGGTGAACCTCTGAGCCAGTTGCCTTGAAACCATTCTGGATGTCAGATCATCTTGGCCATGGTGTCATCGGAGACCTTTCAGGTGGTCTTGGCTGATCAAACCTGATGTATCTTAATCTGGAACAAATCCACAGCCTCTGGCTTTCTATGGAAACAAAAGCAGAGACTCTTTTCCAAAGCAACATATCCTTATATCCAAATTTTGAAGTCAAGTTATCTTTAAAATTTACATATTTGTTTAACTCAACAGCTTTTACGATCAAATCTTTTTCTGTAGTTAAAAATTCCAAAGACAAGACAAACCAGATTCTCTGTGTAATATCCATCTTTGTAAGACTGAAACGTTGCTGTGGCTGCTGGCTCCGCCCACCTCAGCTTCCCAACATGGCGGTGGTACAGTTTACTGCCAGCTCTGGGTCTGGAGCCATGTGTACCATCAGCTATCAGAAGCAGTTCTATCAAAGCAGCACATAACCCAGAAACTTTTTTTTTTTTTTTAAACTAGCAAAGGCTAAATCTACCATGCAGCAGAGTAAAGTGCCACTTGTAGACTCCTCATTCCCGCCATACTGCAGGTCAGACACACACGCCAGGAACCCGCCACAGTAGCTGAAACCGGCGGGCTGCCGCTAACTTGAGAGAGACAATTAGGAAGCTGTTTTTAGCTCTGTGTTAGAATCTTTTTTCTCAGGTTTTAGGTGGAAACTCTTGCCAACACATTGGGCGCCATTTGTAGTTAGAGTTTTCCTGCCTGGCCCAGTCAGGACAAATCTCTCTTACCCGCCAGTCCCACAGTCACTCAGACCCAACCAAGAAAGCACACAAAAACTTATATTGTTTACAAACTGTATGGCCGTGGCAGGCTGCTTGTTATCTACCTTTTCTATCTTAAATTAACCCATTTCTGTTAGTCTATACTTTGCCACATGGCTTGTGGCTTACCAGTGTCTTTACATGTTGCTTTTCATGGCGGTGGCTGGTGGTGTCTCTCCCCAGCCTTCTACTTCCCACAATTCTCTCCTCTCTTGTTCCGCCTATACTTCCTGCCTGGCCACTGGCCAATCAGAACTTTATTTACACAGAGCAATATCCATAGCAGTCTATGATACGTGTGTGCGGGCTTGTGTCTTGAGGCTTCCTTAATCTGGTGTCTTTCATCATCACCATCATCACCAGCACCACCACCACCACCACCACCATCATCATCATCATCATCATCATCATCATAAGACCACTTCTACTTATGTTTTCTAGCAGGGTCTCTCACTGAACCTGGAGCTCAAGGATTCAGTTAGACTGACTGGCCAGCAAGCCCCAGGAATCCTTCTGCCTCTGCCTCTGCAGGTGCTGGGACTAGGTGAGTGTGGGGATCTGAATTTGGGTCTTCGTTTGTGCATGACAAGCTCTTTACTGACTTGCTCTTTACATGACTGCTTCTGTCCCTCCCAGCTACCTACAGCTTGGATATTGACAACCATGCATTGGAGAATGGCTTGACCCAAAGTTCAAAGGAGGGCATTTCTGTCCTGCCTTTGAACCCATTGTAAGAAGTCTCACTGAAGAGGTAGTGTTGGCTAGAACTACCCACCTAGAAGTAGGAACAGAAGGATCCAAGGCCAGGCTGAGGTAGTCAAGACCATGAGAGATGGAAACATTTGGGTTGCTGACCACAAGTAAATAGGATGGGCTCACCCAGAAGCCCAATAATGGAATGTGGACAGCCGGAGAGCAGAGCTGGGAGGCTTTATAAATTGCACACCTTTGGGCTGGGAAGATGGATCAGTGGGTAAAACACTTGCCATGTAAGCTGGCCTGAGTTTGGGTACCTGGAAGCCATATAAAAGCCAGGCGTGGTAGCCAGCATGTAATCTTAGCACTCTGACAGGAAGATGGAATGTTGGTGGAGACAGGAATACGCCCCCCCCCCCACCAAAGTTCATTGAACAGCCAGGCTAGTGTACTGAGCTGGGAGACCCTACCTCAAACAAGGTGGAAGTGTGGTTCAACACCTGAGGTTGTCCTCTGAGCTCCATACACATGAGCATGCACAAACAATACACTCAAATAAGCAAACAAATAAATAATATAATTCTGATTATAACATAAATAAATTGTATACTTAATAAATATGAAGTCTATGTAAACACACATTATACCATATTACTTAGGAGCTAATAGCAAGAAAAATACAGATTAATAACAAAAAATATAGATTGAAAATCTAGAGATCTGAAGGACTGACTGTGTATACTCCCATCTCCCATTTCCCACCTCCAATTTCTTTCACTTAACTTACTGGTGGAGGTGAGGCCGGGGCCTGAGACCTTTCTAGCATGAAGTAGAGGTGAGGGAAATATAACATCTATTTTCAAGCATCCAATAACAGATCATGGGAAAAATGACACATTTGTCTTATGGTTTAATAGCCTTAAATGACTAACCTGTATTTATGATCACTGATATCAAGCAGGGTGTAGTTAGAGTTTTCCTGCCTGGCCCATATTCAGGACAAATCTCTCTCACCCGCCATGCGCATAGATGCTCAGACCCAACCAAGTAAACACAAAGAAACTTACATTGTTTACAAACTGTATTGCCGTGGCAGGCTTCTTGTTATCTACTTCTTCTATCTTAAATTAACCCATTTCTATTAATCTATACTTTACCACGTGGCTTGTGGCTTACCAGTGTCTTTACATGTTGCTTGTCATGGCGGAGGCTGGCAGTGTCTCCACCCAGCCTTCTGCTTCCCACAATTCTCCTCCTCCTTGTCCCACCTACCCTATTCTTCCTGCCTGGCTACTGGCCAATCAGCATTTTATTTATTTTAACCAATCAGAGCAACACATTTGACATACAGACCATCCCACAGCAGCAGGGGTTTGAATTTTCTGTTGGAGCTTATCATCTCACAGTGCTATGCCAGGACATCTTAGTATTTTCCATCCCAGCAAAATAGAGTAAGGAAGCAGGTTTATCTTGTCCTTAGTTGAACAACAAACACGATCTAGTTATGTGACGACGAACAGAGGATGAGTGAGTCTAGAAAAGTGAGTCTTCTCCTTGGCACAAGCAGCCAGTGCCTCTGTATAACAATGAAAACAGTCAGACTCCAGCCATCCCTGGAGCAGCTTCTGGACACTGCACGCTGGCTTGGCCCTGCTTGTTCTTGATGAGTGGAGTGGCTAAGCCATTCCAGAGCCTGTGATCTAGGGACATAACAGGGAAGGAAGAGAGGAAAATGAGGGTTGGTGTGAGTTATTCCGTGAGACAATATTGAGTTAAAACACCATCATATTCCCGTGTATTTAAGGCCCATTGAATTTCCTTAAAGTAAATTTCATCACTGGAGTCATAGTTGAGCCTGTGAAGTGAGGGCTTTGCGAGTGTGTAGAGCTGAAGTCGATGGTCCATTGTTCATCCATACAAAGAGAAAGAAACAAACCAAAAAAGCACAATATTAAACAAAACAAAGGCATAGTGACTAGGACTTATAATACCAGCACTGAGAAGGTAGAGACAGAAAGATCCCAGGGCTGGATGACCAGCCAGGCTGGCTACATGACGAGCTCCAGGCCAATGAGAGACCCTGTCTCAAAATCACATCCCAACACAAGGTGCTGCTGAGGCTGGTGTCCTCTGGCACGCACGCGCATGCACACACACATACACACACACACACACACACACACACACACACACACACACACACACACACACACACAATTACACACATGAACTCCTCAATCATTCCTGCCATCTTGGTGGTTCTGAGTCTTTCCATACACCCACCTCCCTCTGACCCTTCGTCATCAGAGAAGGAGTTTCTGACTTCCAATTAAGAAGACTATTTTGTAGTCTTCCTCTAAAAAAACTATCATTTATGGAGAAATCGGGGGCAAGAGGCACATGCACACACATATATGTATTTCATTGTCATCAGTCACTGGGTTTAATAAAATCACTTCCACAACACTGGAAAATGTTAGTGGTGACTCTTCCTGGGTTAAGAACAGACCACAGGCAACACATTTTCAAGAGCCAAAATACATTAAAACTAGCAAAGCCCCTGAGATAGTCACCTGGTCTTCTCCTCCTCTCCCTTTATGGTACCTGCTAATGAATTTGGAGGCTACATGCTGGGGACAAGATTTCTTCAGAAGTGTGTGAATGGGAACTAGTCCCCATCATGCTCATTAACAAAACAAAACAAACAAAAAACCACGACATCCCTTTCTTTGAGAATTATTGTTTATTTATTCCCATCTTGGGAATCCAGACACTGTTACGACTGCTCCGTGGTTAGTAATTTATTTAACTTTCATGACATATCATGAAACCACTCTGATCCGATTTTACAGAGAAACAAGTGACAGCTGATCTGCTCTTCTGGCCTAGACCTGTGCTCTTAGCCACCAGGCTGTCCTACTGTTGTCCTGCCTCTTCAAGGGCCTTGTTCATGAGGACTGTCTTGAGTCTTCTTCCCATCAATTTTTTGGGACAATTCTCAGAAAGTTGAATTGTTTTCTAAGCCCTAAACAGTGAGTGGGGCTGAACTCAGACTCAGACCCCAAACCTTATTATCTTAAATGACATCACACGACTGGACACAGCTAAAGTTTTCAGCTTAGGGAAGATTGACTCTCAAGTAAGATATCTGGCATTATTTCACTGTTTTCAGAAATACATTCCAGATGGATTTAAGAATCAAATCTTGTGAGGGAAGCCATAAAAGTACTGGGGGAAGTTTGGGTGAATATTTATGTAATCCTGGGGTGACCAAGGTCATTCTAAAAATGGCCCTAAAGTCAGAAAGATGGATATATTAGATTTCATAAGTATAAAAAAAAATCCAGTCTGTGAAAACACTATAAATAAAAAGGAAAGTGGTCCAACTCAGTACGGGTTACTTTCTTTTTGTTGACTATCATTGATTTATCCCAAAAAATAGTTGGTCATGGGGTAAAATGGAGTTGAAAACAGACAATATCCCAGCCTTTCTTCTTGTGTATGTGTGTGTGTTGTCCATGACCAACTGTGTCAGTGCACACACATACATGTGTATGGACATGTGGAGGCCAATGGTTGACATCCAGCATCTTCCTCAACTGTCTTCTGCCTTATAGCTCAGGCTGGGTCTCTCCCTTGAACCCGGAACTCCTGATGTAGCCTGTCTACTCAGCTCTTTGCTCCAGGGACCTCCTGCCTCTGCCTCTCTTGTGCTGAGATTACCCTTTGACCTCCACAACCACCCACCATGGGTGCTGGGGATCTGAACTCTGGTCTTCATACTTGTGAAGCAATTACTTTACCCACCATGTGGTTGATATATTGTGCACCCCAATAAATTTATCTGGGGTCAGAGAACAGAACTACATAGACATAGAAGTCAAGTATGGTGGCACACACCTTTAATCCCAGGACTTGAGATCTCAAGTCTTGCTTGGGAAAGACACACACCTTTAATCCCAGGAAGTGATGGCAGGAAGCAAAAAGGTATATAAGACATGAGGACCAGGAACTAGAGGTCTTTTTAAGCTTTTAGGCTTTTAGTAGTAGTTTAGCTGAGATCCATTCAGGTGAGGACTCAGAGGCTTCCAGTTTGAGGAAACAAGATCAGCTGAGAAGTTGGTGAGGTGAGGTTGGATGTGGCTTGTTCTGTTTCTCTAATCTTTCAGTGTTCACCCCAATACCTGGCTCTTGAGTTTTTAATAATAAGACCATTTAATATTCGTGTGTTACACCACTGAGCCATCTCCTAAGAACCCCTTCATGGGAACTTGCAATCCAGAAGAGTCAACACGGATTGAGAAATGCACAACAATTACACAAGGCAGCAAGGAATAGTTTCATGACAGCAGAGATCAGATGAGCCTAACAGCACCAGAAAAGCCTGAAAAGTAGTGTTCAAGAAGTTAACTCAGCTTGGGAAAGGGCAGCAAGGTATATCCCAAGAGGGAATATCATCCCTTTTGGAGGAGAGCAGAGTCCAGCTGATGAATGAGAGAAGGCCACTGTAGGCCAGGAATATAGCTCAGTTGATTGAATGCTTGCCTCTATCTGTGAACTCTGGGCTGAATTCCAGAACTGCATAAAACCAGTATAGTGGTACATGCTTGTAATCTTTGGCTACATAGCAAATCTGAGGACAGAGTGGGCAACATGGAACTTTTTTTTCTCAGAGGGAGGGGAAGGGAAGAAGAGAGGGAGGGGAAGAGAGAGAGAGAGAGAGAGAGAGAGAGAGAGAGAGAGAGAGAGAGAACAGTTTAACCCAAAGCCAAGCTCATGGTATGAGATAAGGGAGAGGTATGTGCTTGTCTTAGTTAGGATTTCTATTGCTGTGATGAAACATCATGACCAAAATCAAAATCAACTTGGGGAGGAAAGGGTTTACTTTGGTTTATAGCTTGTAGCCCATCACCCAGGGACTCAGGATAGGAACTCTGCAGGAACCTGGAGGTAGGAGCTGATGCAGAGGCCATGGAGGGGTGCTGCTTACTGGCTTACTCCCCATGGCTTGCTCAGCCTGCTTTCTTGTACCAACCAAGAACACCTGCCCACAGGTGGCACCACCCCTGTAGGCTAAGCTCTCTCACATCAATCTTTAATCAAGAAAATGTGCCACAGGCTTGCCAATGGGCCAATCCAGTGGAGACATTGCCTCAGTCGAGCTTTCTCTTCCAAGATGACCTTAGGTTGTGTCCAGTTGACAAAAACAAAACAAAACAAACAAACAAAAGACAACAACAACAAAAAAATGTAGTGAGCATAGCCCTTGATTCAAATAAGAAGCAGTTTGGGACAGACAGAATCCTAAGACTTTGACCTTGAACACAATTGAGGTATCCTTCTGCAGGAATTCTTTAACATCCAAGTGGGAATGCTCATCAAAGTCCAGAGGAAGAAGTTCTGGAGAGTGAGCTGGGAGCCATGGGTCGTGGGTGCAGTGAAGCCACCATCTTGGATAAAAACATGCAGGAAGGAAGGACAGGACCAGAAGAGTGTTGAGGGCAGAGTTCTGAAGAATGCTGGTGTTTAATGGCCAAGTAAAAGTTGAACCTACAAAAGCAACTGTGAAGTCTGAGCTACAGGGAAGGTCGGGAGGGGGCAATATCCCAGGAGTAGATGGCGTAGTTCTTTTAGCTACTGCAGACAGTATGCCCACAGCTGGGCATACTGTCTGGACATTTATTCAACTCATAGTTCCAGAAGCTGAGGAATTGCATCTGGTAAGAGTCTTGTTTTTTTGTGTCATCCCATAGCAGGAGGGTAAAAGGACAGGTGCCAGGGGCCACCAGGGGGAAGGGTGTTGTACCCATCCTTTTCTTTTTAAAGTTAAAATAATTTATTTTCATTTTATTTGCATCAGTGTTTTACTTGCATGTATGTCTTGTGTGAGTGTATCAGACCCCGGAGTTACAGACAGTTGTGAGCTGCCATGTGGGTGCTGGGAATTGAACCTGGGTCCTCTGGAAGAGCAATCAGTGCTCTATAACCACTGAGCCATCTCTTTAGCCCCAACACCCATCCTTTTCTGAGGAACCCACTTGATCAATATCTAACCTGACTCAAAACAGTGGCATTTGCTATCTCTTAGTGGTCTCCTCTCTCTCAACACTGTTGCATTAAAGAGTAAGCAGCTAGCACATGAACCCCAAAAGGCACATTAAAACCATGCCACGAAGAAGGCAGGTGTTTAGGAAGGGAGACAGCACAGTGTCAACGTGTTTACAGATGAAAGACATACTGAAAATGCCCCCAAGTGCCCACTGTATTTAGGAGCGTGGTATGGAATGATGGGGGGGGGGGCGCTGTGTCGGAGTGGGATGAGTTGTAAAGGCAAAGAAACAGAAATAGCAAGATAAGGATAGAAAATGCCTGGGAAATCTGTCCACAAAGGGAGAAGAAAATGAGTAGCAGCAGAGGGAAGATGTTTAAGAATTAATTTTTTATTTTAAATGAAAGAAATGTGTGACTACAGCGGTGTGAATCTAAGTGTACAAATTCAGTAGACAGGATAGAGAGCTGTGGACTTAACTTTTATTTGGACACCTCACCACCAGAGAGTAGAAATTGAAGTGAGGTTGTTCATAGCAACACCTCATTCCTCAGGGTTGCAGCTAGGTTCAGAGCAGAGTCATAAATACCAGCTGTGTGTCCACAGTTCTTGGCCAAGTGAGGATCTCAGGCCTTAGCCTGAGACATAAGTCCCCATTCCTCCTTATTGTGCCGAGTCCAGATATTTTCTGGGCTCTTCAAGAAGTACAGGGTCCTGTGCTCTGAAGCTCAGTAGACACACCCTTGTACCATCTCCTCATTCTGGGCTTCTCTCATATCGGCCTATCTCACTTCAGTCTGGGGAACATACCTGTCTCCTTGATTTCTCTAACACTGCATGTCCCATACAACCCAGTGGTTCCCCAGCTTCGAAGATTTAAAGATGTTCTGTTCTCTGACCTTCCTTATCTGTCTATGCTGTGACCTGAGGGGCAATTCTGCAAGAGGATTGCAAGCCCTGGGAGGCAGAGGATGGGCTATCTTCCAGACCCTTCTATCTCCAGTGCTGAGAAGCATGTCGGGCACACTGTTGATGGCTGTCGGCAAGGGAAGGAGGAGATGAGTGAGAGCAGGAAAGAGGAATGAAAGAAGAGGAAGAGATCAGTGAAGTAAGGGAGGGAGGGAAAGAGAGAAGGAGGGAGGGAGAGAAAAGGGAAGGAGGGAGAGAAAATGAAAAAGGAAGAGAAAATGATTGCAAGAGGGTCCAGGAGAGAGCTAGGAAGAATGACAAGCAGTGTCTCAACATCTTGGTACCTAACTTTTGCAAGTGTCTGCAAAATCTTGCCTCTGTGGCCCCTGTGAACTGATGCTTTATCTGGAGACAAGCTTTCCATTGTCCTCTGCCTGTAGTCCAGAAGACAGCTAGGCACCTTCCCATGTGCTCTGTGTGTATGTGTTGGGGAGGTCCTTTCTTCAGTCCAGCCTCTTATTTTATGCAGAAATCTACAGGCATGTTTCGACACTGAGAAGTCCCCCAGCACAGTTTCCAGAGCCAATGCTGTCCTTTATGTGTGCTCCATTCCTTGAACTACCCTGGCTGGAAACCTGGGAAGAGGAAAGCCAGCATAGAGCTTCTGTCTTGAGCTGGGTCCTCTGGAATGGTAGCATCTATGCACTGGGAACATGAAAGAGCATTGAAAAGGCCTGTTGACTCGCTACAGTCGGTGACCTCTTCGGAAAAGCTGAGTCGCTCTGACTAGCCCCAGGTTATGTCATTAGTACTAAACAGAACTTGGGCTCCACAAAGACTGACAACATTTTTCACTAAGGTATATTCGGAGCTTCTCTCCTCCCCAACCAGAAAGTGACCTCAGGGAAGAATGGAAGCTAGAAGGAACAGTGGGTTCAAAAACATAGCTAGCCGGGCCAAGGTTACTCCTGCTATGACTGTCTAGAATGACATGGTCATCAGAAATGCCAGATTCTCAGGGCCCGAGCAGAAAAACCAGGACCTTCATGTAAGAGAAGCACATGGATGACGACGACATGTTCCAGATCACCTTTGGGGTCCCGTGCCCCTGAGAGAAGGGATCTGAAAAAGAAAATGACAGGAAGGATGCTCTTATCCTTCACCAGCTTCATGCTGGGCTGGCTCACCCCAGCCATGCAGAATGGCTGTAAGAGCTGAACTGACTAGTTTCCTTTCTGTTTGTTGAAGAAAGGAGGGCTTTGGGTTTTAGGTCTCACCTATTTCACTCCGAGTTTTCATAGATTCACAAGAGAAAGGGTGGTAAGAAGCGTTTGCCGGTGAGGTTAGAGAGCTCACACTGAGACGGTCGAGAAGATGAGTTAGTCTCTCCTGTCTCCATCTTTCTCCTTCTCTCTCCTTTCCACCTCTCTCTCACTGTCACTCTGGGTCTCTGTCTCCACCTCCATCTATCTCTGTCTCTCACTCTATCTCTGTTTCTCACTCTATGCCTGTCTCTCTCATAATGTTTACTCGAAAAGCAAGTTCATGTCGTTGGTAAAAACAAAACAAAACCCTCTACGGTAACGCATCATTTAGATACTTTCCTTTGTGGCTCCACAGCATTCTGTATTTCCTCACTGTGTTCTAACTTTCTTTTCTTTTTCTATGTAAGGTTTTTTTTTTTCTTTGACCAAGAATAAAACTATACTGATCTAATATAACAGTATAAATTTTACTATCAACTATATTTCAACTTACGCACCTTTTATTTTCATGGCTAGGCTTGCTTCTGAGAATTAACTTATATGGCTTTATTTAACCTCGCAGATGCTCGGAAGAGCTCTCGGCGCCTGACATAAAGGGGGACTTTGAATTACCAGTGTGTGTTTTCTGCATCCTTCCAGATTCTTTCCTAAGGACACCCAGGTGGCTTGGAAGTTTCAATCTGGGGATTCCTAAAGGAATGGTGGTTATGTGTCCACTTTTAAGTGCCCTGATTCTTTATAAGATAAATGTGCCTTATTACTAGCAATTGCATTTGGCCCCAACTGACAGAAATGAACACGGGCTTAGGATAGAGTTTTATTTTATTTTTTTCTTCTTGTGAAACAGGCCTGGAGACAGGCCTGGAGACAGGCAGTCTAGGACTGATCTGGTCAGGGCTTTACAGTCATCACGTTTCTTGATTTGAGCTGCTCTGTGCTCCACACATGGCTTCTGTATTCGGGGACTACTGGAGTTCAAGTGGAGGCTGGACCTGCAGCCTCCACCTGCACACCCCATGTCAGAATCAGGAAGGGAAGGCCGGCCATAGATGACTTGGCTTTTAATTTTTTTAAAAAAATTATTTATGTCATCAATTTGGTCTTTTAGTGTACAAAATAACGGGTGTACTTCTGGCATGTTCGCTCATGTTTGGTTGCTCCCCCCTCCCAGCTCCTTGACTCCCACTCCCTCATCCCAGCTGTACCTTCCACCTCCCATTGTTCATTTCCTTCCCGCTTTCATGCCACATGTGCACCATTCCCTTCCCACTCCCTCCACTAAACACCCCACAGGCTTTCTGGTTTCCTCCCCTCTATCCATGCTCTCGTTCACCCCCCCCCTTACACACAGACAGACAGACAGACAGACAGACACACACACACACACACACACACACACACACACACACACACACACACACACACACACCAATTGGAAGCTAGGATCTGCATGCAAATAAAGATCATGCAGCATTCGTCTATCTGAGCCTGGCTCACCTCACTCGATAGGATGCTTTCTGCTTCCATTTAATTTTTTTTTTCAGACTCCCCAACTTATCTCTCTTTCTGGCTGACTTATGCTGTGTGTGCCACATTTTAATGTCCATTCATTTGCTGGTGGATATTCAGGCTGTTTCCATTTCTCTTCTGTTCTGAAAAGAACAGGGATAGACATGGGTGTTCGAGTATCTCCATGGTAGATATCTCTGTGGAGTCCTTTCAGGAGATGGCCCTAGAGTGGTGTATCTTTCTCTATGGAATTTCTATATTTATTTTTTGAAAAACATCCACACTGACTCCGGCAGTGGCTATGACAGCTTACATCCCCCTTTCTCAGTCCTTGCCCAAATTTTCTGTCATTTGTTTTCTTGATGGCAGCCATTCTGAGTGGAATGAAAATAATTTTAATTTTCAGTTTCCTGATCAGCCTCACTTCTTAAGGAGCCACCCCAGAAGCCTCACATAATGCTTCTAGTGACGTGGCACCAAATGGAACTTAATCCCCACGGGAGAGGTTGGGCCATGCACTCTTTTAGCTATGTCCATGGTTGTATTAGGAGACTGGGATTCTCTTACTAATGGCGGGGGCGAGGGGGTGCTAAAAATGATATAGGCAGTTAGCAGTTTCTGTCACAGGGGTGTTCTAACTGTTTAACGTCAAGCAATCTTTTTTCCCATTAAAAAAAATTCTCACTTGTGTATCCATGCATTCGTATTGCTTTGTTCCAACATGCCTTCCCCATCCCCATCCACACCCCACCTTCCTCCCCTATGCCAAGGTGCTAGGGAATGTAATTAGAATCGCAGAAGTTCCCAAAGTCTGAAAAACATTGACTGAGATAATCCCCAAGGGTTCTCACATTAAAAAAACAAAACAAAACAGTAATTCTTTAATTTTTCTGAGTGGTCAGTCATAGCTAAAAGACCACATTTCTTGAACATTATGCTTTTAAAATTGCGTACCAAAAATAGATGTCACGAAGTGATGCCTCCTTTGAATTGTCTCCCTCTGAGATGCTACTCATGGGAACACACAGCAGCTTCCTTCCCAGAGTCACGAAGCTCCAAACTGATAGAGACGGCCTGAAGTGGGGCTCAAGATGTAGTTGAGGCTGTTTCTTTCTTTTTTGATTTCCTCTCCAAATGCATGAAGCCAGTAGTATGGGGAAAGCTAATTGTTCTAAATGTATTCAGTTGCTTTGATTCTGTGCTGTTTTCTGAGTAACTTGTAAGCAAGTATTATTCCATACACAGCCCAGCTCAAAAACCAAAACAAAAGCCTGCATCCTCATGCTAACTTTAGAATTTAGAGAAAGAACATGGGTGTTGGAAACACACATCCTTGTCCTTAAATAGCATTTCTGATTCTCAGCTAATGGAAATGGAAGAAAATCATTTTTTTTTCTTTTTTTAAAATGTCTTTATCAAACCAACAGGTACGTCTATCTTGTTGGCTTTTAGAGTGGAAAGAAACAGAGGAGCAGAGAAACTCCACAAATACTAGTTTCTTTGGGGGAAGACTACAAGCTAGTCTTGTAACTGGAAGTCAGAGGCTCCTTCTCTGATGGCGAAGGATCAGAGGGAGATGGGTATGTGGAAGGACTCAGAACCACCAAGATGGCGGGTGTGGTTGAGGAATCCATACAGAGGAATCAGGGAGGCAAGCATGATGGGATACGTGGTAGGATGTTCAGTCTCACTTTTAAGTACCTCCCATCCATCTGTGTGTGTTCATGATAGTGTGCACACACATGCACAGTGGTTCATACAAAGCACAGAGAACCATCAAGAGAGGCGTAAGAGCAAAAGAGAATTTGTGTTTTCCAGAACTGCACTGCGGCTGTGAGCCTAAATTTCTTGGCTTCAGAAGGTGGGATTTGTCTGGTTCAGGATTATTCTTGGCACTTATGTAAAAACATAGGCCTAGCCAAAGGCTGAATTAACAAGCCTTTCAAGTTTGACTCTGGCAAGCCTCCTCCTTTCAGCACCTTCCTAATCCAGAATGGTGAGGGGAAGGGGGGAAACGTGGAGATAATGACCCAAAAAAATGGAATGCGAAGCTCCTGCCTTGAGCAATGCCTTCTTGAAGAGAAGCACCTGCTTATGTGCTCCTCAGGAGCCTGCAGCTGATAGAAGCACTTTGCTCAGACCCAGTCCAGTCAGAGCCCACAAACAGTGCAGGAAGTGTCAAGAGGGCTCTGCTGAGGAAGTCACAAGACACACTTTCTGTTGGGAATGCTGAGTGGTAATCTTTCTGAGCATCCCTTCCCTTCATTTGTGAGTCTTTCTTGATGCAATCCACCCCAGTGGCATTGGTTGCATCATGGCTGCATTCTCCAGCCTTGCCAACTGTGCGCAGTTAGTATTTCACCTGGTTCAGCCAGCTCCAGTCTCCAGCTCAGTATCAGAGACTGGAAACCCTGATTCTTGTTTCCTGGTATTCAGTGCTTAGTTTGTGCTTAGATATTGGTCTCGGTCTCATGATCTGCTTTGCACTGTCTTGAATTTCAGGGAGTTGTGCTGGGGCCTTGTCACCGGGACCAAGAATAGATCCTTTTTCTAAGGACATTTCCATCTTCCCCTCATCTGGATATTTTACATTGTTTGTTTATTAATGTTTGTCCATGTGTATATATGTGTGGGTGTGCATGTGTCATTACACATATATACACTTGGATACACATCACATGTAAGAGCATGTGACAGCATCCATGATGGAGGGGACAACAATCAGGTATTGTTTGAAAACAAGAATAAAACAAAAATATCATCAAAGTTATGCTTCCATTGAATTGTCTCAATCTGAGATTCCACTCATGAAAACAATACAGCAGCTTCCTTGCCAGTCACCAAGGTCCAAGCCAATGAAGATGGTCTAAATTGGGGGCTGTCTTGTTTATTCTGTTTGGTACAGTCAACTATGGCTTGATCTTGGATTGAGTGTTGACAGATTGGCAGGGGACTATTGGAGGGCACTTGTTGTATTTTATAGGATCTCATTATGGAGTTTCCTGCCTCAGCTTCTGAAGTCTGGAATCATAGACACATGTGACTATGCCTATGTCAGGGTGCTAATTTAAATCCTATCTCATACACATAGTGTGCTAAGTTCCACTATTTTCAAATTTTTCTTATTTAATTGATCTTAAATATATCCTTGGTTTTTTTTTTTTCTTTGCAAAGTCTCATTTCATAACCCTGGTTGGCCTGTAGCTTTTTATGTAAATCAGGCTGGCCTCAGACTCTTAGGTGGTCCTTGTGCTTCTGCCTATGGACTGCTGGGATTACAGGCCCACGCCTCTGCTCCTGGCTTCCTGAATCCTTTTTACACTATTACAATTATTGGAATCTTAAATGTGTGATAGAAAAATATTCTGTTACTTTTTTCTTGATTAAGTAGATTTAGTCTGATTTAATTATTTTAGGAAATACCTTTAAAATCGTTTTATGCTTGTGATACTTTTCTCTATGTACATGTAAGAGCATGTGAGAGCATCCATGATGGAATAAAGAAAGATGGAAGACAACCTAACTGTACTATAAATTGATAAAAGTCTTTGTGAAGAGGTTGGTGTGTTGGGGGGTACATTAAGTCCCTTTGAAAGAGTGGAATCTGTGGGACTGTGATACAAAGGAACTGTGTATAAACACTGTTTGTGTTGATGAAATTGCTCATTATGACATACAGATGGTGAATCTGGTCCACTGTACATACTGGAAATCAAGAGTTGTATGTGTGGCATATGGTGGTAGCTGTGTTTCTCATATTGGGGTAGAAGCTTGTAGACAAGGAAAGGAAGGATGATAAAATAATTCGTGTGGTAATCAATTAGGTTTGTAGACACAGTATTGCACTGTGACTTCTGGGGAAACATGGGCACATGTCTATTCACCCTGGGGAACAATCTACAAAAGAGCAAAAGCATGATCCTACCCAAGTCTAGCTTTGTCAACAGATGGGTTTAGTAGGGTTACTTACAGGAGTATGGGGAAGGGGCCACTTACAGGAAAACAGGCAACTCAAAGGCAGCTGCATTGCCAAAAAGCCCACTCCAGCGTGGATAAAAACACACATCACCAGAGCTCTAGGCAGAGCTGGCAGGCAGCACCACAAGAGAACCACTGGCCCCCAGAATCTATTTATTGCTTATGTCACCTTGGGGAGGAGCCTCAAGAATCTGTTAAGTTTCTTGAGCTTCCTGAGTCTAGCAAGCCTACTGCTGACCCCTACCCTCACCTTGAAGGGTTTCAACATCAAGGAATCAGCTGTAGCACAAGTATCCACTCAAGTTTAGCTTAATACAGACACAGATGAGCAGGACATAGATTATAGATATATGTGTTAACACAAGTTAGTAGATACACATATTTTCTTGCAAGGCCAGCTGTGGGGGACACGAAACAATGGCACCCCTGGAAAGTGAGCTCACTTTGCACCTGGGGCTTGGTTTCAATTCTTCCATAAAAGAAATATAGGCTATGTGGGGAAACAGTTGGATTGGGAACTGAGGAAGGAAATACATAAGAAGCCAGAAAAAAAAGAAGTGGTAGTTAAAAAAATTTTTTTAAAGCTCTGCATCAATGGAGATATGGCAAAAGAACTGAAGACTCTAGAACAATTTGGGGAATAAGACAACATAAGATCTAAAAGAAGCAGTACTAGGCTAAGGTCAAAATAATGTCTATGAGTCCATGCTGACCTAGATAGAGCATCGAAGTAAGTGATTGAGTATGTGGAAGAATATTCAAATTGTTTATGCAGAAATCCAAATAATTTGCATATGTAGTAGGGGAGGGGTAGCCAGAGAGATGACTCAGTGGTTACGATCACTTGTAGCTCTGGTAGAGGACCTGGGCTTGGTTCCCAGCATCCATGTCTGGCAGCTCACCACCATGTGTAACTCCAGTTCCAGGGGATACAACACCCTCTTCTGGCCTTCCTAGGCACTCATATGCATGTGAGCATTCACACATGCACACACACAAAATAAAAATTATATATATACATACATACATAAAACAAATAGTTGGGTTTCAGTCAATCACCAAGAGCCACACTCCTGTCAATCATAGACAGAACCAACAAAGCTGTAAGGCAGATACCCAAATGCAGCCAATCAGATGCCCTCTGCTTCAATCACTTCTTCTGCTGCAGGCCTGAGCTCTCCCATTCACTCTTGCTCTGAGGCTGTCTGACTTACCTCACAAGTCACTTTTGCTCATATAAGTGCCATTCAGTTTAATTTGTTTGAAACACTTTTTTCTTTTTAACAAGAAAAGTTAAAAAGTGAGTTTTCCATCACCCTGACTGCCACCCGAGGAAAACAAGTTAAAAGGGAGAAGAGGCTCCTCTGTCATGGTCTCAAGAAGTTCAGTCTGTGGGTCGTGGACTCCATTGTTTCCTGCCTGGATGGAGACAGAACATCACAGTGTGCACCGCATAGCAGCCCCATGCTGCTCACCTCATGGCAGCCAGGAAGTGAAAAGACAGAGAGCACGCCAGTGTCCCAATATCTGCTTCAAAGGCACATCCCCAATAACCTACCTTTCTTCTATGAGGCCCCACTTTTTAGAGATCCCGGCACCCCCAACACGGCTACAAGCTGTGGCCAAGCCTGGAATCCATGAGTATTGGGAGGCATTTAAAGTCCAAGCCATAGCAATCTATGTTGTGCCATTGTTAATCTTGGGTAATTTATAACGAACAGAAAGAGCTCATGGCTCTTGAGGTTGAAGTCTAAGATCTGGGATTGGCAAGTGATACAGCTTTTCTTGCTACATCATCCCGTGACTAAAGGTGGAAGACCAAGAGAAGATGAGAGGGACAGGGAGCAGACTCTCTTGGGCAGAGAATGTCTTTGTAGAAGACATTCTCACATGAACCAATACCTGAGGTCATGACATTCATCCAGTCAGGAAGGCAGAGCCCTCAAGGCTACTCCTTCCCTATGAGCCGCCATTTCCAACACTGTTGGACTGGGGACATGTGCTGTGGGGGACACATTTGCACCATAGCACAGCTGGATATAAATAGTTGATGCCTATCTTTGGGCTGGGGGAGGTTCTTGAAAATGATGCTCACAGTTTCTGTATTTATGCATTTTGCTGGAGAAGTTGCATGCCAGCCCAATTTTCTTTTATTGCTTGTTTGTTCTCTTTGTCTAGAGGCAAGAGGGCTTGTTTTTTTGTTTTGTTTTGTTTTGTTTTTGTCTTTAAGATCCAATTGCTTTTCTAGAATATGTACCAGAATTATCATTTAAAGTAAATTTTCTGAAACACACACACACACACACACACACACACACACACACACACACACACACAAAATGCCTGCTCGAAGGTTTTCTTAGTTATGTTAACTAAGTTAGGAAGATATACCCTGAATGGGGATGCCACTGACTGACAGGCAAGGCCTTGTACTCTAAGAGTAGAGAAGGTGAGCTGAGCAATAGGTGGACCTGCATTGGATTCTTCATGTTTCTGACTATGGGTGTAACACTGTTTCAGGCTCCTGCCTTGACTGTCCTGTAGATGTAATTCTGAACAGTCTTATTAAATAAGAAACATAGAGCCAAATGCAGAGTTAAAAGTCCAAGAGGTCAGAGCAGCAGCCAAGAGCTAAGACCAAGACCGCCTTCTTACCCCTCACTGTTGTCCTTCCTCTCAGAAAGAGACCTACTTTCTGTGTGTCTGTTTTTTTATTGACTTTCTGTTCTGCCTTCTCATTGGTTGTAGACCCAACCACATGACCTCCTCATCACTGCCTGTCTATCCTGACCTCCAGGTCTCTATGGTTTGTACTGAAATTAAAGGCGTGTGTCTCCCTGCTGGTGGTATCCTTGACCACACAGAGATCTATCTGCCTGTCATGTGATCAGGACTAAGGGCATGTGCCATCACTGTCAGACTTCTGCTAAATGGCTTGTTATTAGCTCTGACCCCCAGACACTTTTATTTATTAACATAAAAATAAAATCACATTTCAGCACAAATAAAATATCACCATACTGCCCCATAATGATGGACTGGACTATAATTTGCAATTGTAAGTTAAATTAACCTTTTCTTCTCTAAGTTGCTTTTTATCAAGGTATTTTATCATAGCTACGGAAACAAAATTAGGAATGTATGTATACACACACAAACACATATATGCATATGAACATATATACAAAGAGAACCAATATCCTCCATCAAACAACTGAGAGATTATTATTATTATTATTATTATTATTAATTTTGTTTGTGTGTTTGTTTGTTTTGAGACAGGGTTTCTCTGTAGCTTTGCACCTTTTTCCTGGAACTCACTTGGTAGCCCAGGCTGGCCTCAAACTCACAGAGATCCACCTGGCTCTGCCTTCTAAGTGCTGGGATTAAAGGCATGCGCCACTGCCGCCGCCACCGCCACCACCACCCTGCGAGAGATTATTTTTAAGTCCTTACAATTATAATCAAGAATTAAGAGCACAGATGACAATAACTTTTCAGCCTTTTCAACTACTTTGTTCACATATTTTTCCTTTGTCTTATTTTTAGCCTTTGTGTTTTTAACCTGCTTTCTTTATTATCTCTCTACAATTTTTATTTGACTATATTCCATTGATGACTCGGTAACTTCTTTGCATTTCTGTGATGATATGTTGCTTTTCCTTCATCTGCCTTCTGATCTTGATTAGATCTTGTTCCGTTTCTTTTTGAGTTTTGTACATCTGTGTTCTTAATTCTTGATTATAATTGTAAGGACTTAAAAATACTCTCTCTCAGTTGTTTGTGGAGGACATTGGTTCTTTTCCCCCCTGTCTTTCCTGTAACTTGATGGGAACTTTCACCTGCTACTCTCTGCTCTCACTTTACATGCACAGTAGGTCTGACCTTTCCTACTCTACCCCACCCCACCCCTCCTCCATGTCTTTCTTACCCTTCATGACCACGTCTTCTCCCAGAGCCTTCTCTGTGGCCCCCTTTCCTGGGAGCAATGCTTCTGTGTACCTACTATCTCTACCACTCCCCCTCACTTTTAACCTCGGGTTAGCTGGGCATTTCTGTGTTGGCTTAGAGAGGGAGGTCTTGGCTGTGTCTCTATTCTCTTGACATGCTCCAGCCCCCACCCCTGCTCTGCTTGGGGTACCTGCTGTGGCTCCAGCTCTCTGGAAGCTTGAGGTCTCAGAGGTGGCTTGTCCTCAATATCCTATCTCTGAAACGTTGAAGGCAAGAGCTGCTTATGGTGTTATTTCCAGTGCCCACTGGTCTGAGGTATTTGAGGAATGTTGGGTGCAGAGACATCTGGTGTAAGCCTACTGTAGAAAACCAAGTTGCTAATCCTGACTCCCTTCTCCCTAAGGCTCATTCAAGTCCCTGATTCCTCCTCCTTCCCCTTAGCTGTAGAGAACTCCACTGGTACTGGACTTCCTGTGTTATTATATATATGTTATTATTATTACATATACCTTAGGTTATTGCCTCTATAGGAGCATCTTCAGACCTCTCTAAAGTTAGCATGAGGATGCTGGCTTTGTTTATAGCTCAAATGCATCTTTCCCACCTGGACTTTGTGATGAGTGATCATTCTAACAGTGAAGGGTGTTTACTCAGGGTCTGAAAACTGAGGGATCCTTTTATATAGCATGTCCAATATCATGATATGATATGATCACGTCACACACACACACACACACACACACACACACACACACACATATATTCAGTCATGTGGCACACATTCATGTTTTAGCCAACAATGGACCATGTATACAGCACTGGCCCTTTATGATGATATTTCCCACTGTTTTTTTCAGCCATTACAGTTTCTGTCACTGTATTTCGTTATGTTTGCACAATAGTGAGATTCCTCAGGACATGTCCTTATTATTAAACAATATGTGATTCTCTCTCTCTCCTCTCTCTATTCTGTCTCTTTCTGTGTCTGTCTATCTGTCTGACCCCCCCCCCCCGTCTACTTCTGTCTCTCTCTGTGTCTGTCTGTCTGCCTCTCTCTCTCTCTCTCTCTCTCTCTCTCTCTCTCTCTCTCTCTCTCTCTCTCTCTGTCTCTCTCTCTCTCTCTGTCTGTCTGTCTGTCTGTCTCTCTCTCTCTCTCTCTCTCTCTCTCTCTCTCTCTCTGTGTGTTGTTTGACTTAAATGGACTATATTTTCCAAAAGTCTTTACCTCTCTCTTTTCTGGTCTGTGTAGGTATGAGAAGTCATTTATTTTTTCCCCTGTACTGAACAAACAAACAAACAAACAAACAAACAAAACCACTAAACTTCCCCTAACCCAAAGGACAAACTTCTTTGTTTTCTGCAGTGTGCTTGCACTTAGTTGAATTGCGAGGAAGTTGACTTTGTGTAGAAAAGGCATGGAAGGTATTCTGGGTGAGCCAAGTGCTTCTGAAAGGACATTGAATACCAGCTCATTTAATCCTGAAATTTATCCATGTACAGGTATTAGACTGGATGCCTTCTAGATTTCTCTTGTCCCTAACAGGCCCTAACTGTCACCTTGGGGCCCCCTATAGTGTGCACAGCATCACCCACATATACATTCTTGTTCTCTACCACATTCAGCTTTGTGCTGACTGGTGTGAATCTGTTGTTTGGATTCTACTTGAGTGGTGCTTGGAATGAAGATGAGTCTAAACCTTTCTGAGTGTGGGTTGCTGAAGATGCTGATGGGGTTTTCTTGACAAGGATGACAATGCTAATTATCATTGGTAGAACTTGCCACCTAATGAGATGACAGTGCCCTGACACAGCGGGCCTGTGACCACTTGCTAACCTCTGGCTCTGATGAGTTCGGTTTTTGTCTCCTGCTGAGTCACATTCTCCTAATGGAGTGAATCAGCTCTCT
Source organism: Onychomys torridus (assembly GCF_903995425.1). Lineage (NCBI taxonomy): Eukaryota > Metazoa > Chordata > Mammalia > Rodentia > Cricetidae > Onychomys > Onychomys torridus. The sequence goes on along the minus strand of NC_050451.1, from coordinate 55,140,012 downwards.
TTTCAACTCTTCTGTCCTTTTTCCCACCTAATTTCCTTGTTGGTCACTTCCTTCCTGCAACTTAAAGATCAAAGACTGGAGATTTTTAACTGGAGAATTGCTGAATGACTAATGACTTGGCAATTAACTGTTGAAGGGTGTGCCCAGAGTCATTGGAAATATAATTGCCCCTAGATTTGCAGGAAGGGACTCAATGACACAGAGTGTCCTCTCCAATGACGATGGAGCTTATGCTTGCTAGATCTTTAAATAGGCACCTAATCTTCAAAACCTTGACTCAAAACCCAGGAGTCTATACTTCTATTGTATTAAGCCTGCCTTGAAATCCAGTTTCCGTTTGGTTGATTTATTGCTCAATTAAGAATATTGAAAAATGGCCACTTCTCCTTTCCTATTTTATGGGAATTATGTTAGTGATGGCTGTAGACAGATAATATGCCCTAAATATTATTGTGCTTCTGTATTTTAGGAGCATTGGCCATCTATTCTCTTCTGAGGATAGATATTAGAGTTGTCAGAAAGAAAGCCAATGTCCCCTTCCAAAGCAAACAATTCTAGAAATAATAAAGCCTTAGAGATGTTAGCATCCCATTGTGCTGGTAAGGAAATGACAGTTGACTGTATCAGTATTCAGGTCACAGATATTTCCAGTCATTTTTCTTAGTGTATCTTAGATTGAAAAATCAGATAATCTATAAGTAGTGATAATTTTGCCTTCCCTATTTTTACTTTATTTGGACAACAATGAATTGATATTTCAGGATGATGATAAATGTTACTGTGATCCATGCTTTATTCTTAATTTTGACTAGACACCCTTTCCATACTAAACAGGAGATTGGCCAATGCTATGGTTTTAAAACTTCCACCACACATTTATATACTAAAAATGTAATGCCAGATCCAACAGGGTTGACAGGTACCAGTAAAAATTGCACTGTTACAAGTGATACCTCTACAAGTAGTATCATTTCTGTCTCCTGGGAGTCCAGAAGGTAGAGGTCCAGTGCTACAGACTAGGCACATGATCATCACCGTCAATTCCCTGCTCCAGGAGAGCAGAGCCCTCATGAATGGGCTGATGTCCTATTGTGGGAGTGGGCTTGTTGTAAAGGCAGTTTCTTGTGACATGCTTCCCTCCTTTCATCCAACAGGGCATGATACAGCAAGAAGACTTTTGCCAAACACCATGCTTGTTTTTAGATTTCTCAACCTCTAGAACCAGGAGCCAAATAAAGTACAGTTTATAAATTACCCAGTCTTGAGTGTTCTTTTACAGTGATGCAAAATAGAAGATGCTGGCCATCCATACGAACTATTCTTCATTATGCTGAAAAAAAGAAATCTTATTCTGGTTGTATGAAGAGAGATTTAGAAATGAGACTAGACACTGAATTTGTCCAGTGAAGTTTTCTATAGCAGGAGAGGTTTTGGTGGGCACAGCTCATCCTCCAAAGGTTCATACTCTGAGAGCTTGGTCACCAGTGGAGCAGTGTTCAGGCAGTGCTATTTTTAAGATGTGGGGTCTGGTGGAAGGTAACTGGGTCATGGGTTTTCTTTCATGGCTAAGTTAAACTGTCATGTAGGAATTAGAAGTAGATCAGTGCCCATGAGATCAGGTTATTTTTGAATGGCTCCCTCCTCACTCTTGCTCCTTTGCAGACATTGTCCTTGTGCATAGACTCTGTTTCTCTGCTGGGTTGTCATGAAGCCAGCAGCGCTCACTGGGACACCAGCATTTCGCTTTTTGTACCTTCCGACTACAGAGCTGGGAGTCGAACAAACCTGATTTATTTGTGCTTTATTAAGTGTCAGGGACTTTCTTATAACATAAGGCAATGAATGAAAACTTTATTTTCTGCTCTAGTTCTTGATCACTGGCCAATAATTTAATCAGTATTATCTCTTTCATAGAACCTCTATAACTGTTCTAGACAATGGTAGGTGCTAGAGGGTCTTGCTTGGCAAATACATGGAGTATTTGATTTCTAAAGTTGAAGATGCTGAGAGGATGGAACAACTGGAGAGAGTGAGGACAATGTCCTCCTCCCTACTGTGTCTCACAAACTTCTTCTAATTCTGTTTCCAACTCATACCACGTGTAGTAAACAAATAGTAGTAACTAAAGTAAGGTTCTGAATTCTGTGAGCCATTCTCGTAAGTTACTAAGTCTGAGTGGGGTTTGTAGAAACCCCATCTTCCTCCTAGCCGTACAGCCAACCATTATGGGGAGGCTCCAGTTGAAGATGACATTTAAAATTTGGAAGTTTTGTGGGGGATGGAGGTAGAGCTCAGTCCGTGGTCAACCGTCTGTACTAACTCTAGCTAGCTCGTGCCAGAGCTGAACTGAGACAATGGATACTCAATTGGTGTTCAGAGCGTTAGAGAAACAGTTGTTGGCATTTCATATTTGACATTAGAAGTTCAGTGGCTAATTTCTTGCAGGTGGGTTTTGGAGGAGGCTATGACTACATAGCCCTGTGAGGAACAGACGATCCTTTGTCTCCATTGGTCAGTTTGTACAGGTAGTGGGGTGTCCTGACCTATCACACCTGAGCCAAGTGCATCCCTCTGAGGTCATAGGAAAGGGAAGTAATATTACCAGGAGCGAGAAAGGAACTTGCATAGGTATGAACAGCGAAAACGAAGAGGACTGTGAGCCTATTACTGATGGCCTCGGTGACCTTCTTGACCTATTATCCGCATGCTGGTGTGTTTGTAGTTTTGTTTTTTGTTTTCTAGGGAAAATTATATTTTTACATTGAGTTTCCTTATAGTTTGGAAATAAAATGTCTCAATTTTATTCCCCTAGATAGGACATTGAGCTTCTTACTATTTTGACCCAGTTTTCTCCCTCTTACCAATGTTTTGATACATGGCTTTCATTTGACTCCTCATACCAGGATGTAAGGATTTTACTTCTTCTGTTTCTTGTTGTTTTTGAGAGGAAGGTTGTAGGGCCCTGGAACTCCCAAGTTGGGTAACTGCCGCCCTGCTTTCTGACCTTAACCAGGTGACCTCCCTATGCTGATTCCCTGCTGGTCTCCACCCTCCTGAAGGCTCACAGGAGGTTCTTTGTCTATGTATCCTGCATTTGGTGCAAGCAGCTTAGATGCAAGAATGTAGAACATTCAGTAGCAAACTTCTGCCCTCCAGGGGTTCTTCCATTGTGCTGTAAGCCTGTATTTAAAGGTTCCCTCCCTTCTTCAGTAAATGGCATTCGGCACCCTTTGACACATATGACCCCCTGTCTTTTGTCTCTTTTTTGATCCACAGCCCCTCGCTCAGACATGGTAAATGGGTGGTGGTATCGTGGGCTGCTACTGCAACAGAAGGTGTGATCTTAGATTTTAGATTCTAGATAATTACCAAAAGAACATATAAAGATGCATTATTTTTTAAAAATAGTATGCTCACCAACAATAAAAATTAAGTTCAAATTCAAAAATGGGCAAAGGCATTGAATAAATGTTTTCTGAAGACATTATATAAATTGCCAATAAGCACAAAAAGATGCTTGCAATATCACCCGCTAGGGAAATGCCCCAAAAAACAAGAAAACAAGGTATTGTTTTCCCAGTATTAAGAAGGTCATTACAAAAACAAACAAACAACAAAAACCAAGAAGAAAATAACAAGTGTTAGAAAGTGTGTTGAGAAATTGGAACTCCTATGCATTGCTGGTAGAGATCTAAAGTTATAAGGTACCATTGAAGATGATTGACAGTTCCCCAAAATGTTAAACATAGAATCAAATGATTCAGAGACTTTCCAGGTCTATTTTCAAAAGAACTGAAAGTGGGGCTCAGATATGTGTAGACTGTGTTTGTAACAGCAGTATCCCTAATGGTCCAAAGAGAGGCAACCCAAGTGTCTACCACATGGATGGACAGACAGAACAAGGGAAAGGCGTCTTCCAGTCAAGAAGAGAGACTCTGGAAGAAATTAGTGTCAGTGGGAGCTTGCCCTCTGGCCCCTAGAATGACAAGAAAATGACTTTTCATTGTTTTAGTTATAATATGGTCACTTGGTTAGGGCAGCATTCAGTGAGTGATTCTGTTCTCCGAATCATCCGGCCATCTGGTAGTCACATTCTCCTGCACGAATGACCTGTGTCTCGGTTACCCTGCAAGTTAAGATGGGACCCAGATAGCTCAATGGAGTTGGAAGACCAGAAACATGAGGAAGCCCTTGAACTCCACATTCTCCCACGATTTGTAAACATAAAGTCCTCTCATTTATTTATCTTTTATTGTACCAACATACAGGAAGGACTAGAATCGGAATCTGAGAAGCTCTGCGGCCGTGTTGGCACCCTTTTATCACACCCTCTAACTCTTCTGATCGCTAACTGCATAAGGGATAAGGGAGCAGAATACTCAAGAGAGGAAAATGGCTGCTGGATGAAGCTCCCTGAGGCCCCGAGTTCCCTCTGCATTAGAGCACTCCACCATGACAGACACCCCTGTACTGGAACACCCCTGCATTAGAGTATCCCTCTGCACTAGGGCAACCCTGCACTGGAGCACCCCTCTAGAGTACCCCTTCCTGGCCAAGCACGGTCTGAAAATGTTTCCTCTGTTAGTTTGTCTATTGCATTCCATGGTGAAACTGTTCATAACTGAAAATTATTTTCAGGAAGGAAAACCAAGACCAGGAGGCCAGGTGGGGCTTCCAGAGGTGGTCTGAGGCTCCTCCGGGAGTAGATTCTGGGCTTGTCTCTGAGCTCCTCACTGACCCTTGGACTGTCTAGTCATTTATGTCTTTTGCCTCATTCCTGACAACTGGAGACACTTTCTCTAATAAGGCACTGTTTTCTTCCTGCCATACACTCACTCTTTCCCTCTGCATAGCCCCTTGGCTGGTGCCTGCCTTCCTCCCTGCAGCGAGGGGCTTTGGCAGGGGTGGGGGGAGAGGGTGTGTGTCCACCGAGATCCTGGGTCTGTTACAAAGGAAAGCTGCCCTTCAGGGCAGAGCAGCAATGGCAGCCAGTGGCACCCCCATAACGGCTATGAATCTGGCTGTTTTAGATCCAGGAGGCACCTGAGGTCCTGTCAGGAGCTGCAGGAAGACCTGCATTGTTCTTTTAACCTCCGAAGCAACCGAACAGGAAGGTTCTCCAGTCCTTCCCAGGTCACATGGGGATGGCAGCACAAAGACAGAGTCACTCAGTAGTGACCCTCAGACTCAGGACAGTTTTTTTATTGCCCTTGTCTTGGGGTGAGGGAAACGTTGAGATTTTAACTGAAGTGAAACATGGCATCATTTAACTGATTTCTGAATGAACTGTTGGCGTCTGTGGGAAGGACACGGGAGAATTTTGAAAGAAAATAAAATGACAGTTCATTTTTACCTAAGAAAATTGATAGCCCCGCCTTGAGATCTAATCCTCAATCCTTGGGTGGTGTTCATGTCTGCATAAATCACCTATGTAAATGGTGGATTTAATGTTAAAACTTAGAGCTATGTATGATGTGGCCAAACTAATGAATTCAAACTTGTCAGGTATTGTTTGTTTTTAGTGTGGGGGTTTTATTAAACAACACTGCCATTAACATTCTTGTAATTAACAGGAGGTATCTTCTATGAGGATTTTTTTTTTTTTTTCATAATTGCAGCTCAGTGAGAGAGCCCCTGCGGGGTGTGCACAAGGCTCCTCATCCTCTTGCCCAAGACAAACAGTTTGCCCACGGCTACAGGAAAGAGCCAATCCACAGAGCCTGTGCCAATCTATACACCCTCCCTTGAAGTAGGCTGCCCTTGACTTTGTCAGGGGGCTTATGAGCCCTTATTTGAATGGTTATGCTGAGAATTTCCTTCTCTCTAGAAAGAAAAGAAAGCAATTCTCTTCCTTGATAGGTTTAGAGACACGCAGCTGCCTAACAAGCTCAGGAGAGATGATGCGTGTTTGACCCCACGTGGGGATTTTATGTGGTTTGGATCCAGAACTAAAGCTTTGGCAGCTCCACAGCCTAAAGCAGGACTCTGTCTACAGAAAGTGCATTCTCATGCTAATTCTAAATTCAGCAGTCATTCTTCTAAACTGCAGCGGAAAGGAAGGACCTGCTGTAGGTTGTATTAATGCTACAAGATCCTTACTTCTGTGTATGCCAAGCACACAGGGTACCACTTTTGGAGTAAAAACAAACAAACAAACAAACAAACAAACAAAAAACCCTGTTCCTTTCTTCCTTTAAGTCATCTAGATGCTGAACGCCCCCAAATTGATGAAAACGAGTTGATTTTATTTGTAACTGGAAAATTCACAGCTGTTCTGACCCCTAGGCTGGGCTTCTCAGTACTGTGGAAAACTTGTCTATTTTATATATTGTATTTTTAAACTTGAAGTTCTCTAGGTGTTTTTTAGGGGAGGGTGAGTTAAAGATCACATTACCATCTTTCCAGCAGAGAATTAATAGCTCCTGAGTGTGAGACAGGTCCTCAGTGCATGGAGATTCCCGAGATTCCTGGAACTTACACCTAAAGTTCTACAGATTGCACACATCTGGTGAGATAGAACACACACACACACACACACACACACACACACACACACAAATGGTGGGGGTGCGCGCACGCTTGAGAGAGAGAGAGAGAGTTGAGGGAAGCAGCTGTATTTCTCACAGATGGGCATGGAGGGACATTAGAAGCCTGGGGTACTGGATGGACTGGTCCTTCCAGCTCAGATAGCATACTGTGTCCACGTGTTTGTATTTCACCTGGGATGCAGCTGGGAGCCCCCGTAACAGTTAGAAGTGGATTTTGCCTGGTGGGTAGCCCAGTTTGCTGGGTTAGGGGTTAGGCAAGGCTGGGAACCCTGGTTTTGGAAAGACTGCTTTTCTGGCTTGCTTTAGAATGCTACCTCATTGGCAAGCTCCAAAGTTGTTTTGATGAACAGAAGCAAAAAAAAAAAGGCACAAGCTGAGTCACCAGGGCCACCTGGGGACAGGGCTGATGGGCAGTGCCTTGCGGGCTTCAATACCCAGTGCACCCACTTTTGCTCTGTTCCTGCATTCAGGTCTATTATTCTTCCACCATTTCTCCAGTCAGCTTGCACTTTCTACCCCTCAAAGAAACGAAGCCTCGAGACCTCCTTACAGCGACAACCTCCCCAATCTTGACCTCTTCTGACCTGGGTTGTCATCTTGTTCCTCAGTTTCCCCCAGATAGTACGCTGCCTGCAGAGTCACTGCTGTGACTTAAAAATCCTGTGCACTGTGTTGGTCCCAGTGTGGGAGTGTTGGGAGGTGGTGCCTTTAAGGAGTGGGAACTAGTTGTGGGGGGGCGATACTTAGGTCAAGGGGGCAGTTGGCAGGGATTGCAGAACCCCTGTCTCTTTCTGGCTTCCTGTTTGAAGGTGTGATCTCTCCCTCCTCACACAAGTTCCCATTGTCCCATGGGGTCCTTGGCAGAGGTGTGCCCGACTGATTGGTCTTTCAAGCTCCAGAACTACGAAGCAAATAATCCTCTTTAGAAAAAGACAGCAAACCTGTGTTGGTTGTTGTCTCATGACCCTGTACAATGAATGAACATCATTCATCCAGCATGCTCTGCCCCTCCTGCAGAGACCCCTACGGGTGTGGGAAGGAAAGGGGCTCTTCTCTCAGTCCCCTACTGAGCTGGCTCTGCTGAGGGTATGTGCCAACTCACTGCCTTCTTGTGTCCCCTCAGCAACTGCAGCGCTTTCCCATTTCCAATCCTTACAAACGGTTTTGAGTGAACAAGTGATTTGAGATTGTTCTGCATTTAGGAAGACACTGCAGGATTAGTGGAAATTCCACCGGAATTAAAGCAGACCACCAAGAACCTAATCCTGACATTACAAGTGGCTAAGTTCTCTGAAAATGCATCACCTTCAGCTCTGTACTAAACGAGGTTGATGTCAACCTGTTGCCAGATCTGTTGAGGGGAAATAAGCTAGCTGGTGCTGAAAACTATGACTTACTCTGCTTATGGGAAGTGGTTTTCTCAGCATTATCTCTGTCCCTCTGTGTGCCTTTGGCTCTTATGTGAGCCATAAGCTGTCAGGGCATCAAAATCTAAGGTCAGCAAGAGGATGGTAGGCCCCATGGGAGAACCACGGACTTGAAAGTTCCAGGTGAAGTTTTGATGAAAAAATACCCTGCCACCTTTCAGCATTCGCTCGCCTTATTCAGTGCGCTTTCCCATCAAGCCAGCCAGACTTCACTCATTCAGAAGGAGGTCACGTGAACATTTTATTTAAAGTGAGTTTCAAGAGATTTGATATGCTTTACTTTATGAAGAGTAAGTTAATTAGAGCCATCCCGGGGGAGATTTCAGCTATTGGTCAGGCCTTGAAGAGGACTTAGGTTACATAGACATCTTTTTAAACATGGACACATTGAGGTTTAGATTGACACCTGTCGTAGTTAGGGTTTCTATTGCTGTGAAGAGAACCTGACCACGGCAACTCTTTTACAGTTTCAGAAGTTTAGTCCACTCTTGTTATGGTGGAAACATGGCGGCATGCAGGCAGACATGGTGCTGGAGAAGGAGCCGAGATGTCTACATCTTGATCTGCAGGCAGCAGATGGAGACTGTGGGCCACACTGGGCATAGCCTGAGCATAGGAGACTTCAAGCTTGCCCCCACAGTGACACACTTTCCCTAACAAGGCCACACCTCCTCCAACAAGGCTGCACCTCCTGATAGTGCCACTCCCTATGGGCCAAGCATTCAAATGTGAGTCGATGAGAGCCATACCAACTCAAACCACCACAGCACCTACACTTTACAGGTAAGGAAATCAATTCACTGATGTGCATCCAGTGGATTAAAAAACTATAAATCAAAAAAATCCAGGTTTGATACCTGTGGGACTCAAAGATTTATTCTCTTTTCCTCTCTCCCACATCATTTCACACTTTAGACAATCAGGAAAGCAAATGAACTTTGGATTCCTCCTTCTTTCTTGGGATTTGAGATGTCAAGAAATTGGGTCATGCCAGAGTCCTAGAAAGTTCCAGTAAAGACTACTGGAAAAAACGGGCATCTAACAGAGAGTAAGTGAGTGACTAGGAGCCAGGGATCTGGAAGGGACTGCTTGACATTTGACATTTGACACTAATCTGTGTCTTCAGGGAGTTAGCTCATCTTTGTACATTTCCATTTCCTCCTTTACAAAGTGGAGATCAACACAGGACAGACCTTCCAACTTTGTGTCAGAATTATGAATTCCAAGCTTTAACAGACCGTTGTATAACTCTTTTTCTATCACTTTAGACACTGAATCCTTCTGAAACCTGATTCCACAAGCAAGCTTCAGGACATGTTAAAAGTGAAGGGCCACATTCATCTTATTGGACATCTAATGTATGTGCTACTGGGCTTACTCAGTTTTCCATGTCCTACTAATGAAGCTTTTGAATATTGTGTCTTCATACTGTGTTTTCCATGAGGGTTTTTACTTCACGGTTTTGTATACTGAAAGTGCTTGGTTTTGGTTGAGCCTATCCAAAGTCACGCCGAGAAAATTCTTGACAAGTGTAAATAACTCTGAAAATAAGGTAAATGTTTACATGACCTCTTAAAAAATGACAAGAAAGAATGTTCAGGCCAAGGGAAATTCTGGGTCCCTCTGAACCCCATGTATTTTTACAGAGAGTATAGAATAGATAAAAACAGCCAGTGTGAGGTCTATCCAATCTCAATTATAACCAGGATAACTTTAAAAGGAACCAAAGATAGATCCCCACTGGCTTCCTTGAATGGTAATAAAGTCTGCTGTGGTGAGGAGAAAACTCCATATTTTTACTTTCTATGTCAATGAGCACCCAAACTCTCAGTGGCTGAGGGAAAGGGACTTCATTCTGTCACTCCTTAAAGGCATTACTGTTTTGTAATTTTATTCCTAACTGGGATTAATTTATGAGACAAACTGGGTTCTGACTCTACGGTTTTGATTTTCAGCCAAACTTAGTAATGAAGAGCGAACTACAGGGTGGTGATGTATTGTGTACCCCAATAAAACTTAGCTGGGCATCAGAGGACAGAGCCAGCCACTAGATTAGACATAGAGGCCAGACAGTGGTGACACACACCCTTAATCCTATCACTGGGAAGGCAGAGATCTGTCTGGATCTCTGTGAGTTCAAGGCTACATTGGAAACAGAGCCAGTCAACAGTGGCACACACCTTTAATCCCAGCACTGGGAAGCACACTCACCTTTAATCCTAGGAAGTGATGTCTTTGGCATAAGGAAATAGGAACTCACACTCTCGAGATTGAGGATTTCATAGAGGTAAGAACGTGGCTGGCTTGCTCTCTAATCTTTCAGCTTTTACCTCATTATCTGGCTCTGGGTGTGTGTGTGTGTGTGTGTGTGTGTGTGTGTGTGTGTGTGTAATAAGACCTTTTAAGATTTGTATTACACTACAGCATTCCCGCAGCTGCAGCCTCCTAGTGTACAGAATTTGGATATACCACGTCACTATACAGTATGTATGAAGCTGAAATAAATGCCAGGTCTCTGGGCAGGGGGCTCACCAAACAGCTAATTGTTATTGATTTGTTTTACTAGTGAGACATACCTTGGCATATATGCCAACAGGCTGCTTTTCTACCTAAAAATCCTTCAGAAGTAAGATTTAAAAAAAGAGAAAGAAAGAAAGAAAGAGAGAGAGAGAGAGAGAGAGAGAGAGAGAGAGAGAAAGAAAGAAAGAGAGACAGAAAGAAAGAAAGAAAGAAAGAAAGAAAGAAAGAAAGAAAGAAAGGAGGAAAGGAAGGAGGAAAGGAAGGAAGGAAGAGAGAGAAAGAAAGAAAAATTCCACTGGCCAAATGGAAGTATATACTCCAGCTAATTTGTTGTCAAAAGAGCATGGCCTGAAAGTAGATTTCTTTTTACTGCTGTTGTCTGGTGAGCGGATAGAGACTAGTCACTTGCAAATACACCCATGCATGCCATGGGAATGTTTTAGTCAGCAATAGGTCTAGTACAGCCTGAGTGTGCAATAGGCGAAACCCATGTGGGCTTGTCTATGTACATGCTAGGAGGTTTGTGTCTCAGTAAAATGGCCAACAGCCTTTTCCCTCCACAGATATCCCTATTGTTAACCAACGTCTAAGAGTATTAAAAAAATATATTGTCATGATGGTTTGTTTTTATTTGCAGGTTTCAAGTGTGAGAAACACGTCTGTTTCTTTCACTTGTTTGGGAGCGAATGAGCGATTCTGAATATTGCAAATGGCGGGAAGGTGAAGCAAGAGGCAGGGAGCTAGGCTGCCGAGGGAGAGCAGCACTGGGCCCCTTAGCCACCGAGCTCCTGAGCATCAAGGAGCAAACATGACCATGGGCAAAGTGGGCAAGAGGAAGGCAGGGCTGTGGGTGTCCCAGAATTTGAATGTTCTGAGATCCAGGCATTGCTTATCATCAGAGGGCCGGCCTATGAGAGAAAAAGGTCGTGATTCCTTGCTCTGCGCTCCTCTCTCATGAAGGAAGCCCAAACAGGTGTGAGTGTGTGTGAACACAGGTGCGGTTGCAGGTGTACAGTTTGCATGTGGTGTAAGGTGTGCAAGGGTACAAGAGAGGGGAGTAAGAAATGACTAAATTTAAATGTCAGAAGATACACAGATAGGAACTGTGTATAGAGATAGTGAGGGGTTCACTAGAATTTGACCTTTTATCTCCTAGATGAAGAAGACTGGGTAGTGGACAGTGACCAAGAACTTAGAGTCAGTAGTCCTAATTCCCAGGGCAAAAATTATACCAAGAATTTAACAAGCAGGAAGTACTTCATCAATGCAAGTTACTATAATGCCAATTTTTGTTGGTATTATTAAAATTGTTTTTACTTCTATCAAAAAACCAATCTTCTGGGAATAGAGAGATGGCTCAATGGTTAAGAGCACATCCTGCCCTTGCAGAAGATCCCAGATCAGTTCCCAGTAACCAAATCAGGTGGCTCACAACTGCATGTAATTCCAGCTCCAGGACTTCAGCCCCTGAAGCTGAAGGCAGAAGTCTGGGAGTGCCCTGGGGAGTCGCTGGTGTTAGCACTGCAGAGCTGAAGAGACTGGTGTCTGATGCTCTGTCCTAGTGAGGGCTATTGTTCCTGAGAAGAAACACCATGACCAAAAGCAACTTGGGGAGGAGAGGGCTTGCTTCACTAACAGTTCTGTAGAAAACTGTTCATCACCAGAAGCAGTGAGGGCAGGAACTCAAGCAGGGCAGGGATCTGGAGGCAGGAGCAGATGCAGAGGCCACAGAGGGGTACTGCTTACTGGCTTGCTTCCCACGTCTTGTTCAGTCTGCTTTCTCATAGAACCCAGAACGACAGCCCAGGGGTGGCGCCACCCATAATGTGCTGGGCCCTCCCCTACTGATCACTAATCAAGAAAATGCTCCAAGGCTTTCCTACAGCCTGATCTTATAGAGGCATTTTCTCAATTGAGATTCCCTCCTCTCAGATGAGTACAGTTGGTTTCAAGTTGACATAACTAGCCAGCACATGTTCTTAGGCAGTGGTGGCATCAGAGGCAGCTTCTACTCTGGGAAGATGGAGCTTCATCCTCAACAGGCTTCTTCTCTCTTCCTCTTATTGCTGTATCCCTGCTCTTAGCTTATTGGACGGCACTGTCCACATTACTGGCAGGTCCTTCTCCCTAGTGTGCTGACCCATCTCAGCCCTTATTCTTAGCTTCCAATTTCTTGAACTGGCCAGCTACTGGTTTCCTTGGTTGTCCAACCGCAACACGGCCATTGTGGTAACATTCAACCTCTGGTGGAGTGGACCAACCCCTTTCATAATTGTATATTCATTCCTTTTATTCTGGATCAGTGAGGGGGCATGGATGTTAAAATAGAGTGAAAACGCTATGTTAAAATAGACATACAATACTGACACATAAACAAATAAAGAAGCGAAAGTCACACAAGATTAAGCTGCTGTCTCTAGGAATGACCTATAAAGGAAGGGCAGTATTCACTTTAAAGAGAGTAGATTGAGACGGAGACAGGCCATGACTCTCTACCTGGGTGCCCATAACTCTTTAAGCCACATATTTGTTTTCCAAGGCCTTCTGTATTCATGTTTGTCTTACAATAGAAAATGTTTTTAAAGTCAACATTATTTGGCAAAACACTTGAGATCTTACTGTTCTTCAGAAATAAGATCTCTGAATGTCCGGCCAAATTTTCCCTTTCATATGTTATCCGCATTGATAGAATGTGCTCCTGCTGGTTTCCAAGGCAATTTTTAAAAATTAGTCTGGGGTTAATAAGAAGGTTGCATAGAGAAACACTGTGCTCGACCTAAGAACTGTCTAGGTATCGCTCACTTCCTCAGCAGTATTTGGAGTCTTCATTAGTGCTTATCACCAATATGGAATTACTCAGGTGGGATAGCCAGGAGGCAGTTAATCAAAGACAGCCCAGGAGTTTCAGCAGGGCCTCTGACAATTTGAGCTTTGTGCCTGAGACAGAAGGTATCCCACAGCCCCTGCAATTAGACTTCTGGAAAATTCTATGAACATGTAATGAATCTTCTCTTACGAGCTGATCCCCAAAACCAAATGATGTGGTTTCTTCCAGGTACATCTGCATTTTCACGCTTACATCTTTAGCACTTTGTTATAACTGCCCCCTACCCTACCCCACCCCCAAAAGCTCACCTGCACATGCGCTGAAAGCATTCACCTATACACATGTACAGAAAAAAAAAAAAATCTGAAAGCGTCTATGCAGAAAAAGTAGATAATTTGCAAATAGGCAAAATTCTCATTTCTGTTTTTTCTTGATGAGGAAAAGACACCAGGAAGCAACAAAATAATTGCCCCAGATTTTAAAGGACAAGGATGTAGCTCAATAATTTCATAGCAATCACAGTTCTTTCATGCCGGAAATTAGGAAAGAATTCTCAGAAATTCAAGAGCTTAGGAAACACACCATGAAGTAAAATCTTAGACTTTTTTTTTGTGGCGCCTCTCTCGCAATTATGTAAAGCAGGGACGTCTGGGTGAGAAATTTATTATATACCAGGAACGTACAGGAACACTATGTATGGCTCTTTAAGGATGAATCTACATATGATGAGTCTGACTGTCTCACTCAGTACAAACATCAAAAACATTTTCAGGAATGTCATGGAAATGCAGCAGTGTACGGGCACCAGCACACCTCTGCCGTTCCCCCATGTCGTATATTACAGCCCATACACACCAAAGTGCTTTTTCCATGGATCCACAGACACAGTTCTTTTGTTCTGCCTCCTGCATTGAGAAAGAGTCAAAGGACTTGAAACTCACCAGAGTGCACAGGGTCATCCAAATCCATGCTAACTAGCAGCAGTCTATCTTGTCAGGAAGGACTGAAAGGTATACACACAGGGATTCGGGGGTCAGATTTTTAAAGTGCCCTCATTTTTAAACTCTCACAATTAGACAAAATAGGTTAAAGAACTTTTTTAAAGAAATGTACTACAGGATATAAAAATAATCTACAGTTTTTTGAAGTGCTAGAGAAAAATAAGACATCAGAATTCTCCCCCAATCAGAAATAAAGCTCCAATTTTAGAGATCATGAATACCAGTGACAAATATTAAAAGAGATTAAAACACTATTAAAGTATGATAAAATTGAATTAAAAGTAAATTCAGATAATGTATTTTGTGTTTGTGGGTGCATCTTTTTCCTTTAGAAATTCGCCTAAAACCAATAAAAAGTGGCTTTAGTAAGGTTTTTTTAAAATTTTGTTTTATTTTTGGTAGTGTCCTTGTTCTAATAGGTAGATCCCCTGCCTCAGCTTCTCACGTGATGAGATTACACACATGTCCTGTGGTGCCTGGGTCCTGGAGAGTTCTTTTCAGACATATCATATAAGTGGGTGTCATCATGGTAGACCACACAGAAGAGGGGTAGATCACATGGGAGTGACAGCCAGAGGACTCTGGGACCAGGACTGCTTTTTATAATGACTCTCATGGGAACTAACTGGGGAACATTGATCTCTTCTGAGGTCCCCCAGTATGACTTCCCATTAAGTCTCCCCTTTCTGCTGGTTCCCTTTCTCAACAGCACCACACTGGGGACCAAGATTTAACATAAACAAAGGAATCATTTTGTTACATTTGGAATTGTGATTTGGACACACAGCAAGGGAGCGAGGGAACGAAATGGAACCAAGAGAAGGTTATTCTAATTTTCTTTATTTTTTGAAAAAAAAAATTAGGGTTGTTGACAGGAGACTGCAGAGTGGAGGTGGGGGTGGGGGCGTGGGTTTAGCAGGTGGGAGTGGGGGTGGGGAGTTAGGGGGTGGGAGTGGGGGTGGGAGGTTAGGGGGTGGGAGTGGGGGTGGGGGGTTAGGGACTGGGGGTTAGGGGGTGCGGGGAGGGCTCCACGGTAGTCAGTGAGTTGTCCCAAGCCGACAGACTCTGGAGAACTGGAACTTTGCTTAGTTACACTGTTTTCAACAAGTTAAAGCCAGGGGACTGAGGTGGAGTCTGGTGAACTTAGCAACTTCTCTGGCAGATATAAGTGTGGAGCTTTGTGTGTGTGTGGGGGGACTGTTTTTTGTTTGTTTGTTTTTCATGGAAGGCACATTTGCAATATATCTGAAGGAGTTAATGTTTTATTTTTTTAAACCACACTTTAAAAGTGCAATATCTTAGATTGTGTATGTGTATGTGTGTGTGTGTGTATGTGTGTGTGTGTGTGTGTGTGTGTGTATGTGTGCCAAAATAGTGTGGATTTTGCTAATGAGAGGGGAAATGGTTCAATGAAAGGGTCTTTGATCTTGACTTCTTCCAAAGGACCACGTGTCACCATTCTCCTACTTTTTATCTGTCACACCTTGAACATTTTCATTTCACTACAAGAGTTTGCTTGTTTGCTTACAAACCTGACACCCTGCCCTGCGGGCCCCGCGCCCCCCCCCCCCCCGCCCCGCCCCAATGCCACCATTTAATTATAAGTTCTGTGACACAGAAGACCCTTCTGCCTGTGTCATCCCTGTTTCTCCAAAGTTCAGACAGAATCTGACATATAGTAGGCACTTACAGTAACCACTTTGCTTTTTGCTGTGGTCCTGTACATATTTTTGAACTTTGAAATCTTCCCTCTAGAACTACATAAGGCTTTCGATCAAACGGCTTTGAAATAAAGTTAATGATTTAAAACTTAGCTTTAATTATGATCACATTTATGGCAAAAGAAATAATATTCAGGTGGGTGGTAGGTGGCCCTGGTTAAAACAATTTGTCTCAAATCAAAACAAAAACACCTGGGGATGGGAAGGAAGTTTGCAGGGAAGAGATGGGGTTAATAAAGACGAGAGGTGAAGAGCAAGAGGAATCAGAATGCATTGTGTACATGAATGGGAATGTCAAGGGTCAAATATGATTTTTACAAAAGAAATAATCCCTGTCCTTCTACCCACAGTTCAGGAGCATGCCCATTTCTTTCTAACATAACCAATGCTGTATATGACCACAGTTCTTTATTTCTGACTATCTGACTAATGGAAACTGTTAGAGTAATCTCAATTATTAGTGAGGCTGGACATCTTTTCATACTACCAGAAGTTATTTGAATTTCCTTATCTGTGAATTGACTTCTTGTGCTCTGACTGTGGATTTGACTGCTCCAATTCACTACACAGTATGTAGTCAACATTGTGAAGATTCATCTCCATTTGTCAACTTCACTGGGTCTGGGATCACCTAGGAGACACACCTCTGGGTATGTTGATGAGGGTGTTTCCAGAAAGCCTAACTGGGGAGGGAGGATCTGCCTCAAGCAGTGAGAGCCCATGGGATGGTGTCTTGGCCTGAACAGAAAAAAAAAAAAAAAAAAAAAAAAAGAAGCCAGCAGAGCACCAGCATTCTCTCTCTGCTTCCTGACTACAGAGGCAGTGTGTCCACCTGCCTCACACTCATATCGCGGGCCTTCCCACCATGATGGACTATACCTGTAAGTCATGAACTAAACTCAGCCTTTCTTCTCTTTAGTTGCTTTTTGTCAGGCATTTGGCCACAGCAAAAATAGAAGTAATTAATTTAGTGTAGTATGTCTTGAAACAGCAAAGACTAGAAATAGCAAGTGCTGTGGATGGACTAATTAGTCTTAATAGTCAACACTGGAAAGAAGATGAAGGAAAACACTTTCATTAATGTTAATGCAAACATCCATTAATGAAAGTTAAGAGAACCATCACACGCTGAGGAGTGTGAACTCTTTAACACAGCAGTTCTATTTAAAGAGATGTGTTTTATAAAACACTTTCAGGAGACCGTGTGACTGTAACTACTCATCATGTAGATGCAGTGGTAAAAAAAAAAAAAAATATATATATATATATATATATATATATATATATATATATATATTGAATTATATTCATTACGTTTCAATGCTTTTATTTTAATTTTAAAGTAATCAAATATATTAATCTTTTCCATGGTAATTTTTTTTGCCTTGGTAGAGAAGTCCTATGCTTTGACTTAATAAAAAGTATTATGCTTTATTAAACTACTTATAGATATTTAAAGTTTTGCCTTTAAATGATTGATAGGTCTTTCAACTACTTGGCATTTACTCTGGGGCATCAAGTGAGGTGCAATCTTAGTCACATTCTTTTCTACACGGAAGGGGGTGGTCCTCGAAGATTTATCACTGACAAATTCTTTGAGTTTCTAACCCATTTTGGAGCCACCAGCCATTAACTTTTGTGCTTAAATCAGTCTTTACTTTTCCATTTCCTTACACTGGCTTTCAATGTGATATTCTAAGAAAAGAATGAGTGTCCTAGAAGATGAATTTACAATGCTTCTCTTTGAGGAAGAGCATTCTACAAAGATCCCAAGCCTGTCGATAATGTGAAATGTGAACCTTAAAATTCCTTTGAATTTGAATACTCATTTGAAATTTGATTCAACGAATGGGTGGGAGCCAGTCCATTAGCCAGAAAACTTAAAAGAATTCTCCCTCTTCATAAAATGGCCATGCATTTCAGCTCTGCGGCCAAGAGTCTGAGTGCTGGAGCAAAGGATTTCAAGGCCAGTGTGCTTTGAATGTGTGCACATCAATCTGTGCCACTGTTCATCACCTGATTTTCCAGTGAGTGATAGTTCACAAAAGAATGTAAAGTGGAGAGCTCCAAAACAAAGGAAATAACTGTGCTAGCTTAGCAGTTCAAGGACTAATTCGGTAGACTTTATCATCTTTTAAATAATGGATAAAAAAGAACCATGGAATAGTGCATGAAAATACACTATATAGAAGGAATGTAAAAATAATCTTTTTTGATGAAGTTGTGTCATTTTCATATAGACAAATGCAAGTGGAGATCATCCTAAGTGAATTAAGCAGTCTTGGGAAGAAGAGAAATGTCATGATTTCTCTCATTTGTGGGACCTAGACTTTATACATGCATGAAATCACACATGAATGGACAGCATGAAGATAGAAGCAAACGATACACAGGAAAGGGGGAACTAATGGGAAGGAGAGGGATGAGAGGGGAGGGGGAGAGTGGAGGGGGAAGGGAGGAGGGAGGGAGGAGGAAGGAGGGTGAAGGGGGAGGAGGGAGGGAGGGGGAGGGGAGGAGAGAGGGAGGAGGGAGAGAGGAGGGTGAAGGGGGAGGGGAAGGAGGAAGGGGGAGGAGGGAGGGAGCAGGAGAGAGGGGGAGAGTGGAAGGGCAGGAGTGAGGGGGAGGGGGAGGAGGGAGGGGGAAGGGGCAGAAGGGAGAGGGTGAGAGAGCGTATCAGGGTACTGGGGGAATACGTTCTAGGTACATTCCATACCTGCATGAAAACGACCTTATATAGCCAAACATGATACAACAACATTCAAGCACAGCTTCTTCCCATTTTATGTCTTAAACCCATCACATCTTCTGATCAACTAGAGTAAAAGGTGTCCCATTGATTGACAGGTCTTCCACACCCAGGGGCCTCCTCACAAGCCCAACTCTTTGCACTTTGGGGAATTAACTTACATCTTTGGTGTTTTAATCACAACTGAGCTTAACTATCTCAAATAGGAGAATATATGGGTAGAGTCAGCATAATCTTCAAACAGTCCACAGTCATTAAAACCACATGAGCTGGAATAACATCTAATTCTGACCAATTTTTGAACATGCATACTTGAACTGAATTAGCAAGAGCTTAAAAACCCAGACAATGCCTTAGAAGAATCAACAAAACTTTTAAACCAAAAGAAAAATTCTTAGTTAATTTGGCATAAATTTCAAACAAAAATTCTCTCTCCTGCAGAAATGTAAAAAGTCTTTATTTGGTTGAAGGAAATAAAGCAAGAAAATTCTATCTTTAGAAATTGATGGAGATACTGGCTAAAGATTTCAGAACTGAACTAGAATCTTTGTTTATTCACCCTTCGAAAATAGAAAATGACGAGAAGATTTGATTTGTGATGAACGGGATAAGCGTGCACAATGAATGAGGGTAGATGAGGAGAGCTTTAGGACAACATTTGAGAAGCTGGAAGGCAGCAAAAGAAATGATGATTGACTAATTAGACTTGACGACACTGATGCCAAGTTAACAAGAGAAGGGGACCAACCCAATGTGGACTGCAAAATCCCTTACTCTCGGGACACCATGTCCTCTGGAGTGTGAGCAGTATTCCAAATTAGGAGAAATGTTGGAAAAGCTATTTAAGGATCACTTAGAACCTTCTGCATTCCATCAGAAAACTGGAGATTTATTCTTCAAAAAGAGCATTCTGGGAGACATTGCTATAGGCAGCAGAAGCAGGAAGGCAGAGCACAGCTGGATGCTAGCAGAGTTGGGGTCTAGCTCATTTCCTCAACTAGGTTCTCAGGACACTGGAAGTTAAGGCTGTACCACCAGGTGGGATGCTATGAGATTGTCTTCTGGGAAACCTGACCCAGGTCTGGCAGACAAAACTAAAAACTAAACAGAATGAAATTTAAAGAGAGCAACAGCAAGAATCCCACAATGGAAGTCTGAGCCAGGGTGCTCCTCAGAGAAGCACTCACATCTTCTTTAGCAGTAAAGCTTTGACATGTTATTTTCTTCTTTTTATACGTATCTGCAATTTATTACTAGGACTTTGGGAAAAGGCCTTGATAAGAATGCTAGGGATAAAAATATATCAGAAAAAAAATCAACTTAGAATTAGTAAGTATGTAAGTAGATGAAACTGGGAAGTAATTATTAATATATTCTAAGATAAGAAAAATGGCACTGAATCCATAAAACAAATATTAGATGCTATAAGTAGATGATGGTTGGATGGATAGATAGATAGATGAGGTAAATAATAGATAATTGGCTGATTATGTATAAATGATAGAAGGATAGATAGATGATAAATGATGGATATATAGATGATAGATAGCATAAGTGATAGTTGATTGGTTGATAGATAATAGATGTATGTATAATAGATAAATGATAGGTAATTTACAGATAGATGATAGATGGACAGATAGATGAGGTAAATTTTATATGATTGAATGGTAGATTATGGGTAGATATTAGATATAGATGATAGATAGTAGATAAACAGACTGATAGATAAACTATAGATATTCATAAAGAAAGACTTCTCATAATGATAACGGAAACATGACACCAGAAAAAAAAAAACTGAAAAAATGATTGGAAACAGTTTTGAAGATGCACAGCTCTAAGCAGAAGAAAAAGCAGAGGTAGAAAAATGCAGGAAGGAAAATAAAGACAGAAGATGGCATAGGAGGTCCTAATATCTGAATAGTGGATGTTCTAGAATGAAAGAACAGATGAAAAAACAATTTGGAAGATGTGGAGAGAGCACTGTTTCCCGGAGGGAAAGTACACGAATTTTTCAGATTGTGACACAACGAGCGTTTGGAACAGTCATCAAAACTCAGAAGCCATACTCCTGTGGAATATCAACGATGAGATCCAAAAGCTCAGAGAGACGGTGGGAAAGTAGACAAACTGGCTGGACTTCAAGATCTCAGACCCTCCACAGGTTCTTTGGTCAGGCGTTCTGTGCTTCGGCCAGGTCCAGCAGGAGCAGAGCTCCATCCCTGCTTCACAAACCATGGCTAGGTCATAGTTCTCGAAGATTCTGCGACTGTGTTTGCGCATGAGTAGCTCTAACAACTGCTATGAAAGTGGTCGAGGGCGATACAGGGGGTGGGATGGGTTCAGCCGGTTGTCGGAAGCGGGCAAATGCAGGCAAATATGTAGGAGGTATGAAAAGGCCATAGGGGAATCTATTACTTTGTAAACCCATTAAAAACATGTTGGCCGGGCGTTGGTGGCGCACGCCTTTAATCCCAGTGCTCGGGAGGCAAAGGCAGGTGAATCTCTGTGAGTTCGAGGCCAGCCTGGGCTACTAAGCGAGTTCCAGGAAAGGAGCAAAGCTACACAGAGAAATGCTGTCTCGAAAACAAACAAACAAACAAACAAACAAAAAATGTTGTTATTAGAAAAGCAGTAGATGCTAAAATAGTTTAAATCTTGGTATCTGGAATGGCTTTGGTCTTGGTTGAAGGTTATCAAGTGGGTGACAATTGGGTAGCCCCCCCCCCTCCCATAGTGTGTGTGTGTGTGTGTGTGTGTGTGTGTGTGTGTGTGTGTGTGTATACAGCCTCTAGTGTTGTTCCTCAGGTTCAAAACACCTTTAAAATTTATTTTGTTTTATTTTTAATTAATATATAATTACGTCATTTCCCCTCCCTCGTCCTCCCACACCCCCTCTCAAGTTCATGACCTCTTTTTTAGTAATTACTGATATATATATATATATATATATAATGTATATATGCATACATATATATATCATGTATATATGCATACATATATATGTATATATATCACAAATATATAAGTAAATGAAAAAATATATACCCTTTTAAGTCTATTTAGTGCTGCTTGTGTGTATATGATTTCAGGACTGATGACTTGGTATTGGACAACCAACTAGGGAGTTCATCCCTGGGGAAGACTAATTTTCCCTCTCTCAGCAGTCATTTTTTAAAAGTCGGCATCTCTCTCTGAACTTAAAGCTCACTGAGACCCAGGAACCTCCTGTCTCTGTCTCCCTACCCTGAGATTACAAGTGTGTGCCACCTACACACTTCTAGGGACTGAACTCAATCCCTCATGCCTGTAGAGCATGCACTTTGCCAAATGAGTTAGCTTCCTAGTCCTACAAATGGATATTCCCCAGCCCCACGAATATGTGCTCCCCAGCCCCACGAATGTGTGCTCCCCAGCCCCACAAATGGGTGCTCCCCAGCCCCACAAATGAGTGCTCTTGAAGGAGCAAGCAAGAATCAGAGCATCAACTGGAGATAAATTCTAGTGGCTGCCACTGAGTCAAGACCCTGATGGCACTGTGTCTCCGCTAGACAGTTCTACCCTTTCAGCCCAAGCAATGTTGCTGTCCAGCTCTCTGTGGTCAGTCTCTCTCATCATATTGCCTTTCCACTAAGGTTTCAGATTCAGGGTTAGCTGTTTGTAGCCAAAGAATTGCAGTCTGCTCTGATGGTGCTCGTGACTTTATGGCTGCCTATGAAGCTTCTTTGGGTGATACTGAAAAAGTCTGGACATGTGTGTGCTTGGCCAAGATGAACCAAGCTTCCTTTCTAACTTTTCAAAAGAGCAAAACAGCCAGTCATCCTCCAAACACCACAGGACCCATCTGTGTGGCGTACAAAGCTTTCCTTCAGTGAAAGCTGTTTGGAAAAAGATTTTTCTTCTTTCTTTTCTTTTCCTTTTTTGTTTTTAACCATTTCCAGAACATTGCCAATCTTAGTCATTTCAAAAGGAGCTCACAAAATAAGAGTTTTTACTCTGATGGCATTAGCATGTAAATTGTGGCTTTTAAGAAAAGGAGATGGTTACATAAGAAGTTGTCTGCATTTCAACCAGTTGCACATTGAAAGGAACTCAAGAGGCTGTCAACTGTTTGATGACTTGCTTCAGAATGTCACATACAATCTTGACTATTCCAGAACATGTCATTAGATGGAAACTACTTTCTAGGTGTTCCTTAATTGTATGTCACAAACCAGCTCAACTCTTTGTAACATGTGTCTCTGCTTAAGTCTCCTCAATAGTATGACATTTGTAGTGTTCAGCAACTTTGAAGGATGCATCTGTCAAAGATGCTGGGAAATTCAACGTTTGGGGAGACTGAAACTCTTTGGAGTTGAGATGGGCCCACTCTACCATCTCTCCACCACAAACACCTTGTTAGAAGCATTTTGAGCATAGGTAAACGGAAAGTGCTCTGTCAGCTTGTTCTATTTATGCTTCAGTTGAAGAGATTTTCTGTTTGGGAAAATGTAGCTTTTGTGTTTTTTCATCCTGTTACGTTAACAGCACAAGTTCAAGGCTCAGGTACCATCCCTGAAGAGGGGGCAGAAGGAATGTAAGAGCTGGAGAGGGGAGCTGTGTAATGCTGTCTTCTGGGCACAACATGGCATTGCACTCATTAGCTTACTACAGCTATGGTTATCTGCATAAGATCTGAACAAAGCCAAGCCAGCAAGATCAGTTAATATTCAACATGTCAGCAATCAGTATGAATTAGACTCAGGCGATATAAATTGGACTAAGGGGTTCCCCCCAAAAGGAAAAGACATGAAAAAGGAAGTCAGATATGTTGGGTTGCCTTTTGGGAGGTGAAGGGGACAATTTGAAGTGAACAGAGTGAAGACACACTATATACATGTATAAAACTGTCAAGGAATAGATAAAAGATATTCTAAAAAGAAAATATAAATGTCAACACACTTACAGGATTCATTAGCCTTTGTTTTTGATGTTTCAACTTAAATTAGGTCAGTATATATAAATAATAAATGAAAGTAAGTCAAAATAATTCAATGATCCGTTTGAAAGTTTGGAGTTTTAAACTGCTTAATATGCACAGAAGCCAATACTGATGTATGGGTTGATAATGTATATAACAATGGTCCTTCATAGTATAGTGGAACTGAAAATTCCCCATCAGCTTGAGATGTTTGAGTCACATCTCGAGTTGACGGGGACTGACTGATGTTCTCTGTGACACAGAACATCACTCATGTTTGTGGTGATGGCAGCATGAATAGGCTCCACTGTGCTGTCAGTCACATCCAACATGAAGCAGTGTGGTTAGGGACAAGGCAGTAGGGGAAGCATGGCACTAGACAATCCTCTTACTGGTTTATATCTTTGCTGTGTCGCACATCTTATGGTTAGTGTGAGCACTTTCTACTTATTAAAGTGAGAGAGTGTCTCTGCGGCAGCAGTAACTGTGTGTGTCTCCTGTTTGCGAGGTCTCTTGGCTGCATCCAAAGGCCATATACTGTGTTTGCACTAGGTTCTCCAAGCTTCTACAATCCTCTGTGATCATCCCATAATGACGAAATTGCTTGACAATGCATTTCTCACACCATGTTCCCGTTGTTTGACGATAGTATGACCATAAATTTTATGTTAGTTAGATGTAGGCTATTAAAGACATTTACATAGCCTGCAAGTAAAACACAGAAGACTTTCAAGTATATCCAAAACTGTAACTGAGTTGTGGTGGTATTGTGGTCCCCAAAATAGTGTGCACTCTAATAAACTTATCTGGGGTCAGAGAACAGAGAAGCCCCTAGATACAGAGGCCAGAAAATGATGGCACACACACCTTCAATCCTATCACTTGGGAGGCAGAGATCCATCTGGATTTCTGTGAGTTTAAAGCCACACTGGAAACAGCCAGGCATGGTGACTCACACCTTCAGTTCCAGGAAGTGAGCCTTTAATCCCAGGAAGTGATGGCAGAAAGCAGAAAGGTATATAAGGTGTGAGAACCAGGAACTAGAGCCTGGTTAAGCTTTTAGGCTTTGGAGCAGCAGTTCAGCTGAGATCCATTTGGATGAGGACTCAGAAGCTTTCAGGCTGAGGAAACAGGATCAGCTGAGGAACTGGTGAGGTGAGGTGGCTGTGGCTTGTTCTGCTCCTCTGATCTTCCAGTGTTGATCCCAGTACCTGGTTCCAGGTTTGTTTTTACTAATAAGACCATTTAAGATTCCTGCTACACTGAGTACACGTTCAGATTGCAAGGTGAGTTGAGAGACCAAGTCATTGCTAAAACTCTCCTGCTGTCACACAGGCAGTTGCTTGGCTGTTTTTTTGGATATCTTTCATGGCTTCTTTCAAAGATACTTTTAAAGTTTCAATTTGAAAAATTATGTGCATGTTTGCATGTGTGTTTGCTTATCTGAATGTGCACCGGATATGTGCGGGTTCCAGAGGCCAGAAAACAGTGTCAGGTCCTAAGAATTTGAATGACAGGTGGTTGTGAATCACCTATTGTGGGGTGCTGGGAAATGATCCCAGTTCTCTGCAAGAGCAAGCGTTCTTACCACCAAGCCATCTCTCCAGCCCTCCTTGAAAAAGCTACTTTTAAATGCATGGTGCTTTTTACAGAATAACAACATACGGATAACATTTCTGCCATATATCACACATTCCTATCACTTCTTCATAGCCCAGAGAGCACAGGAGAAAGGCAGTCAAGGAGAATGCAATGTGAAATCACTCTTCATTTTTCTTGCACTGCAGTGCACTGGGCATGCTCTGTACTCTTGGAGCAATCTGTCATCAATCATACATTAAGTTACAGAAGAGCACTTGAGCAATTATCTCAGCCATGAGATATTTAACTTTGTTTGGCCTGTACTTTTGTGGATTTAGTGACACATCTGTCAACAAGCAATTATAATTAGGAAAAAGTCAAAGTCAGCATTAAGTGGCTGAGTCTCCTGTGAGGAAGGACATCAGGCACCTTCTTATTTCTTGGCCAGATGGTTGGTAGATATAAAGTCTCTAGGGAGCTGGCCAACTGGTCACATAAGCATGCCTGGAGAGGTGGGACCATGTGTTCAATCAACAAGTGTGGTTGCGCATGTAACTTTTGGAACAGTGATGAGCATAAGTGTTTGAGAATACATGCTGCCGCAGTAGTGCCAGATGAAAGTACTTATGATCCCCATGAGCAGAACTGTTTGCTAGTCTACAAGAACGAGTCTCAGAGGGCATGGGTGAACTGTTGTGTTTGTGAAAGCAAAGCAATCATATTCCCCAAGTACTGTGAAATAAGGGGTTCTGATAGTACATTAGCTCACCTGGTGGGGGGGGAGACCAAAGTGTATATGTGAGGTTAGTTTTTAACTCAGGGTTCTAAAAATGTCCTGATGGACACATCTGGGAAAAAGACAAACTTTCTTGGTTAAAAGCCAATATGAAAGAAGAGAGTAGAGTGTCCACACATACTGTCCAATATAGAAGTAAAAGCATTTCCAACTTGGAATAGAAATGGAAGCTTCTCCATGAACATATTTTTGAGTAGAGAAACAGCAAATATGAGCAAACACTTCAGAGCCTTTCAAAGCTCCACCACCACCTGATGACATCAGACTTAATCATAGATCAACATTATTTTCTTCCTGATATGAGCCTTTTTCTAATTATTTTATTTTATGGTCATGGACGTTTTGTCTGCATGATGTCTGTGCAGCACTGTGTATGTGCAGTGCCCACAGAAGTCAGAAGAAGGTGCTAAGATGACTTGAAACAGGAATTATGGACAGGTGTGAGCCATCGTGTGGGTGCTGGGAACTGAACCTGGGTTTTCCACAAGAGCATCAAGTGCTCTCAACTGAGAGCCATTTCTCCAGCCCCTGCTGTTGCTGCTTTTGAGTACACCAACCTTGTTGATCTGAGGACAAAAGCTCTCTCCTCTAATGGCGGTGATGACAGCTCCAACCTCTTGCGAGAATCCTCTCTTGACCTCACCAAACAGCAAGCCCTGGAGTGCATTTTCCTCTGTAATAAGAATTTTTTGAGAATTCTTTTTCACTGTTTAAGAATTTCATAAATGCATAGGATCTATTTTGATCAAATCTGTTCCACTTGCACCCTCCAATTCTTCCTCCACCCTGCTCCCCCATCTTTCCCCTCCCAGATTCATGGGATCTCTCTTTTTATTTTTTATCCACTAAGTAGTTCACGTGGTGCCTGGGTGTGAGACCATCTGCAGGGGTGTGGGCAGCCTCTCAAGGGCCACATCCCTAAGGAAAACTGACTCTCCTCAGCTAGGCGGTACTTCATACAGTTGGGATTTTAAGCACATAACTAATAAGGTCAAACAGGTGAAGGAGTCAAAGTTGAGCAAGGTCAAAGAAAGCAGAGCATCAGCTGGACACTCCACTTTCTTACCAAAAGGCAGCAGACAGCGACTTTCTTACCCAAACTTAGCAATAAAGCCTTTATTCGAATGAATCTTTTAAAAGATAAAAATAACCTTAATTGGCCTCTATTTCAAATGTATTTTTGTTTTTAATGCATTAGTAAGGAGTACAGATCACCATAATATACATTCATGTTTAATATTTTAATAACCGTTTCCATATACTTAGCTTCCTGTATAATCCTTGTGTTTATTTTTACTCATTTAAAAATCATTCTGAACCTCAGAAATTAAGCATAAAATTGCTACATGACTCAGAAATTCCACTTACCAAAATAATCCACTAAAATATCCAAAATAAATGAAAGCAGTTTCTCAAATGGATATCTGTGCATATCTGTTCATTGTTCACAGTTCCCAAAAGGTGGAGATAAACCAAAGTTTTATTGTAAGGTGAGCAGAAAAATAAAATATATTGTGTACATGCACTGGACTATCATTCTTCACCCTAAGATAGAAATGAATTTTGACTTATGTTACAATGTGAGTAAACCTTGAGAACTTTGTTAAAATAGTGAACCAGTCAAAAAAGATGAAGATCATGTGATTCCACTCACATCATTAAAATCATGAAAGTGTCATAGCTTAAACTTAGTATTTGTCAGCTAAAAATAAAATTATATTAAAAATTTTAAGTAGAAATGGTGACTTTTTCTGGAAAAGTGTTTCTCGACCGACCTTCCTAATGCTGCAACCCTTTAATACAGTTCTTCATACTGTGGTAACTCCAACCATAATTTTTTTCATTGCTACTTCATAACTGTAATGTTTGATACTGTTATGAATCGTAATATAAATATCTAATATGCAAGATATATGATATGTGACCTGGTGAAGGAGTCATTTGGCCCCAAAGAGGTCATGACCCACAGCTAGAGAACTGATGATCTTGGACTAAAGTCATGGGGGAGAAGGGCACAGGTGCTTACTGTTTATGGACTTCCAGTTCAGAAGGTTAAAAGAGCTTCAAGAATGCTTGGAGGGGGTGGGTGTGCAATGTCTGTAGGGATGAGTATACAATACCTGTAGGGGGTGGGTGTGCAATGCCTGGAGGGGATGGGTGTGCAATGCCTGGAGGAATGGATGTGCAATGCCTAGAGGGAATGGATGTGCAATGCCTGGAGGGGATGGATGTTCAATGCCTGGAGAATGGATGTGCAATGCCTGGAGGGGATGGATGTTCAATGCCTGGAGAATGGATGTGCAATACCTGGAGGGGGGTGGATATGCAATGCTTCAAATCATAGCCTCTTCTAAAAATTATTATTGTTTTACAAACACACACAAACATATATATATATATATATACACACACACACACACACACACACACATAAATATATACATACATATACACATATAGATATTCCCACTGAGTCCATTTAATGTTGCTCTTTTGCATATGCATTTAGGGCTGACCACTTGGGATTGAATAATTTATCAGGGAGCTCATCCCTGGAGAAAACGATTCTCCCTTTCTAAGCAGTCGCTAGTTGCCCATAACTATCTCTTCATTGAGGAGTGTGACCTTGTGAGATTCCCACCATCCACCTTGGCAGGTCAGCTAACGTTTTCATTGTGCAGGTCTCATATAGGTAGCCATATTGTTGCGATTTCATGAGTGTGGCATCCATGCTTACTATTTTCATACCTACAAACTTCTTTTTTCCTCATATACACTAGGGAATCTCCAGATACTTCTTAATTGGAGCTGCTCTGCTCCTGCTCCATCAATGTGTGATCCACAAGTTTGGGCAGAGGGAGTTTGCCTGGCATTCTATGGACTCCTCCACTATCTCCAGCTCTCAGTTTTGTGGTTTCTCTTGCTTGGTTCACAAGACACAAAGAATATTGTTTCAGGAGTCTTTGCTGTGCACATGCACAGACTGGGCTTAGTCTTGGGCTAGGAGCCCCAGGGAAGGAGACTTATTCAGGCTGCTGTCCTCTCCTTACACTGTTTTCTCCCTAGGGTTTTCTCTCCACTTCTGTTTACTCCCCAGAAACTTCAGGAAAGCAGCTCAAGTCTTAATTTGTTCTGAGCATGTAACTCACTTACTTTCAAATGGGCATACCAAGTTCAGGACACTTGTCAAATGCTTGCCTTCCGGAGAGACTGCAATAGGGCACTTCCAGTTTTTTCCTTTACAAACACAGGGAGTTTCTAGAGCATTGCAGCACTGACAACAGTTTACTCCTCATCAACGTCTGTGTATGAGTTAAGCTAAACAACTTGGCTCTTCAGACATAGTCACCGAGAAGACAGGATCCACACTGATTTAGTCGTCTGGGCTCAGACGCGGTATATGGCGCAGTTGGAATCTTGCTTGTCTTGTATGCTTCACCACAGTGGAGGGACTGGGAAAACAAACCTACTTTGAGTTTTGTTTCCTGGGGTCAGTTTGACTTGCTGCGCCTAAACATGTTAAAGCATCCCATTGTGGGACAAGTAAAGGCACACTCCAAGCTGTGCTGGGCATTTCCTCATTAGCTGAGATGCTCTATCCTCTGCACAGTCCGCATGAGTATTTTAAGCAAGATGGGGATAAAACAGACTCAGTCAAGGTCACTGGGGACCTGTCTTCTTGCAGCCGATCCTAGGATTTTTGCAGTTGGGTAGACGAGAGGGGATTTTCAGGAACCTTTCACTGTTTTTTTTTTTTTTTTTTCAGGTACTTTACTATCTCTTAAATATGTGAGAAGCATATGGAGTTGGCACCCAAGGCCCACTTGTAGTGTAGAGACAGTGATGATGGGAGTTCAAGAAGACTTGGGGGGTCTTTGCTGAAGCCACTGCATTGGATGGAAACAGCATTGGATGGAAATTGCAAGAGAGTGGGTGGATCAGAAGAGGGGTGCTGTCCATGGTTCGGATTCCTCAGACCTCCAGAGGACTGGCACATAAAGCTTTCACATCTTTCTGTTTTCTCCTCATGCCCACGCCAAAGATCCCGCTTGTGAGTTAGCCACAGGTAAAATCCAGCTCTTCTGAGTGTTCAGCTGATTCTGAATTCTGGCAAGCCTCTGGCTGAAACCTGAACTTTGGTTGTCGGCTATCTCAGCTGTGTGTCTGCAATAAAAAGATCAATGGCTTTCACCATAGCCACAGAAGTCAAAGAAAGTCTCCTTTTTGAATACACCCTGGGCTGACAAATGAAAACTTTGGACTTGTATTTTTAACACTCTACACATCAGGAGCAGCCAGTGTACCCCATAATCCTCATACATGATTGCACCGAAGGAATGTTGACTGTAGATAATCCCAGAACCTTCATTCCATCCACCGGCACTCCATCCAAGCCACAGATAATAGAATGTGCCCTAGCTACATTAAGGAGGATGGTAAGTTATTCAATGGTACCAGAGGCTCCTAGGAGCTGGAGATGCACCAGAGAGCAGTTTGAATGTTGTTACAGATGTACCTCTCCACTAGGGATCTAAAGGAGGCACCATGGGGCACAGCACCTCAGCCTTCATATTGATGTTAGGTGAAGGGTGCTTCCACCAGGCCCTGTTTCCTGTTGTTTCTCAACCAAGACCTGCTACATTTTCAGGAACGCTCATCTTTGAGCCTTAACTGAGAGTAAGGAGATGAAAAAAGTAAAGAGGAGAAGGAAGAAAGGTGGGGAAGGAGGAAGAGGAAGAGGGGCCTGCTGGTTCCTACTGCTTACAGCCCTCTTTCCTATTTCAGGGTTCTCAGGATCTGTACATCAACGCTTATGCTTTCTGGCTTTTGACTGGTTGTTCTCTCCTTAAATGGATCCTGCCTGTTGACTTTCAAACACTACTGTTCACGGCATGGGGCTCCCAACTCCACTCCTGGATCCCACACCAGGAAGCTGATGAGAAACTTCAGGATGAATTCCAGTAGGAGAGGAGGGCTGGGCAAGAGGAGGGATGGAGGGGGTGGACAGGCGGTTGAGGGAGGGAACAGCTACTTGGTTCTGACAAGATTATTCATGTAATCACACCCTGTAGAGAATCAGAACTTGGGCAAAGTATTTTTAAGTGCAGTAACTATTCCCCACTTGAGGGGAGGGACGAGAACAGTAATTTGAAGATGGGCACATCTGACTTGTGACCTCACTCATTGAACCTGAAACTTTTTGTTATTTTGGTTTTTGTAAACAACCAGTAATTAAAGATTCTTAGTGGAAGATACACTTACTTTGAAAAAGGCAGAACCAAATCATTGTTAGGCCTTACATTTGTAAGTTTTGTTGAAGCTGGTTTTACAAAGGCACTGACGCTCCTCACTTGGATTTGCTCATCGCCTCTGGGTATTGGTCCATGTCATAGTCTAGCCCGACCAGGTCTTTACTGGGCTTTGTGCTCACTTATTTTTTCTCACTGTTCATGTAAAAGCAGACAGCATCAGCCAGAAGTGCTCAGGAGACTTGGAGACATTACAGCCTTCTTCATTTGCAGTGGACGTCTTGCTGTCCACCTCAAGTCCTTGGCAGGTCGAAGGTCTTCCTTCTTACATAGGCTCCACCCTTCCTTCAGATACCTGGAATCTACAAATTATGGACTTCTCTAGTGAGGTTGTCTAAAGGACTTAGCCCTGGGTTTACTAGAGATTATTATTATTTTTAATAGTACTATTAATTAGTTACTATTACTATGCTCCCTGGTTCCCAGCACACTGCAGTCATCTCTGTAGACTTATTGCATACAAAAGAATAGAAAGAGGGTGTGAGTAAAGGTCTAGTCTGTGATTTTTAGTGTCTCAATCAGACAAGACTGCGGTATCAAAATATCACCAGCATGTGCTTTCTCATACTTCAGGAGTTTAGAATTATCAGTCAAAGTATTGACAAGTTCAGTGTCTGTGGTGGGCTCTTTTCTGGTTCTACACTCCTACTGTATCCTCACTGAGGAAGCTCATTATCTTGCACCTGTTCTTGTGAGCCATCCTTGTGAGCTGGCTGCTTCCCAAATACCCCTCTAATGCAATCACATTGGAGATTTGGGCTTTAACTTGAAATTAGGGGAGGTACAAACATGTCCAGAGGCTTCAGTCTAGTATTGGGTTACCCCATTGCTTTAGGCCTCAGGTAGACATGGCAGATGGCAATGAGAGAGGGATCCAAACCAGTTTCACTGTGAGCCAGCAAGAAAACAGACAAGGTCAATAGCCCATCCCCGGTGTCTTGAGGCCTCACATCTAAAAGCTCTCAGGAAACCAAGTCTTGAACACATGGGCTCTGGGTGAATGTCCAAGACCTGAGGAAAACACTCAGAGCTCTGTGCAGCTTTTCCAAATGTGCCATTGGATAGTCACAGGGCTGTGCATAATCATCCAAGTCTATGACACGATTCTGCTGTGCTTAGGAAGGGAAAATGCATCTTATGTATGAATTTTTCAGATTATGAAAATGGAGATGTGTTTTTTTTCATAGCTTATTGAATTTAACATGTTCCATCTGCATTTCTGCCTATTACATTCATGGAGTTTCTATGGACCTGTGAGCCATATTATCTAGAGTGATTGGTCTCAACAACTATGCTTTAAAATGCATGTTTTATAATTAATTATACATTATACTATTTTGTTTTAGAGTTGAGATACTTTATTTCTGTCTTAAAATGATGTCCTGATCCCAGTTATCTTATTTATGAATTTCATGATAAGTAGTCATTACAAAATATATGTTAATAAAGTGTTTTGATTCATGGATGGTCCATTGTTTATTTGATCCATCTTGACAAGTCTCTGATTGATGAATACTGGATTAATTTCAATATTTTACTGTTATAAATAATGCCAAGATGCATGACTTTATATATACCATCTCATATCTTCACAGTGCTTGTATTTTTAATAATTATATTAAAACTCAGAATTTTTCATGTAAAAATCTATCTTCTAACAAAAATGGAATACCCAGTGATCTTGATTTCACACTCCAGTTGATGACAGCCTGGGTTCAGAAGTAGTTGTCCACTCTGGAGGATGCACATGATATTTCTAGGGATGCTCATAGAAGGTTTAGACAACACAATTGTCCTAATCAAGAGGCTGAAAGTCCAAGCATCAGCACAGGTTTCGTCTGAAGCCTTTTCTCTTCTTAGCTTGTAAGTACCACACACTCTCCATGTGCTCAAGAACTCAGAGCTGAGGTGCCGGTGTCGGGGGGGCGGGGGGAGCGAGTGTGAGGATGAGAGCAAGTTCCCTAAAGTCTCATCATGCACAGCCACGAATGCTGTTATATGTATATGTCAGAGTTCTACCCTTATGGACCTCAATTGCCATTTAATCTTAATTGACACCTAAAGGCCCTGTCTCCAAATACAATCACATTTGGGGATAGGGCTTTGTTATATGGGTCTTAGGATAGACACAATTCACTTCACAGCACAAGGTGTGTCTTCTATGGTGGACCAGTGTCCTTTGTCATTTGTTAGCACTTAGGGCTGCTGTATTTTAAAATTTTTTAAAACTATTTGCTTTTATTATATGTGTATTGGTGTTTTGCCTGAATGTCTGTCTGTGTGAGGGTGCCAAATTCCCTGGAACTGGGGATGCAAACAGTTGTTTGTTGCCATGTAGGTGCTGGGAATTGAACTGGGGTCCTCTGGAAGAGCAGCTAGTGCTCTTAACCACTGAGCCATCTTTCCAGCCCTGGCTGCTATATTCTTATACCAAAAATTAAAGAGGCTGAGAATATAGCTCAGGCAGTAGAGTTATTACCTAGCATGCATAAGGCCCTTGGTTCAATTCCCAGGACCCGTAAACTGAGCACGGTGGATGAACAGCTGTAATTTCAGCACTCAGAAAGTGAATGCAGAAAAATTAGAAAGTTCATGGTCATCCATGGTGGAATAGGAAATTTGAAACCAGTCTGAAATACAGGAAACCTTGTGTCAAAAATAAATAAGCAAAGGGAATTTAGTTGCTACTATTTTCATGTGCTAGTTTGGATCTAGAATGTTCCCTGAAGGCTTCTATGTTTGGAGCTTTGCCTTCAGCATCACACTACTGGGAGATGACAAAATCTTTGAGAAGTGGAGCCTAGTGAGAAAGGTGTGGTTATAGGAGGTGGCCTTAGAAGGGATTTGGGACCTCAGTCTTCCTCTCCTCTTTGTTTCCAGGTGTGAGGTGACAGGGTTTGCTCCATCACTGTCCCAGCCATGACTAACACCCCTGAAACTGTAAGCCAAAATGACCTTTTTTCTTCATATCTTGATTGCCATAGGTGTTAGCTATAGTAATGGAAAGGTGACCAATGCATTCTCTCTCTTTTTAAAGATTTGTTTGTTGCTATTTATAAGAATGTGTAGAATGTATGTGTGTGTCTATGTCTATAAAAACATGTGTACATGTGCTTACAGAGGTCAAAAGAGGGTGTCAGGTCATCCGGAGTGACAGGCACCTAACGAAGATGCTGGGAAGTAAACTCAGTCCTCTGAAAGAGCAGCCAGTGTTCTGAACTGCTGAGCCATCTCTCCATCCCATAGTCCATTATCTCCATGAAATGGGAAAACAAAATTGGGAGACACTGGGGGAGGGCTTGAGTTTCCAGCATAGTGGAGGTCATGCACACTTTTATGACAGCAGAGAATTACTCTTGGGTGTTTATATACCAACAGACTGTCACCTTGCTGAAGAATGGAACTGGAGATCCATGACCAAACAAACTATAACAATTGTCCCCAGTGTGAATTACATAACTGAGTCACCCACTTGGCCCTGCCTATCCTGAGATCTGGGTCCCTTCTCTATCTCTTTGGCTTCTGGGGTGTCTGCCCTCACTGAGGTATCACTGCCTTTCCTTGCATGTCTCCTCTATACGAAAATACGGGGAGAAACCTGCAGACCCCACCAGCCACAGGGTGCGCTCTAGTTTTTTTTTTCCTCCTGCTCCTAGGAACGTCTTCAGGGCTGTGGAACTGCCACTCCTTGGGAAACTGATTGCTACACTCTCTTTCCTTGTGCATTGCAGACACCACTTGATCTGTTTTCCAGTCAACTGCAGTGGGAGGGATGGAGGTCAAGTCCAGAGCTGCTGAGAACTGAACCCAGCAGGCTCAACTGGCCACCCTGTCCTGCTCTTTGGCTCAGACGGGAGCCAGGATGTTTATGTGTGCCTGTTTTTTTTTTTCCCTAAGCTCCAGCACGCTGCTCATAGCACAACAGGCGAAGGATTAGAAAGGAAATCAGGCAGTTCTGGGGGCTCCTGTCTTGACCAGCAGCCGTGGGTTCTATAAAGACACTAGATAGAGGAAGAGAGCAACATGCAGCAATCAGCTTCCTGTGGAACTTCCAGGTCTTTCTGTGTCTAGTAGAGTTAGAAATTTCCAGTGACCGTCGCCCTTTTTTCCAAGAGAAATAAAAAGGATGCAGCCTGTGCAATGTGGTCAGTGGCAGGTTCAAGGACATGAACAAACCCACTGTCTGTTTTCCAAGTCCTGGATTTCTTTTTTTTATGCTTGACACACAGCGTACAACAAACACCCTTTCTTGGTTTGGACTGATCAATAGTGAATGTGGAATTCCCTGGGCCAGTCTTTGTTCTAAGGGAGACATTTTCCTTTGCTGGTGTCTCCAGACCACACCCCTCAAGTTTGAGAACATTTACCACAACTCTAACATTGAAAAACACCAGACAGGGACAGAGTGGTCACACTCGGATGCAGGGCAGAGAACCTGCTTTCCCCCACGGTGTTTGTATAGCCTCTGGGCTGTATGACCATCTTCTCCTCAGGGTGAAGCAATTATTGAGCACTAATAGAGTACTTGGTGGAGTACTCAACCTCGTTTTTCCAATCCAGTGAAAATGGAGGCTGCAGGAGCCAAGAAATGATGCCGTGATCACAGAACTGCACGCGGCAAGCAGAGGGCTTCACCCCAGCGTGCTCTCGCTTCATTCATTACTACCTTTAATGGCCACTGAGGAGATAATGGCTAGCTGCCATCCAAAACCTGTGCTCTGGCATTCCATCCCTTCAAGTACTACGTTGGAGAGCTGAATTATGTCAAATGGCATTCTACTCTGACACAGCTGGTGTCACGGGACGGAGGGACTCGTGGAGTCACTCAGGCAAAGGTCAGCCACTGTGAAGCAATCTCCATAGGTCAGGCGGGGAAAACACTTTACCCCAGACCTTTAGCCCATTTGCTGAGAACAGAAGATATGTTGAATATACACAGCTCACGTATAAAGTCTTCCTTTGCATTTTTATTCTTCCTTTTTGTTAGTTAGCATATGTGAATCCTGTAACACAATCGGTCTTATGATGACATTTTCATATCTGTGCATAATCTACTTCGATCGTATTTATCACCTCATTCCTTACATCTGTCTCCCTCCCCCCTCTTCCCAACCCCTTATTTCCTACTAATATCCTTCCTGCTTTCATGTCTTTAAAGAATTATTTTAGATTCCCATAAAATAAAAAATGCGATTTACTTGTCTAGATCTGGCTTCTTCTCTCAACAGTGACTTCCAGGTCCTCTCATTTCCCTGAAACTGGCATATTTTCTTTTTCTTTTTAATGGCTGAATAAAACTCAGGTGGTGGGGCACACTATATCTCTATGTCCTAGTCAGTTTCGATTGTCATTTGACACAGCCTGGAGTCATCCTAGAGGAAAATCTCAACTGAGGGACTGCTTAGATCAGATTTGCCTGTGGGCATGTCTACGGAGATCATCCTGATTATTGATGCAGGAGGGCACTGACTGCTGTTGGCAGCACCAGCCCTAGGTAAGTGGTCTTGGGCTCTGTAAGAAAGCTAGCTAAGGAAGAGCAGAGGAGCAAGCCAGTGAGCCTCATTCCTCCATGATTTCTGCTCCATGTTCCTGCTCAGAAATCCCTCAGTAGTGGACTGGGGCCAAGCAGTATACGTAAAACAAACCCTTTACCCCTGCAGGCTGCCTTTAGTCAGACTATTGTCACAGAAATCGAAAGAAAACTAGACGGGCATATGCTTGTGTGTGTGTGTGTGTGTGTGTGTGTGTGTGTGTGTGTGCATGCGTGTGTGTTACCTTTATCTATGTATCTCTTAACAAGCACCTAGACTGGCTACATAATGCTTCCACTGATGTTGGCTCTTTCAGCTCCATACCTAGGAACAGTGTACCTGAATGCTATGGTAATTATATATTTAGCTTTTAGAAACCCACATTTTAATTTCTATCATAGAAATACAATACCCCACATCCCCAAAAAGCAGAAGAAAATAATTTTAATGATCATCATGCAAGAGGACAGGTTTCTTGTTTCTGTAGAGGCCAATAGTATGGGCAGTAGGGAAGGACCTCACCAGTGCTTACCAGCCTTGCTTCACTCTACCTGGGGAGAGCGGTCTCTATGCTGCTGGCTTTCTCTTCTTTCCCCTGTGATGCTGGCCTGGCAGCCAGGAGGTGCAGCCTGTGGGCAGAGCCAGCTGTAAATATTCTGGGCTGCCCTGCTCATCGGGACTGAGTCTCTGTCTGGTGTCTTCAAATATGTGACCTCGGGATGAAGGATGTGCTATGGGCACATAATAATGCAATAATCCCCACTGATGTATAACAGCAGAATGCATCTGTTTCCACCCCATAACTTGCCAAAACTTACTTCTCATACATAACCACAATTATCCCCTGTTCCTTTGGAGTTTTCCTATCTTGCTTCTCTAATAGATGGCCCTCATCACTCCCTCTGTCTTGGGCCCCCTTCCCCCAGCATGAGACGTCTAGCTCCCTGATGCAGTCTTTCATTTGAAATTGTCCTGCCTCTCTAGGCTGCACTCCTTGGAACATTCTTGACACTTTCTAGCAGTTCCTGGAGATGGGACAATATAGAGGACTCCTAATGCTGCAGATGCAGACAGGGGTCTCTCAGAATGGCTTCCTGACACTATACTGCAAGCAAAAGATGAAGGAATAACTTTCCCTGAGCCCATATGGGGATTCTAAAAGTCCTGTCTGCTTAGGCTGCAAATATGACTCCTTCTGTTCTCTAAAGTCTATCATTGCTATATTTACCTATCTCTATAGATGTATCTATCATCAATCATCTATCTCTATCATCTATGTATTTATATCTATCGATCTTCTGTGTCTATCATCTGTCTTCATCTCTACTATATATGCCTATCATCTATCTATTATCTATTTATGTCTTTTATATATCATCAATCTTTCTCTTTCATCTAATCTATATACCAGTCATCTCTATCTGTCCAAATCCCTATCTATAATTTTTGCCTACTATCTATACCTATCATCTACATCTATTATTTATATTACCATCTGTAGTGGGTAGCCATTCCAGCTTTGATCTGGAAGTTCCAACCCCCATTGAGGCTTCGGTAATGGTCACGCCTACAAGATGGGGCCAAGAGAGGACCCTGAAGACTCGAGAGCTGGATGCGCTGGCTCTCTTGGTTCGTGGACCCTGGATGCTGGAGGTAGACCGAGCAGAGTTCTCCAGAGAACACCAATGGATTGCGCTATACCTTTGCCAGACCCCATTACCTATCCCTTCACTTGTAAGTTACCCCACAAAATAAACCCCCCTTTTAACTATATGGAGTGGCCTTAATAATCCCACCAATAACCATCTCTATCTATATACCATCTCTTTATACATCATCAATCTCTCTGTCATTATCTATCATCCATATATCTATCTACCTATCTATCTGTCTGTCTGTCTGTCTATCTATCTTTGTTCTGTATTCACTGCGGTAATGCAGAGCCTTCCCACAGTCACTCCCCTCAAAGAGAAGCTGCTCTCCAGCTGTTTTGGTTCTGACCCTTGGAGATACTGGTGATTGGCAGCTGTCACTACTTCATAGTCTTCTCTCTCATTCACACGTATGTTTTATACAGACTATTGAACTCTACCCGCCTGTTCTGTGCAGTCACATGATCCATTGTGCAGCTTACCAGAGCAAGAGCAGGACTAGAAAGAAGATGTGAGATGGTTCTCGATTCCACATGGGTTATAAATGGATCTTGTTTTAGAACAACTTTAGTTTTCTCTTGGCAGTCTTCCCACTCAGCAGGGGGAAAAAAAAACCCAGAGAAACTCAACATAAGACAAACAGTGGGTGAAGAAGTTGTGGTTCTTACAAAATAATAATAACCAAAAATGTTTTTCAAGCTAATAAGATTGAGCTTACATTGGCCTCAAGCCTATTTACCTTTTTAAGCAACAAGACCCTCGAGAGACTTGGAGTACAGTGAAGTCTTTCTTTATTCTTACGTTGCAATCTTACTACTACATGCACACAGATATTTATTTTTCTTGGTGAATAACTTTGATTGCTTGCTTCAAGGAAGTCAAGTTAAAATGTAATCATCTGCAATAATAAGTGAGAGCAGGTCATCTCATAGGAGAAAAGCTGTCTGATGAGATCATGTCAGGTGGCAATCAGGCTTTACCCTGACAACAACCACGCAGGGCGTGGAGCATCCAGCCTACTTACATTGCCACCTGGTGAGAAATGGGTAAAAACAAAAAAACAAAACAAAACAAAACAAAAACAAAAACAAAAACAATTACTTTTCTATTGGGATGAAACAGTACTTTAGATTCTACCATTGGGAGAGTGTGTCCTTGAGGATACTTCTGAGAGCATTCTTTTTTTTTTTTTTTAATTTTCTAGCAAGTTTTATATTTAAATGTTCATTTAATTCCATAACCACATTGTATTTCAGGCAACATCATCAATGGCAAGTCCAAATTCTGAACTGTGCTCATTTTATTTTATTCATCCATTTGTGTGTGTGTGTGTATGTGTGTGTGTATGTGTGTGTGTGTGTGTGTGTGTGTGTGTGTGTGTGTGTGTGTGTTTGGTTTGTACAGCTGCACACATCCATGCATGCACATCTAAAGACCAGAGGAGGGCACAGGTGTCCTTCTCTATCATTTTCCACCTTACTCCCTTACTCCCTTGAGACAGGGTCTCTCACTGAACTTAGAACTATGTTGACAGTCAGCAAGGGCCAGATTCTCCCATCTCAGTTCTTCACGGCACATACAGCCATGCCCAGCCTCATGCTTGGGTGCTAGGGATCTATATTTATGTCTCCTTGCTTGCAGTCAGTGTTCTTACCCAAACAGCCATCTCTCCAGCCCCCCACCAAGTCTTGATTGTCAAGAAAAGCATTCCATAGTCATCACTGACATTATTATGCATTGAGAAGGAGGAGAATGTAAATAGAATCTCTGCCAGCAAAATGGCTCATCCTACCATGCCACATTTGGAAGAGGAGCAGGTAGTAGAGAGAAAATCAAAGTGAGATAAGAAGATGAATATTTTGAAAATAGAATATAAATGGACATTTCCTATCCCAATTGCCCTGTCCCAACTAACCAACTCAGAGGCTGAATATGAATTATAAATGCTTGGCCAATAGCTCTGGCTTGTTACTAGCTAACACTTACATTTAAATTAACCCATTTCTATTAATCTATATATTGCCATGTGGCTCATGGCTTTACCTGTCCTCTAGCATGTCTTGTTTCCTAGGTGGGTGGCTGATATCTCTCTGACTCTGCCCTCCTTCTTCCCATCATTCTCAGTTTGGCTTTCCCACCTAACTTCCTGCCCAGCTACTAGTCTATTAGCTTTTTATTAACCAATGAGAGTAATACGTATTCACCGTGTAGAAAAGGATTGTTCCACAGCAATAGAGGAGAACACAAAGGTGAATGTTACCAAAAATTCCATCTCATAAGGGCAACTGCAATGTTCCTGATGCTGTTTCCTGGGTGTTTTTGTTTTTGCTTTAAGGAATCCTTTGTTTTTTAATAGATTTCCATGAAATTACTTTTGTGTTATGATTCTTTCAAAAGCAATAGGCAGAAACAATGTAATGAAAACAATTCGTTTTCCAAACACCCAAACATATACCCATGTTTAACATTTGAAAATTTATATTGATTTTCTGTCCAATGTATTAAGTAACTTTTGGAGTAAAAAGAAAATGAAGTTCAGAAAGTTCAGACTGGGAAATAAGCACGGCCGATGTATGAGATTAGGGAAATGACTCTTCTTCTCAACTCTCAACGCTTGGCACTGGACATTTTTATGATGAGATTTGTGATGCTCCTTACATGTAGGGAGTGTCAGGCCCCACAATGAATGGCTTAATCACACAGCACTATCTCTAAGCTCAGTTGTCAATTGCAAGTAGTAAGTTACCCACAGGAGGTCTTGACTTGGCTGTACATTGGAGGCAACTATGACCTTCCCCCTCAGGTTCAATTCATTTCCTAAGGAAGCTCACAAAACTCAGGGAAGCACTTTGCTACAATTTTATCAGCCTACTGGGTTAACAAGCATTGTTTTAGAGAACACAGGTAAATAAACAGCTGGGTGAAAAAGTCCAGGGAGTAAGGTCTAGAAGGCTCCCAAGTGCAGGAGTTCCTATCCTATGGAATTGGGGTACACAATCCTCCTATTGTGTGGGTATGATAGCCACCTAGAAGCTCTACAAACCTTATTCTTCAGAGATTGTCACGGAGGGTTCTTCATGACTGATTATTAATTCAATCTCCAGTCCTCTTCTTCCCAAAGAGTAGCAAGTGTATTTGAAGTTTCCAAGCTTCTGATATGTGGTCCTGTCCATGGTTGTCCCTTGTCCAGGAACCCTCAGGAATCACACATTAGAAAAAGTCATTTCTAGAACTGTAGCTTAGGAAGCGACAAAGTTCCAGGCATCCATCAGGAAGCACATGTGTGCTGCATGCTACAGTATCATAGTTGTCTATAGGCAAAGCCTTGTCCTTTCCTGGCAATGTGGTGAATCTTTCAACACTTTAAAAAAGATTTAGTTTTCATTTTATATGTATGGGTATTTTGTGTGTTTGTGTGTGTGTGTGTGTGTGTGTGTAGCATGTGAGTATAGTACCCACAGAGGTCTTAAGAGGCACCAGAAGCCTTGAAACTGGAGTTACAGATGACCGTGAGCTGCCATGTGGGCTACTGGGAATCAAACCTGGATTTTTTTTCCAAGAGCAACAAGTGCTCTTAACTGCAGAGCCACCTTTCCAGCCCCTAAACTCTTTTTAAATCATGGAAATTACATTATCTAAAGAAACGAAATTGTTTTTTATTGTTATTATTTGTGACTTTTGATTTAATTTAAAATGACATGATGACTAGTTTGTGTTAGTAAATATTCTCTTAAAAATTAATTTTTGCCAGGCAGTGGTGGCACATGCCTTTAATCCCAGCACTCAGAAGGCAGAGCCAAGCAGAACTCTGTGAGTTCCAGGCCAGCCTGGTCTACAAAGCGAAATTCAGAAAAGGCACTGAAACTACACAGAGAAACTCTGTCTCAAAAATTTTTTAAAAATTAATTTTTGATGCATAGTTTGATCTATTTAATAATTCCCTGTCATGAGGCGTTACACTGGCTTTGTTTGTGTCCTCTAACAAAGCATGTTAGTACCAGAGAATAATCTTTGTAGTAAAAGATTATGTGTGGTCATTTTCATCTATAGCTTACAGATCTGAAACTCACAGAGGTGAAGTGTTGACAGAAAAATTTGGTTTATACCATCTAATCTACCTGTGTGTAGTATTGAGGTGGTTTGGAAAAAAAAAGTGGCCCCCAAAGGGTGTAGCACTCTTAGGAGGTGTGGCTTTGTTGGAGGAGGTGTGGCTTTGCTGGAGGAGGTGTGGCCTTGTTGGAGGAGGTGTGGCTTTGTTGGAGGTGTGGCCTTGTTGGAGGAGGTGTGGCTTTATTGGAGGAGGTGTGGCTTTGTTGGAGGAGGTGTGGCTTTGTTGGAGGAGGTGTGGCTTTGTTGGAGGAGGTGTGGCTTTGCTGGAGGAGGTGTGGCCTTGTTGGAGGAGGTGTGGCTTTGTTGGAGGAGGTGTGGCTTTGTTGGAGGAGGTGTGGCTTTGTTGGAGGAGGTGTGGCTTTGTTGGAGGAGGTGTGGCTTTGTTGGAGGAGGTGTGGTCTTGTTGGAGGAAGTGTGTCACTGTGGGGGTGGGCTTTGAGGTCTCTTTACTCAAGCGGTGCTCAGTGTGGTACACAGTTCACTTCCTGTTGCCTAGATGAGATGTAGAACCCTCAGCTCCCTCTCCAGCACTGTCTCTGCCAGCATGCTGCCATGCCCCCCATGATGATAACGGACTAAATCTCTGAATTGAAATCAGTCCCAGCTAAATGTTTTCCTTTTTAAGAGTTGCTGTGGTCATGGTATCTGTTCACAGTGATAAAACCCTAACTAAGATAGGGATTATTTTACAGCTGGTGAGAACTCCAAGGCTGTAGATACAGCTCAGAGGTAGAGCTCTGGAGTACTCTGTCAAAGGCTTTAGGTTAGATGCCCAAAACCCCAGAAAATATGTGAAACAAAACAAAGACCAAACCAAAAAAGCAAACCAAAACAAAGGTAAGGCGACTAAAAGACTTAATTGGTGGTC
Organism: Onychomys torridus; assembly: GCF_903995425.1. Taxonomy (NCBI): domain Eukaryota; kingdom Metazoa; phylum Chordata; class Mammalia; order Rodentia; family Cricetidae; genus Onychomys; species Onychomys torridus. The sequence goes on along the minus strand of NC_050451.1, from coordinate 55,096,412 downwards.
AGCAGATTTGCTGCCCTTAACACACATTCTGTGAGAGACATTCTTCTCGTACCTTTATGCGTGCCTTGGTTTCCTATTGAGTTCATAATGGGTTGTATTGATTTTCACATACAGCGTGTGTGTGTGTGTGTGTGTGTGTGTGTGTGTGTGTGTGTGTTCATGCCTCTGTCCACATGTGGAGTCAGAGAACAACTTGCTGAAGTCGATCTTTTCCTTTCATCATGTGGGTTCCAAAGAACAAACTCAGGCCGTCAGGCTTGGCAGCAAGTGCCTTTTCCCATGAGCCGTCTTGCCAGCCCTGCAATTGGCTTTCTATAAGGCCAACCCTCTTTGGATGCACTGGGAAGGAGCGAGCTCCTGGCAGCTGCTTCTACTCATGTGAGTTTCGCCTAAAGAAGCATGATGATTGCTTCAGTATTCTTTCCACCCAGAGCTTCCCAGTCCCGATGGAGAAGCATTTCTGCTGTGGTAATTTCCATGGTCATATCAAACCAGGAAATCAGAGTGGCAATGTTTTGTTGTTGTTGTTTGTTTGTTTGTTTGTTTTTTTAGGTATCTAAATGTTCAGTGTACTTAAAGACCACTTTCATTCCCAAATTATTTCTTTATCATGGCGGACATTTTTCCAGAAACAGCAAAAATAATGGGCTGTTTGTGTTATTGAGTTCCCTGTGCTTGGGATCATCAATGTTTATAGCAAAGAGTTCTCTGGACTGATGGAAATATAGGCAGAAAAGTACTGGGTTTTTTTTCCTATTTTTTAATAGTTTCATTTAATACTACTATGTACTCTGCTCATGGTTTATTATCTTGAAAGGGCTTTTTAGCTAGAATCACATCTTGCTTTGATATGTTACCATAACAGTGATAGCTAGCTGCAATTAAACCTTTAGAATTCACCTACCCTCTCTGAGAAAAGAGGAGTGAGAAGGGTCAGGATTCACACTGTGATGTGAAAATATGTAACTCAGACATGAGGGGTTGGGGAAGTAGCTCCATTGGTAAAGCCTTTGCCTCCTATGTGCCTGTTACCCCAGTACTGGGGTGGCAGAGAGAAGAGGTTCCCGGGAGCTTGTCTGCCAGGGATCCTAGCTGAATCCATAAGCTCCGAGTTCAGGAAGAGATTGTGTCTCAAAATTTAAGGAGGAAAAACACTGAAGAAGACTCTCAACACTGACCACTGGCCTCCATATACATACAGACACACGTGCATGCATGTGCAAGCGTATGTGTACACACACACACACACACACACACACACACACACACACACACAGAGAGAGAGATTCCAGACATAGCCTTTGTTATGGTTTTTGTTTGTTTGATCTCTTGTTTTAATTCTGTAACCATATGTTATTGAATGCAATCTCTTCCAAACCTTGAAATTATATTCCATGGATGGAAATAAGATTCATGTAACACGTATAATATAGCAAATTAGCTTCTAGCTTTGGTGTCAAATCCTTTCTTGTGCTGGCTCCAGACAGTCTCCCAACACAAAATGCACTTGTACAGACTAGAGAAAAAGGCAAAAACCCTGCTATGGAATGCCATTCATTGCAGTATACATGGTGGTGCTCAGGTGCAATCCAAGCCTTAGGCTATATAGCAAGGTCCTGTCTCCAGACAAACTATTTTAAGGAAAATATTTAATGACATAGGAAAGTTATTATGATGTATGTGGGAAACAGAACAGATTAAGAAAGTATGGCCCAGATAGCAACGAATCTGCCAAAGGTGTTTAGGAGTGGCCAGACAGGGATGGTGGTTTTCCTAGGGGAACCTGCCAAAGAGTAGCAGGTTGGCATCTGAAAACTAAGTGATAGAACTGTGAGAACCTTTCTCTGCTTCATTCAGCTTAACTGTATTTTGTGTAGCATGTACATAATACCTCACAAGTGTAAAAAGTTAGCATATAGTATAAACTTCCTTGGAGAAGGAATAAATTGACCAGACTAACCTAAAAAAGAAAAAAAGAAAAAGAAAATCAGCTTCTAGTCCTTCATTCTGCTGTGTTTAGTTGTGGAATTGAAATTAGTCAATATCTGTGACTGTCAGCTACATTCAGATTGAACAAACTCTCATGCCAATGTCTGGCACCATGTTCTCATCCATTCATCTTAATCTTGACAGCAGTGTTACTAGATGAATATTTCCACAGCCGTTTGAAGTTAAGGACGTTGGGCTTCCTAAAGGTTTGTCAAACCATCAGACTGAATTATATCAATTGGTACAAAGCTGCAAACCTAGCTCAGGACTTCCAGATGAGAAGCTTTTCCTTGGTCTCTCCTCCCTCTGCTTGATAACATTTGAATAATTGAGAGTACCGTGGATGTTAGATACAGCACTGGGGATGAATCTCAAAGACAGATACCAAGCAAGCCAGGCACAATAGTGTTCACTCTGTCAGGGTCCATGCATATGAAATCCAAACCCTGCAGGCAAAAGCAGTCCATGAGGACGGGGAACAGGCTGTGGCTGACAGCTGTAAGAAGGTATGTTTGACAGCACAGGAAATTTCTGGAAGGCCCATGAGGGGATTTTCCATGGAGGGTACATCTTGTTTCATGGCTGTACTCAACTGACAAAACTCCTGGTACTGTTCTCTTTACTTTGTAAACTGTTCTCTTTACTTTGTGTTGACATGTCTCAATTTAAAGACAGGAGAGTATTTTATTTAAATGACTCGAAATGTGGTTTCCACCAACTCCTTTCCTGGAGTGCTGTAAAATGAATCCATGGGGGATTTTTTTTTTTTTTTTTTTTACTTTGGAATAGAAAGCAGAAAATGGCATGTTCAATGCCAACAGTGTCTTCAAACACAACTTGGCCTCTGGTTTAGGTGTCAGTTCTGTTCTTCTATAGGTGCTTGGCTAACACAGATTGCACTATCCGAGTCATAGAGAAGTCAGATGGCACATCCCAGGTCCAGGACTATGTGTTGGGGTAGAAACAAGAACTAGTTGTAAATTGTGTACTGCAGACTATTGACTTAGGTGACAGGATTAATAAAGAGAAATTGACGGGACACAAGAGAGCCACACGGACAGCAGTTACTCTTGCTTCTTTCTTGTTTTGTGTTTTCAGGTTTCTGTCTTGAACATGACTTTCTTTTAAGGAACAAAATGTCTAAAATGTCAGCTAACAAAATATGTTTGGGTTGAATGTCAACATATTTTGGAAGTGAAAAAAAATATGGACTAGATAACATCAATATTCTGCCTCAGTTTGTGCACCAGGAGTACACTTTGTGTTTCTGTGTGGCCCCAGAAAATTCACTGTAAGTATGTAACATAAATGCACTAAGTTTTGGCATCCCTGTCTTGTGAATGTGGAGACTGGTGATGAAGTCATATTTGGAGGCACATATCTATTTAGCTTTTTCCATTTGCTACAAGCCTGATGCTGTGTGTTTGAAACTTCTTTAAGTATAACTAATAGTGGTGTCACAGTTTCATCTCTGTGGCTGTGAGAAAACACTATTACCAAAAGCAACTTGGGGAGGAAAGGTTATTTTAATTTATACTTCTAGGTCACAATCCATCACTGGGGAAAGTTAAGGCAGGAATTCAAGGTAGGAACCTGCAGGAGTGTTTGATATTTCTGCTCACTATTACCTTCAACAAAGGAACTTGCTCACAGCTCAGGTAGTACAGCATGTTAGTTGGCTTGCTCACTGGCTCGTGCTCAGCTAGCTTTCTAACAGAGCTCCAGACCACCTTCCTAGGGAATGGTGCTGCCCATCATGGGCAGGGCTCTCCTACATCAATTAACAATCAAGACAACCCCACACAGGATGTCTCACAGGCCATTATGATTTAAGCAATTCTCTAATCAAGGCCTTCTTCTCAGGTGACTCTGGACTGTGTCATGTTGACAGCTAAAGCCAACTGGGACAGGCAGCAAATCTGAATAGCAAACACAGTGACATCTTACCCTGTTTTCTGAGGAATAGGCTTAAGAAGGATATGGGGAAATCTTTAGAGACAGACCTTTAGTTTATTCTAACAGTTAATATTAAATACAGTGACAGTTCCTTTAGCACGTGCTATGCTCAGAATTCAGACATGCAAAAAAAAAGTCAGATATCCTCAGTAGATACAAATTCTAAAGATAGCTATCCTTACACAGGTTGTGATGTTATGAGGTTATTTCCTAGATTTGAAAACTTATGAGCTGTGTTAATCAACTTTGGGATACTATAACAGAGTGTCTGAGACTATGAACTTAAAAGGAGGAAAAAAAAACTCTGTTGGCTCACAGTTTCAGAGGCATCAGCCCACACCCTGTTGCTTTGGGTCTATGGCAACCATGGGAGAGTGCAGAATGGAGGAGCCCTCTTTATCTGATGGCAAATGGGAAAGAAACATATAGTAAGGATCTAAGATTTCAATGGATCCTTCAATGATCTAACATCCTCCCATGAAGCCCCACCTCTAAAAAGGCCCCACCACCTTCCAAATATCCTGCATATTAATAACTAAGATTTTAACACATGAGCTTTAGGGGACACTTACAGATTTTAAAACTGAATCACAACCATCTTCTTGGAGTTGTAGAATATTATTTTAAGCTGTGTTACTTTTGTTTACATTGCATTTGTTTAACTCTGTGAAGCTGTGTTACTGTTCCTGTCTAAAACATCTGATGGTCTAATAAGAACTGAACGGCCAATGGCAAGGCAGGAGAAAGGATAGGCAGGGCTGGCAGGCAGAGAGAATATATAGAAAGAGAAATCTGGGAGGAAGAAGAGGTAGCCAGAGAAGGAGGAGGACTCCAGGGGCCAGCCACCCAGTTACATAGCAAGCCAGGGAATAAGATTTACAGAAGTAAGAGAATGGGAAAAGCCCAGAGGCCAAAGACAGATGGGATAACTTAAAGTTAGGTAAAGCTGGCAAGAAACAAGCCAAGCTAAGGCCAGGCATTTATAAGTAAGAATAAGCCTCCATGTGTGATTTATTTAGGAGCTGGGTGGCAGGTTCCCCAAAAGAGTAAAAAGCAAACAACAACATTTTGGTCCCCTCAGTGTTTGGTGACCAGGAGCCTATCTAGTTCCATGTCAGAAAGTATAAATTTAAAATCTAGAAATCCAGTATTTTTGAGTCCCGTCAGTCTAGTTATATTTACTCTTCATCCAAATGACCCGACTTTGCTCTTTCCTGCCCTTTTAATGTTCATCTGGAAAAAAACATAGTCCAGTTATTTATTCACCTATGTGCCTGTGTGTAGCCTGTGTTTTCTGCACAGTTGATTCATAAAGACACTTCCTCCAAGAGCACTGCCAATGAGAATCTGAGGCAGCTGCATGCTCGAGCATGGTGTTGTTGCCCTTGACAAAAGTCTACCTTCCTTGTCTACAAAAGCGTTATAAGCTAAAATTAGAAGAAATAGAGGAGGAAGAAGAAAAAAAAGTCCAGTCTCAGTCAAACATCACTGCCATAATGTCTAGCAAAAATTTGTCAATTTGGTGTTATCTTTTTGTCTCCAGAATCTTTTTTTTTTTTTAAACTTTGGTGTTTTTAAATTTCCTTGTTGTTTAGAAAAGTATGCATTTTCTTACCCTTTCTGTTGACACTTTTTTGTTTGTTTGTTTGTTTGTTTTTTTGTTTGTTTTGTTTTTGAGACAGGGTTTCTCTGTGTAGCTTTGCATCTTTCCTGGAACTCACTCCATAGCCCAGGCTGGCCTTGAACTCACAGAGATCTGCCTGCCTTTGCCTCCGAGTGCTGGGACTAAAGGCGAGGGCCACCACCACCCAGCATCTGTTGACACTTTCTAAGCCCCTTCAACATGTAGTTTTTCTTCTTTCTCTAATTATTGGAAGTTTACAGTTAATATTTCTTTAAATAATTTCTATCCTCCACTTATTGTGTTTTCTTCTGAAGCTTCATCTATCCTTCCTTTGCCCTAATGTTTCTTTGGTGTTTTGATTATTTTTAATGGAGATGTGATATGATTTGAGAGAATTCTTTAAGGGTTTTCCGATTTTTCAACTCACCTTGGTTGTATCTATTCTGCGGTACTACCGAGTTTCTCGTTCTAGTGATAATTTGTAATTGATGCTTCTTCACAATTCTGTGTTCCTGCTCTCACTTACCAGTAGTTCCCTTTAAACTAATTAGTATTGACTTAGTAATTGTGAAGGCAGTTTTCACCCTGTGTTGGGTCTCCAGCTAAGTTTCAGACATCTATCACGTTTCTCTTTTGCTGTCTGGTCCCCCGAGGTCTGAGTGAGCCCTTTCAGGCTGCTTCTGTTATGCTCTGTTCTCCATCACCTGCTGGCTCCACTCAGGTGCCTCCGGCTCCGGCACTGAGCTCGCCATTCTGGTTCTCTTCCCCCAAATAATGATGAGACTTCTCTGGTTGGTGGATTTAGGAAGAAATAAGGCCATAGCTAAGAACTTTGCCTCTTCACATCTCCCTTGATGTGGCTCCTGGCCTTCATCCGACTTCAGATTCCCACACCTCTACCCTTTCCCAGTGTCCCCAGAAGTTTCTGACCATCCATTTGAAACCATTTAACTTTTGCTTCTGGAAATTTCCCAGATAGAAAATTGGGAGGGAGTCCCCCCATGTTTGACTGCAATTTGGCCAATCTTACTTTTTTTCTACCGTATTAGAATATTACAATTTTAAGCCGGGCGGTGGTGGCGCGCGCCTTTAATCCCAGCACTCAGGAAGCAGAGCCAGGCGGATCTTTGTGAGTTTGAGGCCAGCCTGGGCTACCGAGTGAGTTCCAGGAAAGGCGCAAAGCTACACAGGGAAACCCTGTCTCAAAAAACCAAATATATAAATATAAATATAAATATAAATATAAATATAAATATAAATATAAATATATATATATATATATATATATATATTACAATTTTAAAGGGTAAATCAAAACTGCCAAGCCATCCAGTCTTTCCTTCTTTTTAAAAGGTTAATTTATTTTATGTGTATGTGTCTGAGTGTATGTCTGCATAGCACATGCATGTAGGAGCCCACAGAGGACAAGGAAGAAACAGATCTCCAGGAACCAGAGTTACAGACAGTTGTGAACTTCCATGTGGGTGCTGAGAATTGAACCAGGTCCTCTGAAAGAGCAATCAGTGCCCCTAACCACTGAGCCATCTTTCCAACTGGCCTCATTCCTTCCCAGGCCATCTCACTATGTTGAAACTGGTGTAGCATTTCTAGCTACCTTTTTGGGAGACACCCTTATCTTACATGCATATGTCTGGGAGTATTATTTATTTGTATTTAAAAATTTTTTATTTACAGTGTTATACCATATAGCTATAAAAAGGTATTTTATAAATTTATTATATTTAAATCCTTTCCCAAACAAGACAGACAACAGAACAAAGTGAGATATTTTTTAATCCAAAGGAACATTTAATAAAAAAATTACAGAATAACTTAAAGACAAAGGAAAATGCAGACAGGTTAGAACAAAGGTTCTTGTGCTGTGAATTAATCATCGTGATGGCTACAAGGTCATTGAGCCTGTATATTTTTGGAAAAAGATCAGAGTCTTCAGAGGAATCACACTTGACTCCTGGGTCACTAGAGGCATCATCAGCTTAGATGCACAGGAAACCAATTGCCTGTCCTTGTGCTCCAGTTGGCATGAGGAACCAGCCTACATTTTGACCAAAGGGTTTTGTAATATGCAAGCATGTGGGCCAGGGCCTTTTCAGGCTTGGAATAGGAGCCAGGGGCAAAACAACAGAAAAGATATGCAGGAGCTGATCTAATATGCTTTGTTTTGGTGATTAGATTAAGGCACCCCACATTGTGATAGTCATATATCGGCAGCGAAACTTGGCAGTCCACACACCGTGAAATGATTTTAAAAGGCGCAGACATGATTTTAACTAGGAGGAGGCAAGGCTGTCTTGTGGATTGGGCAAAGCAGCTGGTGTTTAGACTGACCTGAATACTTAAATGACTAGTGGAATAATTGTTAATATTTGGAGGGCCTCAGAAGAAGCCCCATGTCTGGTTGAGAATAATGAATAAGTAAGATCAGCTACAAGGACACATTGCTTTCCAGACATGGCTACAGCTATGCTATCCTTTTATTACCTGGAGAATTCTACATGCAGGTAATCCTCTGGCCCCAGGGATTCCGTCATCATCAAACTCAGTCAACCTCAGGTGGGAAATGTTTTTAATGGCAAATGTACTATATATACACGTGTGTGTGTGTGTGTGTGTGTGTGTGTGTGTGTGTGTGTGTGTACAGACATTTTAATAACAGATGTATTTATTTTGTTTTCTGTATATGGGTGATTTGCCTGCATGGATATATGTGCTCCACATACATGCTTGGTGTCCGCAGAGGCCAGAAAGAACATCAGATCACCCGAAACTACAACTACTGATGGTTGTAAGCCACCATGTGGGAACTGAACCCAGGTCCTCTCCAAGATCAGCAAGAGGCACCTTCCAGCCCCAGTACAGACATTTTTCTTGTCATTAGTCCTGAAACAGCACTGCCTATTATACACACAGCATTTAAATGGCACATGATCAGAGTTGTCCTGAAAGGACTTTTTAAATCTCCAGAGGCATGTGCACAGCTAGATATAAACACCATGCAATTTGGACCGAGGGAGTTTTGAGTCTGGTCTTCAGGAGGCGCTGCGATCAGTGTTCTGTGGGTACCAAAGGACGATACTTCTCATAGGAAAGTTGCTTTTTAGAATATCCCTTACATACATTTCTGCTTTACATTTTGCTTTATCCTTTCCATCCTTTGCTGCAGAAGGAAATGTGCTGAAAGGGAAATTCAACCTCAAATACAGTGAGAAACATTTAAAATCGTCGAAATCATTTTCCCGTTTAGGAAAAGGCCTCTGTTGTCCTTAACATTCGCATCATGGGTAAATTCAGAATGAATGAGGGGTTTTTTGCTTTTGTTTTCAGAATGAGCTGTTTTGTTCTTCTAGCTCCAGATTCTCAGGCAAAATTGGAACTCGAGGGAGATGGGCTGGACAAGCCCTGGAACACATGGTGTTTACAGCTGCGTGGTAAGCAACCACACAGAGAATCAATGTCCATTTTTAGTTCAGTATCATATATTAGAGGTACAAGATGCCAAGCATCCCAGAGTTGATAGTTGGAGACCTGCTGTACAGAGGAAGGGGAAGTCAGGAAGGGAGGGCAGACGACGTGTATTTAAAGTACACTGTGGTCTCCGAGATGGGCAGTAAACTGGAATACTTGAGAGCTAAGACCAACCAATCAATCAACATTAAACAAAACCCCAAACGGTTGAGGCTTAGAAAACAAGAAAGAAATATGAGTCCCATGACACTCTGGAGGCAGAAGAAAAAGACTAGAACACATGGCACTTGTGGATCACAGAACGACCTTTGAATCCTATGCTAAGGGGTGCAGGTGAGTGATGTCATCAGATTCAGAAACCCTGCCAGCCATGGACTAGGCAGGGCAGCTGGAGGCCACATGAGTAACCGGCAGCCAGGCTCCTGCAAAGGAAGGTGAAAGAAGATGGCTTTAGTTGTGAAATCAAAACAAAGAGCTGGTGAGCCAATGGGGGCTCCTCTAATACCTGTCTCGGGGATAGCAGTGAACCCCTGCCCTAGAGATGGCTGTAAGGAGAGGCACAGACAATAAGAAGGGTGGGTAGCTGAGATTTGGGAAAGGAGAGCCAAGTGCAGGAAGTGGGCAGTGGGCCTGACTGGGTTCTGCTCCAGCTGGAAATGGAACCAAGGGTTGCTGAAGTTAACTTTTCTCCTTGATTGTGATCATTTGGTGTGGACAACACCATCCACTGGGCCTCCCAGGATGACAGAGACAGGGAACTGGTCTGACCTGTATGTGGAACCAGTGACTGGCCCAGTCGCAGGGCCTCTGCTTGGATGCCTTGGGAATGGGCCAAGAGCTGGGACTTCTCTCTCCCAGCATGGGCCTCACATGGCCTATTGGTTATCACGGACATGGCTAAAATGGGCATCCCTGTGTCAAGAGTGTGAAGGCTGGTATCTCAGGCCATGTGTCTAGAAAGTGGACAGACTGTCCAGAAAGACTGAAAGAAACAAGATCTGAGGAAAGATTGAAATCTTGGGAGGAGACTGCCATAGACCTTTCTCTACCCCCAGGAGCTACATTCCAGTCACTTAAGGCATCAAAGGTAGCTTCTGTTCACTGACAACAGCAAATCTACCCAAATCCTTGGTGTTGGCTTCTACTCCCGGGTACCTGCCGTTGGCCCGTGCCCCCTCTCTGTCCCTCTGGTCACTGCTACATCCACAGGCCTTCTAGCACATTCTTGACACGGGGCCTTGAGTATTTGCATTATTTAAAAGGACTAAGGGGATGAAGATCTTTCAAAGGAGTGATGGTTCAAACCATTTCTCTCATCACAGTAAAGTCTGTTGTACACACACACACACACACACACACACACACACACACCACATGGACGCACATTCTTCTAAATTTTGTGTTACTGAAACAAAATGCCTGACACCGGGTTATGGGTATAGAGGAGATTGGTTTAGTTCGAAAGTCTGGAATGCCGAGAAATGGCACTGGGTCATCCAGCTTGTGGTGATGAGCTCCTTGTGAGGAGCATCACAAATCCTAAGTGAGTGCTAGGGAGCTGACTGTGTGAGAGTAATAGCCAACAGAGAGAGGGGGCAGGTGAGTGGGAAGGAGCTGAGCTTGCAGGTCTGTCTTTTACAACAACTTGCTATCATCAACCTCTTCCCATAATGAGGTCATCTTTTAAAGACTCCACAACCTCAGTACCCATACACTGGGGACAAAGTCTTTGCTATAAGAACCTTTGATAGAGCTAGGTGGTGGTGGTACATTCCTTTAATCCCAGCATTCAGGAGGCAGAGACAAGTGGATTTCTGTGAGTTCAAGGCCAGCCTGGTCTACCAAGCGACTTCCAGGACAACCAGAGCTGTTGTTACACAGAGAAACCCTGTCTCAAACTCCCCCCAGGAAAAAGAACCACCATTGATAGGAGTGAACCATGTCAGAATCATTGTGCATACCTGTGAATGTGTGTAAAAGTGTGTTGGCCAATATATGCCACACTGACTTGACAAATTTAGTTTTTTTGGCATTGCTGTTAAAATGGGATTGTTTCTCCAACATATTTCTGGTATGTTGCCTGCTGCATGCACTGCATCCCACAAAGACACTTACTCTTGTCCTTGAGAGGTGAACAGAGGGGCGTCTCCAGGTGACTGTGTTGTTTGTGGATCTTCTGATTAAACCTCAAGTCTGCTCTCTTGTTCTATTGAACCAGACAGGTCAGCATAAAAACCTCAGTTAACCCTCTCCTGAGACAAAGAAAGGTCAAGAAAAGTGTCTGGGCTCCATCTACTCTCTGCTTATTCTCCACCAGAGATGGTGGCACTTGGCAGGGGGGGGGAGGGGGGAGATAAACAGCAAAAAGAGCCTTTGAACAGAGCATGTGAGGGTTAGTCCTCAAAAGATGGCACTTGGTGAAGGTTAATCTCAATTTTAAACTTGAAGAGAGCTAGCACCTAGGAGACCACCCTAGGTTAAGGTTAGCCTCTGAGAATGTGTGTGAGAACTTACTTTAATGGGGTTCGTTGATGTGGGCAGGTGAACCTTAATTATGGGTGGGAGCATGCACTTGCCTGGGATCCTAGGCTGTATATTCAAGGTAAGCACTAGAAGTCATCTCTCTTACTCACTTCAGGGCCCAGCCTAGAGAATGGTGCTACCCAAAGTGGGTTGGGCCTTCCTACCTTAATTAGCAATTAAGACAATCACAGTATGGCCACAAACCAATCTAATATAGACAATTCCTCATTAAGACTCTCTTTCTGGGTGATTTAAGTATTTATGTCACATTGACAATTAAAACTAGCACAGATGGTTAATATTGAGTGTCAACTTACATGATCTATAATTCACTAGCAGACAAATCTCTGGGCATGTCTTGGAGGGAACTTCTAAATTAGGTCAATTGAGGTAAGAAGACCCACCTTAAGTTTGAGTGGCACTATTCCATGGGCAGGGTGTGGTGGTTTGAATAGGTATGACCCCTATGAACTCACATGTTTGAATGCCTGGGCAATAAGAAGTGGCACTATTAGGCCTTGTGGGAGGAAGTGTGTAATGGTGGGGACAGGCATGAGATCTCCTATGCTCAAGCTATGCCCAGTGTCACAGTTCACTTACTGTTGCCTGTGGATCAAGATATATAGAACTCTCAGCTCCTTCTCCAGCATCATGTTGGCCTGTATGCTGCCATATCCTGCCATGATGATAATGGACTAAACTGTAAGCCAGAACTAATTAAATGTTTTCCTTTATAAGAGTTGCTGTGGTCCTGGTGTCCCTTCACAGCAATAGAAAAACCCTCACTACGATGTGGTGATATTGTGTTTGTGCTCTAACAAATAAAGCTCTCCTGAAGATCAGAGGGCAGAGCTAGCCACTAGTTAACCATAGAGGGCAGGCAGTGGTGGCACACACCTTTAATCCTAGCACTTGGGAGGAGGAAGCAGGAAAATCAGGAGTTCAAGACTACAGCCTGGGTGACATCAAATTAATCCGGTCTAAAAGAGAAAAAGAGCCAGGCGATGGAGGCTCAGGCCTTTAATTCCAACACTTGGGATCTTATGCCTTTGATACCAGTACTTGGAATGCACACACTTTTAATCCCAGCACTAGGGAGATGGAGACAGGAAGTGATATGGCTAGGCAGAGAGAGGAATGTAAGATGGGAGGAAACAGGAGCTCACCCCTTTCAGGCTAAGGAGTTGGCAAGGTAAGAAGTAGCTGTGGCTTGCTCCATTGTCTCTCTGATCTTTCAGCATTTACCCCTATGTCTGACTCTAGGTTTTTATTATTAAGACCAATTAGAATTCGCACAACACTAAGACACAGGGGTTCCTGGATAAAGAAAGGATAAAGGAAAAAGCAAGCTAAGCTTGGGCATTCATGTCCCTCTGCTTCCTGCTTGCAGTTACAATGTGACAAACTGCCTCAGGCTCCTGCCCCTATGGTTGAACTGTGAGCCAAACAAACCCTCCTCCCTTTGAGTTGTTGTTGGGGTGGGAGGTGGACATGGAGGTGGGGGTGCAGGTAGAGATGGGAGGTGGGGATGGGGTGGAGGTAGAAGTGGGGGTGGTGGGGAGGGAGGGAGAGGGCAGATGGATAATCTGGGAAGAGGCTGGGAGTGGATGCTCTCCATAGTTGGAGAAAATCAGATCATGTCAGTCAAAAGTACAGGGCCAACAAGACTGAGCTGTCTTGACTTTTGTCCTTGTGTTAGAGGAGGGAGGAAATCAAGCAAGCCACATGATTTTTAACTTGTTGAAAGGTTCCAAGGAGAAGGGTTGGTCCCTGTGACTGAGTGGCCTGACAGTGTCAAGCCCATCACCCCCTCAGCAGCTGGCTTTGCGTCCATCCACTAGGTGATCATCTGTGAACAGCTGGCTGGGATGGATTAGAACAGGGAGTGAGACACACACCCATCAATGTCCTCCCAGAGCGCCCGGAGCCAATTTGTCACCCTGAGATACCACTGTGTGCAGGGCATCTTTTCTTTGAAGGCTGTTCATATTCTAAAGGAGGCATTTAACCATCTGGAGACCCTTTCCCTCCATTACAGACCCCCAGAGCCTGACAAAGAGTCAGGTCCACCAAGAAACCTGGGACAAGGGGCTAACAGAGGTGCCTATTAGCATACCCAAACCAGATGCTGGCTGCCAGGTTCACTCAGTACCTGTGGTTCCTCTCTGCTCTTTTCCACCTCACCCCCTACCCTAAACCTCTCCAGCCCAGAGGTTTTGCTTTTCTGTTTTCTGTGTAAGCCCACCCCCACCCCCCACCCCCGCTCCGTGGTCTGGTTCAGTCTGCCTCTGCCTGTGCTCTCCGTCCTGTCTACAAGAAACCGGCTCCTCAACTGTGCCTTGGAGTGGTCATGCTCTCATTTTCACTCACAAAGCACCTTGCTCACTGCGGTGTTTGGGGGAGTCGGAGGTCTGTGCAGTGTAAGCTCATGCCTAGGTGCTGCCCAGCTTCTCTGAGGCAGCCCAGTGGGCCCACCCTCTGGAAGGAGGGGCCTGGCCAATGAGTCAGAAAAGACTGTGAAGATGGGAATTCCCACAGCTTGCAGGGACGTGGGTGAATGGCTCATGGAAACAGGCCAGTCAGTTAGGTTCCTCTCAAGAGAGATAACGAAGGGACATGAGATGGAAATAGGCTAGAAATGAGAATTCACCAAAGTACAAATTGGACAGGCAAAAAACACTTTACAACATAGATGAATCCATGGGCATAATGCACACTCTAAAGACAGTAACCCTGTTATATGTCCCAGAGTCTTCTAGAATGTTTCCATAGCCAAGTCTAGAGATAAAGTCTATGTGCCCTGGCCTTGATTCCAGAGAGACTCTATCTCAACACACAGAAGGTGGTAGATATGAGGCAGTATTACCTAAGGCTAGACCATAAAGTCTTGCTCTTTCACCTTGCTCTCAGGATGGTCCTCTCTTAGAAGGAGCCACCAGGCTGTACGGAAACCCAAGCAGCTCAGGAAAGACCCACATGCATGAGCAGTAAGCCTGAGTAAGCTGCACTGCTGTAGCTGAGCCACTCACCAAGACAACACACACACTTGTCCACCACATCCCTTCCTGATCTGTCCATTTCAAAATGGGTAATTCACTTTCTTCCCATCTGGATGTTCTCCTCATCTCCAAATACATCAGCAACTTACGATGTTTAAAGAGCAGGCATGGTGGACACATCTGCAATCCTAGCCTTTGGGAAGTGGGAGAAGGGGATCAAGTAGTCCAAGGCCAGCCTGGGCTACCCAGTGAGCTACAGGACAACCTGGGCTACAAACTGAGACCCTGTATCACAAAACAACAAAGACTGGGAGCTGGAGAGATGGCTCAGTAGTTAAGCAAATATATTGCTTTTGCAGAGGACCTAAGTTTGAGTCCCAGATATATTATAAATTATGAAAGGTTAACGTCTCTAAAATATAAACTCTTACAAATGACCCCCCCCCAAAAAAAAAAAAGAAAAGAAAAAGAAAAACCATGTAAAAGCTCAAATCAAGGAAGGTGAGAGGATAGGGATGTCACAAAGTTACTTTAAAAATTCAAAGTTAAGGAATACCAATGAGTGTCAGGTGTGGTGGTGGCCCATGCCTTTAATCCCAGCACTCAGGAGGCAGAGGCAGGAAGATACCTGAGTTCAAGGCCAAACTGGTCTACACAGCTGTTCCAGAACAGCCAGGGCTGTTACACAGAAAAGCCCTATCTTGAAAAATGAAAGAGGAGGGTTGGAGATTTAGCTCAGTGGTAGAGCACTTGCCTAGCAAGAGCAAGGCCCTAGGTTCAATCCTTGCAGAGAGGCAGAGGAGAGGCAGAGGAGAGGCAGAGGAGAGGCAGAGGAGAGGCAGAGGAGAGGCAGAGGAGAGGCAGAGGAGAGGCAGAGGAGAGGCAGAGGAGAGGCAGAGGAGAGGCAGAGGAGAGGCAGAGGAGAGGCAGAGGAGAGGCAGAGGAGAGGCAGAGGAGAGGCAGAGGAGAGGCAGAGGAGAGGCAGAGGAGAGGCAGAGGCTTTGAGGTGGGAAACTCGAAACACAGCATGGTTAATCTATCAGCAAGAGAGTCTGCTGGATGGCTTGCCCTCCCTGTCACCAATGACGGAAGTATGGGCTTTCCGTGGCCCACTTTAGGTACTTATCCTTGAGGTGGTCTGTGTGAGGATGGAATTTCAGCTCTTTGTGCTGCTTCTAGAAGCTTCTCTAGCATCTCTGCCCAGTGGACAAGGATCTCCTTCTGAGCACAAGAGCTCATAAAAACAGCAAACAGCATAGCACTAAAACATCATGATTTGTTTTTTCTTTTAAAACAAATGAGTCAGTAAACTAGGAAAATGTATAGAGATTTTCTCCATATTGAAACATTCCCTCCAGGAAGGGAAGGAACTCATGAGACTCA
Source organism: Onychomys torridus (assembly GCF_903995425.1). NCBI lineage: Eukaryota > Metazoa > Chordata > Mammalia > Rodentia > Cricetidae > Onychomys > Onychomys torridus. The sequence continues at coordinate 55,080,452 of NC_050451.1, read as the reverse complement.
GGCATTAAACATATTCTACATGTCTGCTGCCGCCGCCGCCGCCGCCGCCGTGCCTCATCATGGTTAATGAGTAAAAGGGAGACTCTAACAAGCTGAGTTGTTGGGAGGAGACTCTCAGGCCTGTGGAGCTGCCTGCATGTCACAAAGAGAGCCCCAGGATGGCAGCTTTGGGGAGTCTCCATCACCCATGCTCTTGTGAGCTATTCAATGATACAGCTGAATCTGAGCCATCCCTGCCCTTCTAAGTAACCTTGATAATAACTCATTGGCTCACCCAGTTGGACTTCGGTAGAATTGTGACTTTGGTCTGTTGCAGGGGTGAGTAGATGCGTGTGTGTCATGTCTCACACTACAGAAAGGAGATCCATATGCATATCCACAAATATTATGGGGAGGTAATAGCTCTGCCCCTACACGAGTCTGATGCTTTCTTCCCTGTAGGATACTAATAACTTTTGGTTTCCTTTCAATAGATAAACATTCAAATCACTGAAAACATGACAAAACTGTTTCTCCTCCCTCCTCATTGGTGGAGCCTCACAAGCTGAAGGAAACAAAACGTACGAATCTCTTTTCCTCAACTTCTTTCCTTTCCCCCAAAGGACTGTCTACTGCAATCTTTTTCCTTTTTTTTTCCCCAATAAATCATCATCCTGGTTGTTCCTTATGCAGAGTAATTCTTGGCACCTCCTCTGCCTAGCTGCTGCCAAAGCCACAGCTGTGCTCTGTGTTCTCAACGCTGCACCTCCCTCCCACCCCGAGATGCCAGGAGGGGTGATTTTGCTAAAAAACAAATCAAAATAGTATCACTCGCAGAAAGTTTTGAGTGGTGATTGTCAGCATTTGTGCCTGCAGAATTTAATCCAGCAGAATTTTCCGGCATCTTCGTACGTCTTGGGTTCTGAACACTTTAAATGCACGGCCTCCCGTAATTATCCCTATAAACCAAATGTAAAATTGTATTTTACAGGCACAACAAGCAACACACAGCTTCCATTTTTTTTCAAGTGCGCTCACGTGGTACCTTCATCTGCCTGTGGTGTCTTCATCTGCCTGTGGTAATCAACCTGCTGCAGCCATCTACCTCAGACGAAGTAACTTAAACAATGTACACTGGTGGGAAGCTTGGGGTGAGAACACTGGTGGAGTCAGGGTCTAGTATGGGCTCTCTTCCTGGCTTGATAGCAGCCACCTTCCTACTGTTCTCTCTCACACAGCAAAGAGCCAGCCCCTGCTTCTTTAAAAGGGCACCAGTCCCTTCACCAGGTTCCAACCCTCATGACCTTATCTAGCCATAATTACACCCTAATGGTCACATTGTGGTGATATATTGTACACCCCACTAAAACTTGTCTGGGGATTAAAGGACAGAGCCAGCCACTAGATTCGACATAGAGGCCAGACAATGATGGCACACACCTTTAATCCTATCACTCAGGAGAAAGAGAGCCTCCATCTCTGTGAGTTCAAGGCCATACTGGGAACAGAGCCAGGCATGGTGGCACACACCTTTAATCCCAACACTTGAGATCTCATGCCTTTGCTTGGGAAATACACATGCCTTTAATCCCAGGAAGTAAGATGACAGGGCAGAAAAAAAGGTATATAAGGTGTGAGGAAATAGTAACTCACTGTCTTTAGGCTGAGGATTTTGTAGAGATAAGATTGTGGCTGGCTTGTTCTGTTTCTCTGATCTTTCAGCTTTTGCCCAAATATCTGGTTCTGGGTTTGATTTTTTTTAATTAATAAGATCTTTCAAGATTCGTGTTACACCATATCTCCAAATACTATTTTATCAGGCATTGGGGTTTGAACATGAGAAGCTTGGGGAGATGACCATGCAGGCCATAAGAGATGGTGAATGACCAATGGATTTAAAGGCTCCCTCTCTCAGGACTCTAGCCAGAGGCCTTTATTCTGTTTCTCAAACACATTCAACTTGCCTTGCCCTGAAATGCTTTGTGGCTACTGTTTGGAAAACTCTGCCCTTAGACCTTGACACCGCTTGTGATCTGTGCCTTTGGAGTCAGTTCAAACGCCACCCTTCACCACTAACCCAAAGGATGCTCCTCTCTGTTGAGTCACTGTATGAAGTTCCTGTTTCTTCCTCCATATGTGGCCATTCGGCATTGTCTTGTCTAGATGTGAACAGGCTCGCCTCCCATCTGTTGCTCTCTGGAGTATAGGTTTCACGGAAAGAGAACTAGTTCTTTCTGGCTCCCCTCTATCCCTGCATGCCCCTGGAGGGTACAGCCATGTAATGAAACATACATGAGTGATATCTACCCAGAGGCCACACCTCCTCAGGTGTGCAATGGCCCCATGCTCCTGAAGCTGAATGAAGGGCGCATGAGAGTCAGAGGTGACATGCAAAACCATGTCATCATGTGTCATCTGACACTGGAAGCCCCTCCCAGGCAAAATCAAGATGGACTGGAGATACACCACTTACTAAAGGTCCTCCTGTCTCTGCCCCTCACCTAAGGAAACTAATTCTTTTCTTTAATCCCACCATGGGTTGAATGTCTGTTAGATCCTCCCTTGCCCTACATACCAATTTATTTGTTGAGTGCCTAATCCCCAGTAAGATGGTATTAGCAGGCGGGCTTTGGGGATAATTACATTTTTTTGAAGTCATAAGATTAGCCTCCTAAGAATTGTGTGCTCCTACAAGAGAAAAGACATCTGAGTTTCCCCTTTGTGGTGTGAGGACATGGCAGGGGTGGGGTAGGGGTGGGAGCTGGTCATCTGCTCACTGGAAGTGAGCTCCTGGAAGGAAGCAAGTCTTGATCTTGACCCTGCAGTGAACAGAAGAAATGAGAAACACGGTGCCATGTCATGGCCATCTACTCTGGGATATGTGCTATACAGCCCCAGCTGACTAAGACACTCCCCCAGCACTCCACCAGGTTTCTGTTTGTGTCTTTCCTTGGCTCCCTCTTTATAAACCCAGCTCTTCTCCTACTGGCCCATTGCCTTCTGGGTTGAGACTGTGTGGTCACCACCCTCCTTCCTGGTTGCCTTTCCTTCTCCCAAGTGCCTGGCCCATATCCCCATCCCAGATCAATACCAATGACTTCACATATAACACATGTGAATTATATATAATACAGTAATATAAATGACTTCACAGAGGACACATGTGAATTATATAAAATACAGTAATACCAATGACTTCACATATAACACATGTGAATTATATATAATACAGTAATATAAATGACTTCACATATAACACATGTGAATTATATATAATACAGTAATATAAATGACTTCACAGAGGACACACAGGATCCCCAGCACACACTTTATGCTCTCCCTAGACCTGTTGGCCTCTGGCTAGTCTCGTACCAATGGTGACCAGAGGGGGTGTGTGTCACCCCTGTTCTGAGAAAGAGAGACCCCTTTGTCTCCTGCCACTCCTCCTTCATCAAAATCTTTCATCGCACCTGGAGTTCCCTTGCTAACTGTGCAAACCATTACCCCACATGCACTGTCAATGTGCTCCAGTGCCCACATCTTCATATAGCGTTTGTCTTTCACATTCCCAATACTGTGTCCAACAGTTAAAGAGATCCAACTATGTTTCCTATGTCCCCAATACATTTCCCGCTAAGTATAAGGCTTTGGAAACTTAAATTCACCATTTGTTTAAGTGAAGCTAAGTGTTGTGGTACATAACTGGAATCCTCATACTTTCAAGGTTAAGGCAAAGGATTATGAGTTTAAGGCCAGCCTGAGCTATATAGCAGCATCCAGGCCAGACTGAGCTTAGAATGAAGGTCTTCTGCCTCAAAAAGACTGTTGATCAAAATCCTGCTGTTTGGTGGGCCAACTCCTGAGTGCATTTCTGGGTAGGTACTAAAGATGGCCCACTCTCTAGCCTGGAATACTAAATATTTAAGCAAAGCTCTGGAGTAATAAATATCTGCCTATTGGCATTCATAGATGCTTACTCTTCAAAGGCCAGATCTGTTCAGATTTTTAATTAACTTAAATGCTTATTGCCTGGGGAGTGCTGACATGGGCGAGTTAGTCTTCCAAATGCCTAGGGAGACTCTCAGAGTTAAAAAAAAACAATTTCAGAATAGAGATGAAGGAGACTCAGAAATGGACCTGGAACCATGTTCTCTACTGGCACCACCAGGAAACAAAACCAGGGACCAGTAAAACCAGGTTTAAATGTTCCCATTTATTTTGATAGATACCATTTTGTGTTGTGCTGAGAGTTTTGTGGAGACATGAACTTTAAATCATGTGTCAGGTAAATGTGCCCATTCCTCATTCTGACAAATCCCAGGAACCAGCTCTTGGTACAGTTGGTCACCAGTCATAGGTATAATCTGTAGATAAAGGGCTGACTCTCAGATGAGAGCTGGTGCTAACCACTCACTCAGTAACTTAAGAAAAATTGATTGAATACTTGATATATTCCAGATATTGAGTTACTGGTGCTCTCCAAGGGGACATAAAGAATGCTGGTTTTGGAGGACAATCCCCACACAGATGTCGAAGGAAAGTCTTTAATGTATGAAGGAGATTGACCAAGACACTCACGCAATCAATGAGAGGGGTATCCAGGCAGGCAAAGAGATATGGTATGAGTCTCCAAGTGGGAGGGAGTTCAGAAGCACCTGGTGGAGGGAAGCAGGCCACTCAATCCAGAGGCTTTGTTCATGTGCAGGTAGATTTTATAAATAAGAAGATTATGTTGTGCCAGGTGTGGTGGTTCACACCTTTGATCTCAGCACTCTGGAGGCAGAGGCAGGTGGATCTCTGTGAGTTCCAGGCCAGCCTGGGCTACAAAGCAAGCTCTGGGACAGCCAGGGATGTTGTACAGAAAAGCACTGTTTCAAACCCAACCCCCACAAAAAGAAGGGAGGAGGAGGAGGAAGGAAGGAAGAAGGAAGAAGAAGAAGGAGAAGGAGAAGAAGAAAGAAGAAGAAGAAGAAGAAGAAGAAGAAGAAGAAGAAGAAGAAGAAGAAGAAGAAGAAGAAGAAGAAGAAGCCTCTTTGAACTTCTTTATTTTGAGACAGGATCTTGAGACAGGATCTCACTACACTGCCAGGCTGGCCTTGACCTCACTCTGTAGCCCATACTGGCTTTGAATTTACAGACTTCTTACCTTCCTAGTAATTGCAGGTCAGTGCCACTGGATTCAGTCTCTGTACTCTGACCAGTTCTGCATCTGTCTCTTGGCTGCTGCTCATGCAAAAGGAAGCTTCTCTGACCATGGCTGAGAGCAGCCTAGGTCTATGAGTATAAACATAAATTTAGAAGGCAATTTGAAAGCCCAGCCATTTAGCAAAATAACAACAGCCAGTTCTACCCTAGGGTCCACAACTTCCCAGCCATGGCTTTGGACCAGGCATGTCCTAAAATCTAATCAGAAAGTGGTTAGTCACCCAATAACAGCTGTGCAGTTATATCGGTGGGTACGTCGCATGGACATATGGATAACATTAACTGGATTTAGTGGGTTCTCTAAATCAAAAATAAAAACAACAAACCACATTGGGTGGGGCATATTGTAAAGGGCATGGGGAGGAGTCAGAGGGGAAAACAAAGGCTTAGATATGATCATATTTCATTGCATATGTGTATGAAATTCTCAACAAATAAGGAAAAAATTTAAAGCATTTTAGAATACATTTGAATAGCCCAAAAAGTAGAGAAAAAAATACCCTACCCATATTTGAAAACTCATTCAATTTGGCAAAGGAGTCACTCATGACATCCATAAATGTGTGAAGGTCACCTCTTCACATTTTTACTTGTTAGCATAAATGATAGTGTCAACCAACATCCATGCCAGGACTGTGCCTAAAGAGCATGTGTTAAGTGCTTATTTACTAGTACTCATATGTAATCAGAGAGACACCCAAGAACCAGTTATATAGGGCCCTCTAAGGTCAAGTAATGGCTTTTACATTTTAAATTCTCAAATAGAAAGCTATTAAAGGGTTTAAAATAGAAGATGTCTCTTCACAGGGACCATTTTGGTAGCTGAGAATAGAGTATAAGAGAAGTGTAAGCAGAACTGGGTTAGGAGAACACACAGTGGTGTTCGGGAGGTGCCTGAGGCACACGTGAAAAGATACAGTCTGGTTTGAGGTCATTGCACCAGAATCATGTCAACAGGTGTGCTTCAGGTGGGTTAGGTGAGGCTTAGGAGAGAAGGGAGGAAAAAAACCTCAGACTTCAAGGTCCAAACAACTGAAAGAACAGTGGAAATACCCAATGAGATGTCGATCCACTCTGCTTCAGATACATTACGTCTGAGATGCCCACTGGACATCAGAGAGAAATTTTTCCAGATGAACTTAAGGGATTGTGTTTTAGCAGAACAAAGAAATGTCAGAGGAACTATTCCTGGAAGGAGCCAGGGTGTGTGCGTCACCAGTGTGTGGTGGTGGTGGGGTGTCCATCAGAAATGCAGAGAGCAGACATAACCCCAACTGACCTGTGTGACTAACACCTTGGATGGTGTCATCCAAGGATGATGAGCAGTGAGCCACTGTCAGAAAGACTATGCTTGTGTTTTTGTCTTGTCACAGCAGTATTTAAAGGAGGAGAAATTTCGGCTTCTTTAGAAGACGTTGTCCACAGCCTGGAAAGATCATTCTGCTGAAGAAGCTTAACAAGGGTAGACAGTAAGGTGAAGGGAGGCCATCACTCTCAAGACTTTGCTGGCCTACAGTAAACTCTCCAGACTCATCAGATGTGCAGTCCCTCTGTTAGTGACTTTGTCACTGTGACAGGAGAGCTGATGGAGTAACTGTGTGGAGGAGGATTTGTTTTGGTTCACAGTTTCAGAGACTGCAGTCCATAGTAGCTTGAGCCCACTCACTTGGCTTCATGATAGACAGAGAAGACTCCGGGGCAAGATAAAGCTCCAAGAACCTGTCCCCCACTATCTGTTTCTTCCAGAGACCCCACTCCCAACAAGGCAGTTTTATGACTACAAAAAGGTTCATGAACCCATGGGTTAGCCAAGCCCTCGCAATGAAACTGTCTCTAAAAGATCTTCAAAGATCTAACTAGCTAACCAGCTAACTAGCACTACTGTCCTGGGCTCTTACCTATTCCTCTTTGTTCCCCTCCTGTGACTCCAGGATCCATTCTAATGATAACAAACCCTGCTATGCTGATCTCAAAGATCAACACTGGCTTCTCTCTTGGGAAAACAGGATGACATAGGAAAGGGGGATAAGGCTGAAGAAAAGGAAGGGATGAACATTTTTGTGTTCGTGAAGAAAGATACAGGCTGCCCATGAGGTGGAGACACAAAATACTGCAGAGAAGCCTAGAGATGCTACACAGAGATGGGGTAGACTCAAAGTATCTCCCCCAGCATGGCTCCTGACTCCCAGAGGAAGGCACCAGTACTATATATATATATCTTAACAACTAACTCACTTCTGTGCCTTTATGGGGTCATCCAAAACTCCTGCTTAACTCTCTTGATTCAATAGCCACCTTGGAAGTCACTCATATTGGCATTATCTGCACTTGTCTTTACCCGATCCTTTGGCTTCAGCTTGCCTCTGCTTTGTCCCATCTTACCAACCGGCCTCTGCCCTGTGGTAAATCCTATGGGAGGTGCACGTGATGGCCATTCTTGGTTGTCAACTTGATTTATGTCTGAAACTAAACCCTGAAAATGGAGGGCACAACTGTGAGGGATTTTTTGCTTGGTTAAAAAAGGGTGAATCCACTTCTAGTCCAGGACCTTTGAGGTTCAAAGACACATGCCTTTGATCTGGACCTTGATCTTGGCCACACCTTCTGCTGGAAGCCTATATAGGGACAGCGAAGAGGAAACTTGCTCTTTGCTTGCTTGCCCTCCCCTTGCAAGCATATCCATTTTCTCACTGGCATTGGAGCCTACTTCTGTGAGATTCCAGTTCATACTGAAGACCAGCTGAGACATCCAGCCTTGGGAACTGAGCAACCACTGGACTCTTGGTCTTTCTGTTCACAGCCAGCCTTCACTGGATTAACTGGACTGCAGTCTACAAGTCATTCTAATAAATCCTCTTTATATCTGTCTATCTATCTATCTATCTATCTATCTATCTATCTATCTATCTATCTATGACTCTCTCTCCATATGTGTGTGTGTGTGTGTGTGTGTGTGTGTGTGTATGTGTGTGTTCTATTTCTCTAGAGAACCCTGATTAATACAGTGCATTTCTCCCCAATCCCAACATAGGCAAAGGTACTTCCTGTCACAATGGGGAATACACATTGCTGTGTTGGACAGAGTGAAGTCTTCCAAGCAGTGACTTGGGTTTATTTGTTCACTGGAAGATATGCAAATGTCATACAAGTGGCACACAAATGCAACTCCATCCTTTCTCTAAAACTGTCATTTATCCAGATCAGCATCACCTGGTGATGGGACTATATCTGAGAGCCTGCTCATTATTTTTGGAGGAAAAGAGAAGTTGCCCCAGTCATTGTTTTTCCTGGACCCTTCCACTTTGTTCTTCCTCTGTTTATTCCACTTGTCACAGGGAGATCCAGTTTACAGAATGTTTGGAAGAGAATGGGAGAAAGGCAAGTGGAAATGCAGCAGATGGTTTTGGAAAACGGAGCACTCAGGGGTCAGGCAGTAGAGATTGGCTTCCAGTTTTCTTTGGCATTTTAAAATACCACATGTATTTCAAGTTTTGAAATATTTCAAAACTAAAGGTGATACAAAGGAGACTTCTGGAGGTGATAGGCATGGTCATTGCCTAGACTGTGGTGATATGAGGGGTGTGTACATATGTCCAAACTCATCAAGTTGTGTACAAGTGCACGTGGGTCTTGTGTATATTAATTATATCTCAATAAAACTGTTTGTTGGTTCATTTTGAAGGAAGTTGGTATCCTGGAGAGATGGCTCAGATGAGTTCCCACTAACTTGGTTCAATTGTCTCTGTAGGTTTCCCCATCACAATCTTGATTCCACTTGCTCATAGAATCCCTCTTCTCTCTTTTCACCTGGACTCCTGGAGCTCATCAGAATGACAAACACAGTGTGTATTCACTCATAACATGGATCAGCAGTTAAGAGTGCTTACTGAACTTGCAGGGGATAAGAGTTCAGTTCCTGAAGCTTGGCCTGGTGCTTGGCTGTGGATCTCTGTCTGCATCTGCTCTCATCAGTTACTGGAGAAAGGCTCTATGATGACAGTTAGGGTGTTGACCAATCTGATTACCGGGGTAAGTCAGCTTAGGCACCCTCTCTACTATCTCTAGTAGTCTAAGCTGGGATCATCCTTGTGGATTCCTGGGAATTTCCCTAGCATCAGGTTTCTCCCTATCCCCATGATGTCTCCCTCTATCAAGATATCTCTTTCATTGCTCTCCCACTCTGTCCCTGTTCCAGCTCAACCATCCTGTTCTCTTATGTTCTAATTCCCCATCCTCTACCCTCTCTTGCTCCCCTCACCCCCAGTTTATTCGGGAGATCTCATCCATTTCCCCTTCCCAGGATGATTCATGCATCCCTCTTAGGGTCCTCCTTGTTAGCTAGCTTCTCTGGAGCTGTGGATTGTAGTCTAGTTATCCTTTGCTTTACATTTGGTATCAACTTATGAGTGAATACATACCATATTTGTCATTCTGATGAGCTCCAGGAGTCCAGGTGAAGAGAGAGAAGAGGGATTCTATGAGCAAGTGGAATCAAGATCGTGATGGGGAAACCTACAGAGACAACCGAACCAAGTTAGTGGGAACTCATGAACTTTAGACCAACAGCTGAGGAGCTTCCATGGGACTGGACTAGGCCCTTCTGCATAAGTGAGACAGTTGTGTAGCTTGGTCTGTTTGAGGGGCCCCTGGCAGTAGGATCAGGATCCATCCCTGGTACATGAGCTGGCTTTTTGGAGCCCATTACCTATGGTGGGACACCTTGCACAGCCTTGATGCAGCAGGAGGAGCTTGGACCTGCCTCAACTGAATGGACCAGGTTTTGCTGACTCCCCATGGGAGGCTTTACCTTTTTGGAGGAGGGAATGGGGGCGTGAGATAAATAAAATATTTCCTAATAAAGAAAAAAAAATAGAGAAAAGAGTTTAGTTCCTAAAATCCACACTGGGAGGCTAACAACAATGGGTGACTCCTGCCCCATGGGATCCAATGTCCTCTCCTGGCTTCTTCTGTAGACACACACACACACACACACACACACACACACACACACACACACACAGCAAGAGAGAGCGAGAGAGAGCAAGCATACATTCACACAGACACATACATCCTCATAAATAAAAATCTTAATTTTTTTCTTTAAACAATGGGAGTTGGAAATGAGCTTTATTTTAAGCTGTATTCATTTTTTCATTGAGTGCATCAAGCATTCACTGTGTGACAGCCCTGTGCTGGACACTGGCACATAAGCGAGTTCTCATCTCTGATCCAGCACATTTCTCCCAGAACACACAAAAGCACAGAAAGGCGTCAGTATGGAGCTGTGAGAGCAACAGTTATGATGGGGGTGCTGAGCGTCATGGAAACGGCAGCAGGGGCTGGCCTGGCCTGGGGGTGGTCCAGGAATGTGACTCATAAAGCTATCAGTGACAAACAGAGCAGCCTCCCCCACAGACTTCAGCCAGAGGGGGGAAATCAATTTTGCTTCCCATCACCATCTTATTCACACATGAGTATGCCCTCATTCCTATTCACTCCTGAAGGCTGTCTCTTTTCAGGGGCTCCAAGCACAGTGATTAAACAAAAGGGATTGGAGAAGGGCAGACAAAGCCCGCGCAGGAGTTTCATTCTCTGTAAATGCCAGATTTTCTGCATCAGTGATGCTGCAGCTGTGACAAGCATCAGGCTGTTTCCTAAGGCGTGTATTTTCTAACGCACCATGGAAAGAAAATATTAATAACATCGTGGGGGGGGAGAGGCAAATAGGCTCGATGATTATAAAGTCTTGTGAGTAGACAATTTTTCATAATAACAGGAATTCGGCATGTTGAATAAACAGAAATTTATATTGTTAAAATAAAGTATGGTCACATTTTCTGCTTTAATCTACAAGTGTACTACAAGTCCTATTAAGAAATTTACCATGTGTTTTCACACGAGTTTCTGAATAAATTTGGAATAGATGGCACATAAAGACGGACACCTTTCTATACAGCTGTCACTCTATTCAGATGAGACACTTTATAAAGTGTCATTTTACCTAACTGGCTATCTAATCTCAAGGGTCAGCCCAGAAATTATGTACATCCAGGTAACACTAAATGGACTGAGTAGGTTGTATTTATATATTTAAAGGACAAATCGGGGATGGGAGGGATGAAAGAGAAGGGGGAAGATGCAATTATACATTAATTTTTTTTTTTTTTTTTTTTTTGGAGCTGAGGATCAAACCCAGGGCCTTGCGCTTGCTAGGCAAGTGCTCTCCCACTGAGCTAAATCCCCAACCCCCATTAAAAGTTAATTAAAAAATAAATGTACAGAAATGTTATATTCTATGTATGGCAATAAAACACAGAACCCCCAACCAAGCTTCTTTGTGTATGGACTGTCGTGGGGGAGACCGCTCACATAAGCTGTTGCTAAAGGACGACATGCATATCTGGTTCACACCGGACTTACTCAGCATGGGCTGGGGAATGTTTAGTCACAGACAAGACACAGATCAGTAAATTAATGCCAGGTTGGTAATTAAAAGTGTTTCCTGGGTATGGAGGACACCTCCGAACGCAGCGTGAAATAGATCCCTTTGTATTCTACTCCATGCTCTCTCCCATCATGCCTTTGGCCTTTAGTCACAGAGGGACTGATGTCTGCTGCAAAGAGCCTGGAATTAGAAGATCTATCTATATTCTGGTCTCGAGACTACTGGAAGTTATTTGACCTTAGGAAAAGGATGATAAAGTCCTAATGTTCGGTTTGGTTTGCACATCTGCAAAATTAAGATGCTTAAGGCAGGTTTGGGAAAGGACCCAAAGAAAGGCATGTGGGTATGAGTGCATATGAAATGTCCCGATTGTCATGTGCAAGTACAATTATATTTGTTAATAAAATCCATGTTGAAATTGAGTCAAAGGATACTGGAAATGAGTTTGCATTTATAAACTCATAAAAGCAAGCACAATTGAAAAATGTGTGTCCAAGCCGGGTGGTGGTGGCTCACGCCTTTAATCCCAACACTCAGGAGGCAGAGCCAGGTGGATCTTTGTGAGTTCGAGGCCAGCCTGGGCTTCCAAGTGAGTCCCAGGAAAAGCGCAAAGCTACACAGAGAAACCCTGTCTCGAAAAACCAAAACCAAACAAACAAAAAACAGAAAGAAAAATGTGTGTCCATGTATGTGTGTGTAGGCAGTGAGTCTTCCTAACACAAGAGTATTTATTTATTAAAGAATTCTATATCCTATGCATACAAAGACTTTGGAGGAATATAGATCCATTCAAAGGAAGTAGTTAGAGATTGCTAACATATTTAGTTAACCTAGGCTGAATCATTTTTCCAACAAATGCATCGACACAGACGACTGATAAATGGGATCCTTGTGTGAGGACTAGAGACACAGAATGATGGAGAAGCTTTGTTAATGAAACCTGTAGCCTGAAATAAATTACAGAACCATTTATGATGAATTCTGGTTGGAGATTCCAGGCAGAACAAGAGGAGAAGCCAGCATAAGAAAACACCCTTGATTTAGAGCAATCAGGTAATTGTATTTATTTTCAATAATATCTAACTCATTTAGTCTCTGGGAGAGGGGCTGTACCCATGCCACATTTTGATGGCAGAAGAAAATCTGTGGGAGTCTGTTCTTTCCTTTTACCGTGTGAGTCCCTGGGAATGCACTCAAGTGGTCAAGTGGCTGCCACTACCTTGATCCACTGAGCCGTCACCCTGGCTCTGAGGAAATGGTTCTAACAATGGCTTAAGACTTTGTTTAAATTATACACTTTGTTTTAAACATGCTGTCTTTAGAAGACAGACATGGGTATGTGTTAATATTTAGCATGATTATCTTGTATGTATCAGAAGAGAAATATCATACATCATAATTATGGGGTAAAATGCTTTCTTTTCTATCCAGTGCTCAGGTTTTCTGCTCACATCAGCAGTGGCCACTAGTGCATTCTGCGTGCCTGAATCTGACAGAGGATTAATTATATCCCCACGCAATGTTCATTTCTCAGATTATTTGGGGGTTATTTGATGTGATAAGACTCAGAAGCTAGCCCCTTCCATTTGGGAAGTGTTTTCAGAAATCAGTTTCCAGACTTTAGCAGAAACATCAATCAACTGCAGTGCTCATAAGGTATGGGGCGGTCTCTCCCCACTCTCCTTCCCAAACACAGTCACAACACTGAGCAAAACAGAGAGACAACTGAGGACTCTCAATGAGCAAGAAGGAGATTTGGTGTGGAGGTTGCTGGACTGGAGACTCAGTGCAGGGATACTGACTCCCATCCTCAAGAAAGGAAAGCCATCAGACCTGGCTCTCTATGTCACCAGCTAAGCAACTGAACTCAGGCTGGCAGGCTCATCGCTTCTATGTGTTGAATAGATGATCCTCTGAAGGTGCCAGGGGAATTCAGTCTTCTGCAAGGAGGCTGGATGGAGTGGAAAAGGAGTGTTCTCTTCCCCCACTAGTCTCAGACATCTGCAGCGGTGAAAGACAGAACTGACCATAAGAGACCTCCCCTGAATCATCTCAACCTAAGACCTTTGAGACTCTCCCACTTGGGAGGCCCAAGAGCTGGCAAGTGGGTTAGTGAAAGGATATGGCTACAGCTAATGGCCAGGGCCACTGTCTAGAAGACAAGAGAGTGGGCAGGTCGATCAGCTAGATGATAAATTCAATAAATGGACAACCTAAGAAGACACTTGGACCCAATTCAATGCCCCAGGCTTAAAAGTTACTTGCCCTGCCCAGAATTAGGTGTCCAGTGAATCCTGGCAAGAGCCCTAATGCATCATTCCTCCATATAGAGACACCTGAAGTCTGGCCTGGAAAGGCCCTTCCTGTCTCCACAGGTGGCAGCCACTGAGATGCACATGCACACCATACACACACAGATACACACACACACACACACACACACAGAGAGAGAGAGAGACAGAGAGACAGAGAGACAGAGAGACAGAGAGAGAGAGACAGAGACAGAGAGACAGAGAGACAGAGAGAGAGAGACAGAGAGACAGAGAGACAGAGAGACAGAGAGACAGAGACAGACAGAGACTATCTTTTTATTCAAATATTATGTGTTTTAATTTTATACATCAGCCATGGGTTCCCCTGTCTCCCCCCCTCCCGCCCCCACCCCCCCCTTTCCCCTAGCCCCTCCCCTCCATTCCCATGTCCTCCAGGACCAAGACACCCCTGGGGATTCATTTAAATCTGGTGGACTCAGTACAGGCAGGTCCTGTCCCCTCCTTCCAGGCTGAGCATGTGTCCCTGTGTAAGCCCAAGGTTCTAAACAGCCAGCTCATGCACCAAGGACAGGTCCTGGTCCCACAGCCTGGGTGCCTCCCAAACAGATCAAGCTATTCAATTGTCTCACTTATCCAGAGGGCTTGATCTAGCTAGGGGCTCCACAGTGAGGCTACCTAGAAAACGGGACCCTAGGAAAGACACAGGGATCACCCAATGACAGAGAAATGGACGAGATCTACATGAACAACCTGGACGACAGTGGGAGTAATGAAGGGCAAGAATTGAGGGAAAGAAAGCTTAGGGGAGCAGGAGATCCCAGCTGGATCAAGAACAGAAAGGGAGAACGAGGAATAACAGACCATGATAAATGATGACCACATGAGAACAGGAATAGGCACAGTGCTGGAGAGGTCCCCAGAAATCTACAATGATATATCCTCTGTAGACTGCTGGCAATGGTTGAGAGAAAGCCTGATCTGACCTAGTCTGGTGATCAGATGACTAAACACCCTAGCAGTCGTCTTGGAACTCTCATCCAATAACTGATGGAAGTGGATGCAGAGATCCTCAGCCAGGCCCCAGGTGGAGCTCCAGGTGTCCAACAGTCAAGAAAGAGGAGGGACTGCAAGAACATGAATTGTTGAATCCAAGATTGCAAAAAGCACAGGGACAAATAGCCAATCGAAAGAGAGACTATTTTTTAAAGGAAAAGGAATAGCCTAGTATCTAGAATATATTTTCAAAAAGTGTTCAGAATCAATGGTGGAAAAATTCCCAACCAAAGCATGGTCAAAACACAGACTCATCAAAGACAATATAGAAGTGGCCAGTGAACATATAAAGTGTCCAGCATCATGGTCATCAAAGAAAAGGAACTGAAGAGTTCGGTGAGCAATCATTACCCACCATGGGAACGGTTAAAGCAAAGCATGACACCCTGGAATTCTGGTAACTGGGACAAGCTATATCACTCATCTGTTGTTGACAGGAATGTAAAATAATGTAGCCTCTTGAGAAGGCAGTTTGACAGTTTCCTGACAAGCTAAAAGTGCAATTGCCATGTGACCCAGCAATGGCATTTCAGGGCGTTTGTCCCAGAGTTTCAAAGTATGTTTTCATAAAATTTGTACCTTGGGGCTCAGAGCAGTTCACTAACAGCAGCCCCACATTAGAATCAATCCATTCATCTACAGCAGTTGTGAGCCCAAGAGTATGGCATAGCCCTGCCATTAAACACTGCTGAGCACTGAAAGAGAGTGAACTGTGAGACTCAATGTAGCAAAGCTCCAGACAAGTGCAAGTGTACTGGTGTGGAAGGCAGAGGCCAGTCCAAACACTTGCATACCACTGATGTAAAGTTTCTGAAATGACACCATCTGAAAAGCAGATACCACCCCACCTTTAACCCCAGCACTTTGGAGGCAGAGGCAGAAGGTAGATAGATCTCTCTGAGGCCCGAGACAGCCAGGCTACATAGTGAGACCCTATCTCAAAAGAAAAGACAGATGAATAATTGTTTTGAGCATTTAGGAATGGAGCAAGGTGAGCTGTGACAGGGGTGGAAGGGTATTGTTGGAAAAGAGAAACCCAAGGGATCTTCCAACGAAAGGTTATGGTTTTCAGGATGTGAAAACACAGCCATAAACACATGGCACACTTGTGCAGAACACATGCCCAAGTGGGTACAAGAAAAACAAGAAGGGATGAGAGTAGGGACCATCAGACTCTTGGCTAGGACCTCGTGGTTCTGCAAAGATGTTAACAGAGTTGAAAGGTGAGGACAGTGAACCTGGGGTTTTGCTAGGATTCCTCACAACTTCCGGTGACTCTAAGGCATGATTCAACTTTACAGTCTGACCCTGGATCAGCACATCATTGTTTCCACACCTCCATCCTCTGCCAACAAACGTCTGCTGTTTACCCTTCTGAAATGTCCCCATAGACAAGGTCATGGTGATCCTCTGTTTGTTCGATTCTATAGCACTATGGGGGAGGGTTTGTGAAAGCTCATTTCTGAAAATACTGTGGGCAATTTTTCTCTGTCCGAATCCTTGCTTTTCCCGAGTATTACAATAAGAAAGGAATAGAGGCAGAAAGAGGAGAAAATTACCCATAGTGCATGTGTGTAAGCATTTCTATGTTTAAGTGTCACCTGGCTTTAGATATCCAAGGTGAAACCTGCTCTGAACTCAGGTTCAAAATCTGCCTGTTTCACATAGCGACATAGCCTGAGCATTTCTTCACTTTCTTTAAGCATTTAAAATATTTTCTCCTGTGTTGTTTCTAACAGCTGTTTAATCTGTTCATTTCTAGTTCCTTGGCTGCATCAGCCAATCTCTTCTTGTTTAATGTTTAGTTCGTAGCTGTAAAGAGCATCTTTTAGCTCATTTTTGGTGCATGGATAGTGAATTTCTTTTTTAAAAATGTGTCTGTGTGTCTGTGTATGTGTTGTGTTGTGTGTATTGTCTGAGTGTATTATGTGTATATGGGTGCCCATAGAGATCAGGAGAACATGTCAGATGCCCTGAAGCTGAAGTTCTGGATGGTTGTGAGCCATCTGGTATAGATGATGGGAATTGAACTTGGGGTCCTCTGGAAGAGCAGCAAGTATCAGCCGCTGAGCCATCTCTCCAGCCCCAGATGATTCATTTCCTGAGAGATGTTTTTAAGATTTTAAATCACTTATTTTCTATTGTATTAAAAATAGTAAAAAGATAGTATTTGTTCAAAGTTTTGCTAACTTTAGTGTGGTGATATATTGTGTACTCTAATAAACTTGCCTGAGCATCAGAAGACAGAGCCAGCCACTAGATTAGACATAGAGGTCAGGCAGTGGTGGCACACACCTTTAATCCCAGCATTTGAGATCTCATGCCTTTGCTTGGGAAGCACACCAGCCTTTAATCCCAGGAAGTAGTATGGCAGGGCAGAGAAAGTTACATAAGGCATGAGGAAACAGGAACTCACTCTTGAGGCTGAGGATTTTGTAGAGGTAAGAACTAGTGGCTGGCTGTTCTGCTTCTCTGATCTTTCAGCTCTCACCCTGATATCTGGCACTGGGTTTTCTATTAAAAGACCATTTAAAATTCAAACAACACTTTGGAATAGCTGCTAAAGAAAAAAATCTTTGCTGATTTAAGGGGGGGGGGAGATTTCACACAATGGCTTTAATTTCCATTTCTTCCTTTACAAAGTTTTAAAATTATGCTTTTGGTTAATACAACTTTTTCCTTTGTGAAGTGGCCCATGGTTCAAATGGAGTCTTCTACTTTCCCCCAGCACTTCATAGAAACTTTGTATTTAGGTCATTCATTTATTTATACTAAAAAAACTATTCTCCTTGTAGAAATAGCAGATTTTTTCCAAGTTTATCCTTTTATTTCTAATCATTGTGAATCTTGACATAAAATTTTTAAAATTGTCATCAAATCATTGGCTCCAAAGGCATGAGAGCAGGACAGCTGTCCCTGACCCTTGACAGCTGCAGTATTCTGGAGAGTGGGGCTCACACCTTGTCTGGGCAGCACAGTAGACCTCACCCTGGTGGCATGGGTGAGGAAGAGATGGACTCTCTCTTGCTGACTGCTGCATTTGGGTGAGCTGGCCCCGGCCCTCACTGGGGCAGTGATGGCGAGCTGGCCCTGGTGGTGTGAGCTCAGTAGATCCAGCCCCACCACTCACCTGGGCAAAGCAGAAGAGCTGGCACTGGTGGTGCAGGTGTGGGAGAGCAGATGGGCTGACCAACTCACCTACTACCCAGGCCCAGATCCAGGGCTTTGAGTTGGCCCATCACAACATCTACCTCTTCCATGAATTGCTGGAGTGTGTAAAGAGGCCAGTCCCGCAGAACCAAAGCTGCAAAAACTCCATAACACAGGGCAAAAACGGGATACCTGAGAGCAGTCCCAGTAAGGATCCTGTATTATGGTGTAGCAGAAGCCAAAGGCTGTGAACCAATCCAACAACTCATTACAATGAACACTTGCAGGTAAAGCTGTTGGGGCAAAAGTGTGTAACGTATGACACCATAACATACTGCAGCTTCCACGGTGAGCATTTTTGGTGGTTTGTTTGTTTGTTTGTTTTCTTTTGAGGGATTGCAAGGGTGAAGGGCAGATATAGAGGGGTGGAGAGATGAGTGAGATTGGGGTACCTGATGTGAAATTCACAAAGAACCAATAAAAAGTTAAAAAAGAGAAAATCTTCATAGTTGATGGCTTCTGGCGGAGTGGGTATGGGAAAGGACTCAGTTTTAATTTCTTCTTCTTCTTTTTGGGGGGATCACAAGGGTGGAGGTGGACCTGGGAGGACTTGGAAGTGAGTGTGATCAGGATGCATTATATGAAACTCCAAAATAATCAATATAAATTTTATGTTGAGAAAGAATTATCATCAAATGTCAAAAAAAGATATAATTGTTGGAATTGTGGGTAATTCCTTTTGTTTGCTTTCTTTCTTCTTACTGGTCTGTGAAAGACATACTTTATTCACATAGCTTGGGAAAGAGATTAATGACCCTACAAACATTATGATCCAAAACCTAAATGCTGTGGGGCCTGTGAGATAGCTTAGCTGATAAAGATACCTGTCACCAAAGTCTGAAGACCTGAGTTCAAGCCCTGGAATCCACAGGATGAAAGGAGAGAACTAATTCCTACAACTTGTCCTCTGAACTTGCAAGCCATACTCCCACATACCCAAACCAAACAAAACAAGACAAAAACATAAAAGTAAATAATTCACTTAAACGCTGTAGATAAATTGTGCTCAGAATAATTTGGCAGCTTTTGCTACATATTTTTTTTTTAATCAAACATTAAGTAATGAAGGCAAATACCTGGGCGTTTGTCTCTAGAAATGCAAATGAAATGAGAATCTCACTAAGCAAGAGGGAAGGCGTACCACACTGAGGAAAAATTTGATGGAGAAGAAGACAAATTCTGAGCTGCTTCTTGAGCCTGCTCTTCAAGGAAGAGACAAAACACAGCCATGAACTGAATTAAGAGAAGAGATGCCGAAAATTTCCTGAGCTCAGAGACAATGCAGTTGCTTGAGTCAGCTCCATATTGCAGATATAAATGTTTGGCAATATCATTCAAGTGGGCCATTTTTCAGGGAATACCAATACCCAAAACTGATTACAAACTCGTTAAAAAAATTCCTAAATAGATATTTATAAGAGAATAATCTGGAAGGATTTTATTGAAAAGTGACCTCTCTGAAAGCGTTAGGACCAAGCAGGTTTATAGATGTCTCAAATGTCAAGGGGCAGATATATCATTGTCATGCTACTAAAATCACTTGAGGGTAGAAAGGAAAATGATTTTGTTTGGTTGTTTCAGTATTTATTTTTACTGTGTGTATGTGTTTGTGTGTGTGTGTGTGTGTGTGTGAGAGAGAGAGAGAGAGAGAGAGACAGACAGACAGACAGACAGACAGACAGAGACAGAGAGACAGAGAGAGTGAATGTACAGGTGCCTGCAGAGGTTAGAAGGGGGGCATCAGCACCCCTGGAGCTGAAAACAGGTGATTGTGAGATATTCAAATGTGAGAGCTAGGAACTAAACTTGGATTCTCTGCAAGGGCAGCAAGTGCTTCCAAATGCCAAGCCATCTCTCTGACCCAAGGAAAAAAAGGTTTTTAACAAATAAAACTAAAGTCGGTCTCTCACTTATGAAGACCAGTGCAAACCGAGCAACAAAGGCATTCACAAGTTAAATTCTGAGAATGCTAAATGAACACTTCTGCAGATAATTCAAGAGAAACCTTAACTAGGAATTCTGTAAACACATGTGACTATTCCAACATGATGACATAGGTCAACTGGTCGTTCTAGGAGTCCAGAAACAGTACTCGGTAGAGTTCCTAGAGGAAGTCAAGAAAGAGGCACTTCAAGAAATCACAGGATGCAAAGGTCTGTCTAAAAGTAAATGTCAAATGGGTAGAATGGCAAATATGAAATTGACACCTTGAGAACAAGAGAAGGGTCTGATTGTATTTAGTGTGCTTGGGTTTGTATTTAATGTCACCCGGAAAACTAGCCAAAGCAACAACATTGAAATAAGTGCTTGTCACACAGGCATGAGGGCCTGAGTTCAATACACAGCACCCACATAAAAGCCAGGCATGGTGGTATATGTGTGTAATCCAAGAGATAGGGAGGCAGAGACAGGAGGATCTCCAGGGTCTGCTGATCAGTCAGTCTGACCTACAAACAGAGAACCCCAGGTCCCAGTGAGAGACCTTGCCAGAAAGTAAAAGAAAGAATAATAAGGTGGAGCCAGGTACAGTGATGGACATCTTTAATCCCAGCACTCCAGAAGCAGAGGCAGGTGGATCTCCAAGTTCAAGGCCAGCCTGTTCTACATAGTGAATTCTAGGACAGCCCAGAGCTATTCTACCCTGTCTCAAAAAGAAAACAAAAACACTCATTCCAAAGCCAGAGAAATCAAGACGACAAAGAACCATCGCAGTCAAATTAACCATATATATAGAACTAACTGAAGTGTAATTACTTCACTGGAAAAATGGAAAGAAAGAAGGAAGGAAGCCCCACAACCCATATAGACAGTATTTCAGAAACTTTACCAAAAGTAATTCAGAATGAAGAAAATCATAGATAAAAATGCAAGCTTAGAAACTTCTAGAAGACAACACAGAAGACAGACTAGGTGATGGTAGGTTTGGCAACGAGTTTTGGCATCAACTCTGTGGGAACTGTTATCTTGAGGACCTAGGAGTTCATTAAGAAAGAGACATGACCATAAGAAGTTACATGCAGTAATCTTTATTGAGAAGATATTTAGATGGGGTTGCTTGAGGGGGAAAGGCCCACTCAGCAAGAGCTATTCCAGAGACATTGTAACAAAGTCATCATGCAGAATAGGAATGAGGGAGGGAACCCAGAAGAGGGGGTAGAGATATTTGAGAGAGGCCTCCTGGCTAGGAGAAGCCCATTAACAAAAGATGGAAGGTCACTGAGGCAGAGGACATTGAAAATGGGCAGAGGTCAGTGGTCTTTCACAGCTGGCTTGCTCTTGGTAATGGTTAGTTGAGGTGGTGTGTGGTTTCACAGGGTATATAAAGCAAGTAAGTAAGTTTTGCAAAATGTTCATTTATACTGCAGGTAAAGCAACTTGATGTTTAAGAATTTGAGTTTAGTACCTATGGGCTTTGGGCACCAGTCCTAGGCTGATGTGAGGAACAGCATGAAACATTTCTAATAAAGAGGCAAAGGCCATCATTAGTCTATTTACCAAAGAAGCATAAGCCATGAAAGAAACTTTAATAATTGGAACTTAATAAAATGTCTGCTTCGCAGGAGACACTGTAAGGAGATGGAGGGGAAACCCTTAGACTGCGAGAAAACTTATTATATGCAAAATACAAACAACAAAACCAGTCTTAAAACTCTCTGTGCTACCTAATCAGTTTTCTGTAATTATACAAGTGCTCTGAAACAGAAAGCTCGTTAACTAAGAAAAATGTAGAGTGCAAACAGAGTGATCACAATAAGAAAAATGATAGGCATGACAGAGGGGGCTGGTAAGGGTGCAGCCGAGAAAACCTGTGCTTCCAAACCAGGGAGTCTGCACCATGTCAGCAATGGATTAAATAGAAAAGATATTGGCTGAAACCCTAGGCAAAAGCCTGTGACTCCAGCTACTCCACAGGCAAAAGGATCACAAATTCAATGCCCAGTTGGGCTATAGAATTCAAGCCAGCCAGTGTCACTTAGCAATAGCCTGTAAAAAGAGGACTGAGGACATAGCTCAGTGGTAGAGTGCCCATCTAGCACATCCTTGGTTCAGTACTCAGTGCTGGAAGGAAGGAAAGGAGAGGGAATAAGGAAGAAAAGAAGGAGGGAAAGAGGGAAGACAGGCCAGAAATGATAAACCTGGGAAAACATGTAAAACCAACTTTGGGGTTCAGTAAATTCTTGAGCATTTACTCTCCCCTGTGGCTTTTTTAAAACAAAGACATCTGTCTCTTTAAGAGTCTTTAAGTGTCTATACCAGAACAAGGACAAGCATGCAAGATAGCACCAGAACCAAAAAGGTAAAGAGGAATAAAGCCAGGAGCAGGCAAAGCTAACAACAGGAACTAGATGGTGAGTCCTTCTCTGAGCTATCTGCCATTCTCTACTTTCATCTTGACATTTAGGAACCAAGAGATGCCTGAAACAAAGTCACTAAATCTAAACAGTGATGTTCTAGGCTAGCTGATAAGGTTCAGCCCCTTTGCCCTAATACACACTTCTTCTATTGACGAGCCTGGAACTACTCCTCTGCGTCATAAGAAATGTCAGACAAGTGAGCAGATGCTAAGAAGAAATAATGGGGGTGGGCAGAGAAGGAGTCTGTTGTAGGATATTTGTTTGTACTGATACTCCAAGACTGATAATAAAGTTTACCTTGAACCAGAGGGCAGAGTCAGTGATTGGCTGGCCAGAATTAGCCATAAAGGTTTTGGAAGACCTGGACAGGAGAAACACAGGAAGATATAGGGAGGGGCTTAAAGAGATTCACAGCCTTTTCAATCTTGGAAGCATGGAGAGTTAAAGTCTGCTGATCATTCCTCTGCTGCTCTTTGGATCTATCAAGTTTTTACCCCAATATCTGACTCCTGAATTTTTATCAACACAAGAACAATAGAAGTTCAGCTGGCGCCCAACGTGGAGCCATATCACATGGCAACTTTTAAAGCTGCCACTTCCCTGAGTGGCTGCAGTGGTCTCTCTACACTCCTAGGGCTGCCACTCACCCGGCCACAGTTGCAGCCACCTGACACCAACTCTGCATCTGCTGGAGTCAGCTGCCCACCGCAGTCTCTGTCATTCAGGTGGCCCGGTGCCCTTACACACCAAGTCCTCAGCCTCTGGCCGCATAAACAGCTGCAGGTGCCCTAGGCTCAGTTAGTGCAGCATAGCCACTAGCCTGGCTGTTTGGACACCCCATTGTGGCCACTCACCTCACAGGCACACCCTGCACAGCCCTACACCTCTTGGTGGCACAAGCCCCCGTGAGGAACAGAGTTAGCCTGGCTTGGTCCCTCTCGCCACCCCTCACACACACACATACACTGCCGGGCACTACTGCTGCAGTTGGCTACAGCTCCACCATTGCTGTTGTTAAAAAAAAAAAAGAACTAACAGACACCTGGTAAGACACCTGGGAATTCTTAAGGAGGAAATTAGCTTTTATTTATTTTTTTTAAAAAAAATCTTTCCCACATTAAAAATGGAAAATATTATGATACAGGAAGTTAGAACTCTACAGGGTTCCACAATAGATAGCTTAAAATTAAAACATAAATATATAAAGGAACAACTGAATAACTGACTTAGCTAGGACTGACATAATATCGTTTATAGTTGTCATCAATTCGGTAATTCATATTTTATCCTTAAAAAAGTGATTTGATATCTGTGCCAAATATAAAAAATTTGACTGACAAGATAAAAGCCTTAGAAAGACGTACCAATAAAACTAAGAAAATATTCACACACAGGCAGAGGGATTTAGATCAGAACCTACCACACCACTACATGATGAAGTGGAAGAGGAATGGGCCAAGATTATTAGAAAACCAACCTTAGTTTATCCAGTTACCATGCAAGAAAGACCAGCAGATGATAGGCACTCCCAAGGCCATACAAAAGTTAACGAAAATCCTGCAAAATGTTAGATTTGAGAAGATTGAAGGAAACAGTCCTTTCATATGGTATACATTCACCCTAATAATAAAGGCAATGTGAAAATCATGTACAACTCAGAACAAGATTATCCCCCAAGACTGGAAAGGTTTAGCTACAACAATATTGGAAGCTGGTCCTCAGTTACAATGAAAAACATCATGGAAAAAGGAAGCTAGGGTCATAGAACAATGAACTAGGACTAGAGGTGCTGATATTTCCCAAGACGAGCTTCTTGGTAAAGGCCAGCGTACTGATTTACAAAGACATTTTGGATTTGAAGATCATACCCTGACCCTATGTCATAGAGCAGCTTTGAATGCTTGGGACAAGGTTGAAGAATCAGGAAAGAGGACTGAGTCATTTACTAAAATTATACAAAGACCAAAAGAAGACTTCACTGACTTTTTACAAAGATTGACATCAGTTGTAAATAAAATAATATCGTATACAGAAGGTAAACACATATTAATTAAATCTTTGGCTTTCGAAAATTCTCAAAAGTTAGATATCTTAGAGACTAGAAATATGAGTATCCATACTGACATAACAATGGTTCCTGAAGTAAAGAAAAAAATACAATAATAAGAATGTCCCATAACTTAAGACAATAGATTTCAGTTTATGGAAGCAAAACAATAAAGAAAAAAATTCACATCTGGGCTATTGTGGTGATTTTTAAGAAGATATAGGGCTGAGAAGGTAGCCCAGTGGGTAGGTCTCTTGTCCCTGTGTTTGCTCTTCAGCATCAAAAGAAAACAAAAAGAACAGAAAAAGTAAAAAGGAAATGCTAAGGTCCTGTAACCAGGAAGGCCAGCCCTTCTGCTCAGCAGAAACAGTCTGACATAAGCCATCTTGTCCAAAACATCTGGGTTCTCAGAAGGCTGGGAGCAATATTTTTGTATCCAGATAAACCATTGTTTACATGTACAGAAATCCTAAAGTCATCATGACTTTCTTTGAAAACCCTTGAGAAAACACTTCTGGAAAAAATAATTAAATGCACTCTATATATGCATCTTTTATTAATGAGAAAATATTACCAACAAGTGCTAAGTAGTGAAAACACCTAAGACCTAAAGTTTCTAGAGATCATAAGATAAAAAGAAAATAATCTATAATGAACATTTGGATATGAGGTCAAAATCGAAAGGTTAGTTTTCTCAAGTAAATTTATAAATACTGCCTCAGCCAAATTTGATTGTTTAGAAAACATCTAAAACTTATTTAGAAAAACTAAGCATTCATTAGTGAGCCAGGACATTCCCAGAAAATAAAATATATATATAGAAAGTATTTTTCTTTAGATGACATTATAATTGCTGAAATAGTGTGGGAAAGGATGGCTTGTCCATGGATTGTGCTGGAATATCTAATTAACCATATGTAGAACAGAATAGCTGTGTTCCTATGGAAAAAAAAAGTGTTTGTTGTATTTTGACAGGCAAATAAATACATGTCCTTTATTAAAACAATAAGCAGAAACTCACAACTACTTCTGTGAATGGGATGATAACTACCAGTGATGGAGTGGGCTTGTGAGTAGGCAAAGGGAAGTCTGTGGTCAACAGATATAGCATTAGAAAGAGAAAGGGGGTTAAGGAAGGAGAGGTGTTCTATTTGCCCTTCTGTTACAGGGAGAAGACTCTCTGATCCAAAGCAATTTGAAGGAGGAAAGAGGTTTTCTCAGCATAGGGAAGTTAGGACAGGAGTTGAGAGCAGAAAGCTGGAGGCAGGGGCTGAAGCAGAGGCCTTGGAGAAACACTGCTCACTGCCTTGCTCTCTGCTCATGTTCATCTCAGGCCCACCTACCTAGGGATGATACCACCCACAGTGAACTGAGTCCACCTACATCAACTAGCAATCAAGAAAATGTCCCCACAATCATGGCCATAGACCATCAGATGAGGCTCCTTCTTCTCAGGAGTGTCAAGTTGATAATAAAAAATTAGCCAGGACAGAGGCTAATGGTCTGAAGGCATTATCATGGCTGTAAGCAGGAGCAGGAGGCCACTGATCACACTGTATCCATAGAAAGCTGAATACTGGTCTCAACTCATGTTCTCCTTTTTACTCAGCCCAGGACCCAGGAGCATGGAAATGGTGCCACCCACATTGAGGGTGGGTCTTCCCACTCCAGTTCATCTAATTCAGAAACTCCCAGGTGTACCCAGAAATTTGCCTCCTAGGTGTTTATTTAACCAGCCAAATTGGCAATATTAAATACCTCAACATAGCTAACAACAGACTCTAACCACTCTCGCCATAGGAAAATGAAAGTATTTGCAATGATAAATGTTCTAATGAACCTACGTCGACCAGTCCACACCATATACATTTATTAAAATGCCACATTGTCCTATTAAACATATTTAATTATTGACAACTAAAAATGTAAAATTTTAAATTTTTAAAATGTTAAGTTCTGTTACCATTCACCATTGTGTATGTGGCCAAGAATATTTATATTGTACAACCCATCAAAGTCCTCTTACTCCATGATGTTTTCCAGTGCCACCTAAGAGACCCACAATGTACAACCCTGAAGTTTAGCTGAGACCTTGATCTCTATATCCCAGTGGTCTAGCTCCTTGGAGCTCAGGCCTGCACAGTAAGCTGTTTCCCATATTCAGACGCACGCCTGAGATTTCCAGTGAAAACATTTTAGGGATTTCATTTGCTGATAGAATCAAGATAGGAACTAACATCATTAGATGTCCAGCTTATACGGTTTTGTTGATGAGTGAGATTCTTCACCCTGGAGTGTGCTGTCAAGATGAGAAAGCTTATGAGACAGAAGCTTTGGAGTAAATCAATTTATTCCCACTTTACTGAAATGATGGCACACCTCTCACTGGATACACACACACACACACACACACACACACACACACATATATGTGTGTGTGTGTGTGTATGGTTTTATATATATGTACATATATATATATATATGGTTTTATATATATGTACATATATATGTGTTTTATATATACATATATGTATGTATATGCATATATACATATATATGTATACATATACATATATATATATGTATATATGTATACATATACATATACATATATATATATATATTAGGAGTGTAGTAGGAAGACCAGGGACTTGGCTTCCTACAGATTAAAGAATAGGCTCTACTCTTCCTCGGTATCACTCGTGAACTTCTCGACTTTGCCCTCCTCTCTGTTAAAGACAGCTATTACTAGTGCTTCAAAGGATAATTACAAGTTTTCAATACCCTCGGCCCTTTAGGAAGTCACCCCCACCTCACCATCGGACTCTTTCATCTAACAGTCTATATTCCAGCTGCCAGATGCGTTGATCTCCTCAGGGCAGCGACTCCTTAGGGGAGTTCCCTCAGTTACCCACAGATCTCTGGGACCCAGTGCACAATGTGGCACATCCCAAGTATGAGGTCTGTGCCAGCAGACATATCCCTTTCATCACCTAACGGTGAGTGGCCACCTCCATGAGAAAGCAAGGCTGTTCTTTTCCTCCTTCAGCTGAATTACAGTACCCCAGCATTCTTCAGTTCAGTGATTGAGTCTGCAGATGGCATATCTTGGAATACATGATTCTTTTTAAATCTCTTAATGGAAATTACAACCCATATTTCAGAGCCCTTTCCGCTGTGGAATTCAGTGTTAGAAAAAGCTGTTTGTGTCAGGGCGGTTTTAACACACACAGTCGGCCAAATTTGAGGTCATATATAAGCCTGTGTTTCAAAGGCCAAATCTCCCTCTTGGGATTTTTATGAAGCTGAATGAAGACACCTGCTACAGCCACACAGACCTAGGACCCTTTCCAGAGGCCTGCTTCGAGTCACCGTGAAGGCTGAGAACAATTACCATGGAACTCGTACTTCAGGAAACAATAACAAGACCCAACATTTGGGATACTGATCCAGAAGGTTAGAATGAGGGACACATTTTCCTGGCTTCCCAAAGCTTGGAGCCTCTGACCCACAGAGTTGAGGACACATGGTGTCTGCCCCTTGTGGATTTGGAATGCTGCCCAGGGCAGGTGTAGACACACAACTGATCACGTTACCCATTCTCTAGATACTTTCAAGATGTTGCCATGGGAACAGGAGGGCCCTGGGAAGTAGGATCTGGAAGCATGAGGATTCCTG
This sequence comes from Onychomys torridus, assembly GCF_903995425.1. Lineage (NCBI taxonomy): Eukaryota > Metazoa > Chordata > Mammalia > Rodentia > Cricetidae > Onychomys > Onychomys torridus. Next base: position 55,052,207 of record NC_050451.1, on the reverse strand, counting down.
GGCTGCAGTCCCCAGCAGGTGTGATGGTTTCCTAGGGGTCCCTGAGAGCCCCAGGTGCTCTGTGGCCACAGGGCGGTCATAGGAGTCTTGAGCACAGGGCCCTTCCCATGTCCTGCTAGGGACTTGTTGACAAGTATTTGGCATTGGCCGGACCCTGTGGAGCCGTGTGGTCTCCTGTTGCCTTCTTGGCTGCAGCTATTTTGGGCTTTCCACAGTGTGTTTCCCTGCGGTTAAACGCACAGAGCAAAAGGGAGAGACCCAGAAAGAGACAGGAAAGAAAGCCAACAGAGCAGTCTCTGGGAAGGAGTCCTGTGGCTAACATTTCTGAGTCATTTTGGAAGCACAAGGCTGCAGCAGCAAAGAGAATTTAGGCAACTCCTGCCAGCTTCCTTTGTCAGAGCAGAGAGGTCTGTAGGTCATCAAAAGACACAGCCTCCTGACAGCTCTGCTGAGCAGGGGCTGAGGCGCCATGGGTGTGTGGCTACAGTGAAATGCCCTTTCTATTCTCCCTGCAGGTTGCAAACTGTAAATGCTGCCTTCTATAGTCTATCTATTCTATTTCTAGAATGTTCTAGAGAATATTCTAGAAATGTGTATCTATTTGAAAGTTGTTCTCTGACCTCAACATGTAAACCACCATATGTGAGTGTATATGCATACACAATAATAATAATAATAATAATAATAATAATAATAATAATAACAACAACAACAAAAATACATAATAAAATGCTTCTTTTTAAAAAGTTAAATTAAGTGGCCCAACAGCACAATGGACAGTGCACTAAAAACTTACATTGTGAGCCTAGCCTTCAAAAACAAAACAAAACAAAACAAAAAAACTTACTTTGTTCACCTAAACTTATCCATGGCTTGATCTTTTTCATATAGACATATACATATCAACTATTCAGAAACTGAAAAACAAGTGCAAAATTATCCATTCATAGTATCTGCCTAGCAGTTCACATTTTTCTTTTTCAGGAAGAAACCTGATGTTTTATTTAATGTATTAAATATTATGTGTAAAACTATAAATACATTAAATATTAAAAATATCAAGATCAAGGTTGTATGTCAATGTAAGTTAAAATGTACTGTACAATAAACTTATATATGCTTTATGTAGTAAAGTATTATATTACTGTATTTTATAATGTATTCATGATTTTATTATATAACACAATGTGCATTTTTATAATTACTTTAAAAATGAAGCACCTGGGGCTGGAGAGGCAGCTCAACCTAAGAGAATTTCTTGCTGAGAGCTTAGGTTCCCCACACCCACACCATGTAATACACAGCTGCCTATAAGTCCAGTTCTGAGGGGCTCCAAGGCCCTTTGTGGGGCTTCCATATGCACTGTGCATATGTGGTGCACAAAATACCAGTTAGCACATATACATACACATAAACTTTAAAAGTCTAAAATAAGAAGCAGCCTTTCGTGAAACAAATATATGACATTATATATATACATATGTGTGTGTGTGTGTGTGTGTGTGTGTGTGTGTGTGTGTGTGTGTATATATATGGTAAATCTATAATCTATATAAACACACATGTTAGTAAGACTGGCTTCAAACAGAACTCAATTATGCAAATAATTTGTGTCATTTCCCAAGTTTACCAGACCAATTCTTAACAAAATAAATTCTTGGTGAGAATCTCTGGTAAGATTCAAGCATAGAAGTGAACAGAAGTCAGAGAAAATATATGAATAATTTCTGGTTCTTAGCATTTTCTGTCTTGTCTTTTTAAAGAAAACTAGATCTTTCCTAATGTTCACAAAGGCAACCATTTCCATTCCCTAAATGATTTAATGAAATCAGGAATTTGACATCTTGTTCACGTAAAGACCCACAAATACCAAAGAGGTCTTGCAGTGCTAGAGGATGCATTTAATTTAAAATGAATTCTCCTCAAGAGATATGCAGTAACACACATTTTTAGGTCACAACCATAAAATGCATACTAACTATGAAAGAATACAGAGATCAGTTCCCAATAATATCCCAAGACAAAGAGAGAGAGAAAATTATCTGATGCTGCACACTTCAATTTGTTTTTAAATGAGGAAGGAGCAGTGATACTGGTTTACAGTTTCTCTCTCTACAGCGTTCAGACCAGGAAAGAGCAAATTGTGGCTGTGTGTGTTAATAGCCACCATCAACAGAGTAAACTCCAGAAGGGTCATTGATTTGGATAGTCCAATGGCCCATGACTGCCTCATGAGTGTAAATGATGACATTCTAACACCAAGGTCCTGATGCCACAGGCCCTGAACCCTTATTGTTCAGGTGGTAGTTCTGCCAACCCAAGTGTCTCATAGACACTCACTGGAGCTTCTAGAATATTCCCCTGGCTTCACTCTGCCTTATGGTTTCATAACTGCCTTAGCACCTATCTATCTTTCACCACAGAGATTGCTTGAGAAGCAACATGTGATGCTGTTTGGAAAGAGGATTTGGGAAAGTCTCACAGCTAGGTCTGTTTGATGAGCTTGTAGTCACTGGAGCAGAAGGAAAGAAAGACATTGTCGAGTCCAGGCAACACATGGGCATCTCAGAACCTGGAGTGTCACCAACTCTGATATGCAAACAGCCCTCCCTCACCACTGCTGAATTAGGTCAACTCCCTGCCTGCCATACTTTAGTCTCCATCTCAGGCCTGGGCTCTCCCCTTGCATAGCAATCTCAGATGTAGGATTCAGGAATGCAGCCTCCTCTTTGTGGGTTTTTACTTACCTGGTCTCATTCTCACTTATTTGTCTCCATTGCTTCAAGAGTGATAAACTGCATTAGCATAATGTTTCTTCAAGTGTCATGATTGTTTTATCTTACTATTAGCTATTATTATTGATCTCCTTACAATCTGTATAGGATCTGGTACTCTTGGAAACTGTAGATGCCCACTAGGCACTTGGAATATGCTTCTGGAGATAAGGAAGACAAGGGTAACTTTGGTGTCATTTTGTGTCTTGAACAGGCCTCTCCCCCAACACTTAGCACAATGCCAAGCACGAATTAGGACACATAAATGTTTATGCAACTGATGGGCTGTTTCCCTAGAGACAAGTCCCTAAGCTCCACCCCCACTACACACTTTCTTCTAACAACAATAGAATTAGTCAGACTTCTCTCCAGGAGCTGCCAAGTAGCTCCTACTACTGGAGGCATTTACTTCTTTAGTCCCTACTGAAGTCTTGGAACAAAGAAAGGTACCTTCACTTTCTCTGCCTTTGCGGGAACTGAGTATGGGACAGGTTAAGTAATTTGCCTGGGATCATTAAGGAAGTGAGAAGCACACCTAGGTGCCTGAACACCAGCAGGCTCACTGCCCACCCAGGGCCCTAACGTTCCACTCACCCTTCCTCCAGGAGGAAGTAAGTCCCAGGGTATGGAGAAGAAGGTGTTCACCCTTTTTCTACAGCAGGCAGTACAAAGCCAAACCCACATGATAACAATAGTAAGGTGTTGTAGTGTCCTGATGGGTGGAGGATGCTCCCCCAAGATCCTGCACAGATGCCTGGACCCCCAGGCAACACTGAGTCCTGTACTGGACAGATGTGCCTGTATTCCAAGACTAACCTACAGATGAGTTACAGTGAGACAGTAGCAGTAACTAGTGAGAGAAGTATCAGAATAGCATTGTGATCAAGTTAGAGAAACACGCTCTCTCCTAACAACATGCTGTAATAAAGTTACAGAAACATCACCCTCTGAATATTTTACAGTATTATAGTGTGTTCATGGGCTGTGGGTAAATGAAATCATATGAAGTGAAAGTGGTTCAAAAATATCTCCCCTTCCCTTCTCTTCCCCACCTCTCTTCTCTCCTTCCTTCCCTCCCTTCCTCCTCCCCCTCCGTTCTTGCCCTCTTCCTTTCTCTTCCTTCCCCTTTCTCTCCCTCCCATCCCGTCCTTACTCCTCCATTTCTTCCTTGTTTTGTGAAACACTGTTGGTCACACCATCAGGTCGGTGCCAGGCCCCAGTACTAAAGGCTAAGAATTTGTCCCCGCCACTAAATCAGAGTCCAGTGGGAAAAAGCAGAGAGCCCCACAGCATTATCTATTTAACCTAAATAAATAATGCCCCGAGGGGGCATCTGGTAAACCTCAGTGCAGATAAATGCTGGATGAAAACCATGCCAGAGGCCTGGAGGATTGGGAAAAGAATGTTTGAGCCTAAGTCAAGACAGACTCCCGGCTCCCAAGGCTGCAGATAGGCACTGAGGCTGCTGCAGCTCACAGGAGGAAGAGTAAATATCTGCTCCTAAGGGGTGAGTGAGGAAAAATTCTTGAAACTGCTAAGTTTCAAGAGAACTATATCAGGCTTCTCAGAGAGCATGGGGTGAAAAAGCAGATAACTGGAGGGCAGAGATGTAGCCACTAAGCAATGCCAGCCATCCTTCTTTCCGGTGGAATTCTTTAAGGGCAAATTAAAGATTCTGTTATGGTCTGCCATGTGTTCTGTGCTAGGGGTTATATTTTAAGAAAGGCCATATGGTGTGTATAGAATAAATCTGTCAGCAGAATTGGGGAAGCTGGGAGAGGCCAACCCTAACCAGGGGTCACACTGAAGCCTTGGAAATTCTCATGCAAAAGAAAGTGGGGCACACCCATTCTCGTGGCCTATTATTATTATTATTATTATTATTATTATTATTATTATTATTTACTCCTTTGCTGGTTTTTTTAAATTGCTTTTTAGTGGCAATGTTTTCTTGCAGCGCATCCTCTTGAGCATTTTTTAACTTCCTTCCCTAACACCTTCCTTCCCTTCTCTCCACCCATCATGTCATTGTATAGGCCTTAGGAATCTGTCACTCCATAAACCCTGCAGTTTGACACTGATCTACTCTCCCTCCTCAAGAGGATGAAGCGGTTCTCCTTGAATACTGTCCCATCACTGTCCCAGCCACTCAGGCCTCAGCATGCATTTCCACTACCTGGCCTTCTGCCTGGCTCTTCAGCCAGTCTTCTGTCGATCGCTAGCTTCCTGGTCCTTCTGTCCCTGCTGGTGTCTCTGCTGTGCTTTTCTGGCCATGCCCTTCCTTCTCAGGAAGTGGCACTTGAAATCATCTGCTTCTGTGTTGCTATGGAAACAACTTAAGGATGGAAGAGTTTCATCTGGCTCACTGTTTCAGAGGATTTGGTCCATGGTTGCTTGGCTCCATGTGCTTGAACAGGACATCATGGTGGTGGGAGTGTATGACAGGATGGTTATTCACGTCACGGCTAACCAAGAAGCAGGGAATGAAAAAAGAAGAGGCCAGGAATAATACGGCCCCAGGAATCTTCCTTAGTGACCTCATCTTTCATCTAGTCAGGTCCTACCTCCCACTGATTCCACAACCTCCTAAAATAGCATCACTATCAGAGATGGGACAGCCAAGTATTCAAAGCATGAGCCAGGAAATGGGTTCGGCATTTCAGGCCAAACACCTGTTAGAGCCACAACATCGACCTTCACAAGCTTGAGGACCATTGTGCTTAGACTCTACCTTTTCCCATCTACCAGGAACCTGTATCTGCTGGCTGAGCTGTTGGCCCATTGTGTCCCTGTTCCTGGCTGTCTGCCTTGGGTTTCCTACAAGGTCCTTCAGAAGCCTACTCTGTCATGGCCCCTTCTTACTAGGAGTAGAATGTCACACTGCAAGGTCTTTGAAGTCTGAAAGCTTAGGAGTGAACCCTGATGGATGGGTTAACCTTGGGTGGGTTCTAAACCTTCTGAAAGCCTAGCTTTTTGTGTGTACATTGCATACTGTCATAGTACCCCTTCTGCAGGTTGCTCTGGGTAACCACATGAGATATGCCTGGAAACATGCTCTTATTCCACAGCAGGACTAGCTCCCCTCCATAGTGGTGGTAGTGGCAGTGATGTCAGGGATGACTCAGTAGTAGTGCTGGTGTTGGTGCTGCCAGCAGTGGTGGTGATGGCAAAGTTGGCAATAATGATGGTGGTGAAGGTAGTAGTGATGGTGATGGTGGTAGTGGTGATGCTGCCGGTGGTGGTGATGGTAGTGATGCTGGTGGTGGTAGTGTTGATGGTAGGGTATTGTGGAACAAATTTTTGTATACTGTGAAGATGTGGTATTCTCATTGATTTAATAAAGAGCTAAATGGCCAATAGCTAGGCAGGAAGAGGTTAGGCGGGAGAGTCAGACTGAGAGAACGCTGGGAAGAAGAAGGGCGGAGTCACCAGTAGACTCAGGGAAAAACAAGATAAACATGCCCTGCTGAAGAAAGGTATCACCACATGGCAGCATGTAAATTAATAAATATGGTTTAATTTGAGTTGTAAGAGCTAGTTATTAAAGAGCCTGTTATTCGCCGAGCATTCATAATTAATCATAAGTCTCTGTGTGGTTATTTGGGAGTTGGCTGATGGGACAGAAAAGTCTTCCTACATTAGGGCTGGTGGTACTGGTGGTGGTGCTGCTGCTGCTGGTGCTGTTAGTTGTGGTGGTTGTGTTATAGGTGGTGGTGCTGATAGTAGTGGTGGTGGTAATGATGGTGTTACTGGTGGTAGTGCTGGTGCTGGTGCTGCTAGCGGTGTTACTGGTGGTGGTGGTTGTGCAGGTGGCAGTTGTGCAGGCTCATGTATATGGAGGGGAAAATGAATAGTTCTTCACTATTTTTTTTTACACGGTGGCCATCTTCATCTGTCTAAATAAGCATAGTAATTTGGTCTCACTGACAAGATAATTAATGTCCCAGGATCTTTTAGATGCAAGTGCATTCCTGAATGCCACTATATATCAAAACTCCAGGCCATGCATTTGTCTTTGGCAAGATTTGTGTGAGTCACTTACTAATATGTCAATTTAAAAGCTTTGGTGACAAGACCTAATTCCTTCTTGTTAATAAAGTTAGCTATTACATGTATGTAGTTCTTTAAAATTATGTGTATATGTGGGGAAAAGGGGTGCACATGGATGCAGTGCCCATGGAGTCCAGAAAGGGGCTTTAGAGCCTCTAGAACTAGAATTTAGGCCCTTGTGAGCCCCCTAATGTGGGTTCGGGAAACTGAACTTGGATATTCTGTAGAAGCAGCAAGTGCAGAAACAGCAACGGCGGAGCCACACAGAGTGCCCCTAAGCATCAACATTTAATTCCTCACTGAGCCCACTGATCACTTCTGCTTGTGAAGGCAAAGTGTGCTTGCTGCTTTCTGTCTGGGAAGAGTGTATGCAGCATTGGTCGAAATGTTATGTCCGAAACCTCTTGAACCCAAATGACCACAGCAGAAGGGAAATCTGGGAAGAAACCAACTTTTAGTTAGGGAACTGCAAACAGGGTAGAACTTGCAAAGGCTTCTGCCTCATGCAAGGACTAGCGAGTTTCTCCATAAGCAAATGCTATCCACATTCTCTTCCAGACCGACCCCCACTCAGAGTGACTTGGCGTGGACGGAGTGTCCCATTACCATTTATCTGGGAGCTACATGATGCTTCTGACTCAAAATCTAGCGGAAAGCCTGTTTCTGCTCCATCATAAATCAAATCATCCCACTCATCTCAGTTAGGACTTGAGCCCAAATCCAAGAACTGCATACCAAAGAGAAAACGAATCACTCTGAAAAAGGAAGCTATCTATTAAGGCAGAGATGAGGGATGCTGCACAGACCTCTTTCCAAAGGATGTGCAATCAATTCCCAGAGGATAGACGCAGCCTTTGTTAGTGGTCAGAATCTTCCCAATCCCAGCTCCTTGAAGGAGTTGGTCAGAATGTCTCCCTTCAGGGCTGGGTGACCAAGCAAGCTGATTGCTTATGTGGGTGCCCAAGCACTTGGGTGGGTCCTTGAGGCCTGGAAGCAGGAGGCCTGCGAAGGTGGATAGCAGTCTTCCCTTCTTGTAAAATATGCATGAGCACTTAATACTTTCTAGAAACACCCTCATAGACACCCCGAGAGGTATGTTTCAATGGTGATTGAGCTGTCTCACATGTTCAAAGTCAAAATCCATAGGTAAATTTGATTTTTGCATATTTGTAAAGTATCCATCAATTTCTTTTACTAATAAGACATATCTCTAAGATCATAAAATTTCCCTCAATGTCCTGACTTTGTTTTTAAGTGTTCTCTACAAGGTTCGTATATTGAATGAAGGCTTGGTCATCAAGGCCATGTTCCAAGGTGGGGCTTTGGGGAAGCAACTGGATCATGAGAACACTGACCGAATCCATTGGTGGATTTCCCGTTCAGCATGGATGCTGAACCTGGAAGGTGAGGCCTGTTTAGAGGAAGTGGGTCACTAGGAATAGGCCTTTGACAGGAATAGTTTGTTCTTAGCTTGGTCCTCAGCATGTCTCTGTCTACTTCCTGGCTTCTCTGGGGGAAATGGCTTTCTGCCACCAAGCTGTTGTGACATTGTGTTCCAGCCTGGTTTCAGACCCACAGCAATGGAGCCAGCTGACCATGGACTAAAACCTCCAAAGCTGTGAGCTAAATTAAATATTTCCTCTTTTAAGCTGACTTTCTTGGGAATCTTGTCACAGTGGTGGAAAGCTAACACACCATCCTTCATGTTTTCAATAGCTGTTTCTTCATGAATTCACCAGCACCACCCTGTGTTTTCCTAACACCCTCCATTCCACCCCACCAGGCCGCTTGTCACACCATATGGTAGGGACACTTTACTTGTCTGTACTCTCCTCTAGCTAAGAAATCATTGGGATGGGGGGAAACAGATTTGTGTCATGTTACCCCATCACCCCCATGCCTTGGGAAGTCACCAACAATGCAAGTGTCCAGTAAACTGGGCACAAAGTCCACACTCAGGCTTTGTGTGTCAGAAGCACTTGAAACCAACATTTATTGTTGCTAAAACTTCAGTTGGGGGGGGGGGGGAAGCACTTTCTTTTCACTCAGGAATCCAAAATGGATTGTGTAATTTGCATGAGACAGCAACATCTGAAAGCAGGCCTTCAGTTTCTATTATACGCTTTTCTCCTTTAAGCTAATTTTGCTGTCAGAGGGCCAGGGAGAGAGTGAAATGCTTTAATTATGCCTCCCTTGCAGCACTGTAAAACACAAGTCATGCTTTGAAGCATGCTTTTTTATTCAGGTGTTTTTCCCCCTCCCTCTGTGGCTTTGTGTTTTGAGTCACTGCTATTTTCTCTTTAAAAGTCAATACTTTGGTGGCTGATGATGCAAGAGAGTACAATAGCCACCTTCAACACCGCTGATTAGGGGCGAGCAGGTAGGTATCTGGCGATTGCAGCCTACCCACCACTCCAGGAGCAAACGCTGAGCGTAGATGGGCAGCCTGAGATGCCATTTTCATTGAGTTATGCTCTAGTGGAGGAGAAGGATTGATGTTGTAAACAGAAGAAAATGGGAGAGTGATGGGAAGGCTGCATTGGATCACTCCAGAACAATTGGTGGGGTAACTACAGACTGGGATGAACTCGAAAAGAGAGCACACCACAGCACCGTGGGTAGACCAGTTCAGAGGTAGGAGTCTGGCTGGAGGTCAAGAGGGGATGAGTTTCACCCAAACAGCAGGAGGCTTCTTCCTCCTCCCAACACCCTCAAAGCTTCAGACTGTCTTGGGTAACCCTGAACCTGCTGACTCCTGGCTCCACATGCCTATGTTTAACTCACCTCAAGTCTGTAGCAACGCTTGGTTTCAATGAAAATCCAGTAACAAGGAGGACAGGTCCCTTAGCAGAGGTAGCTGACATCTATCTCTTAGTAGGGATGGAGAATAGACTAAACATTTATGTGTCCAATGGCATCAATAGCCTTTGCAGTCCTTTCCTGGCACCCTGATACTGGATACTGGACCTACTGTTTTCTTTTTTCCTGTGTGAGTTTTTATAAACACACACACACACACACACACACACACACACACACACACACACACACACACACACTTAGAATGACTTGATTTTCTTAGGGGATTCTATTAAACTATTTATTTGTGGCTCATGACTTATGCAGCAGAGAGATAAAGAGGTCCCAGAAACTGGTGCCTCCCCCCACGCATACATGTTCTACATATTTATATGAAATTAAATCCTTTATGGCCATTAGGTCTCATCAGGGGTTTTTCTCATAAGTGTTTTGTTTGGTTTTTTTCTGGGAAGCCAAAGCTGGACTGTGGCCCCAAAGGCCCAGGGAGGTGACCTGAATTCTCTTCCCCCTCCATCCTGGGCCCCATGGGGTTTTCTCTTTCTGAGCCTGCAGCTGTCCTGGCTGAGGGGCCCACACTACAAAGCCTGGGGCATGCAGTGTCCTCCCTGGGGGAGACACAGCGTCATCAGAGCTTAGCATGACTAAGGTCAAGTTTTTGTTTCTCACCCCTAGGTCTCCTTAACGAAAACCTTCCTTTGTAAGATTTTGTTTTAAATTAAGAGTCCGTCACACTAAGAAGATACAAGGAGCCAGAGGGTGGTACTTTCCCACGTTCTGGCATGTAATCTTTGCAGCTGTCTTAGGCAATAGATACGGCCCATTTTAATAGAAGAGGAATCTACAGCTCTAGGCAGGGGTGCAGAAATACCTGTCACAATTGGATCCCACACTGAAATGTGCTCCCGTTCTTGCTGCAGGGTAACACATGAGCTTCAGGAAGGGCCTTAGCCTTGACTCACATGTCAACTGCTGGGAGGCGAAGGGTCCAGTTTGATCCCTGAGTTGACTGTTGGTGTTTATGCAAGCTTTGAAATTTTTGTAATTTGGTTCCCAGGAGATCTCTTAATTTGTTGAAAATAATCAACAACAGAGAGAGAGAAAGAGAGAGAGAGAGACAGAGACAGAGACAGAGAGACAGAGACAGAGAGACAGAGAGGGAGAGAATTCAGATGATGGTTTAGAAAGGCAAAGAAAGAGAAGATAGATACAAAGGCAAGCGCATTGTAATGAGGCTCCTGCCCCAATCCAGACCCTGTGCTTAGCTCTTTACACAGATGGGTCTTGACATTTTCCATCCCTGAGCCTTTACTTCCTGGTATTTATTACACTGATTCCCCTGGCAACCCAAGCACTCCTAGCCTATGCAAAGTCCCAGATACTGCCCTCAAACAAAACAGCACCCAATAGATGGAGAGATATACTACATCAATCCTGGAGAATAAAGCTGCCTGAGAAAGCAGGCTTGATACTCTTGGCCACCCCTCTGTGGCCACTGACAAACATACATACAGGCATCTGCAACTTTAAAGGAACAAATGAAACTATGCAAGGTACTTTGCTAAGTGAAATATGCCAGACATGGGGCAAATCCTGCATCATTTTACTTACAAAGTATGTCAAAGTGACAAAATGTTTGAGGTGGAGGGAGGAAAGATTTACTTTGGCTCACATCTGCAATGGTTTTAACCCATTGTTGTCTGGTTTTTATTGTTTGGGGGGTCTATAGCAGGGGTGGGGGAGTGTGTGTGTGTGTGTGTGTGTGTGTGTGTGTGTGTGTGGCAGAAGGCCACAACAGAGGAAATCTACTCAACTCAGGGAAGCAGAGAGATGGGGGAGGGCCAGTGCCATGGCTTTATTTCCTGTTTCTGACAAAAGTGATTTTAAGGAAGTGTTGATTGGGTTTACAGTGCCAGATTCCAGTCCATCATTGTGGGGATGTCAAGGCAGCAGGAACCTGAAGCAGCCATTCATATTCACAATTGAGTAGAGAAAGGATGAACGCATGAATGCTTCCTGCTCAGGTCACTCTCTCCACTTTTATTCAATCTAGGACCCTAACACAGGGAATGGTACACCACCACCACCACCACCACCCCACCCCCTGCTGCCGTAGGTGAGTCTTCTCATGTTAATTAGTGTAATCAAAACAATCTCCCCACTGTGGTGCCCCCAGGCCTACCTATTCTAGACAAAGCTTCATTGAGACTATTTTCCCAGGTTTTTCTGCACTGTGTCCACTTGAAAATCAAAACTGATCATCACAGCCAGGGACAGGCTAGCCCCTTCAGAGACCTGCTTCCTCCAGCTAGGTCTATAGTACTGAATATTGGTTTGACAAGTTGATAGAATCTACAGTCACCTAGGAGACAAGCTTCTAGGCACACCCGTGAGGGATTATCTAGTTTAGGGTTAGTCTCTGGAGATGCCTATGAGGTATGATCTTTATTAGGTTCAATAAGAGAAGACACGCCCAAATTGTGAACAGCACCATTCCTGTGGGATAGGGCCCTGGACTGAATAGAAAAGAAAAATTGAGCTGAAAGCAGCATGTGTCACTCTGATTCTTGATTATGGATGCAACATGCCCACCTGCCTCAAATTCCCACTGCCATGACTTCCCAACTATGAACCAGAGTAAACCATTCCTTCCTTATGTTGCTTTATCAGAGTATTCCACCACAGCTATAGGAAAGAAAACCAACACAGTGCCCTACTCTTCCATAGCCCATTCACTATGCAATGAATCCTTTAGTGAGTTAATCCATTGAGAAAGTTACCAGTCTCTTTTCAGTAGAACCACCACTAGGGGACCACACCTTCAATACATGAGTCTGGGGGAGGGAGACACAGGACACTTCATATCCAAACTACAACAATATGGGCCATCTCCTGTCATCAAACTCACGGCAGCAGAGGAGAAAAGACTGGTTGATAAGGACTAGAGGATGACCAGATGGGGACACACTGCTCAGTGGGTACATGGTTACAGTCCATGTTGCCAACACAGTATTGTACCCCTCAAAATGAGCTAGGCAGACATTCTAGGGGAAAAAGAGGTCAGCTCCTTGGTCAGACATAGGGGAACATGAAAGTGAAAGTTACGTATATTACTTTGATTGTATTGATGGTGTCACAGATGCAAATATGTCAAACACATGATTTTTTTGACATTAAATGTACAGTTATGTGCATCAATAACATCTCAGTAAAGTTGTTAGGATAACATTATCTGGCAAAGACCAACCAAATATCAAAATAAAACCAAAATCTGCTATCAAATTGCTCAACAGAACAATGAACTGTTGTTTTTCTTCATGTCCATCTTTCAGCTTCCTGTCATGTTAAGAACATACTAGAAATTGGCTTCTGAAATACTGGTGACTGTTCTCTGGGTATTTTCCAACAGAAGTATTTTGGAATAAGCCTGGGAATCATAACAAGCCTGGGTTAAACCACCGCTCTATCGTCTGGCTGCTTTTCAGCCAGCCAATTCGTCCACAGCTCAACATCATACCAAGGAGTCCACCACCCAGGGCTGTGAAGAATAACTGAGGGGTACAGTGGAAGTTTCAGAGTCACCGACACAGCAAGCAACCAATGTAGAAACCTTCCATTCCTTCCTTTGCCCTGTGCACAAAAGCAGTCCCATGGATTAATCTGACACCAAACACTTTTTAGTTCACAATAAATGTCCCTTGTGGCCTTAGTCTCCCCAAAGTCTGAGGGACAACCCATTTGTTTAAAATGTGTGAGGAGAGGAAGGAAAGGAAGCTGTTGAGAGTGAAGTGTCTTTAGAGACCTTCAGGATGACGTCTTCTCAAATGGGAAGGAGTAGATAAAGGCAGGTGGATGCCAAGCCCTAGATGCAGGAGTGCGGCTTGGAGACCCGCTTACAGCATCCTCAACTCTGCATGAGTGAGCCATCTACTTGCCAAGAATCACCATTCCCTCACCCATGCAGGAGAGGCGGCTCTTGCAGAGATCAAAGGAACATCTCTCTCCAGAAGACCAAAACCACACGTCAAAACCAATGCTCTCTGTCAGTATGTGTTCGTGACAGCTGCTACCAAACCATACCTGCGGCTTACCTTTCATGACAGATGCCCTCTCTGTCTTTGACTGCAGAAATATCCAAAGCAGATGCCAGCAGTGTGTCAGTGCCAGCACTTCGTGTTTGCAAAGCTATGAAAGAATGAGAAGGAAACATCAGCTTCCTGGGAAGCCACGGAAGGAAGAAGGACATGGGCTCACTTTGTTTTCTAAGGAGAGAGGGTGAGTTTCAGGGAGGGAGGGGCCTCAGTGTGTGCCACCACCCCCCCAACTCCCAGGTCTAATTATTGGAAAGGTTGAAGCCAAATTACAGCTATATCGATCTTTATATCAGTGGCCTTTGTTAACCAAAGCAGAGAGACTCCACAAGTGACTAAGAGGTAATGTATCCATCTAAGGTTTCTTTGCTCTCTGAGAGGATTCTGCAACTTTCTTCTACACACAGTGAGATAGGGAGGCTTTCTCAATGTGTTTGGTGTTGCTAAGTAGCTGGGCTCTTTTAAATTATAGCCATACAGTGTAACTCCTGGCTATTTTTTTTTAATTGAGGTAATGAAATCTGACCCCAAATCAATTTATACATAATCTCTGGAGAGTCTGAGCTGGGTGTGAAAGCTATTTTTCTGTTTAAAAAAAAAAAAAAACAAAAACAGAGGAAGGACTTTCAGTGTAAAGCAGTCAGGTTCATTAGGGCCATTCTGCACCTCTGCGCTACTGTAGAATTTCAAAGTAGGGTTTTCTGAATGAGCCAAGACATCTCACCGCTCTGGTTTCAGCTCTGTTGCTGTGACAAAAGACCTTGACAAAAAAGAAACTTAGAGGAGAAAAGGAGTTATTTCAGCTCACAATTCCAGATTATCATGGAGATGTCTATCCTCAGGAGGAACTGTACTCAGTCCCATCACCCCCACAGTCAAGTGCAGAGGGAAGCTAATGCGTACACACAGATGCTTACTTGGTTCTGCTCATCTCCATTTCCGCTCACACAGCCCAAGACCCTCTGCCTAGGCAATGGTGCTGCCCTTGATACCAAGGACATTTGTTGGCCACCTCCAAATGTACAGAGACATTAAGCAATGTCCCTCATCAAGTTCAGAGTTAAGTATTCTGTTTATATTATTTTCACTGGGTATTCAATAATTTTTACACATTTATTATTTTAATCAGTATCTTTAGCTGCCTAAAGAACAGAAGGACTTTAGAATGTTTCCGTTTCAAGTCCCCATCCTACCCCATTCCCGTGGTTCTTCAGACCATCGTCAAATAGTATGCTAATACTTGGTTTTATAGCTCCACACTCTTCATTATCTTTATCATCTAATTATCACTGTTATTTTTGTCCTATTGTTGATGCTCCTTATCGTTTGCTCATGTGGTTATTATTTGTTTGGCATTTAATTCTCCCTTAAAATTTTTTAATTGAAATATTTTTAGACAGGGTCTTAAGTCCCCAAGTAGACCTTAAACTTGCTATAAAGCCAAGTATTAAACCTACTAATCCTCCTGACTCCACCCCCCACCCCTACCCCCAATGCTGGGGTAGATGTGCACCACTATACCCAGTTTTAAGTAGTATCTTGGTTTTATTGATTTTTTTTAATCAAGTGATTATATGGTATCTCATAACATTATAATTATGATGGTAGCCTAAAAAAACTTATAGATCTTAGAATACCATTCTGTTTATACATATATATGCATGTATCAGGAATATATCATTCCTCACAATGATATATCATTGATCCTTCCATTAATCTGGAATCAAGTGTGGTCTGTCTTCTGCGTTGGGACTTTTCTCCCACTCAGTTTCACTGTTGCAGTTAAATGACCACAGTTGTTCAGTGGGACCTGGGTAGAATTATATTCTAAAGATTTCATTTAATAAATGAATCTTGACTTAGCAGCAAACTTCATAAGGGAATTGTTTTCTTTTTGTCCATTTCTATGCAATATAAGGTTAATATTTCATTTCTTGCCATTAACTAACATTCAAAACACAAATTTAAGAGTTTTTTGCCCAAATCTTACAACTGGAAATATTCAATGTTTATTTGAATATTAAACACCTATGAATGGAACACATATGTTTCATGAAATACATCTTTATCTGAAAATAATAAACCATGTGTACATGGAGACCTTCTGGGATGGAGAGAAGCAGTGCAGCCAACCTCCATCAAAAGATTAAGGATGGAGATGGTGACTACCAGCAGAGAGGGAAGGTCCCTGATGAAGGGCAGTGCTCTGGTTCCATTTCTCCTGCTGAGATAAAAGGATCCTGACAAAAAGCAGCATGGGAAGAAAGGATTTCCTTGGCTCACAGTTCCATGTTAACTGCTACAGGAAAGTCAGGGCAGGCGCTTAAGGCATCACAGCCACATAGCAGAGCTAGCATAGATGCATGGATCCTTGCTCCACTGCTTGCTCTCTGCTAGATTTCCCCTCTCTTATACTATTCAGGACTCCCAGCTTAGGGAATGGCACCACCTGCACTGGGATGGGTCTTCCTATATCACAGTCAAGATAATCCCCACAGGCCAACCTAACCTAGACAATTCCTCATTAAGACTCTCTCCCCAGCAGGGTGGTGGTGGCACATGCCTTTAGTCTCAGGAGACAGAGGCAGGTGGATCTCTGAGTTTGAGGCCAGTCTGGCCCACAGAGAGAGTTCTAGGACAGCCAGGGCTACACAGAGAAACCCTGTTCTGAAAAACAAAACAACAGCAATAAAAAAAGACTTCCCAGGTGCTTCCCAGTTGTGTCAGGCTGACAGTGAAAACTCACCAGCGCAGGCCTTAAACATGGAGTAATGTCTACATGAAGGCAGGAGAACTGCAGAAATGTTTTATATGGTTGGGAGAGGTAGGACAAAGGATTGGGCCTAGATGGCCTATTATGGTTATACCTTATACAGGTAAACGGTTTAGGGTTAAGACAGCCTTCTCTCTCTCTCTCTCTCTCTCTCTCTCTCTCTCTCTCTCTCTCTCTCTCTCTCTCTCTTTTCCCCAAAGATCTCTGTGGAGAAAAGATCTTCAAATGTAGGCTTGGGTTTGAGATCTACTCTCTGTCTGCCTTCACATGTCCTCAGTTTAGGAATTCCTGATTCTGTGACTTGATATTTTTCTCAGAATCCTCATGGTGGAAGAAGAGAACAGACTCCTGGGAGTCATCCTCTGACCTCCACACTGTGTGTGTGTGTGTGTGTGTGTGTGTGTGAGAGAGAGAGAGAGAAAGAGAGAGAGAGAGACTCTCCACAAACAATTATACAAACTCATAATCTCACCCCCAATAAATAAATATTTTTAAAAATAAAGCTACAAAATTAAACTTCAGTAAAATTAAATTTTCTGCATGAAATCTACCACCAGTAAAGAATTCAGTGGTAGGAAAGGTCATTAACTTATTTCAAAGATTACAATTGTGATTGAAGAAACAGTGTCTGTCATTCATATAATGTGGCCTTCCACACTAAATAAGAATAAATACCCATTTTTATTATGATGATGTACTCAGTATTTTTAAAGTTCAAAACATTTGTATTTAAGGAAGATCAAAGACTGAGTTTAGGTAAGAGCGGAGTAATTTGAACGCTGGAGGCTTGGATCAATGCATGCCCGTGCAAACCCTGGTGAGCAAACACCTCTTCTTTGACAGTGTTTGAGCAAGGACTGGCAGAAGCCCAGGGGGGCATCTAGGCTTATGAAACCGTGTGTTAAAAGTCCTCTTCCCACACTGCTGCTTTGGAGTTTCTAACATGAAAATGCTCTCCGAACAAAACCCTATTCTCAAAGAGAGTAGATGCATTGTTAAAGGTATGACTTTGAACAAAGGAACATCCATTTGGGAAGCATTTCCTCTATCCCACCATGATCTTCTAGAGGAGGAAGAAGAAGACAATAGACAAAGGAAACCTTTATTGATGGGGTAGTTCTCACTCCAGTGCAAAGGGTTTCTCAATCGGTGGCAAGGCAAAACAACAATACAGTCAATGATAACATTATCATAATGTCCACCCACAAGGAAGAAACATACATTAACAAAAATATCAAAGCATCTCCCCCGAAACAAAAGCAATAGCTTTGTTCGAGCTCACCATTGTGCTGCCTCCTAAAGATTACAGACAACTGGTCACCATGATCTACTAACAAAAAGGTGGGGGTATTTTGAGATGACTCTTAGGGAAAATGCTTGAACTTAGCCAGTACTTGTCATTATTCCTCAGATAACAGAGAACCAAGAAGAGATGTGGGAGGAGACTATGATCCAAGTTCATCCAAGCAGACTATTTTAGATGAATCAAGTCCCTTGCCTAAGAGGTATTGAAGGCATAGCTCCTAGTCCCGGGGTGACTACATTTGGAGCGAAGATGTCAGCACACACAACCTGATTGTAATGAGATCACAATTCAGTAGTGTTGGTGCCTTTTTAAGAGGGAGAAACAGAAACACAGGTACAGAGGGAGTTCCAGGTGACAAGAAGCAGATTGGAGTCACATGTCTGTAGAGGATTGTCAAAAACTGCTGGTGACCAGCAGAATAAAAGAATGATTCTTGGGCAGAGGATGTTGCTCAGTTGGCAAGGAGTTTGCCTAGCAAGTAACAAGCCCTGGGTGGGGTGGCTAGCACAGCATAAACCCAGCACGGTGATGCCATGTCTACAATCCCAGCAGCTGGGCACTGGAGGCAGGAAGATGCAGAAAGATTCTCCCCAGCCTTGTTGGTACCTGTTTTGGATTCTCGACCTCCAAATCTGAGAGATGATCAGTTTCTGTTGCTTTGAGTTCTCTGGCTTATGGCTCTAGGAACTCTAGGGATTTGCCTCTCCTGTTCATGAGGCCCTTGGCTAATGGGAGAAGTACATCATGATAGAAGCCAGAGCCAGGGGCCAATCTGTGAGCCTGACTGTGCTGGGAGAAGCAGGAGCCCATGTGAGTCTGGCTTGCTGGCTCTTCCTGAGGTGATGAGGTTGATGGAGTCTGGGAGACCTTGATGCCTTCTGGGGACTGCTGAGGAATGGGCAGAGGTGAGATATGAAGCAGAAGCCTGAGTCTGTAGCTATAATAAAAGTAGCAGCAAACTTGTTCAAAGTGGCATGGCCCAGGAAGCAGGAGAAGCGGAAGTAGGGGTGTTGCCTAACCCGCGCCTGATTCAGCTGGTTCTCCCTCGCTTCCATTCTTCTTAGTGTTCCTAGGCTTTAAAGATTCTCCAGTACCTCTCGTTGCTGTACCTTTTACTCTTACCCAGATGTTCTTCTCTTGGTGTTATTTAAATTTTATTTTACAAACTTTTTATATAGCCCTTGCTAATTACATCATCATCATCATCATCATCATCATCATCATAATAACAATAATGATAATAATAAAAGAGGACTTTCCAGAATAGTTTTGGGTGTACAGCCAACTTAAGCAAAAGGTAGTGCTGCCATTCAACACCCCCCACTACACATTCATACACAGGGAGTCTTCTCTCTGTAACATCATGCACCAGAGTGTTTTGTTGTTGTTGTTTTGTTTTGTTTTTGGTTCTTTTGGGTTTTTGTTGTTGTTGTTTTTCGAGACAGGGTTTCTCTGTATAATAGTCTTGGCTGTCTTGGAACTTTCTTTGTAGACCAGGATGGCCTCGAACTCACTGAGATCTATCTGCTTCTGTCTCCCAAATGCTGGTATTAAAGGCATGTACCACCAGTGCCTGGCAAGTGTCACATTTTGAACAAGATCTTATTTACTTTTATTTTATGTATATAAGTGTTTGCCTGCATGTATGTATGTGCATTACATGAGTGCAGTACCTGCAGAAGCCAGAGAGGGCATTGGATCCCCAGGAACTTGAGTTATAGTCAGTTGTGAGCCACCATGTGGGTTCCAGGAATGGAACAAGAGTCCTCTGCAAGAGCAGCAAATGCTCTTAACCCCGCTGAGACATCTCCCTCTGCTTCCTGACTGGATGACATGTGACCAGCTGCCTCACACTCCAGCATACCTTACCTGCCATGATGGACTGCACCCTTAAACCACAAGTCAAAACAAACCCCCCTTTCCTCCTTATGCTGCTTTTATCAGGCATTTTGTCAAAGCAATGACTTAACATCCCTGCTCTGGTTTGGTGCACACCACACACATAGTCATTATTACAGAACCTCAGAGACCAGCCCTCCTCCTCACTCCGCCTATTCAACTCCCTCCCCAACTAATTGTAGAAAACAGCAGTTTCTCTAATTTCACTTTTTCCAGAAAGGGAAATAGAGGAATTCCACAGTGAAGTTGCCTTTTTCAACAAGTAATGTACAACGGCATGGCCTCCATATCTGTCCCTGGTTCTATACCTTCTTTCCTTTTAAAATGACATAATTCTAAATTATGTGCATGTGAATCTATGTATAGTGCAGCACATGTCATATGTATTGCAGATTGTATGTAACCATGACATGTGACTAACATTCTGAGTAACATTCTAGGGTCTGGGCACACTTCAGTTTCTTGGCCCTGACAGGTTTTTTTGTTTTTTGTTTTTTGTTTTTGTAATTGATATCCTCCATCCTTTCATGACTGGTGTTCTTTCTAGTGACTCTGCCCCTCCCATTAGATAATCTGTCTTGTTCACCATCCATCTAGTGTAACAAAAAGGGGACCAGGTTCTTCTTCCAGATTTGTTGCTCAGATGTACTCCCCATGGCTTGTTTCCTGGGCAGGTTACTTATTTAATCTCTTGTATTTCGTTGTTCAGATCTCTGCTGTCGTTTCTTTTCTTCATAAGGCCGTGTTATTGGATGCTTCTTCAGTACATGCAAAGGACAAAAGAAATCCTGGCTCCAGCTATCTTAAATGTCTCCCTAATAGACCACTGCTAGGAGGTCAAACAATGCTTAATTTTTCTCCCAAATGCTGCATAAGATCACTCCAAGATTTCTGGAAAAATAGCTAGGGGCCTGCAATATTATTGCCTATAAACAAATAATTTATCTAAGTGTATGTTACCACCTGGCAGTGTGTGAACTAGAGAAAGGAATAAAAAACTCATCTTGTCATTTAAAATATTAAATGACACGTGAATTTTAGATGAAATTTCCTTGTGAGAGAAACACCAACTATAATAATGAATTTTTTTTTTTTTTTAGAAAGAAAGAGTTAATGGGCCTAAACATAAGCAAGAATTTTCCAGACTTCTGCTGAACATCAGAAACTAATTGCAACCTACTTTCTATGTCTTGTAGACACAGCCCAGGTGTTCACGTCAAATCAATAATGAGAAAATGCCATTTAGATTGCGTCACCATCTCCCACTGGAGCTCTGACAGAACTGACTTCAGGAAGAAGAGCTGTCTGGTCTCTGCAGCTGAAGTCTCCTCAAAATACATCTGAATGAAGGCATTTAACAGATAAACAGCTACAGAAAGTGCTCCAGGAGCAGCATCCTGCTTCACGACCACAAATTGACTGGACTGAGCATCGTCAAGAAGCGTCTGCTCTGCACCTTGGTGGCAAAGTGGAACTGAATCCTAATTGTCTAATTTGCTGGAGATGGCTATTTAAAAATCCTCTCCAGGGTATAGGGTTCTGAGAATGTAGTGAATAAAACTGTCTAGCCAATGAAAGTAACATGATAGCAGTCTGGTAGGGTACTGGCATTGAAAAGCTCTTGCTGACTCCTGGGTGCTCAATTCCAGCTAGTCTCTGAAAGCCTGTTCACCAAAACATTGTAAATGAAAGGGAAACACACCTTGATATTTGAGACAGTTCTTCCCCCAGAGAGCACCCCCATCTGTGACATGAAGCCCATCAATAGGATATGCTAATGTGGGGGATGTCAAGAGCACAGGGAAGTGAGAAGCACATCCCTTGGATAAACTAAGATAGAAAACAGAGGGAGAAGATGGTAAACGAGTGTACCTGAACTGGCCATCTTCTGTAACCGGGCAAGACTTCCAGTGGAGGGATTGGGACTCCAACCCAGCCACAAAACCTTCAACCTACAATGTGTCCTGCCTGCAAGATGTGTTGGGCTAAAGGTGGTCAACCAATGATTGGTCCAACTTGAGACCCATGCCTGACTCTGCCTGGAGGGCCAGGAACCAGAGGCTGGAGAGGCCAGAGACGTAGAATAGAACGAAATACAGGGGGAAAAAAAGTCAATGAAATGATTCCTAATGATACTCTGATATACTTCTAGACCAGAGCCTAGCATAATCATCATCAGAGAGGCTTCATATAGCCACGGATGGGAGCAAAGGCAGAGACCCCCACCTAAAAGTGGGAGTGGGAGCTATCTCTAACTCTTTTGCCTGCTTTTGGGATACTTTTCCTCCTCTAACTTGCCTCATCCAGCCTTAATATGAAGGGATGTGCCTAGTCTTATTGCAACTTGATAGGTCAGGTTTGGCAGATATCCTGGGAGGGCTGCCCTTTTATGGCAGGAAAAGAGAAAGAGTGGATCTGGGGGGAAAGGAAGGTGGGTGAGTGGGAGCCGAGAGGAGAGGAGGGAGGGGAAACTGTGATTGGGATGAAATATATGAGATAATAATAATAATAATAATAATAATAATAATAATATTAATAATAATCAGAACAAATCAACCAGTTAGCAAGAGTGTTACTGTTTGGCAGGGGTGGGTGTGTTTAGAGGAGAGAGCATGACTGTGTGGTGATACAGGGTGAATCTCTGAAGGTGGTGATGGGGGCGCTTAATGAACTTCCATTATCAAAGGAATTCGTCATTTCAGAGGTTGTTGTGGAAGCCAAAGGAGTATGGTGGGTTTGATGTGAAGTCAATTTTGAGTCATCCTGTGTAGCAGGAATCTTAAGGAGTCTTATTTATAAGATCAAACTCAGAGCCAGGTATCGGGGTGAATGCTGGAAGATCAGAGAGATAGAAGAAGCCACGGCTTCCTCACCTCGCCAACTTCTCAGCTGAACTGTTGTTCGAAAGCCTGAAAGCTTAACCAGCCAAATGCCTCTAGTTCCTGGTTCTCACACCTTGTATACCTTTCTGCTTTCTGACATCACTTCCTGGAATTAAAGGCGTGAGTCACCATGCTTGGCTATATCCTTGAACACACAGAGATCCGCCTAGCTCTGCCTCCCAAGTACTTGGATTAAAGGCATAAATGCCACCATTTTCTG
This sequence comes from Onychomys torridus, assembly GCF_903995425.1. Lineage (NCBI taxonomy): Eukaryota > Metazoa > Chordata > Mammalia > Rodentia > Cricetidae > Onychomys > Onychomys torridus. The sequence goes on along the minus strand of NC_050451.1, from coordinate 55,029,395 downwards.
GCCTCTGTATCTAGTGGCTGTTCTGTCTCTGACCCCAGATAAGTTTATTAGGGTGCACAATATTTTGGGGAACACAATACTACCACATTCCTGTCTGTGCCAAACCCATGTAGAGGTGGAATGGCTTATGGATCGTGCAGTTAAATTTGAAGGGACTCGGAAAAAGCTTTCTTCTCTAACCCACATACCATGTAGGGCCAGACAGCTCACTCTGTCTCCCGTGGGTTCTGACCAGCTAGAGATGCATTCACACCACAGGCGGGCAGTCTCCTGTTAACCCCATACAAGTCTTTCTGAGGACATGGAACAGCTGCCTAGCAGTCCTGAACCCTACGCAAGTCAGTTTAGGCATCCTTAATATTCTCTAGTACCTAGCTAATATAAGGTAAACTGAAATAGTAGAGACTCTTGTGAGGCTAAAAAAAGGGGACACAAAAGATAAATTTGGGTATGGGAGACATTGGATAAAGGCTAGTTGGATGGGCTTCAATGACGGGAATTTTACTCTACTGTTTGGGAATGAGATGACAAAGACACCCCATTAGGATAGACAGGGAAACACTTCAGAGAACTGGAAGGACTGTGCACCTGGATGATGGGTGGGAGTCAGAAACAAGTTGCAGCTGCTTACACCTTTTTCTGTGGTCATCTCTACAAACGTAAAGTATAGTAGCCCCTGCTCTTCATTTCAATTTTAGTGAGACGGGGTCAACTGTGATCTGAAGACACTAAGTAGAAATTCCAGAACTAATGCATGAATTTTACACTGTACACCAGGAGCTGGTGAGATGGCTCATCAGGTAAAGGCACTTGGTAAACAAGCCCGATGACCTAGTGTAATCCTTGGAACCCACATAAAGGTGGAAAGAGAGAACCAACTCCCCAAAGTTGATCTCCACAGGTGGGCCATGGCATGCCTCCACACACTAATAATAAATGAAGCAAAGGTGTTCTTTAAATGTTAATTACACACTATTCTTAACAGAATGAAGAAGCCTCACAGCATCCTACTCTGTCATGCCCAGAGTGTGAATCATCCACCTCACTTGTCAGTGTATCCATGCAGTATACACTACCCACTCAGTACTCAAAATTGCCAGATTAACTGTTATTGCATCACAGTGTTTTGTATAGGGAATAGTACTACCTGTGGTTTCATACACTCCACTGGGGGTCTTAGAATGTACCCCATAAGAGATGGGGATTACCACATTAGGGCATCCAAACCAGACTGGAAGGAAGGATATGATTTGGTATTAGCAGTAGTAAGAGTAGTAGTATGTGGTGACAGGGTATCATGTAGGCCAGGCTGGCCTCTAGCTTGCTAATGTACCTGAAAAAGACCTTGGACTTCTGATCTTCTTGCCTCCATCTCGCCATGCACTGAATTTACAGGCATGTGCCACCATGTCCGATTTTATGTTGTATTAGGGTCAAACCCAAGGTTTCACACACACATACGTATTAAGCTGAATATTTTAGGCAACTTTCTGCCTTTAGGCTTAAGATTTCAATGTTGTGTTTGGGCACTAACAACCAAATTCCACAGCTAATGCCTGGAAGCCTCCAAGTGGAGGGTCAGTCTCTTGTCTTCAGGTCTATCTCCAAATTTGTACTATAAAACTTACAGGAGTCACTGTGACCCCTCCCCATTCTTACATGAATCGTGTCTCTGATGATCTCTGATGCCCGATTATCTGCCAAGTTGCTGTGTCCATCAGGGAAAACAAAGGGGAAATTTACAAACCAGTGTCTATAGAATCATAAGGCTGGGACTCTTCTGACTGATTTCTCGAGCATTCTGGAGAAAGTTCTGGTTTTCCTTGCCCTGCATTCTGACAAGTATTCCCAGTGCCCAAGCACAAATTAAAGGAGAGCCTGCTCTAATCAGATCCTCAGCCAATCACTTGCCCAGGCAGCCTTGGTCAGGGTCTGTCTCTGGAAAGGCAGTGTGGAGAGCTCAGACCCTTGGATTTCTCTGTGTGCAACACGTGCAGAGTCCACGGGAAGAATCATGGAGGAGCCAGGCACAAGGAAAGTGTTAGTTTAAACAAAAGGATTTGCTCTCCAAACAGCATCAGCCATTATCCATCTAAAACAAGAGCACCCATTTGTCTGAGAACTGTTTCTATTTAGACATCCTGTATAGCCTTCAAGTCTCTCTGTCTCTCTGTGATTCTGTCTCTGTCTTTGTGTCTGTCTCTCTCTGTGTGTCTGTCTCTCTCTCTCCTAGCTAGTTTTACATCAACTTGACACAAGCTAGAGTTATCTTAACGGAAGGAACCTCAATAGAGAAAATTCCTCCTTGAGGTCCATCTGTCGGGCATTTTCTTAATTAGTGATTGACGGGGGGGGGGGGGGGGGGGGGGACAGCCCATGGTGGGTGGGGGCCATCCCTGGGCTGGTGGTCCTGGGTTCTAGAAGAAAGCAGATAGAACAAGCCACAGAGAGCAAGCCAGTAAGCAGCACTCCTCCACGGCCTCTGCATCAGCTCCTGCCTCCAGGTTCCTGCCCTGCTTGAGTTCCTGTCCTGACCTCCCTCAGTGACGAACTTCAGTGTGGAAGTGGAAGCTGAATAAACCCTTCCCTCCGCCATTTACTTTCAGTCATAGTATTTCATCACAGCCATAGTAACCCTCACTAAGACACTCTCTAATTTGTTATGTTTCCTTTTCTAGCTCTTCAACATTATTAGTCCACAACATGTATCAGGAACCTAATATGGTACTACCACAGGTGTGGCAATGGAGAGATAAAACAGAATGCTTTTCTGCCTTATGGCAATTCACCACTTATGGTGTCGCTTGTACACAGAAGACTGAAATAGGTTCCAGTTTCGAATAAGTGAAGCAATTAAAGGAAGGAAAAAGGGTCTGGGAGATGGCTCAGCCGGTGAGTGTGAAGATCTGGGTTCAATCCCCAGAAAGCATGTAAAAGGAGGGGAAAAAAAATCATGCATAATGATATATGCTTCTAATCTCAGTCCTGAAAAGATGGGACAGGTAGAGCCCTGGAGACCATGACCAGCCAGCCTAGCCTACTTGGTGAGTTCCAGAGAAGTGGCTGACAGCTCTGGACTCTCTGTCATCTCATGTAACCGTTAATGCCACCCTCATGACTTCTTCTAATACTGGTTCCTTCCCATGGGCCCTACTTCTTAATACTATCAGTATTTAACTAAGTTTCAGCATAAGTTTTAGAGGAACCAGGCACCTAGACTATAGAAAATGGACCAAAACCTTTGGGAAAGCAGAGGAAGCAATCAAGTAGTAAGCTTGCTTTACGTATTAAGTGAAATGTATAAAAATGTAAAGTAGCAGAACGTAAGATAATTTGATCCCACAGAGGTGATTCCTGATGCCTAGAGGCTAGCCCCAGGAGGCGGCAGCTTGAGCTGAGGCTTGAGGTATGGGAAGGCAGTCATCCTGGAGGTGGACAGTCAGGATGCTTGTACCACAGTTGATCCTGACATGTTTTAGAATCACCTAGGAGATGGACCTTTGGAAGTGTCCATGAGGGCATTTCTAGAGAGGCTTGTCTACAGGAGAAAGACACACCCCAAATGTGAGTGAATAAACAGGAGGAAATAGACTAAGTCGCCCCATTCCTCTCGGTTTTCTGCCTGTAGACCCAATGTGACCAGCTGCCTGAACCCGCTGCTGAGACTTCTCCATGATGCCCTTGAACCCCAAGCCAAAATAAATCCTTCCTCCCTTAAATTGCCTTTTCCAGGTGTTTTACCACTGTGGTGAGGAATGAGGAAAGCACCCAGTGCTGGCCCCATGTGTGGCTCTGGGGTGAAGGCTGTGGCTGTCCCCACTGGGGGTTTCAGACTTTGTACTTCTTTCCACAAATACTCCCCAGCCACACACAGTTCTGCAGTCTGCAGCTCTGGCCACTTCCTTGCTGAGTCTGGGCTGCAGGAATTGTTGCTCTGCTACCCACAAGGACTCTCAGGGCCTATTTGTTCTTTGCAATGTCTATAGGGAAACCATAAACATTTGAGAATATTCTATAAGTCCAGGACCAAACCCCCCTTCACATGATTGACAAGTGAAGATCCTTAGCAAGCTTTTATTTTGTCACTAATGATCAGGACAACCTCATAGAAGCAGATGTTGCCCACATTTGGGGGTACTGTGAACATTTCATCTAGGTTGACCAGGAGACCAATGCTGTTAATTTTCCAAAGACCAATCACTAGAAAGGGTATGAGCCTGGACGTAATCCAGGTCTTCTATGTAGAAGCCATATACCAGCTCACCCCAGCGTCCTGTGCATGGCTGCCATCTTAGTCACTACCAGTTTCCCAAAAGCACACCCACTAGGACTGAAAGACTCCTAAAGATGGTTAAAATACCCTGAACCATGACAGAATGATGCATGTGAATATGTGTGCAAATATTTGTGGGCATTGAAAAAGAAGCCCACTAGGCACTGTTACACAGGTAGGGTCTGGCCATCGAAGATTGCTACATATTCATGACTAACACCACATATAAAACTGTTCACATCAACTAGAAGGATTATAAGTTTATGTGCTAATATTAATTATCTTCCTTTTTTGGTTTAATCTGAAAAATAAAGATTTACTCATGCTTAAAATGCAAAGCAGAGCACACAAAGCCACTGGTGTTCATGTGGACACCACTTACTATGATCAATCCATGTGAGTCTATTAAATGGGTAACAGAATTTATTAAGATACAAATTGAGGAAATACAGTCATGATTACAGAATGGAGTAGACAGCAGAAGTCATCCTCTGATCTGACCGGAAGCAAATCCACCTCGCAGGCAGCAGCAGGAAGAAGGGACATATGACCCTTCTCCCTTTCCTTGTAAGAGGTCACACTCGTACCATGGCAGGAAGCACTCACCGCCTCCTTTGGGCTGTATAATCCAAGGTCATGGGCAGAGCAAATACCACTACACTTAAAGGTAAGGGATGAACCAAATTCTTCTTTCTTTAATCCCAGGCACCACTGTAGTCCTAGCATTACAGCCAAAGAGCAGAGCAAATTAAATTGACAAAGAATAAGGTATTTCCAGATAAGCACAAGAATGGAAGCAAAGCTAGCCCAGTAGATAGAGCTTCAGGCTTTTGCCGGGTGTGGTGCCATGAACTTTTGACCTCAGCACTCTGAGGGCAGAAGCCGGCAGATCATTGTGAGTTCTACATCAGTGTAGTCTCAAGTTCCAGGCCAGCCAGGGCTACATAGTAAAACCCTGCTTCAAAAAGAAAAAAAAAAGAAAGAAAGGATGATGTGGGATGTGATGCCCCAATGTGCAGAGAAACCTCCCGTGACTGTCCAGGCAGATGGTTGTTTCTGTCATAACTCACATTGTTTGGAAGTTGCTTGTCTGCACTTCCTGTTTTACTAGGTAATATTATTTCCTTCTAGGGTGTCTGAGGGAGTTGAAGATTAGACAGTTATAGTTTTAGTTTTCCTTGTTAAGAATTCAGAAAAGGAAATGGGAGGGTCAAGCTGGAACAGGGACAGAGTGGGAGGGCAGGGAGGAAGATACCATGATAGATGAGGACACCATGGGAATAGGAAGAGGTAGGGTGCTGGGGAGGCTCTCAGGAATCCACAAGGTTGACTCCACCTTGGTCTGCTGGCTGTGGTCCAGAGTGTGCCTGGACCAGTTTACTCTGGTGACCAGCCTAACAAATAACCTAGCTGTCATCATAGAGCCTTTGTCCAGTGACAGATGGAGGCAGACACAGAGATCCATGGCCAGGCACCAGGCTGAGCTCCTGGAATCCAATTGACAGAGAAAGGAGAGATACTGCAGGTGAGGGCTGTTGAGACCATGATGAGAGGATGTGCAGAGATGACCAGCCACACTAGTGGAAGCCCATGAACTGTGGACTGGTGGCTGTGGAGCCCCCATGGGACTGGACTAGGCCCTCTGGATACATAAGATGGTTGTTTGGCTCAAACCATTTTGGGGGTACCCAGGCAGGGGAATCGGGATCTGTCCCTGGTCTATAGGCAGGCTTCTGGAACCCAGTGCCTGTGGTGTGACACCTTGCACAGCCTTGGTGCAGTAGGAAGGGGCGTGGACCTGCCTAGGCTCAGTGTGCTGGGCTCTGCTGACTCCCCATGGGAGACCTTGATTTGGCGGATGTGGGGATGCAAAGTGACTTGGGAAAGAGGGTTGGGGGATGGGAGGAGGAAGGAGGGGGGTCTGTGGATAACAGTGGAGTGAGTAGAAAATTTCTTAATAAAGAAAAATGAAAAGAAAAAAGAAATTCAGGGAAGAAACTCACTAAGAGGGGTTAAGTGTGTAAGTTTGAAAGACACCATAAGGTGGTTTTCTGTTGGTAATACAAGATAGGATAGAAAGTGAATTAGGTACATTTTGGACTCACCAAAATAGGATAGATAATGGAACATTTTCTCTGAATTTGTCAAATGCAAATGGACTAGATATTGTTGATGCATGTTTTGTTTGTATATATTGTATATAATTATTGCACTTTTTTGTACATAGTTTTTCTTATATTAGTTACAACTTTCTTAATATTTTTTATTAGGCAAAAAAGGGGAAATGTGGTGATATTTTATTTGTGCTGAAATGTGAAATTTTATTTGTGCTTTAATAAGTAAAGCTTGCCTGGAGATCAGAGGAAAAAGCAAGCCATTTTAAGTAAACAAAGAAGTCAGGCAATGGTAGTACACACCCTTAACCCCATCACTTGGCAGGCAGGGATCTGTCTGGATCTCTGTAAGCTCAATGCCATACTGGGAACAGAGCCAGGCATGGGTGGCACATGCCTTAAATTCCAACGCTAGTTAACCATGGAGGTCTGGAGGTCTGTACAGGCAGACAGGCAGTGGCAGAGCTGGGCAGGAAGAGGAAGTGATGTAGCTGGACAGACAGCAAATCAGATGGCAGAACAGAAAGGCATATAGGCATGGGTAGACAGGAAGTAACTCTCATTTGGAAGCTGCTGAGTTGGTGAAGTAAGGCTAGCTGTTAGGAATTTCCCTAATTCCCTGATCTCTCTCAGGCTTTCACCCTTATGTCTGGCTCCATGTTTTTTATTTAATGAGACCATTTAGAAATTTATCTACAAGAAGAAGCTTCACATTTCCTCTCTCTACTAGCTGTCGGGTCCCTAAGATCATTGACAGTCTAGACTAAGGACGTAGGTCTGCCTGTGGTAGAAACCACACATAAGGGAAGTTGGTGGCAACACCTGTAACTCCATGCTGTGATGCATCCCAGACCCAGAATACAATCCCCTCTCTTACATATATACAGCTGCCTACCACCTCGGGAGAACTTTGGATGTCTTGAGATACCCCTTGTGTGCTCAGCATAAGCATCATTGCTGTCACTGTTATTTACTGCTAAATAAATACTAAAAATGGTGACAATCTGGATGTCACAGATCAAAGAAATATCATCATCAATTGTGTCTGCTTCGGCCTGTGTTATTCTAATCCCTAGGGTGGGACCTCTGAGCCTTACTAACAGTGTATCACGGTTCTCCAGAGAAACAGAGCCAGTAAGAGACATACAGATGGATATATGATAGGTAACAGACAGATAAGTAGGTGATAATGAGAGATAGGTAATAGTAAACAAGTAGAAGTCTGTTAAACAGAAATGTTCCCTGTATGGAAGCTGAGAAGTCCCACATTCCACTGTATGTAAACTAGAAACAGAGAGGTGATAGTGTGTTCAAGTTCAAGTATAAAAGACTGCAGACCAGAAGAATGGATGGCATGACCTATTATTCCAAAGACTTTAGAACCAGAAGTCAATGGTGTATACTGTAATTCAAGGACAGGAGAAGCTGAATATCCAACTCAAAGAGAGAAGGAGGGAGGGGGAAGGGAGAGAGAAGGGAGGAAGGAGGGAGGGATGGAGGGAAGACAGAGGGAGGGAGGGAGGGAGGGAGAGGGAGCAGGGAAGAAGGAGGGAGAGAAGGGGGACAGGGAGGGAGGGAGGGAAAGAAGGGAGGGAGGGGAGTCTGGGCTGTGACTTTGTGTCTTCAGTTCTAAAAGCAGCTTTTCAAGTAGATACTTATGTGTAAGGACGTTGAGGCTGAAGGTGGCTATCAAGTGGTGATTTTTGATTCAAACTCACAGCACCAATATTCTTTCCTTCTAAAGAAGCAGGACATCATCTCCTTCAAGTACAAAAATGACAAAAATGAAAAAAAAAAAGGTGAAACAGGGAAATTTAACATGTCCTACATTTGCATTTAACTGACTTAAAGTTTGGAGAAGGACCAGGAGGAAAAGCTCCCTTCAGAGTTGATCTTGTCAGGATTCTTAACTCAACAGGGCTAGCCTCCGTCACAGCTGTAAAATCTGACGATGTGAGGTGGAGTGTCCAGGACCCTGTGGGATGTTTCCACTTCCACATTGCACCTTCCAGGATGGGAGGAATTGGCAGCACATCCTGTTAGCCAAGCCCTTCCTGACAGCCCAATCTCTCAGGGCCAGCAAAGCCCAACCTCTCTCTGGCCAGAAGCTCCACGGCTGACCTTGAGCTCGCCCTGTTTTGGTGGGGAGGACTTACTCCATATGCTCTAGTTCCTCTCTGGGAGCTAGTCAATGGAAGCTTGCAGGAAGAGCGAAGATAGCCAAACCTCTGATCCGGGGCTGAAGAATCACTCCACATTTGTTCCCATACAGCACACAGTTACCAAGGAAAAAAACAAGCGAAAGAGAGCAGCTGCCCGGTCAGCTCCAGGGGAAGTGCCTGGTTCTCTCTCCCACTTCCCTTGCTGCATCTAAATTACACTCCAGTGCTGTTGTTTTGTGGTTTGTTTGTTTGTTTTTGTGTTTGCAGCTTGTTTGATTTATTTTGTTTGCATTTGGAGTGCCAGCTTCCATGCAAGCATGTTTTAAAAAGTCATTTGATTTTGTAACATTTTAATACAAACACAGCCACTGAGGAAAAACTATTAAAAAAGAGAAGAAAAGAAAATCCCACCCCACTTAGAGAGATTATCTTGAAATATCTGCATTCACAGATCTGCCAGGAATGCATTTGACACTGCTCAACTGTCTATTTTCAAATGGCGAAGAAGCTGCAACTTAGCATTACGTGTTTTCCAACCATAATTCAAATACTCAAAAATGTACCCTCATGCACCTATCCTTTTAAAAGAATAGATGTATTCCAAATTCTGTAACTATCAACTTTACCCTAAAAAGGCAAGTTTTTTTGTTCCTTCAGAAAGATCTACTGGATGATAGGAGGATGGCTTAGCTAACAGAGTGCACCTAGAGAAACTTGAGTTCCGTCCCCAGGAGGCACATAAAAAGCCAGAGGTGGTTGCTTGTTCACAGTTGCCATCCCAATGTTGGGGAGATAGAAACAAGTACATCCCAGCTATTTGCTGGCCAGTCAGCCTAGCCCAAGGAACAAATTCCTGGCCAATGAGACCCTGCCACAAAAATCGAGGTGGATGGCACCTGAGGAATGACATTTGAGACTGTCATCTGGCATCCACACATGCATGCACAACTGCACACACAGGAACACTCATGCATGCATGCATGCACACATGCACATAGTAGAAACATACCAGAGCAGGTACTTCAGAAAAGAAAATCAAGTAATTCATCTTTACATGCAACAATTCTTTCACGTACTTCACTAATGATCAACAACAACCACAAGGCACGAAAGATTTGCATAATTATACTCCATCTCAGTAAAAGGAATACTATTTTAAGAAACTCTGGCTTTACATATTTTATTTAAAATTGTGGGTGGGGGAGAGTGCACACACACACACACACACACACACACACACATGCTTGCATGTGAATAGAGGTCTAAGGACAAATTATGGGAATCACTTTCTCCCATCACATGGGTCTCAAGGATCAAAGTCAGGTCCTCAGGTTTGGCTGCAAGCGCCTTTACTGGCTGAGCCATCTCAATGGCCTGATTTTACAAATTTTATGTATAAAAGTCATGTCGAAGAATTTCAGTCCTTTGTGGACTTCCAGCACTGCTGTGGGATGTTCTGTATGTCAAATGTGTTGATCTGATTGGTTAAAATAAATAAAGTGCTGATTGGCCAGTAGCCAGGCAGGAAGGATAGTATAAGCAGGAAGGATAGTATAGGCAGGACAAGAGAGAAGAGAATTCGGGGAGGTAGACGGCTTGGGGGAGAGACACCGCCAGTCGCCGCCATGGCAAGAAGGTTGTAAGGTAATAAGCCACAAGTCACATGGCAAAGTATAGATTTATAGAAATGGGTTAATTTAAGATAGAAGAAGTAGATAACAAGAAGCCTGCCACGGCCATACAGTTTGTAAGCAATATAAGTCTCTGTGTGCTTTCTTGGTTGGCTCTGAGCGACTGTGGGACTGGCGGGTGAGAGAGATTTGTCCTGAGTGTGGGCCAGGCAGGAAAACTCTAACTACACAGCACTGACTGCTTTACTGCAAGAACTTGTTGGCCAGTGAACGATACAGTGAGTGACTTAGAAAAATGATGCCATCTCTGTGACATTCTCCCAGAACCACATCAGCACCAATACACACTCCTTCCACAGTAATGCCTGAGCAGGCTCTTCACAAGAAGCAGACGAGGTAAGAAACGTCCTTCTCTCTGGAAGGACGTTATCTGCAGAACTCCCTCCCTTCACGGGATGGAGACCGACTCCTTCAAGGACGTTCCATAACATGGAACCACAAGGCATAATCAAGTCCCTGAAATGGATCTTTCATTTTACTGTTTCATAGTGCTCTTTCAGGCTCGTTAATGCTCATGTCTCTGTCAAGTAAGCACATTTCAGTTGACTTCGGTCACTTAGTTTCCAGTTACCAATCCAGCTACTTTTACCATAGCAGGAAAAACAACAGCATATTATCTCCTCCACAACACAGAGTTTTTATCTTTATCTATTTAGTCAGAAACCTCAAAACAAGATGTGAAATATTTCTAAGCTACTTTTAAGTTGTGTGAGGTTTTAGATTCTGTATGACATAATGTCAAACATCACTATGGAAACCATAGACATTTGTCCTTGTGATTAGATTAACACAAGATTGCAAGTATCCTATCAATGATCGTAGTAAGTAGCAAATAATGAACGCAAGGAGCTGGGGAAGTGGCTGAGTGAGTAAGAGCATTTGTTGTACAAGCAGGAGATCTTGGTTCAAATCCCCAGCATAGTCAAAAAGCTGGTTGTAGCCTTGCTGGTGCCTGTGACCCTAGAGCTGTCGGGAACAGAGATAGGAGGATTCTATGGCCTTGCTGGCTGCCAGCTGAACTCCAGGTTCAGTGAGAGACCCTGTCTCACAATAGTAAGATAGAAGGGAAGAGACACACCCTCACACAAGTGTTCACATAGAACACACACACAAAGGAGACAAGGGGCAAAATTCGTCATGGATGATACTTTCGAATGGTCTTGTCTTCCAAAGGAAAAGTGTTGCCAATGGCCTGAATGAGTGGCCTGTCAATGTGCCCCCCTCCCTGCCAGTCTTCTGTGCTGGGGAATGTAGGTTTTTCCCTCCTTTACAGGAGCGTCAGACAATGACCATCTAACATATGCTACAAATTAAAACTCAGGTGTCACTGCACAGTAAGGGTTAACAAGTCTTAATTCCTTCATTTTCAAGGGGTTTTGTTTTGTTTTGTTTTTTTTGAGACAGGGTTTTACTGTGTAGCTTTGGTGCCTGTGCTGGAACTCGCTCTGTAGACCAGGCTGGCCTTGAACTCACAGAGATTCACTTGGCTCTGCCTCCTGAGTGCTGAGACTAAAGGCGTGTGCCACCACTGCCTAGTCATTTTCAAGTATTTTAATAGGTTTTATTATAAAGGCAGTTTGGGATTTACATAAAAATCCAAAAATCATTATAGAGAATTCCTGTAAGTGTTCCCCCCAGTTTCCTCATTATCTTTGATCATTACTTATTCACTATAATTAATAAGTACTGAACTATTATTTTTGACTACATTAATTCTTCTTAAAAATTTTTAGGCAAAAATTGAGTAGAAATATATAAAGTTATTTCTGTCTATATCGTGATGGGTTGCCACCTTACTGTTGATATAATACATGAAAACTACAACTCCCAGAATGCACTGCTGACAAGGCCCTCTGGCGCCTTCCTTAGCCCTCCTAAGTACATCTGTAGTTCATCTTTCTGCTTTCGCCACCTCCTCACCTCCTTCTCCAACCACTCCAGTGTTCTCTGGGAATGTTTCATCTTGGCCTGAGCATAGGCTAGGGTTAGGCTGGAAGTAGGTGGGATGGGAACAAGAGCCTAAATTTTCTATCTGCCTTGTTTTACCATTGTTCCAAGTCTGGGACTCTGAGCCAAGGAACATTTGTTTGGGGGGTACTAGGCACCCCCATCTCTGTTTGTGTGAGCCCGTCCTAGGTCTTCTATGAATTAGAGTACTGTAGATTGCTTTCAGCCATGCTTAATCTGCTATATAATTAGTATCACTTGCCTAACAGTCTGGCATTAGGTTGACAGTCCTCATTTGTAAGTGGTTTTGCTGTGACTTTGTGGTCATATTGGGGAGGTGTTAGGAAATGCTGTCTGGAGGCTGCTGGCCAAGCATTGCTTAGCACCAGAAGGCTCTTTGGCTTACCATGGAAATTCCCCAGCTAGCTTCATTGGAAATGAAGAAAGCCTAATGAGATGGAGGAGCTGGGCTGCTGACAGACTGGGCCAGAATAAATGTGTTACAAGAAACAAAACAGATGCAGAGTAGCCAAAATGACACCACACAAAAGGAACACTTTGCCCACTGGAGGAAAGGTCACCTTATTAGTTTTGCTGTAAGGAGCAAGAACATGCCTCATAGAACCATGGGATGCCTCCGCCAGAGGGAGCAGCGGGCTTCTCAGAGGTCTAAATCTGTTCTGGATGACTCTAAACTAAGGTCATAAGGAGGTGCTATGTCAGTGTGGATTTTCTATAGAAGAGAGGACAGTTTGGGGAAGCAGCTTCTTAACTGTCGAGAAGAAGATAAGAACCACTTGTAGATGAGGAAATAACATATGTTCTGTGATGTTTTGTACAACTGTGCGTCACAGGTAAGATGAAGTACATTTGTTATTGTTTCAGCTCTCAAAGCAGGGAAGATGTTTCCTCATTGCCGAAGATACCACACCTCAGATATAGGATTTGGGGGGAAACAAGATTGATCTGAACTAGAAGTCTCCTCTCTGAGGACTCACTCTGTCTCAGAAGAAGCCATGTAAGCTGCCAATGGAGAAAAGCAATCAATAGTTCTATCCAAGTGTAACGTCAATGAACTACAACAATGGCCAGCTTGACATGGTATTTGAAATTGTGTGATAAGGTCACTTACAGCCTAGGGCTTACCAACAGTCACCCCGTGGACTTAAGTCCTGATCAGTAGAAGGAATCCATGACAGGCACTGTAAATTTAGCCAGCTCCCTGTGGCTGGCGAGGCTGTGGAACTTGGAGGAGAACTTACCTCTGCTGCTCTCCCAAATCAGTGTGATCTGTAACGATGTGCAAAATACCCATCCTTACATCCACAGGAAAGTGACATTCTTGTTCCTCATCAAAGAAGCTTCTTTTTGTAGCAGAGATCATTACAGAAAGCTACAACTGGTTAACCTGCAGAAAATGACTGACTGTGGGTGTCCTCAACCAACTAATACAGTTCCAACACAACCCCTACCCTTAAGGCTCAGGGAATATCACAGAAAGACTGTAAGAACCAGGGGACAGGCCGTCTGCTGTGAGGTAGCATCTTCTAGAGAAGGAGAAGGAGGCGAAGACACAGAGTAGTGGGGAGTGTGGATCTGGGGAAGAGACCGGAGTGAAAATAAACAAGATACGTCATGTGAATTCTCTAAGAATTAATAAAAATATTTTTTAAATAAAATAAACAAGCAGTAGTCTGCTTCCACCAGAAAGTTCTAGATTCTGTGTGTAATGGTGTTGAAAGACAAGGAAGAGTTTTGACAGAGTCCAGGTGAAGCAGGTGAGCTGTTTCGTGTTTGCACGGCATTGGACTTGGGAGGGAAGTCCTCCCTCTACCTACTTGTACAAAAAAAAAAGTGAGCAAAAAGCATCTAGAAGGATGGAAACTTCTGGAAGTGCAAAGACTGATGGTTTGCACTTCCTTCTTCACACTTCTCCAAAGTTCCCATTTTCCATTGCTGAATATTCACCACTTGTTTGATTTAGGACTTTTCTCCTGGTGGGAGGCAGAAACCTTCGAAGCCTTCTAACCAATGAAGAAGATGAATATCACGTGGGCCTCCTGAAACCTAGTGAGCTTATTCCTGTGAAAGCAGCACTACTGCAGCCCTAGTGACAGCCAAGTGGGTCCTGGGTCCACGCAACCTAACCTCCAAACTGAGTAAGCCTCATCCTAACCTTCCATGGGCAGCATGGCCACTTGGGGCTGAGGAGGACCAAGGAGTTTTCTGTTACTGACAACTTTGGAAAAAGTTCTTTGTTGATTGATTCCAACATGTCTACACACACACACACACACACACACACACACACACACACACCCACATACACACTCCCATCTATCTCAATGTCCCAGAGTTCAATGTACTAGTCTCTAGAAACACTCATTTCTGTCCCCTGGAAGCATCACCCCCCTTCCAGGCTCACAAATGCCAGGCTCCCTATTGAGAGTAGGAACATCCATTACACATAAGAGGAATTACCTAGAAATTAATTGGCTTATTGATTACCTTGACTGATGGCCAATTTGCCTAAATATTTGTACTTAAACTTAGCTATTTTAAATCATTTGAAGAGCATAGCTGCACTGATTTGGTACTTATAATAATTGTAACCAATTACTTTAAGATTCAATTGCTTATAGTTTTCCTGGAAATTGCTCACATTAACGTAGTTCCACCGACTTTTATTTTTTTCATGCCCGGATGTACTTTGCCTCAAATCTCAGGCTTTGCAAGTGAACTTTTAACAAAATTGTCACATTTGTCACTTTGCTTCTTGAAGATGTGTTCTTGATTTCTACCACATGCACCTGTGCACTTAATGTTTATTAATGAAATTAACACATGCTCATGATTCATCTCATTTGCAAAGTACTGACATTTTGACAAGAAGAATGATGATGTAAATTGGATGGGCCAAAGCCATTTTGAGCAACATACTTTTCTCCAGCCACCTGGTTGTTACAGTATTAGTGGGTTCTGGTGTCTGAGGAGATGGCTTTCTGGTTAAGCACTTGCCATGCAAGCGTAAGGACCAGAGTTCAGATCTCTGGAACCCACTTAAAATCCAGGGTGTCATGGCCAGTCTGCCTACAATTCCAGCCTCAGAAAACAGATTCCCCAGAAAAAGCTATCAAGATAAGCCACATTTGGGGGCCCACAGAAACTCCATAGTGTAGCCTTATTCCATCTTGACTCAAGGTCTGAGCTTGTTTTGCCCCACAAGGCTGCATAATAGGATGTTTTGGCTTATACTTCAAGCCTAATTACAGGATGTTTTGCGGTAAGACATGGCTGCTAGATGTTTTGAGAATTAAGGAAGTGTTTATACTTGTCTGTACTTTGCAGGTGAACTATAGTGTCCTTGAGAGGGGGAGGGTTTTTTTGCCTCTCCCCTTGCTAGAGTATAAAAGTCCATGAGGAATAAACTCAGGATGACTGTGTGCATTGACTCAGATCCCTCTTGAACCTATTCTGTGTCTCTGTCTTTTTCTTTTACATCTATGTCTCTAGTTTTCATATCTGTTATTTCTTTTGTTGTTGTTGTTGTTGTAGGTTTGTTTGTTTGTTTTTTTAAGACAGGGTTTCTCTGTGTTGTTTTGGTACCTGTTCTGGATCTCTCTCTGTAGACCAGGCTGGCTTCGAACTCACAGAGATCCTCCTGGCTCTGCCTTCCAAGTGCTGGGATTAAAGGTATGTGCCACCACCGCCTGGCATATTTGTTATTTCTTAATTCTCACTCCTTCATCCAAGACTAGTCAATGGTGGGGCGGGACCCAGCAGCCACACTGGTAAGTTCTGGGTTTGGCAGGAAGACCCTGCCTCTTGGAATAAGGCAGAAACATGATAAAGGACAATCCCAAACATCAACCTCAGGCACCAAATGCACACGAACCCTCATATACAGATGTGTGTAGCATGAATCCTAATTGGTCTTAATAAAACCTGGAGCCAGCTATTGGGACAAATGCTGAAAGATCAGAGAGACACAGGAACAATCCACACCCACCTCTCACCTCACCAACTCCTCAGCCGAAAGGATTGATCTCCTGTCTCCTACCACCTAATATTCCTTTTCTCTGACCAGACATATCACTTCCTGTCACAACCTCCCTAGTGCTGGGATTAAAGTCATGCGTGCTTCCCAATACTGGGAGCAAAGGCATGAGATCCCAAGTGCTGAGATTAAAGGGGTGTGCCACCCACCGCCTGGACTCTGTGAGTGACTAGTGGCTTGTTCTGTCCTCTGATCCTCAGACAAGCTTTATTTGTTAGAGCATACACAAAATATCACCACATTTCCTCTTTTGTCTAAAATGAAAAAAGATTACAACTAATATAAGAAAAATTATATACAGTAAGTATAATAATTATATACAATACATACAGGCAGTAAATATATCAATAATGTCTAGTCCACTAACACTTAACAAATTCAGAGAAATTACTCCATTTTTATCTTATCTTGATGAATCCAAAAGGCTATACCCTAATTCACTTTCTATTCTAACATGTATTACCATCTAAAACTATCTTTTGCTGCCTCTCAATCTTATATACTTTACACCTCTTATATTTTTGGTTGTGAGCCTAGCCTTTAACGGCTGAGCCATCTCTCCAGCCCTACTTTACACCTCCTTAGTGAGTTTCCTTTCTGAGTCTGATAAACAAGGGAAACCATAACTATATAACTATATAGTCTTCAACTCCCTCAGAGACACAATAAGGAACTAATATCACCTGAGTAAGCAGGGAGTGCAAGCAAGTGTCTTCCAAAAAATGTGAGAAATGACAGAAAAAGCTGGCTTCCTAGAGAGTCACCCAAGGTTCTTCTGCAACATTGGATCATCCATCTTCAGCCTACAGGACTAGCATATCTGACAGACATTTCTGTGAAGAAGGACTTTCTGAAGGTCTGTTCTGCTTTTTCTTGGCAAGATTCAGCTGTCCCTTCTTTTGTGTCCTGCTTGTCAATTTGGACAGCATACTGCCAATAGTCGAGACAAGGGTATTTTCTTACCCAGTGGCTAACTTTTGCCACAAAGAAAGTAAACTCCATATGGAGTTTTTCAATGCCCATCATCTTCTCTGAAGTAGATTGGTGCTGCCAGGAGCAAACATATCTCATAAAAAAAATAACATATGTTATTAAAACATTTTTAATGCCATATTCTGTAGATCTCTGAAGTGCTTGAAGAAGACCTGTCTATCTAAAATATATATCTGTTTGACCTTGAAAACATACCAAACATGACTACAAGTTTAATTGCAATAGGTGACTAACTACTAACCTGCATTTCTTTATTATCCTAATTAGTTGGTAATAATAACTTTCCAGGACTAGAAATTTGCATTACATTGTTAAATGAGATATATAGGTACAATACCTTGAACAAGATTAGAAATGTATGTATAATATGTTCTAACAAAAATAATCTCAACTTTATATCAATATACAAGGATCCACATCACTATAAAATATTTCATACAAGTAGTTGTTCTTTAAAAGTAGATTCAATAATCTGCCCTTTATTCTATCTCTCTATCTTCCATTTTTCTTTTCAGAGTAGATTTGGTAATCTACCCTTTATCCTATCATTTCTATAGGTGTGTGCCTACACACATGCAAGCATGCACACACCACATGTACACACACACACACACACACACACACACACACACACACACAGTGGAAAAAAAGAAAAAAATAGTGATAATAGCAACAGCAGATCCCGAAGTGCAAAACGTATCTGCCAAGTGTGTGTGTTTCTAGAAAAGCCAATAATGTCCTTCCAGTTTTCCTATGCCCTCTCATATATTCATGTATATTATATGTCATACGGCCCACCCGCCCTCTTTGTCTTTCTTTTATAACAAGAACAGTTCCTACAATAGCATCTACCATTTTCACAGTCTCTATTGTTGGTATATGTTTCCCTCGTGTGTTTTTCTAGGTCTTAAATTACTTATGTGCTGCTATTGGGCTGCTTTGTTTTGTTTTGTTTTGTTTTGTTTTTGCTGTTTATCCTGTTGTATTCACTATAACAACAAGCAGCACTGTTTCCACAGGGCTGAATTTTGCTAAGTGCGAGTATTTTATAGTAAGACTCTCCAGTTCATTTTCTTCTGAAATAAAAGCTCGAATGCTCCATATGAACTTGTGGTTACATTTTAATATAATATTTTTTACTAATTCTTTGAGAATTGCATATAATCATATGATGTATTTTGATCATATTCATTCCCCTTGCTCTCTCCACTACTTTGAGTTCCAACCCTCCCCCTCTCAACTTGATGTCTTTTTTTTTTTTTAATAACCCACCAAGTCCAGTTTGTGATGCTCACATATTCATGGGTATGGTACCATGCACAGGAGCATAGGGTGCTTAACTTGCCAGGGACCTTAATATATATATTATATATACACTATCTGTAATATAGTAGTCTCTCTCTCTCTCTCTCTCTCTCTCTCTCTCTCTCTCTCTCTTTCTCTCTCTCTCCCAGAGGCCATCAACTCTCAACAGCTCCTTGGTAGGGATGGAAGCTCATGAGCCGTTCTTGCTCCATGCTGCAGTATTGACTGGCTTGATCCTGCGTGGGTCTTGTGCAGACAGCCATGGCTGCTATGAGTTTGTGAGTGCCGTGGCCCTCATGTCAATTAGACACTGTTTTGCTCTGCCACTTCCCAACTTCTGGCTCTTAAAATCTCTTTGTTCCCTCTTCTACGTAAGTCCCTGAGCCTTTGGGGAAAAAGGTGTGATATAGATGGCCTATTGGTGGCTGAGCATGCTGATATTCTCTGTATTTTGACCAATTGTGAGTTTCTGCCAAAACCACCACAATGAAACTTCTCAGATAGGGTCTGAGAGCTGAACTAATCTATGTGTTTAGTGATACAAATTTAGAGGGCAATTTGATATAATGTCCAGCTAGCAAAATAATAGTAGCCGGTCCACCCGTGGGGTCTATGAACTCCCAACCATGGGTTCTTGGCCTGGTTTGCAATACCAGGCATGAGTTCCATCTTGGAGAATGGGCCTGTATAACATTTGTAACACCATTGCAACTATGCCACACTTACCCAAGATGCTCATTATTAAGAGCTTACAGGGTTCACAGCTGGGTAAGACTATTGATTACTACACACCATCAGCAACTATGTAACACCTTCCAGAATAGGGAAGTTAGCCAAGAGGGAAGAAGCTGGTTAGTATCCACTTGTTTTCTCCATGTTCTACCACCAATATGTGTGATATTTTCAGTAATAGAGTCTTAACATCAAGTTCTGCTGGACAATTAAAAGCAACAGCAGTGGTCTGTATTGTTTATGGTGGTCTCCAGGTCACCCCTAACTGGCATGCTCAAGAGGAGATATCCTACACTTGGCACCTCTGCTTTCGGGGGGGGGGGGCATTGTTCCCCTGTGTAGGGTAACTCTGGGTATACACATTTTTATTTTTCAAAATATGAAGTGTTTCCTGGACTAAGAAAATAAGATTTTGACTCGTTGGCTGTAAAAATGCCCTTATGAAATACCAAATTTTCTTCAAGGGCATTAGCACTGTATAATTATTTTTTAAAGTCTTAACTGTCACAATTGTGAAAGACTGGGAAGTGGTGGCAAGGTGTGAAGAGGGGGCTTTCCATCACCCAAGGTCCTGCAGCCCAGCCACTGCTGAGTATCCCAGCCTAGACGGACGCTCAGAGCACAGTTCACTGTCATTTAAATGGCAGGGTTGTGGTTCCCCTAGATAGGAGAATCTGAGAGAACTCAGAATGAAGCCGCTTATCGATTGGTTGATGCCGGTCTAGCAGTGAAGGAACAGGTCTGGCTGCTCAGAACTACATCTGCTCTGATCTGGAGATAAAGGTTAATTAGACAAGAGCTTATCTTAAGCTCTGGGGATGCCCGTTGTGAAGCCAATACTGTTTACGAGATATAGACTCAGAGTCCCCAGATGCCACGGAGTTAATACAAAGACTTCAGACTAGATGCTTGAGTCGGAAAAAGGTTTCAGACTTCAAATCTCCGGTCAATATGCAGCCTCATCCAGATGAGAAGGGAATGCAAGTTTACTTGGGAGAACAGTTCCAAGTGACTTTGCGTGGTCAAGGGTGCCCTTAATGCCTTACATGCAGAAAGATTGAAAATCAGTTCTAAAGGGGATACATCTAATATGCAGAACTATATTTTATACTTGACATTGGAGTGATTACACCATAATACAAATGGGAAGGGGCTTATTAACAAGGTTTTAAATGTATAAATTGTTTTGAGTGTGTTCATTTGTTCTATGGCTATGGAAACAGATTACAACAAATCTGCCATCATAAAACAACCCAAATGTATTCCCTCAGGACTTATACAGCCAAGAAGCCCAACCCTGGTGTCACTCCACAAAAATGACATCAGCAGGATGACTGTGGGTG